>NC_137974.1:28919873-29519873 GCF_963924665.1 Micromys minutus
TATGAAGTATCTTATGTTCTCCATATATGTGAAAATTTTTCTGGTTATAGTAGTCTGCCATTTGTGGTTGGTCTCTTATAATGCTTAGCACATTTGTCAGGCCCTTTTTGGCTTTTCAGTTCTCCATTGGGAAGTCAGGTGTAATTCTAATATGTCTGCCTTTCTACATTACTCACTCTTTTTTTCTTGCAGCTTTTAATATTCTTTCTTTAATTTTTTTTAGTGTTTTGATTATGTACTGAAGGGACTTTCTTTTCTGGTTCCGTCTGTTTGGTGTTCTGTATGCTTCTTATAATTTGATAGGGATCTACTTCTTTGGGTTATTGAAATCTTCCATATTTTTGTTGAAAATATTTTCTGGACCTCATTTGAGCTGGGCTTCTTCTCCTTTCCCTATCCCTATATTTTTAGATTTGGTCTTTTCATAGTCCCAAACTTCCTGGATGTTCTCTGCCAGGAGTTTTTAAGATTTAACTTAAAAAAAAACAAAACAAAGAAAGAAACAAAACAAAAAACCAAACCACTGTATTCATGTCTTCTACTGTGTGTTAAAATATCTGAGGCTCTCTCTTTCATCTTATTTTCTGTCAGTGGAGGTTGCTTCTGTGGTTCCTGTCTGAGCTCTTAATTCTTTTATTTCCAGATTTCCCTCAGCTTGGGATGTCTTTATTGATTCTATTTCCACCTAGGGCCTTGAAAGCTTTTATTCATTTCCTCTTAACACTTGTATCATAATCATAAAAGGTGTTTTTTTAAGGTCTTTTGCCTGTACTTCACTTACCTCGGACTATTCAGGGCCTGCTGTGGTAGAGTTGCTGGGCCCTAGCGGAGACATGTCCTGGCTGTTTATTGATTATGTTTCAACAATAGTATCTAGGCATCTGGGATTGGAAAGATTGATATTCTAGGTGCTGATTCCTAGTCTTGTCCTTGTTGGGTGGGGGTTTTGTCTGTTGGTTTCTGTTTCCTCTCTGATTTTAGGAGAGAGTATGTCACCTATAGCAAAAATGTCTGGTGTCCCAATAGGTCTGGGCACAGTGGGCTCCAGGTAGAATGTGTTTCTGGGTACTTAGGAATGAACTGGGAGCTATGGGGTCATTACAAGGTTAAGGAAAGCAGGATGTTCCACCAGGATCTGTGTAGTTACTCCCCTGGAACAGGGTCAGGGGGTGAGGAGTGGGGCCCAGTGGAAGGTCTGCTGCAGAGCTGGGGATGAGACTGGAGAAGATCCATCCTCAGCCTACAGGCTTCTCCTCCACAGGGCCCCGTGGGTTTCTAGAGGAGTGGAGAGCATTCTGGGGGTGGCAGCTGGGAGAAAGCAGCAAGTGCAGGAGAGCTTTGGAGGGTCAGCGCCGGGTAGTCCACTGGAAATGGGGGCACAGAGGAAGGGGGTGCTCTGACTGCAGTTCTGCTGCCCAGCTGTGGGTGAGACTGGGGGATTGGGCTTGGAGGAGTGGGGGCAGGTGTGAGGAGCTGCAGTTAGCCTGCCTCTGAGGATCTGACATATGAAATACGGTCCCTCCCTTTGCATGGTTTTGAAAATGGATATTGTAAAGCTGTTAGTGTGCTAGCTGTGGTGTTGGCAAAACTGGATGTGTCTGGTTTTGGCCGATATAGCTGTGAACAATGAACACCTTTCACATTTTTAGCTGGTTGAAGAAAATCAAAAGAATACTTCATAGCTCATGAATATGTGAATTCAACTTTCACTGTGTGAGTGTGAAGTTTCTCTTTCACATATCCGTGTGTGTGTGTGTGTGTGTGTGTGTGTGTGTGTGTGTATGTGTGTGTATGTGTGTGTACAATATATCCTGGGCTGCTGGGCTGTTTATTAGTTGGTGCTTTCTTAAACAAAATGGCTCACTGGCCATTTGCTGTCATCTGTGATGGGAGTCATCTTCTAGATCCCTGTGTGACTGTCCTTACTTTTACCCAAAGTGTCTGAAATCATATCAGTTTTTCTTCGGTCACTTGTGTTTGCTTGATTTCTCTTATGGATTTTGACAACTCCATTAACAACGTGCCCACCTAATATTAATGGTATGAACCCGAGCTCATAAGACAAAAAAACTTGAACAGAATCATAACACAGATACTTGATAACATCTTCAGATATCTTACTGATGTTTACATATTGAGATAAATATCTTTCTAGAGATATGCTAAACCACATTTCTAAGCAAATCTCTTTACTTCTCCATGGGTAGCTGTTTTTTTCTTGTTGTTTTTTAATTTTCCATGGCAGTGATTTCAGACTGTTGTTGCAGTGCATTAGTATAGGGGTGTAGTCAGTGTTGGGCTTGCTTAGAGTGTGCAAAGTCCTTGATTCACTGAAGCTAGCACCATTGCCACGAGGAATCATTTATGCCAGCCTCTGCTTCCTACAGCATTTACTGCTTTCTAGTTTATGCACAACAGGCCCTTATGTCTACACTCATCTCCTGTGAGCTCCGTTCCTACTTCCCAAGGCTCCATTCCAAGGCTGCCCCCTTCCCCTCTCTGCCACTCCTCTGGTTAGCATACCGTCCCCCACAGTCCATTCTTTTCACTCTGAACACACAGACGCCCTTGCTCTTACACACTACCCCTTCTCTGTGAGCCCCTCCTAGCTCCAGCCACATTTCTCCTCACCTTTTGTAATCAAGCTCTCCTTAAAGGCTTCTCTCTTCATCCCTTATCTGCTCCCCCTATTCACACCAGTATCTTTGTCACTTGTATTCACTAGGTCCGAGTTGCCCTGGCCTCTGACAGTGGCTGTGGCTCCCACACCGGCCTCTCCCTATTATTCTTTAGTCTTGCTTCATTGTGTTTTTGTCTTATCCCCATCTTTTCTTTGAGCCTCTTCATCCTTCAAGGTGGCTTTCCTCAGGTCCCTTGGCTGATTCTCCATATATCTATTCTTTACCGTTTAACACCCCCCCATTGGTTTTCATGGAATTCGTGATAATTCCTTTGCCTCAGCCTCTCAAGTTCTTTCTTGACTTATAGGATCTTAGCTCCAAATATCCATACTTGATTAGTATTCCCTTAAATCCATTGTCTTTTTGAGTGAGTTTATTCATGGCTGTGTTTGCCCCCCTTCATCCAGCACCTGCTTGTACTTTTCTGCGTCTGTCTGCTGTCCACTCCTGAATGCTACGTCTGTACTAGGTGCCAGACGCACGGGCCTGTCCCACATCCACCTCAGCTGAACTGTTTGGTTTCACATGTATGTCTCGTGTTCTTTGTTTCAGTGGGCACTGTGACTATGTGTTCTTCCTTTCTCCACTCCCACGTTCCCTGGGGAGTAGATGTCTCCACCTCAGCTCAGAAGATAGCCTAGTGTGCCCATCTGCCCAAGTTCTGAGCATGCTTTAGTGAGGACCATGTCTCCCTAAATCTGCTGAGGAAGCCCCCCAATCGTCAGTCTGTTGTCTTTAGCTCATCTGCATGGCTGTCATGGTAAAATACAGATGTAATTGTGCCTCTCTACCGGTCAGAGTGAGAACCCAACCATGCACAGAGTGTATGTCAGTGACTCCTCAGTGCTACCAATGTGTCCAGGGCCAGCTCATCTCACCCATGAACAGTGGTCACTCAAGGCTGGATATACCCTTTCCTGCCTCTGCACATCCGCTGGTGTTCTCCATTCTTGGAGGGCATTTTGCCACACAAAGGCTCCTGTGCTGCCAAGGGCCCTTTTAAACGTCATGTCTTCCATTGGAAACTCTCCTCACTGTGTGAGCTTCCTTCTGAGTGTACCTCTCACTGTGATTCACTGTACTTCCTGCAAAGCCTTATTTCCCTGCCTGCTGGCTTCTCTTCAGCAATAGCTGCTATTTAGAAATGGGAGTGGGAAGGAGGCTGAACATTCCCCATATTTTATTCATCTCCGTGTCTGTGGCATCTGGTACTTTACAGTGTGATAGCGGGTGCTTGCACAAGTAGAGGGAAACATAAATTTTCAAAGGCAGGTAGGAGCATACGGACCTAGCATGCTTCCCAGCGTGAGCGGGGAGCAGGAGAATCTCCGTTGTGTTTCTATGAGGAAGAGGCAGTCACCACTGGAGACTGACCTTCGATGCTTTCTGTATCTCTTGGCAAATACTGAGTGGCTCTGGACTGAATCATTCTGTAGCTTTTCTTTCTTTTCTTCCACCCTCTATCCCCCAGCCAGAGGTGCACAGGACTTTGCCTACAAATACTGAAGTGACCGTTGGCCAGGTCCACTAGGCTAAACTATAGGAAAGGATGGAGCATATATTCTAGCTAGTCAGGAAGAAGCCCTGAGCAAAAAGTCACCAGATCATGACTTATTTTTAAAAATGGATGTGTGTGAACTTTGAAGAGCCAGGGCTAGGCTCCTTTAGAAAGCCAGTTTGAGCTGGATCATTCTGCCCTTCTGACTCTAGGCCACACAATTTCTCTGAGGGTGGTTAGGAGGCTGGGGGGTTAGAACTTGACATAGTGTCTGTGTGCTGCAGCTCTGCTTTGTGTGTATGAGTGTGTTTGAGTGTGTGTGTGAGTGTGTATGAGTGTGTGTGTGTGAGTGTGTGTGTGTGTGAGTGTGTGTGTGTGAGTGAGTGTGTGTGAGTGTGTGTGTGTGAGTGTGTGTGTGTGTGAGTGTGTGTGTGTGAGTGAGTGTGTGTGAGTGTGTGTGTGTGAGTGTGTGTGTGTGTGTGTGTGAGTGTGTGTGAGTGTGTGTGTGTGAGTGTGTGTGAGTGTGTGTGAGTGTGTGTGTGTGTATGTGTAGTAAGAAGGGGGAAAGGTAAAGTAGAGATGAGAAACGAGAAGCAGCTCTGTGAGATGGCTATTCCTAGAAAGATCAAAGGTCTGTCCTCCCAGGCCGGGCCACCTGATTAAACAGCACAGATGTGGGTAACCTGTGGGTAACCTGGACAGCGTGTGCTAAGGATCGAAGGTCTGGGCTCACTTGGAGATTTTAGAAGGTGTTTGCTTTTCAAGACTGAGGAAGACTGCTTGGGTTTTTGTGTGGTTTTCTGCCAACTGGCTAGTGTTTTTTATTTTAGCCGTACACCCCAGAATTTTTCATGCTTACACTAGACAGTGACTCTTTCTTAGCTAATTTTTACAGGTTTGCTTTCTCAGTCACAGATCTGTATCAATGGTAGTACAAAAATAAAAATCATCATGGGTGGGGTCACAAGATTAATACTGATTAAGTTCGGTGATTTAGTTGTTACTTATGAGTGTGGGGGAGTGTTCTGCAGGCAGGCTTCTTTCACTGAGCCTGTTACTGGCTTGAAATATCTAATCCTAGTCCCCTTTGTCTTCAAAGACATTATACTGAACACTGTTGTTTTAAGTTCAAGGTATTGGATAAAATAGTGTATCATGTTTAGTACTGAGTGTACTACCTTCAGCTCGGACTCCAAATGCCTTAAAAGCGTCTAGGAAGGAGCTTACATCCACGTGAGTCCACAGTATGAAACGGTGGTTTGTAGGATGCTTGATGCCGTTCATTGTTTTTTTTTATTTATGTGATGTGTGGCTGTCTGTGATTCTTTACCATGTGTGTGAAGCCATGGAAGTCAGAAGAGGGCGTCAGACCCTCTGGAGCTGCGCTGGTGGTTGTGAGCCACCAGGTTTGGGGGCTGGGAAGAGTGGCCCTGCAGCCTCTCTCTAGCCCCATATTTCTTGCGTTTTGAACTCCGTTTAGTATAGGGCTATCAGTGCTTCTGGGAAATTCTCTGTCATCCATCCACACAGTAACTTTTTTGCAATGAGATGTAGAACCTGTAAGTTTTTTTCTGAAAGCAACAACTTTCTGACACCTTCCCATGATTGTCTTGGCGTAATCATTAGAGGATTTGTGTAGGATTTTTTTTTTTTGTAGTTATGTATACGAAGGCATAAAATTAATTTCATTAGTGCTCATTTTACATTTGCGAACTTGGAGATGCACAGAAAATAAGTGAGCAGCCGACTAAGCACGTCTGACCTGCTCTCCCAGCAGGGGTTGGGACTGAGTAAGAAGTACAGTCATGTGATGCCCAGTATTTCCTACAACTCAACCCTTTTCCGCAGAGAGTAAAGGAAACTCACTGTAGAGGAGCCAGTCACCTGCTTGCTGCCTTGGGAAGATTGCCTTCCTCCTCTTAGTGGCATTTTGGGCATCTTTTGGATACCAAACAAGTTAACATCCTTGTGTTAAGAAAGTCCACTTGACTGGCTGAGTATGAAGCACACATTTGTAATTCTAGCACTTTGGCCATAGAAGTGGGACCCGAGTTCAAGGCCCACCTCAATTACATAGTAAGTCAGAGGCCAACATGTGCTCCAAAGGACAAACAAAACAGATTTCAAAGCGAACAAATTAAACCCCTTTAAACGTCCTGTGCGGTTTGTTTGCTATTCAGAAAATTGTTTCTGTTGCAGATCCTTAGCTCCACAGAAGGGAAAAAGAGGAAGCATCCCTTCCGCCTCTTCCTTGCCTTTCTCCTCTGCATCATGGCCGTGGGCACTAATAGAGCAACATTGTTTTGTGAGATTGCCTCTATAATAACTCCCCCCCCCCCCCAGTGCCCAGCTCATTTCTGAGGACAGTATAGAAGTTCTTTCTGTCAATAGATGCTATCTGTTCCTACTCATGCTCTTGCTGTCATAGCCACAATAACTGCCATTGTGCAGGAAGGCTGGGCCACTGGAGTTGTGCAGAATAATGAATGCTGCTTACTGGTGATGTGTTGTGTCCCTGCATCTGTGGATGAGAACACGAAGCCATTGTAGTTTGCCTGGCGCACGATCAGACTCCTATAAAATATCATTGTCAACCAAGCGAGCAGTCACAAAGAACTATTGACTTTGTTGTTTGTACACAGAATTTGTAATGACAGATAGATACCCTGTAATTGAGATGGAAGGTGGTAAGACCTAGTATGTGTGCTGACTGCACTTTTGTGGTATATTGGGGTGGGCAGGGGTCAAGTTCTGGGAGTCCATGTCTGTTCTGGCTCAGTAAGAACCAAGCATAGACATACAAATTGAACAAGGGGCTCACAGAACCTGTGTCGTTAGGAACCAGACCTCAGGACACCGTCTCCCAGGTAACCTGAGGATTCTGAATATAGTTGCTTTGCTGGTTTACCTCACCTATAATAGGAAGTAAAATTGTATTTACATAACTGAAGAGAGATGGGAACTTTCTGCTCCTTTAAATAACCTTAATGGGATTTTCAAGGGTCTTCAGCATCCCACTTTTACAGCTTACTGTTTGCTTCACCATCCGCATCCACAGTATCCACCATGTCCCCGTCCCTGGGGCCACTTCAAGCGCTTCTCAGTGGTGGGCGAATGCTCCTTAGCAGGTACCAGAGAAAGGCCATGGATGCTTTTCAGGGTTGGCCTTTTTGTTTTGGTTTTTGGTGGTTGTTTTTTCTCACTTTAAGTGATGTCAGATGTTCAAAATGTACAAACTACATTATTTTTTCAAGGTGAACTCTAAACTGACTGGTAAGCTGCTTTCTTATTTCTGCTTACTATGTCTAAGTGTTTGCTTTTGGTAGAAGTAGACTTGGACAAAAAAAGGTGATTTGCCTGCTATGAAGAGTAGGCAAATGATGTTTGTGATTCACTAAAGATTTTTTTTTTACCATATCTTTTTTATTTAAAATTTAAAATTAAAGAGGAGGATGTAATTTTGGATGAGATAGGTAAACCTATTAGTATATGCGCAATAACTAAAGAATTGAAGAATTAGATTAGGTGGTAATTGTAGGCACATTTTCTTTATGTTATTTTCAGTTTCTTATCAAAGTAGTATGGAAATATTAACTGCTAATCTGCCTTCAAGACTCATATATATATAATATATATGTATATTATATATATATATATAATATATGTATATATATATATATATAATTCAGCTAGGAAGTAATTTTTCTTTTTTTAAAGTTAGATACTCTCTGTATTTACATTTGAAATGTTATCTACCCCTCATCCCTTTTCCCCCTCCCATCCCTCCTTCACCTGTCTCCACAAAGGTGCACATGCTGCTCTCAATCACCCTCTCCACCCTGTTGCCTTGGCATTCCCCTACAATGGGAAAACGTGCCCTCCCTGGACCAAAGGCCTCTTCTCACATTGATGCCAGACACTGCTATCTTCAGCTACATATGCAACTGGAGCCATAGGTCTCTCAATGTGTGTTCAGTGGTTAGTGTTTTACTTCATGGGAGTTGTGGAAGGTTTGGTTGGTTGATAATGTTGTTCTTCCCATGAGGCTGCAAACCCTTTCAGCTCCTTCAGTACTTCCTTTAGCACCTTCATTGGGGTCCCTGTGTTCAGTTAGATGGTTAGCTGCAAGCATGCTCAGCTGTATTTTTATGACTCTGGTAGAGCCCCTGAGGAGGCATCTCTATCTGGTTCCTGCCAATAAATACTTTTTGGCATCAGCAATAGTTCTTGGGTTTTGTGGCTGCATAAGGGGTGGATCCTCAGGTGAGTCAGATTCTGAATGACCTTTTCTTCAATCCCTGTTCCTATTTGACCTTGTATTTCCTCCCATGAGTATTTTTTTCTCCCTTCTAAGAAGGACTGAGGCATCCTCATTTTGGCCTTCTTTCTTTTTGAGCTTCATAAGGTCTGTGAATTGTTTCTTGGGTATTGAGAGCTTTCTGGGGACAGATTCTTATAAAAGAAAAGCAATCATTGGTAGTCTCTAAATTCGCTATCCTGGAGTGTCCGTGTAGACAGCTTTCCACAGTACAGAGACACTTCACCCAAAGTCTTTGACCTAGGGCCTGTGGAAATGGTTCCACAGTAACCATTATGGACTTGTCTTGCAATCCAAAGCCACATTTCCACATAAAATTTTTAGACTGGATTTGTTTAATTTGTGTGAGTGCTTTTCCCGCATATATGTATATATGTATGTGTTCTACACGAATGCCTGGTGCTCATGGAACTGGAGTTATGAATGCTTGTGAGCCACTGTGCGGAAGCACCAGGCTCTTTGTTAGAGCAACAGGAGCTCCTGACAGCTGCCATCTCTTTAGATTTATCTATATAAAAGTTTTTGATCAGTATGTTCTGAAATTAACTGCATTTAAAGTAGACCAAACAACTTTTAGGTTTCTGAACGTTTACTATTAAGAACATGTCCTCAAACTTTTAGAAACTTCAAGTTTTCTTTATCCTTTGATATTGTTTGTTTTATGTGATCACAAAACACTTTATTCAGAAGTGGAAAATACTTCTAATGTAGAAGCTCGTATTTTCCTTTTTATAATGCATTTAATCAGAATGAGGCAGATTTTCTATTTCTCGGTAGTTGTGTGAATGGGGCTTAACTCATAAATGGCTTATTTCTACATATTTAATGGAAGTCAGTTAACATGTGAAAAGTCGCTTTGTTTTCCTTTCTTTAAAGAAAAAACCCTCTCCTCTTTTCTCCCTCTGATGGACCGGCATCTGCCTGTGTAGCGCTAACTGCTGCTGTTTTTTGCTTCCACAACAGCGAGCCGATGGCGGAGTCTCTTCTCTTCACCCGTCTCCCTGGCTTTCCCTTATAGCCCTGTTGCAAGACTCAGCCCTTATAGCAATGGCGTTAGCACTCCCAGCTCCTCTAAAACCTCCAACAAAGCAATACTAACACCTGAAAGAACAGGTAATATTTCAATTCCTGACCAGCTGCTTGCTTTGCTGCTTAGCCATCAAACACGGGAAGTGACCTAGGCTGACTAGGTCACCAGGTCAACTCGAGGCTGACCTAGTATCTTAGAGGTTGTGCCTCGCGCTTCCTCTGGGTACAGAAAGCGCATGCGTCCCCGTGCTTGTTTACCGCTTGGCCAGGTTGTGTTTGGTAGATTGCTTGCCCTCTTTAGCAAAAGCATGCATGGACATGTATTTGGCACATGTTTCCAAATGCTTGATATGGGGGGATCTTTATGTCATTTTTCTAAAGAGTTCGTGTTTTCTGTTAGGTTTTTGAATCCAGGCCTCAGGAGAAGGAATGATTGTGTTGGATTTTTATCCCTCACGTAATACTTTCATCTGGCTCCTTTCTTCTTTGGTTCATTGACTTTTAGCCCATTGACTATTTTTTCCTGGGTATCACCAAGTCTCCTGTGGTTGCCTACTGGCCTAAATTATGAAGCTGTACATGATTTTACATAAAGGTGTCTTTTATTCATGGCATTTTCTACTTGTGGCACTACTGTGTCTGCCCACTAAAAATGGACTAGGTTAAATTTAATTGTGAAATATATACTCCGTTATTACCAGAGTCAGTCACCTGATTATCAATTAAAAGAATACAAATATATGCATATAATATATATATATAAATGTATGCACATTTTTCTTCATTCGTGTGTGTGTGTGTGTGTGTGTGTGTGTGTATCCTCAAAAGCCACACCCTTAGATTTTAGCACTAATTTTTTAGTACACAGTATCAAATGATTTTGCTTTTATTCTAGAAGTTGGATTTAAAAAAAAAAAAGGAAGCAGTAAATAGTTTTGTTCTTATAGGTTATAAACATGTAAAAATGTATTTATTGTTCGTCAGTGGTGACATGTCAGTCTTTTTGTGACATGTAAACAAGAAAACATGCCACTAGTTTATGAGTTGTAACACCTGTGTTCTCATGATTTGCATAAGTAACGACACGTTTCCTCTGTGTTTCAGGTTATACCTCCAGGGCCTCTCCACTTAGTCCCCAGTCCTCTATTGACAGTGAGCTGAGCACATCGGAGTTGGAGGATGATTCTATATCCATGGGCTACAAGTTACAGGACCTCACTGATGTTCAGATCATGGCTCGTCTGCAAGAAGAGAGTATGTACTTTTAATCCAGGAACACAAGGTCCCCACTTGGACAACAGTGGTAGAAAATCATGTACTTTTCCCAGGGAGTAGGCAGATGAGTGGATTCTTTGTTTTTGTATCAGCTTCCTCTGTAGTTGGAAGAGTTACAAGTTCCTTAAGTGCTGAAGGATGTTGTAGATGTTAGACAAACTCTCAGCATCCCATTGATCTATGGAGATTTAGGCATTCCTGAATATTCCTCTCACAGCAATAGGTAAAAATTAACACACAGATGTTTCCAACATCTTTATTTGCAATAGATTGTATCAGTTACTTTGCATCAGTTACTTTGTATCAGTTAGGTTAAATACCCTAAGCACAGGCAGCTTCAGGAAGAGTTTATTTTGCTTATGGTTCCAGAGGGGTGAGAGTCCACTATGGCATGGTGGAAGTGTGGCAGCAAGCAGCAGGCATGGTGTCAGGAGACGGAGGCTTGGAGATCACAGCTTTACAAGCAAACTGGAAACAGTGGAGTGAACCACAGAACAAAGCTATGAACTCTCAAGGCCTGTAGCTAGTGCTATACTTCATCAGGGCTCACAGCTCCTAAATATCTCCAAACAGTGCCTGCTACTGGAGACAAAGCACCCAAATGTGAGAGCCTATCGAGGGTATTTCTCATTTAGACCATCAGTTTCTAGCTGGAATGTGTTTAGATGCCCTTCAGTAATGAAAGTTTAAATAAGTGGGTAGTGTCCAAAGCATAGAGTATTACTCATCAGTAAACAGGAACCAGCTTGTTTGGGGATGGTCTTTTCAGGCCTGCACAGTGGAGACTGTTAAACACACCAGTGTTCTCATCTTACGATTAGTCAAGAGTACTGTGAAACTTAGGATTTAATAAGATGCATGTTGAAGAGCAAGGTGCTTACTTTGTATCATTAATGGCGAGTTTAAGTGCTTAGTCTAAGATGTGGGGCAAGATCGGATATCATGTTTAGATATTAAGTAGCCATGAAAGGGCTACTCTAAAAATTGGTTATGGGCAATGTAGCTTCATAATAAGGAAGAACAAAGACAGTGTGGGGTGGTTGCTATCTACGGTGGCCTAACACTAATGAAGCATTGAAACATCATCATGCGCTGAAGAAATTATAGCTAGTAACATAAAAGAAGGTGAGAGATGGCCTTGTTAGAAAATATTTGCTCCTCGGGTTTTAAACTTTCTTCTTAGCCCTGAACATTGGTAGAGGGAGCAGGTACCTCACTGCATCAGGGAGTTGGTTTTTGTAATTCTTCTAGCTAGCAGGAATTTGTAGTTACAGTGGTTATTTTTTTCCTAAACTCTGTTCTCCTAACTATTTTCAAACCTGAAAAAGGATAATTTGGGCAATTTTATAGGTAATGATATCTGGGTTCATAGCAGGTAGGTCTGAACTTCACAGACCCGGGGATAATAACTTTTTCAATATTGACTGACCTAACATTGGATATGTGATTGGAAGATGGATATTTTTTGTTTGTGTCGGGGGGGGGGGGTATTTAATGACCTTAAACAAAATGTCGTATCGTCATATAAGTAACTTATTGTCATTTTAAAGTAACAACATGAACTGTAGTTTAATGCTAGTCTCTCTGAACTGCCTCATAAAGTAGTGTCTGTCTCATTAGGTCTCAGGCAAGACTATGCCTCCACGTCAGCATCTGTGTCCAGAAACAGTTCCAGTCTATCCCTGAGCTCCGGGAAGAAAGGGACGTGCAGTGATCAAGAATATGACCGGTACAGCCTGGAGGACGAGGAAGAATTTGACCATTTGCCACCACCCCAGCCCCGGCTTCCAAGGTGTTCGCCTTTCCAAAGAGGAATCCCTCACTCACAGACTTTCTCCAGCATTCGGGATTGCAGGAGGAGCCCCAGCTCCCAGTATTTCCCTTCAAATAATTTCCAGCAGCCACAGTATTACTCACCCCAAGCCCAAACTCCAGATCAGCAGCCAAACAGGACCAACGGAGGTAGGTTATGTTTCCAGCCAGTAAGTCTGTGGCCAGTGCTTCTCAGCTCTACGTTCATCCTCATAGCCTTATCAGTTTGCTCCAAACTCACATCTAAAGTTGACTGCCTTCTAGCTGTGTCTCAGCTTACTTCAGGAAACCTATCATGATAATCCTGTCTTAGCATGATATCCATGTATGAAGCTCTTCTGTGTATTTGTGTGTGCACAGCAAACACACACACACCTCACGTACACACACCACACATACACATACACAAACGCCACACACACGTGTACACACACACCCCATATCACCCTCCCACACCATACCACCCCCCCACATACACACATACACATACATACATACACACATACCCTCCCCCACTCCCAACCCCTACCCCCCACTCCCCCCCACACACCCCACCCCTTCACACACACCCTCACACACACACACACACACACACACACACACACCATACCAACCCCCCACATACCCCATACTCACACACCCCCACACACATACCCTGCCAAACATACACATGTACACAGAGGCAGAAGTTAGAGGTCAATGGCCTTAATTATTCTCCACCGCTCTTGCTCTCTTGCCTTCTTGCTCCCGCTCTGTCCTCTCATCCCTCCCCCTCTCCCCATTCCCTTCCCCCCTTTCCACGTGTTCATGGCCGGCCTCTACTTCTCCACTTCTTGACATTCTTTCTCCTTTCTCTGCCTCTACTACCTTCTCAGCTCCCTTACATGGATAAACTCTATTCTATAAAGAAGATTATTCTTCACCTTATCTTATGAGACTCGATATCCCCCTGGAATCTGGAGCTCGCTGATGGCTGTGTGGGCTGGTTAGCAGGCCTCGGGGTTCGCTCTGCTTTCCCTGAGCTGCAGGAGCTTTTTTTCTTCTGTAATGTGGGTGCTGGGACATCTGATGTCAGACTCACACCTTTGCTGCATTCACTGAACTGACTGAGCCATCTCTCCAGCCCCCAAGTGTGGGCATCTTTAGTTGCTGTTTGTCCACTGTGAGGTGGCAGTATTGGGCAGGCTGAGGGCTTCATGGCTGAGCTCCGTGTGGTTACAGGCCCCCTGTTGCATTCACAGCGTCAGTAGCCTTTTCTGTGGGATTTGGGTTTAGGTTGTCAACTATGAAGACTTGGGAGCCTGCTGCTCGTGCACCCTCAGATTTAGGGGGATTTGGGAAGCAAGCTTCTAATTCCCACCTTCAGATTAGTAGCCACAGAGCAGCAGAATGAGGGAGACAGCTGCCCTGTGTTCTAATGAGAAATCGATCCGCAGTGTTCATTATAGTAGTGAGTTATAATTCTCTTTCACATTTTTCTCTATCCTCTTCCTTGTGTTCTAAGAAATTAGACTCTGGCTATCGGGAGCCACCAAGAGAACAGTTTTGTAGCACCCAAAGGCTGGTGTGCATTTGTGTTGATGATAAGCCAGAACCTCCATGTAGAACCTAGAAAATTGGAAGAAACTACATGGCTATTTTGGGCTATGATAGAGCCTTTAATTATTAAATGATGCCATTCCTCAAACTCTGTAAGTAAACAGTCCTTTGAAGTGTCAGTAGGGTGGATACAAATTGGACTAGTGATCTAACATTCTTAGTTTTCACCTTCCCCTCCTCTACACTTTAATTATTACCGATAACTAAAAGTCCATTAGAAAGCATTGTGCTCCCAGTATCTCTGTTAATAGGCTCAGATTTTAAACTTAAAGAAAGTTTTATCAGCTCTTGCTAAAGCTCCTGCTACTGGGCAGATGGTGCCCTATTCTCCCTGCTTTCCTGGCTGTCCTGACACCACATCACAGCTGGAAGACAGGCACCTGGGCTTGTCATCTGAAGGTGTCTTCAGGCACCGAGGTGGCAGCAGTTTGTCCTGCAAGCGCTGGCTCTCCATCTTGGTTGGCACTGTCAGCGGATCATGCTCTTCTGTGTCACTTTGTGCCTTGGAAAGGACGAGGTGTCCCTGAAACCAGCGCTCATACTGCTCAAAGGAAGGTGGACACACTCTGCAGTCCAGGATCTGGCGGTGGTAGTTCTGTTTTCCCCAAGTGTTTCTTCACATGAAGGGACATGGAGCACAAAGGTAATTTCCTGGCTGTGCATCTGAGTAATCAGCTTCCCAGTTGTGAGCATAGGTGCCGAGTTCGGCGGGTCCTGAGTTCCAGTCCTGCTCTACCACGCAGTTCCTCAGCTCCCCACAGCTTCGGTTTTCTTAGCTGTAAAATGAAGAAAAAAATAACACCTAACTTTCAGAAAACGTCACTGTAATTTCACATCAAACTATCTGGTATAATTTTCCCAATTTAAATATGTTATAAGTTAAATAGTGAACACGGCAGTTCTCAGAGTCGCTGTGCTGAATAGATTTCCTCTCCCACCCCACCTACACGTTCTGAACATTTTTAAATGTATGTCTGAGCCTTCAATGTTATTTGAACCAACTTATGGAAGAAAATGGGAACTTTGAGAGTGCCCAGTGTTTTGTTTCTGTTACTAAAACAATATAGATGGGAGAAGAATAATTATTAGCTCTTTGGTTTATTTTTTAAAATGATAATGAGAAATTTAAAGTGGCACATAAGGTTGCAAGGGGGATGTGTTCGGGGATCCTGGGGTAAATCACGACCCAGAAGGGAGGAGTAGCTATAATTAAAAAAAAAAAAAAAAAACACATTGTATATACTTATGTGTTTGAAAAAATTTGAGAATAAATAAAATATATTTTAAATATATACTGAATTTTATGTAACTACTGGGACAAAGTGGCATTGTGACACACACTTTTAATCCCAGCACTGGAGAGGCAGGGGCAGGGAGTAGGGGCAGGGGCCAGGGGGATCTCTTAAGTTTGAGATGTCCTTGGTTGACAAAGTGAGTCTAGGCCAGCCAAGCCTACATAGACTGCTCAAGCAACCAAAACCACAACCTAAATAAAAAACAGCAACAACTGAAAATGGTAGAAATGAAATTTTTAAAATTTATTTTCTTGCGACTCCTACACTGCCTATTTTCGAAGGAGACTGCTTGTCATGTTTTGGTGATCTTTGAATTGGGAGTATATTTGTCAGACAGCGAATCACAGAAGTAACTAAGTTTTGCTGATTCTTTCCTACCATTCCTGTATTCCTTAGGGTTTGGTGGTGCAATGCACAGCCCCTTCCATGGGTCTGCGTTGTGTTGACTGGCAGATGAAACTAGTGTCTCCTTGGTTCCTGAGTTGTCTTTGTTCCACAGAAGGCTGAGTTTCACTGCCCCTCCCCCACTCCCCATTGAACATCTGAACTCTTCTCATGGTCCACCTTTCTGTTGTATATTGTTCCTTGAAGATGAAGTTTCTGATTTCTTAGGAAGATGGAATTGGGATGTTGCCTTTCAGTTCTTGGACTTGAAAGTGTGTCCTACTATGAATAAATTCCAGATAGCTTGTCATGGAGGAGAACCATATTTCCAGTTGGTCTGATTCAACCAGTGGCCACAGCTCACTTGGAAGTGTCCGAGTATTTGTACTTGGACGGCTTATTAGTAAGGGTGTATTCCAGGATTATGGTGTTAGGAAATTGACCTGGTACCCAAGTACATGTAAAGACAGCTTTCAAAGACCAGTGTGTCTAGATTAATGGAGATTAGCCACACATGATGTATGTGCTTTATCTAGATTATGGTTTGAAGGGGGATCTGTAACAAATGGTATTCTTGGGATGTTTGGAAAATTTTGCTTATGAGTTATGATACTATGATTAAGTGTGATAAAAGTATTGTGATTCTGTACACATTTCTTCATCATAGGAGATCCATATGCACTTGGGGTTAAAGTATCAAGGGTGTCTGAAGGTTCTATTCTGTTGGAAGCACACACATGGCTGTGTTGAGATGAACTGTAGCAGGGTGACCCAGCTGGCCGCTCTGGGAAGAAAGCACACGTATGCTCATGGTCCAGCTTTTAATCTCACTATATTAAAAACATGGTAGAGTTTTTAAAAAGTAAATGCGTTTTGATTTGAATTAATTAATTTACAGTACTGGGGACTTACCCAGGGACTAATCTGTGCTAGGCGAACTGTTGTACCATTGAACCATACAATCAGCCAGTGGAATTACATTTCCAACTGTAGAAGCTCAATCTTCTAGTTAACGGAAAGCGATTGCCTTGCTCTGTCTCTATGCTATCTAAAGTATATATGGTGAAAATATTCAGTATTATATAGACCTAGATTCTTCCTCACCACATCAGACTTGTGACAGCAAGAGACCTTGCTGTGGGTTCTGGAAGTTTATGCCTTCTTTTCAGTTCTGGGTTATATCACACAGATAAAAGAAGAGTGCGCACGAGTGTACGCACACATACACACACACACACACACACACACACACACACACACACTTAAATATATTGCTTTGTTTGCTATAAGGGGCTATGGAGTTTAGAAATTGGGAGATGTACTATTAAAAGTCAAGTCTCAAGAGGGGCTGGGGATGAAGTGCTTGTGTTGTTTGTGAAACTGGACTTACTCTCAAGTATTGAGTCCAGGGGAGCCTTGAGGAGAGTTTTCCCTTCATCTGAGGTTCTGTTTTCTGGGCTTTGTTACCCTGTTTACTGAGGTCAAAGGATATGAACGGGAAAATAGTGGAAATCAACTGTGCTGCTAGTTTTATGTCAACTTGACACAAGGTAGTGTAGCTGGTGCAGAAGGCACCTTGATTGAGGAAGTGCCTTGGTAGATCGGGCTGCAGCCAAGCATGTAGCCTATTGTCTTAATTAGTGATTGATGTGGGAGGGCCTGGCCCATTGTGGGTAGTATCATCCTTTCTATAAGAAAGCAGGCTAAGCAAGCCATGGGGAGCAAGCCAGTAAGAAGCATCCATCCCTCCATGACCTGCATTAGGTCCTGCCTTCATGACCCTGCTCTGGTTGAGTTCCTGTCCTGACTTCCTTCCATAATGAACAGTGATATGAAAATGTGAGCCAAAAATCTGCCCTTCCCCCCACAACTTGCTATTTGGTCATGGTGTTTCATCACAGCAATAGTAACCCTAAGATATAAACAATAGATTTTAAAATAACTTTTATTATTGACTTGCTTTTAAACTTTCACTAATCATTTGTCATAGGTATGACTGTACAATAAAAACATTGTATGTACATTCTGGTAGTCTATATGGTTTTAGACCTTTGAGATTCTGGAAGGAATCCCTAGAGTAAGGGGGAAATAGCCTTAATGAAGAGAATAACCACGAAAGAGAAGAATCTATGACAGCTGCACTATAGAGCTGACCGACAGGGAATATGGCAGTGGTAGCCAGCACGTGGATACAGGAGCTTCTCTGTGAATACTCATAATGTATTATCAAGAATGTGCAAGTTGGTGTAAACACACTGGTCTTCCCTCATTGCACCTTCTAAAATTTCTTATTGTACTTCATTATACTTACTACATAATATGCCGGTTATCCTTGTCTGGTTTTTCTGTCTATTCCCTAGACTACACCAGAGGGCAATCAGCTGCTGGACAGTACAGTTAAAGAGCATGAGCAATGAAGGTGATGTGGTGTGTAAGGGAGGAAGATAAAGGGATCTGGGTTGATTTGCATCATGAGTCAAATACATCACTGGTTTCTGACTTAGCTTGTCAAAAAAATGTGACCATCAGGCTGCATGCCCAGATACACACTCCAGTGTATTAGGGTATATATTAATAAAGTTAATTCTTAACAGACTTTAGCAAAAAAAAAAAAAAAAACCTCATTAAAAACAAGTTTAGACATCACTGTGTTTGTGGTCTTCCAAAATTTAACCCTACTTTTAAAGATGTTATTTTTTAATATTTAATTTCTTTCATTTTGGAGAAACTGAATTTATATTAGTTTTTTTCCTCTAAAGGTTGATGATAGAACTAGAGATAGAAAGCTCTGGCTTAAACCATAGACTCAAGAACTGGAAACTGGTAGTCCCCACACACTGTGGCACCCCCAACATATACAGAGTGGTTGGCATTTAATGTACACACCATAGATATTTCTCCATTCTCTCCTCCCATGGGGTGAAGAAACATGTCCGATGGAGGAACCGCTGTGTCCAGTTAGGGAGTAGTCCCGTCATTGGGAACCGGTGAAAGGCAGGAATGGGGCATCAGGAGATATGCCTGGTGGTATATGCTGAGCCTGAAGCCCGGAGGCTTAATCTGACCCGTGTTCAGAGTGCAGGGCTTTGGGGTTGAGGTGAGAAGGCCTGGAATGGACAGAGCTGAACTGGGACTTCCCAGGTCTGTCCCCGTGTTCTAGAAGGTGTGGCAGGGTCTGTAGAAACCAGCTAAGTGGGTGACAAATAGGAGCTCTGAACTCTGTGGTGGAAGGAATGTTAGAACTGTGGACTCTGGAGTACAGGGGAGTGGGGGTTGGGCAAGTCAGGGTCTTTACAGGATGGAGGCCTAAAGGGGGAACAGAACGGAGTCCAGTTTAGTGCTTGCTCCAGGTCAGACTGCACCTTTTGTTTTCTGAGTAGGAGTGAGCTGACCTGTGTGATAATGAAGGAGAGGGCCATGCTAGAAAGAACCAATTACCTTGAACCGATTCTATTATTATTATTATTATTATTATTATTATTATTATTATTATTATTATTATTATTTTGTTTTTTATTGGATCACTTATGTATATACATTTCAAATGTTATCCCCTTTTTAGGTCCCTCTCATCCCCCCTCCCATTCACCCACTCCTACCTCACCACCCTGGCATTCCCCTGCACTGGGAAAACAAGCCTTCACAGGACCAAGGGCTTCTCCTATTGATGCCAGACAATGCCATCCTCTGCTACATATGCGGTCAAATCTGAGCCAGGCTATTTGTAACTCTCTGCTACCTCCTGGTGGCAGAAGGTAGCCTTGCAAGAGAGAATCAAAAATGGGTCATTCAGTGCTTTGATCTTTGAGTGTGCACGCTGTTTGCATATGGGAGGGTGAACACTTTAAAGAAGTTAATGGTAGTGACTGGCAGCTATCCTAAGACAGTTAAAATTGGAATTTTTATTCCACTTTGACCTGTTACCAAAAGATGTAGTAAGCTTTGGCTTCGAGTCTCATATTGTTTATTTTTAAATATGCAAGTTCCTTTATTTTTAGTGTTTTTATTTCTAAATAACTGCAAGGTTATTTTCTAACCTTATTTGCTGGAGGGGTTAATTCATTTACTGAGCAGTAACAAAAAAGAAGGATGCCCCTTTTCTTTGTTATAGAATGTGTTTTCTCTTATCAACAACAATGTATCAGTTAGAGCACTCCCACAAGGACTAAATTACCCTCCAAAGAGTACACATGGACAGACCCATGGCTCCAGCCGCATATGTAGCAGAGGATGGCATTGTCTGGCATCAATAGGAGGAGAAGCCCTTGGTCCTGTGAGGGCCCATCTCCCCAATGTAGGGGAATGCCAGGGTGGTGAGGTGGGAGTGGGTAGGTGGAAGGAAGACCATCCTTAAAGAAGCAGGGGGAGGGGAAACCAGGAAAGTGGATAACATTTGAAATGTGAACACATAAAATATCTAGTAAAACTAAAAAAAAATGATCAGAATAGAAAGGCAAAAAAAAATGTATCAGAATATTCTAGAGTGTACACTGCCCATATAAGAGATTGGTTCTCCCCCAGTCTATTTGTAATGGACATGCTGTTTTTTTCTGTGTCGTTGATCAAAATGGCATTTTTATTGATTTACTTTGGAAGCAAATGTTTCTGTTGGTGTGCAATTTATTTGTGGTTTTCAATTTAGGAAAGTCCTTTCTTCCTTTAGATAAGCTACGAAGAAGTATGCCAAACCTGGCCCGGACGCCAAGCACCCCTGCAGTCAGTGGCAACCTCAGCTCTCCCGTGACCGTGAGGAGCAGCCAGAGTTTTGACTCAAGCTTGCATGGAGCTGGAAGTGGGATTTCTCGGGTACCATCCTGCAGTAAGTATGACATTCTAGTTAGTTGGGACACCAGGTGGGAAGTGGCTTGTTTTGCCAACATTTCTTTCTCACTTCCATTTCTGTCTTGTCTCTTAGCTTTTCACTGTGAGCAAGCATTTCCTCCAGTGCCCATGTTTCTAGCTGCTACAACTAATAAATTATAGGGAGGGCCTTTAACTCAAGGTTGCAGACACACTGAAAAATCACCAGCTTACCTGTGTACATGCTGTTTCCTATACAGTTTCTTATCTGTCCTTTTGTGAGCCTGCTATTTTCACTTGAGAGGCACACCCTGTTTGGTCCAGCGGTTACTGTGGTCATTTTTAAGATGAAGATATATATTAGTGTTGTAGAGGTAATTTTCTATCCTCCATTCCAGTGTACCCATAGCTCCTGTAGGGATGCAGGGGTTCCAGTCCCTCCTCCCATCCCTGCATATGAGGTCTGCTGCTTGAGTCTTACAAAGACGCTAGGCCAATATTCACATACCGTGAGAGGTCCACAGAGAATGCAGAATTCTGGCTAAGAGTTTGCATCTCAAGTGGTTCTTAAATTCTTCTTCCTCCAACCTAGGTTCGGATACCAGTTCATTTCCCAACCTGAGATTGTCTTTTATGTCTTTAAGTTCTGGTTCCTAACAACAAAATGATGGCATTTATTCTGTGTAAGGAGTGTTCTAGCTGGTTTATAGGCATTATCATATGTTGTCTACCAACAACTCTGCGATACTGTTTCCATTATCATTTTGTTGATGAGAAACAGTTTCAAATGGGCAGGTCAGGTGTAGAGTCATGCGGTCTGTCTTGTGCTGGGGTTTTTGTTCTCAGCTATCTGAGACCTGAGGTCAGCTACTCTGACCCTGAGCTCCGGCATGGGCTACATCTTCTTTTATTTATCTCTTCTGTTTTCTTCATACCATTTCCAAAAATGTCATCTTTTGGAAAGTCTTGATTGCTTTCCTGGTGACCCTAGCACATGCTATTGAGTATACAGGTTGAACTTCTGCAACATAGAAATATATATGTATATAACCAAACTTTTCCGATCTGAAGCTTGAAGGCTGTGTGATACCTTAAGTGGAAAATGCACTTAAGTTTCTGCTGCATTAATTAATAAAAAAATTAAAAAAAAAGAAGAAGAAGAAAGAAAAGGACACCATGCCATGCTAGTGATAGACCAAGCTGAACATCAGAGAACCACATGGCACCATCGGGCTGTTCTTATCTCTCTCATCTCGGCAGACTCTGGCCTGGAGCTTTAGAACATCCCACCCAACTCACTAAGTTCCCGTGGTGGTCACTGCCCCATGCATTCCAATTTTGTGGCGAGCTTGGTACATCCTGCCTCCGCCATACCTTTCTCTGGAACTCATTAGAGTTGCCGCATAAAAGAAAACACCACACAATCTTAGTTTAAAATCTGCAGGTAACTCAGTTGCTGGGCAGAACAACTGATTAGAGATTTGTTGATTTTAACTCACTGTTGACAATAGCATCTTTGAATGCCATGAAAATTAATCCAACACAAAAGAGGATGGAGTGTTCATGATTTAGAATTTATAGCTTTGAAATACTAAAAAAGCCAATGTGAATGTGTTGGAAGGAAATGACCTGTGGCCAGAGCTGAGACATTTGAACCACAGAATTAATAATAATAATAATGATAATGATAATAATAATAAATTATACTTGATAGTGCCATATAAATATCTCTGGGTCCATGCTTAACGAAGCAAAAGCACAAGGAATGGATGGGGGCATTCATTATGGTGGGATTCTATTTAGTATATGTAAAGAATTGAAGAGAGAAAAGTCACTTACAGGCAAGAGCAGAGCAACAAACGGGAGGCATTACTGTGCAATAGAAAGTCGGTCACTGGTTGGTGGTTTGGATGAGACTGGCCCCCATCGACTCATGGGCTACGATGGACCAGGACTGTTGGATAGCGTTAGAAGTAGACGATGCAACCTTTTAAGAAGAAGTGCCACACAGAAAGGAGCGTGGGATGTGATTCCAGTGTAGGGATGGCCAGCGTGCAGTGACAGAAGAAAAAACTTGTTCTCTTGGGAGATGTTTTCCTGGGGGGGGGGGGGGATGGAGTATGGGAGTGTGAGGAGCTGGTGATGCTGTCCATCTTGAGATGAGGTACATGAACATGGTCACTGAAGAAAGTCACTAGCATATGTACTTCTGGAGATGCTGAGCCAGAGTCACGTACTACACTGTCTTTTAATTAACAGATTTCTTTTAATTTAAAAACAATGAGTTAAAAATTTTTGCATCAAGGCAAAACCGTGCCATGGTTGCTTTTAAATTAATATCTTATTTTCATCTTCAGAGAAAGGGAGTACAAACTTAAATATTTCTGCCTGTTTATTGCTGCAAACTATAAAATAATATTTAATGTTGGTAAAATTTTAAGGATTCTTACTCAGATTGCTCTCTTTGTATCTTAGTCAAGGTTTCTATTCCTTCATAAAACATCATGACCAAGAAGCAAGTTGGGGAGGAAAGGGTTTATTCAGCTTACACTTCCACATTGCTGTTTATCACCAAAGGAAGTCAGGACTGGAACTCAAGCAGGTCAGGAAGCAGGAGCTGATGCAGAGGCCATGGAGGGATGTTACTTTTCTGGCTTGCTTTCCCTGGCTTGCTCAGCCTGCTTTCTTATAGAACCCGGTCTACCAGCCCAGGGATGGCACCACCCACAATGGCCTGGGCCCTCCCCCTTGATCACTAGTTGATAAAATGCCTTACAGCTGGATCTCATGGAGGCATTTCCTCAACTGAGGCTCCTTTCTCTGTGATAACTCCAGCTTGTGTCAAGTTGACACAGAACCAGCCAGTACACTTTGTTTTATAGGTTTTACCACTGTACAAAAGTGAGAATAGTGCTTTTTAATTGAGTGGTTGCTAAGGGTTTAGGCACCAAGGCTTTAAGTAGATTAAGTAGCTTTTTCAAATAAACCCAGAGTATCACAGTGAGTGCTATGTAAGGAATATGTTTGTGCCTATTGATATCACTCCTGACTCCCTTTCTGTAATTACAACTATCAAATTATCCCCATGCTTTGTTTTTATGAGGCCATTGTTAGAAAAACTATCAAGAAATTCCAATGGGGGCTGGAGAAATGACTCAGTTTTTAGGAGCACTTGCTGCTTGTCTAGAAGACTCGAGTTGAGTTCCTAGCATCCACATCAGGTGGCTTGCAACCATCTGATACACACACACACACACACACACACACACACACACACACACACACTGCCTGCACGCACGAATGTGCACATACATAAGTAAAATAAATGAATGAACATGAATCTTAAAAGAAATTCTAATATCTTTTAAGGAAAAACAAATTTGTCTTGAACATAATTTGTCTTGAAACAGTTCAGAGATTCTTAAATTTTAGAATCATCTTTTGAATAATCAGAGGCCTTTGAGGAGCACAGATGTGATCTGGGGAGGTCCTCTTACATCCAGCTGTTTTCTCTTGAGATTTGAAATTTTTTATTTATAAAAAACTTGTAGGTAAATCTTGTAACTTAGAAATCTCAAGGAAGTTGAGAAAAGAATATGTAATTAGTACATAAAATAAAGTTACTCAGTTTTCGATTTGTATTACTTAATACCATACATATTCACAAATCTGTTACAATTTATGTTCACACTTGTAGACCATACATGATCCATCCATATGCCAGAGAAATGTAAACACAAAGACACCGTGTAAACCCTGGTTATTTTAAGTGTGATATGACAACGTTAATTGATAAGGCTTTGAATCAAGGAGGGTACTGACTGAAGTTTGGGGAAGTCATGAATTATACTCAGGTCCTGACCTTCCTTCTGTTCATAGATCAACTGTATTCAGGCATGGTGTTGTGGACAGACAGAATGGGAGCCCTGTCGGGATTCTCCTACTGAAGGGTGCTTAGCAGCTGTACATCACTTACCTCTTATTTTCAGGAAATGTAGGCTCCCGTGGACGTAACTAATTGGGAGGCAGTGGCGAGTTCCTCACGCCGACTTTATTTTCTCCTACAGTCCCGTCACCAGGACAGATTCAGCACAGAGTTCACAGTGTGGGGCATTTCCCTGTGCCCATCCGGCAGCCGCTGAAGGCCACAGCCTATGTGAGTCCAACTGTCCAAGGCAGCAGCAGCGTGCCCTTATCCAACGGCACACAGTTATATTCCAACACGGGCCTCCCTACCGCAAACAAAGCTGCAGCTTCCGGGATCATGGGCCGCAGCGCCCTTCCGAGACCTTCCTTGGCAATAAATGGGAGTAACCTGCCTCGAAGCAAGATCGCACAGCCTGTCAGAAGGTGAGACCTTCTTTCACATGACTGTACTGGGCTGGGAAATTGAACGTTTCTCCAGCTCGCCCTCACTGGTCCTAATGGCACATCCTGGGTCCCTGTTTCTCAGTCAGGTGATGGATGTCTCTGTGTAGTCAGAGTCCACTCTCTCCCACCTTGTTCTTATTCCTTGGCCCGTCTATTGAGCTCTCACTCCACCCTGCCCCAAGTTGCTTGTTGTGGCAAGTTTCCTCCCTCCTTCAGGTCTACTCAGTGACACCTCTGCTCCAGGTTTGGAAGCATCTTAGTTTTACTCCACACGAACCAGTTTGTATGGGTAAGTTCCAGATGGCCCAGGCAAGCTTTTTCTTTATAGGTACATTTAAGACAAGGGTCGTAATGGTAATCCCGACTCCTTTTCCTCGGTAAATGCAGAGACATGACATGATTATGGCTGAACAGAATTACATGACGTATATGTGTGTGTCTGTTATTGGGGACCCTCCATTTTCTTCTTGAATGTACATATCTTGAAAAAAAAAGAGTTTTTTTGTTCCATTGAAAATTAGCTTGCGCACAGGCACACACGTGTGGTCTGGCCTCAGCTCCAGCAGACGGACAGACACTGTGAGAACCCTGAAGGATGTAACTTGATCCACATCTGTGACAGTGCCAGCAGCTTGTCATTATGGGGTAAAGGAGCCCTGATGGGAGAGGGGACCAGAGTGAGTCATGTGACTGGCGGGATTATTAACAGCCCGTCTGCCTTCTTTCTCTCTTCCCAGTTTCCTGCAGCCCCCCAAGCCTCTGTCTTCACTCAGCACACTGAGGGATGGAAACTGGAGAGACGGTTGCTACTGACGCAGTTTTATGGACCCTTGAAGAACGGGAAGAAGGGAAAATGAGGGTGTGTTACCTAGCTGGCTGGGTAACCGTGGATGCTGGGATGCTCTCCCCTTCACTTTAACACACGAACGGCATCGTTTTCAGTGCACCAATCACCAGAGACTAATGATCACACCTGCTCTCTGCCTGAGATACTGCGGCATTCCCAAACCCACAGCCGGAGTGCCATTACCTTAGATCTAGGAAGTTTTTGTAGAACTGCTCTGTACCTGAATACTTTTTGAGAGAGATCGAGGCATATCAATAATGCTTTTCCATATGAGGTTTTTAAAGTACCTTGTTCATTTTACCTACATGTTTTAAACACCTTTCCATTATATGTTCTGCATTTTAATACATTGCATATTTACAATAGGTTCTATAACATGGTTTGAATTTTAATTTTTTTTATAGTTTACAGGAATTTTATTTTTTGTGCCTATTTCTTTTTATGCCTATGTGAACCACTATGGAACAACTTAAATTTTGTGCCATAAAAATATTTTTGTGGTAAGGTACTATTTTTTTAGCTCTAGGGATATATCAGCAAAAACACACCATACGATTTGAGACATAATTTTACGTTGAATGAGCACAATTTAATCTAAAGCATTGCGAGGAGACAGCCAGACGGCAGAGTTTAAACGGTCTTGTCTTTTTCATTGTTAATTTATTGTCTTACATGAGTTTCATATTTATGATGGTATCACAAGCTCATTGCACTTAAGACCCGCAATGTTTGCTACTCAACCACAATTGATTTTCAATACTTTATTACAAAGGACGAAACTGTAATGTTTTATTAACAATGCTTCTGGAAACGAATGCATTTTAAAGCAAATAAATCTTTTTGATAGACCTTTTACAAAACCCATTTGCACTAATGAATGCTTTCTATGGTCTATGACTTACTGTCTGTTACTGTGAACACTGCTGTTTTGGAATGTTCGGAAATAAAGACTCTATTTCGGCAATATCAGGTCATGCATGACTGTGCAGTATCAGCGGTGAGAGCGCCACACCCACGGTTCATCACTGCTGTGAAAGCTGTCCCCGTGGGGATGTTCGTGGGCCGGGCCATTGCAGCCACGCTTGGAAACCCCAGTAAAAAAGATGATGTCTTCTTTTCTCTAAAATTAGTTTGGTAAGAAATGTGAGGTTTTTATGACAAGATACCGGTCTGAGAAAGGCCACTAGGGCACATTCTGTTCAGGACACAGTTCTGAACGGACACAGTGGCACTGGGAACCTGAGTAGCCTTTGGATCTTGAGCTGGAAAACTTCCTCAGTACAGGTAAAATAGCAAAATCCTGCCACTGTTTTATACACGACCTCCGAAGACACCAAAGCTCGACCAAAGCCTCAGAGGATGTCTGTAGCCATTCGTTAACTTTTCCCTTCCTTGTACAGAGTTCCATGTGAAGCCAGAACGACCTGTGGAAATGTTTACCAAACATGCAGTGTTGGTACATGGAAATGGGTTTGAGCAAGGACAGAGTAATTACCAAGCACGTCTTTAGTGATGGCGTCCACACTAAGCGTTTTATCTTGACTTTTCTGTCAGTCACTCACACACTGTTATTCCCTCAGCCTCGGAAAGCATTTGGCTGGAACTCTGTGAAGCTGCTTTTTGTCTGTCTGACTCAGAAGTCTTTTTCTTTCCTTTTTTTAAAAGATTTATTTATATGAGTACACTGTAGCTGTCTTCAGGCACACCAGAAGAGGGCATTGGATCCCATCACAGATGGTTGGGAGCCACCATGTGGTTGCTGGAAACTGAACTCAGGACCTCTGGAAGAGCAGTCAGTGCTCTTAACCGCTGAGCCATCTCTCCAGTCCCAGAAGTCTTTTTCTTCACTACCATGTTCTTTCCTGTGAACATGTGTAGTTAATTTAGCATATATCATATGCACACGATACATATCAGTTGATACATTTTATTCTGAAGAGACGAAAGGATTTAATTGATTTTCAGTTTGGCTATTTAACTTACATTTTTAAAGTTGTAGTTCCCTTTGTGGGTTAGATATGAAGGTACCTTCATCTTGGATCTTACATTCTTCTTCTAGAGAGAGTGTATAAAACCGTAAACCACACACTATGCTCCATCCTGAGAGCTGCGGAGGTAGAAGGGTCTCAGGTAAGGAAAGTAGGGAGAACACTGGGCATCCTAAAAACCATCTGTGCAAACCGCCAACTGGGCACGTGTTAACAAGCTGCGCTGAACAAAAACCGAGAGACTCGGTTCTAGAGAGTCTTCAGATGTTTGTACCTGGAAATTCTATGTAACACAAAACCATGAATGTCTTCACAGTTTACTATAGGATACACGTAATAGATGCATAGGAAACAACTCTAAACAATATGCCGTGGATAAGCGGGTGGTCCTCATACTGTGGTTCCCACACCAGTAGCTGAGGTGTCTTTGGGGGACTTGGAGAACAGGGATGAAAGCCACGGGGATGAAATCAGGAAGGTGGCAGGCAAACCCAGGTAGGACATAGTAGGCCACGGTGAGGACTTGGATTTTCCTCTGAAGAAAGCTGTTTCGTGGTTTTGAGACACAGTCTCTGACTCAATGTCCCTGTAAGAGCCAACTGTGGACACCAGCAGGGTGACGGCCAGCCGAGTGGCCTGTCACCATTTTACAGTCAGTTCATGAAAAGCTTGCCACTAGGTCCAACCTTCAAGAGGAGGAAGTTACGCAAAAATGTAAGTATGCAGAGATAAGACCTGTGAAGGTTCCTGTAGAGACTAACATGTGTTACCGCCACCCGATGCGTGCCCATTTTAATTACCAAACATGGTACAGCCCTGCGTTTCTCAGCACCATATGAGAAGCCCGGTTGCCCCAAGGTGTCTCCATTGCTAGTCTTTAATGTTTAAATTGTAGGTGTGTTGGTGTCTCTGTGGCTTTCATTTGCATCTTCTGGGGGGTGCTGGTGAGATTAAATACCCTTTCATTTTTGTTAATTTATTAAATGCTTATATATATTTATAGATCCTAGTTCAGACTCATTTTTTTCTATGAGAGTTTCTTTCATTGGTTTGTACTGTTACTTATTGTTTTCTAAAAGCCCTTTTCATTTATGTGTGTTTTCTTTTAACTCTCTTAGGTGTTTTGATGAGTAGGATTATTTACCTTAATTTACTACACTATGGTATGCCACTGGGATTTTTGTTTGCTTGGGATTTTACAACTTTAAGAAAGGTTTGTCTGTTTTCATGTGTGTGTGTGTGGGGGGGGGAATGTTCAAGCAGGTTTCTGAGGAGTCCAGAGATACCAGAACACCTTTCCGAGCAGTTGTAAGCAGTCTGTAGGCTGCCGTGGATGCTGGGAACCCGAACTGGGTACTTTGTAAGAGGACTTAGCTATTGAGCTATCTCCCAGCCCTGCCATGTTGTTTTTAAAGGTTAGTCCTTGTGTCTTTTAAAGGAATATGTCCTTGTCTTGTGACCATTACATAATATTCTCCTGTACTCTATGAGTTCTATTGCTTTGCTTTCACGAAAAGGCTTAGAGCGAGACTTGGTTTTTCCGTGCTGTATGGAATGAAGTGCAGCTATATTTGGTATCTTCGATGTAGATTTCTTATTAACACTGAAACTGTGTCTTATTAACACCGAAAAATCCCATAATTCTCTTCACTATACATCGGATGTCCTTATGCGCCTGTCCAGGCCTGCCTATGCCCTCATCAGAACCAGAGATTTGTAAACACCGTAGCTTTGTGTTTTTAAATAGCGGAACAGTATCTTTCTACCTTGTTTTGTTTTAGGTGTCATGGCTAATTTTTATGTATGTATGTATATATATATATATATATATATATATATATATACATATATATATATACACACATTCTCTCTCTGTGTGTGTGTGTGTGTGTGTGTGTAAGAGAGAGAGAGAGAGAGAGAGAGAGAGAGAACAAACTGGTCAAGTTCTTGCTGGTATCATGTTAGAGTTTTTTACTGGGAATGCATTTAGTTCTAGAGAAATTTAATCTTTAAAATTTTTAGTCTTAAACTCCATGAAGATGGGTTAAATTTTTTTTTACTCAAGTGTTCTTTAATCTCTTATTGTACAAAATCTTCATGGAGTCCTTTTTTATGTTTTAGAAGATTAATTCATAGGAATTTAGCCTTTATGCTATTTTATAATTGATTTAATAAAATTTCATCCAGGTTTATTTTGAATATTTCATTTAATAATCTTAGATATATGCTATCAATATATTTAGCTTAATAAACTTTACATACAGCAAAATGTCTTTATGTTAAATTGATTTATTTTTTTCTGATCTTTTATTTTTGCCAATGGCCTTCATATAACATTAGGTATAAATGATAACAGGAGGCATCTTTTTATTGCTAATTTTAAAAGGAAAGGAATTTTAATAAAATTTGTTCTTTGATAATTCCTCATACATATGTATGTAATATATTCTGGCCACTTTTCCACCATCTCTTATTTCCCTCTCAGCCTTCCCAGTGCCCTGTTTTCCTTCCTTACAAATCTTTCCCTAAAACCCACTGTGGTTTGTGTGCTCCAGGGTTTAGTGAAGGCTATCCGTGTGACTCTGGGTTTGGAACTGTCTATTAAAGCGACTGTGCTCACTAGTGGTTGCCACGCCTCTTTCTCCTAGAATCCATTAGTTGTTAGCACATCAGCAGGGCCCCTTGGGTTCCTTCCGCATCTAAGGGGGACTCTGATGGGGACCTGACTTGCACGGTTCAGTGCCAGTACCTACAGCAGCTGCAAGTCCATGGTGCTAAGACTATGGCATGTTTTGCAGAAGTATTTCGTACTTCTCCCTATTTTCTTCCTCTTACATTCTCTCAGCCCCCTCTTCTGCAATGTCCCCAGAGCCTTAAATGGACGATATACGTGGTTTTAAGGTTGCTAATACTATCCCTTTAAGAAAAGAATGTGAATATTAACAAACATTTCCTGCAGATGCCAGGGTTATTGTAGTTAGTCTTTGTTTGCTGACTTAGCCTTTTTTCTGTTGAATCTTTGAGAAACTGAGATAAAACCATTTTATCATTATTATGATGTATCAGCTACCTTTCTGTTGCTTTGAAAAAAAGCACCATGACCAAAAGCAACTTGGGAAGGGTTTACCAGCCTTACAGTTCAGTGGGAGAGCCCATAACAGCAGGAGAAACAAGGCCACTTCTGTGGCCAGGACAGGAAGCTCAGAGACCTCAAACAAAACGTAGAGAAAGGGAACCAGGAGATCGAGGCTCTAACGTCTAAAAACCTGCCCCTAGGAACACACATCCAGGTTCTGTAACCTCCCTAAACAATGCCAGCCGCTGGGAGACTGTTCAAAGACACAAGGCTATGGGAAACATGTCTCATTTAAACCACTACCTTATCGAACAAAAGCTTTAATGAGCCGTGAAAACTCAGGTGGAACTTCTCACTGCAGCCAGCCCGAGTTTGAATTCCCAGCATGCACATAGAAAGCTGGGCGTGGCCACTCATGGCTGTAACCCTGGGGCGGAGGGAGACATCAAATGCACCTCTGACACTCATTGGCTGGCTAGCAAACCTGTCGGCTCCAGGGTCAGTGAGAGACCCTGTCTCAAGGAGGAAAAAAAAGAGAGTGATTGAAAATACACCAACCACTGTCCTCCAAACACATGCATACACCTGCATGAACACACGTATGCACCACACATGGACACTCTGCAAGTGCTCAGAAATTAGGTGGTCTTGATTTACTGATATATTACTATAAATTTTGTCCAATTTTATCGAATCACTGTACCACACAAATCTGTGTAAGAAGGATATTACCACTATTGGGGAGAAATTATCTTATATATATTGTAACAATATATCAAAAGATATTTGATAGGTCTTGACATTGCAGTTACCAGGCTTAAAGCACTTTTTAAGTTCCAACCTTAGGTGGATATTTATTCTGCATCTAAGAGCAGTGTGATAAGGCCTCTAATGATGAACATTTGTGTGTGTGTGTGTGTGTGTGTGTGTGTGTGTATAATTTGTGTTAATGCTTGCTTTATGTGTTTTGAGGTTATCTGACTCTGGTGAATACATATATAATAGGTCTTATTTCCCTGATAAGAGTGAACTTCCTGGTGTCTAATATGTTTAAATCTACGTTTCTAGTTATTAGGTAGCTACCTTGTATTTCTTAGCTTCTGTAGAGTGGATATTTTAAAACCTTTTACTTTCAAACACTGGGCTGTTTTTTGAATATTTGTTTGCATGGGTTTTTGAGACAAGTTCTCCTGGTCTCCCGGAATGGCCTCAAAGTTACGATTGTAGTGCCTTAGCCTCCCGAGTCCTGGTTTTCAGGCGCTACCATAACAGCTTAAACTGTTAGCACTGTTGTATGTAAACAGCATGATTCAGCCTGTGAAAATCATTGCCATAAATGTGAACTTGTAAGCCATTACGTCATAAGAACATTCATTCAATCACGAGAACTAACACTACCTTAGCTTCCGGTTTGACCTGCTCCCCTTTGTCTCCATCTTAGCCTCCTGTGAGTTGTCTAATCTTTTGATCTTTATTCTCTATTATCTAGATTAGTACCTTCAGTGTATGTCCTAGTCAGGGTTCTCTAGAGTTAATTATGGAATGTCTCTGTATAGATTAAGGAAATTTGTTGTAATGACTTCCAGTCTGCAGTCCAACTAACCCAGCAATGGGCAGCTGTGAACGGGAAACCCAAGAATTTAGTAGCTGCACAGTCCCATGAGGCTGGTTGTTTGAGCTGGTCTTCTGTGGATTTAGGTTCCAACAGATGGGCTGGTAAAGAAGAGTGAGTCTTCCTTCTTCCAATGTCCTTAAGTAGGTCTCCAGCAGAAGGTGTGGCTCAGGTTAAGGTGTGTACCACCACGCCCGGATCTGAAACTTGGTTTGTCCCAGGCTGACCTTGAACTCAGAGATCTGCCTCAGACTCCTGGAATAAAAGGCATGGACTACCTTGCCTGGGCCTAAGATTCTTATGGCCACTGTGCCTCAAGGTCTCCATGTCAAGATCCAAGTCAGAAACCTGTCTTCCAGTTTTAATATCTGGATCACAGGTGCGCCCTCCAATTCTGGATTGTCATTCATTCCAGATGTAATCAACTTGGCAACCAGGAGCAGCCAGCCCGTTGTACCAAACAATGCCATTAACCTTCACTAACCTTGATCACCGTTTTAGGCAATGTGAGATTCTCCAGTCTTTTTCATACAGTCTCCATGCGTACAAGTCAAGTTTCCCGTGGAAAATGGGGAAGCAGTCATTTGTAGATCATGGACATCTTGGAAACTCAGAGAAAACGGAAATGATTCAACATTTAAGATAGAAGTTTGAGAAAGGTTCGCTGTGTTCCGGGGAAAGAAACAGCTTCCAGTGGGAGCGGCAAGAGGCTTAACTTCTGTCATTCTGTATGGAGCCTATAGTAACTGCCATTGCCCTGCCTGGGTCTCCCCAGTACCTAGGATTAGAGGTGCCCACCATGACTTATGGTACAATTACTAGACTGTAAGTGGGGCCCTAAATCCATTCACTGCACAATACTTGTTGAGAGGTGAGGTTTGTGCTAGATGCTAAGGATAAAACAGTCATGGCTTCAAAGAGGGATCTGAGGGTGTGTGGGGGTTATGAGAGGGGAGTGTTTATCCAGAGCAATGAGGAATAATTTGAGGTGTTGGATGGGCCAAAAGACAATAGGTACATCTGGACGTGTGTGCTTGTGTGAGACCAGCTGCATGGCTTCTGGGGCTGGTTCAGGATGAGGTGCAGGCCCATCACTGAGAACCTTCAGAACTTGAAGATGAGGAAGGAAAAGCATCAAACCAGGCATGAGATCCTTTTCTGTGTGTCCACGAAGTGAGATTCTGTCCTGTGTGTGTTCAGAGTGAGCCCCGGGCAGTAGAAAAATGGTAAGATCTGAGTTTGAGGAAGAGGCAGGACAAGGTCCTTTTAAACCTCAGGTCTGTGCTCATGACTTCCTGTTTTCTCAGTGAGATGGGAGGCTTTTATTGTGCAAAGCACATGCACTGCCCAGTTCTTCAGAAACGTCACTGATGCAACCCACACAGCCTTAGAGAGTGAAAGATGAGTACCTTGTCTGCAAACTGAGAAAGTTCAGGGAAAGAATGGTTAAACAGCTTGTCCCGTGTAACAGAGTTGTTTAGTGATGGGGGCTGAATTCAAAGCCAGGCTTCTTTTGACAAGAGGGGACTGATTTGAGCAAATAGGAATTCGTCAGCCCACTTTACCCTTCTGTTGTAGTGGGCTGAAGGGAGATCCGGGTGGAAGCAGAGACAGCATTATCCATGGCTGCTCACTGTTGAGAAATATCTGCAAAGAATAAAAGTTCAACTCTGGATGGGCGGGGGTAAATCTGGAAGGACTGTGCCCATGCAAGGCAAAGAGGGTGAACTGGGCAGCACTGGTTCTAAAGCAATTTTCCAGATACTTATCATTACTCCTGGTTAAACATTTAGGACAGTCTCTCTTAACTACTATAAATACATACCATTAGTCACTAGAACATACCTTGCAATCTAAAACCAGAGCATACCCTCCTGCCTGTCAGAATCTGAAATAAGTACAAGCAAAAGATGCCTGCTCTCCGTGGTCATGGCAACAAGATTTACAATGGCCAAGATTAAAAAAAAGAGGTTGTAAATGAGAGATAGCCTTAACACACACACACACACACACACACACACACACACACACACACACACACACACACACACGATGGAGTCCTATTCAGATTTAGCAAATAAACATTTGTGATAAATCTGGTTGAACATGAAAGAAATTCCATTAAGTGGAACAAAGCAGAATTTGATGAGAGGTGTTTAGTGCCTCCAGATCACTGGACAGACCATGAACCAGGTTAGGTGTGCCTCTGAGGATGACTGTCCGTGTAGTAGGATAGATTCAGCCTGCCAGGGTATCTGCCGGGGTGAGATATTTGGTGGAAGATTTGGTTCCAACAGAGCCAAGTCGATAAGGGAACTTGTGTTTGACAGCTTCTTTTCGTCCAAGCATTCGAGGCAAGCAAGAGCAGTGGTCTGTCATCCCCAGATCTTGCAGATGTTATCACAGGCAACAGCTTTAACACATATTTTAGCACAGCATACTGTGGGGGAACTTATTGCTAGCTCTGAAGCCTCCTGGCCATTTTCCTAATCTCACCACTTGACGGCTGGACTACTACTAACTGCCTTAAGCATTAAGCTAAAGCACCCCACTTCTGGAACTAGTCAGATCCAAACCAGATCTGGAAACAGGGTAGTTTAGTTGGGATGTGCAAGAAATACTGCAGGTAAGAAAGAACCAAAAGGACGGATTAAGCAAAGGATGCCACTGTGGGCAAGTAGTTATGCCCTGCAAGAACTTTTGAGGATATTATAAACATACCAGGCCTGCTCATCTCAAGAGCTGAGCTGTTCTTATATCTGTTGGCTAGTTTTGTTTGTTCTTGACAGTTTAGGTTCACCAGGAGGGAAACTCAGCTGAGAAAATGAATCCATAAGCTTGTCCTGTAGATTGTGGGAACAGTTTCTTGGTTAATTATTTATATGGGAAGGCCCACAGGAGGATCTGCTTCTAGGTGTGTTAACGTGTTCCTCCAGCAGGCATCTTCAGCTTTGCAGGAAGCTGTCAGACTTCGAAAGAGCCATCCACTGTGATATAAGTCAGGGCTGTTGAGCTCTGGCTCAGAGATCTGATCCCGTTTCCAGCCTTCCTTTTACAGTTTATAGACAAAGAATGATTTTTGTTGGTTTTGTTTTCTTTCTTTCTTTCTTTTTTATAGGTGTGAAAACTATGTGGCGTCTAAGGCCTGAAATAGTCGCTAATTCGACTTTACAGAAAGGGCTAGTCAACCTCTGATTTAGATGATTTTATCACAATAATCCCCAAGTTTCTGGTTCAAAACAACCTCTTGTCCTCATGCTTGGGGCAAGTGTGGCCCCGCATCCCTTTGTGAAACCAATAGGGGGCGCCAAAGTTTAAGGCAGATCATGACTTTATATTGATTTCTCGACCCATGATTTCAAAAATAGTTTTAGGGGACAATTACTTTATTAGTGCGTAATCTGGATACATTTATTCCTAAGCAATCATAAAATTATGTTTATGTGAAAATGATTGCTTCTGGATGGATTTGTAGGGATTTAAGTTGTAGGCACACGCGGTTAAAGAGCAGCGCACTCTGCAGACATGTACTTCCAGTACAGTCCACAGGAGGGCAGCATCTACCCAAGGTATAGCGAGGCTTGAGTCATTCTTTTCTGAGCCGAAATTTTGTTACGGGAATTAATTACTTATAGCATCTTAGGAGAAGCAAAAAGTGGCTTGTGTTTGGCAGTCAAGAACCAACCTTTTCAAAACCAAAGAACTCTGATATTTTTTGTTTAACCCAAGATATGTAGTCAAGTACGTCCTTTGTTCCTAGCTTTTTTCTTCCCTTGTACGTTCGTTCTCTCTGCCTGTTCTTGTTTAGGGAATCCAAGCAGACCTTAATAACTGAGTCCCGAGGATACAGAGCCATGACCGTACTGCGCAGACTCAGAGTCATCGCAAACACTAAGCATTTCTGTGCCACCGGCCCCCTTGCTACACTTGTGACTGGGGCTTTGCGCTGTGCCGCCTCTGTGTGCAGCAATGAATCTTGTGACCAGTGCTGGTGAGGAAGAGCTGCCCTGCGGAGGAGCCTTAATCTGAAGACTTTGCCTTCCCGGTGCTCCGAGAGGCTCTTCTTAACCCAGTAGAACGTCCTTCCACTTGGGCCACTTCAGCTTAAACTTGTGATGATAGTAGGAAGGAAAAATACTATTTTGAATTCCTTTCTTTCTTATTATGTAGACACAGCACCGCCACACCTGAAAATCACAGGCTGAGTTAACACTGCCCTCACTCCGCAGGAAATAGGCAACGGGTCCACTTAGTCTTGTCAGATTTGGAACAAATTTCCTGCCCTTTGTTTTATTTGGGTGTCTGCTGTCACAGGTTGGAGCACTGAGCCCAAGTGTGTATTTGTTACAAGGAATTCTTTTTGAGTGATGTCAGCTTAATAAGATCATGTCCTTACAATTTTGAAGATCCGAGGTGTATGGTCTATTACTTATGAGAGTATTATGTTATTTCCTTTGATCAGTAAAGCTACACAGCGTTTCCAGCATCTCCTGTCCCGGGTCCTCTATCTGTCCAGCTTGCTCTGAACAACTGCTTCACAACTCTCTCTGAACCTCCTTCCTGTGCTCTTGTAGCCACCGAGACCTGCTTGGGACGTTTGGCTGGCCTGCACTGTTATACAGCGTTGTACACGTCCCCTCAGTGTGTGGAGGCCTGTGCTAAGATCAGGACTGCGTTCTCCTAGGACCTGTCGTTCTGTCTCACCGCAGAAGACACACAGCAACACCGTCTGGATGACCTAAACCGTGGGTAGCCGCTGATGCTGTTAATGTTCCTGAGCTCACAGATATGGTGCTTGCTTTTGGAGATGGGGTCTTAGGGACAGAGTAAGGGTGGTTTGATGAACTTGGACTGGGATGTGCCCAAGTTCTTGACCCTCAATGAAGGTGAGGATCGGGTGAAGAAACATACAGAAGGAGTTCTCAGGTGACAGTGGGCGCTTATGGAATTCGAAGAGCTCAGGAGGCACAGTGGAATTTTTTGCCTGAGGGAAGGGTGAGTGGCAGATTTTTCAGCCTGGCATCTTTTTATCTTTTTTTTTTTTTTTTTTTTTTTTTTTTTTTTTTGCTGGAGGTCCAGTCTGCCCGCAGGCTGCTTTGTAGGAGAAAGTGTAAATTCACAGGGCAGAGGGAGGAGGGAGTCTGCTGTGGGTCAAAGTAGGGCCGGGCCCTTGAGTGGTATAGGAAAGGGAGTAGCCTCAAGCTCTGGAGGAGAGCAAGCAAGAACATCCTCACATGTCGAAACATCTTAGAGCCACAAATCTCGCTTCTGATTTTATGTCAAAATGCAGGCCGCTTCTTCCGCCCCCCAACCCAACCCCCGAAATTGTAAAAATTCAATATCTTGTTTTAGAAGAGTTTTTCATCCCCTTTCTAATGCACAGGTTTCCGGGTCGCACGCCAGGGGTCGCACCTCAGGCAGTGATCGCTCTCAGCTGCGCAGAGACGGGAACAACCCAGCGGGACCCACTGTCATCGCCTTTCCCAGAAGCGACCAGGGCCACTGGGGTTGCTGTGGCGCAGCGTCTGATCCTCCCGAGGGACCACACTGTTTTTTCAGGGCTTGTTCGGGAAATGTTTGTGTGTTTGGAGGGAAGCAGCTCTCAGGCTAGGGCCAGAGACAGGGTTCAGTATTGCAGGTTGCAGCCACAACTGTTTGAAACCACAGCGTAAAGATCCCATGGGGGAAGTGCATCTCTAAAACTCAGAACAACCCATATTCCAGAGTTTGACTAATTGGTTTGATATGGCACACATATTTTTACTGCGCATCATAAAATGACAAATCAGTAGGACATCAGAATCCTTGGGAACTAGGCCCGTGAAAGCCGGGTTTTGACTGGCGTCAAAGCAGATACTGCGGTTGACAGACACACCCTATCGATGTTCCAACTTAGGAAAACACCGGGTGTTCACTGCTGATACATAAACATTAGCAAGAGCAGTGACTTGAACATCTCGATTCCATTTTTTAATTTTGTTTTTGTTACCATTTCTTACACACAGACACACACACACACACACACACAGACACACACAGACACACACACACACACACACACACACACACACACACACTGGTTCTTTGTGAATTTTCCATCATGCACCCCTTTCCTAGTCCCCCTCCGCTCATACCTGCCCTCCACTCTTGCAACCTCCGTCCAACAGGAAAGAAAACTCCTTGTGGAAGCGTAGTGTGCCACAGTGTTTCCCACAGTGTACCCTTTTGCCCACACTTCTTTGCTTGCAAGTGTTGATCCCAATGGCTCGTTGGGCTGGCTCGAGGCCTCTGGCTTCTGCTGTACTGGAAGTACTGGACCCTCACGGGGACTCCTCTCTGATATGATATTCTGTTGCCCAGTGTCATGGAGATCCTGCAGCATTGGATCTGTAAGAACAGCCCCCTTTCTCCAGCAGTTCGTTGTCGGGGTAGATGTTGAGTTAGACCAATTCAAAGCCCTGGCTCTGGGCCTGAGAGGGATCCAAGCTGGTCAGCCCACAAGCTCTTCCATGATCACATCCTCAGGAGCTCAGCACATCCAGGGCTGCCTATACCCAGGTGAGGGGACAAGCCTGCTCTGAGTGCTACAGCCGGTGAGAGGCGAGGCCAGCTCTCTTGTTCCCATGACCCCAGGGCCAGGTGTCCTGTCTACACTAGGTGATGAAGGGGTAGGTGGGAAGGAGGGTATCCCTCCCTCATCATCCCTCATCACACATGGGAATGGGCCACAAGTAGGCTAGCTCTTCCAGGCTGCCCAGGTGAGAGGTGGGTCCAGCTCTCCCAGGGTGCCCAGGTCATAGGCAAGAATGAGTGATAAATATCTAAAAACCAAGTTTATTATTGATGTATGAAAAGAAAGGAACACTCAAGGAGAAGTTTTTTGTTTGAGTGTGTTGTTTTTTAATCTTTTGAGATAGAAACGTGCTAGGTAGTCTAGGATGCCTTGAACTTGTAATCCTCCTGCTTGAGGCTTTCAAATGCTGAGACAAGTATATATCATCAGTCTCAACTGTTTCATATATGTGTATGTGTATGAGTATGTTTAAGTATATCATGAAGATTATAAGTATAGTATATATAAATATATAAACAATAACTATTATATATAATTACACTTATATACGCTTATTATATAATTATATATCATATACTTCTATGTATTTTATATAGTTATATAAGTATACTTATATATTATAATACATTATATCACATAGTATATGTGTATATATGTATATGAATTTTATCTGTAGGATCTCTCCCTTTATTATCACAAAAAATAGAAAGTAATATGATTGAGCCACAAATAGAAATATGAATAAACAAACCATCATGTGGCAAAATTATAAAGGACAAAAACTGAAAAAAACCTTGAAAACATGGTGCCAAATGAGGAAAACTCGTGACAAAACATTTTCTCCAAGTGACAGATGTTGGTTAAACTTTTCTATTGAAACAAGATTATAAATTACATACAATCATATAAAACTATAATAAAAACTCGCAAATACCTCCAAGAAGAATAAAGCTCACCATCAGGAAAATGATCATTCGGGCAAGAAAAGGGTTAGTGCACAAAGAAGAGTGAAAGATTGTAGTTATAGTTAAAATGGCACTTCAAAAAATAAAAATTTGAAGCTCATATAGTAAAATGTTAAATACATTATATTTTTATGGTGGACAGATAATTACATTGTTGTCTTTTTCCCCCCTTTTTTGAAACAAAGCTAAATTTATGCTTCAAATAAGAACAGCTGTTAGCCTGGCTCATCTGTTGCTAGGCTTTTTAAGATGTAGCTTTTCTGTGACATCACTGGAGGGAGTGATGCAAGAAGAAGAAACCCAAGCATTTGGATACCGAGGGGTTTCCATTTTGTCACTGGAGGCTTCTAAAGGATAAAAGAGCCTGTGATCTTCGTGTTCTAGTCCAGGGCCTCCTGCCCAGTGCCAGAAACAAAAAGGCAGACAAGAGAGACATCGGGAACAAGACCTTCATTTGTTCTTCTGAATGGCTTCAAGTGCATTCCCAGGACCCTGTGTGCGGCTTCACCGGGGTCCTGAGATTCCCACTCAGTTTACATTACTGCCACTGCTAATCTCTGCCGTGTGTCCCCTTTATACTGGAAGGGCTTTGTCCTGTGTAGACAGGGTTAGTCAGGTTGCATCTGGCTCATCGCTGGATTAGCAAACACGGAGCTGGAGAACAGAGTGAATACTGCTGAGGGGGGTTTGTGTTTAATTCTTTGGACTGAGGAAGGTTTAGCATATGTTTCCTAGGTACCCTTCCACATTTCTGAAGGGTTCATTGTCTCTGTGCATAAATCGGAGCATTGCGATTTCCTGAGCCGTAAGAATTATGCCAGTGTGCTACAAAGCACTGGAAATTGCTCTCACATTTTCTGTCTGAAGCTACAGATTCGATGTTGTCATCTTCTGTGGGCAAAAGAAGGCGAGTGTCTGTGTTTCACGCCTCCAACCACGGTTGATGGTTGACAGCCAGTTAGCTGGTGGGGAGCCAGGGGTCCAATGCACCCTGAGCATTTCCCTTGCTTTTCGGAGGTCCCTTTCTCATTAACATCTTAATTTCTGCTACTGATCACTTCTTCCAAGAGATAAAAAACAGAACAGAACCTCCATGCTCATTCTAATGCAGATACCAGAGCTTCTTGAGTGGAGGTTAGGTAGTCGAGGGTTCTCTTGTAAGCTTAGAAATCAACTCTCATCATGAAAAAGGTAAAGAATGTAGTGACATTAAAATCCTTCAGGTAATCCTTGCTGTTGTTGTTGATTGTAAGCAGAAAGTTGTGTTGTGGGAGCTCCTGGCAGACCATAACGGATGAACCAAATCTGATTTTGAAAATCAAGCTGCAGTTGTACGTGTCTGCATGTGTTTGTTTACTTACAGTCGGCAGCTGAGATGAACGTTGCAGGGATAACGTGACGTCTATTACCTAAAATATCTACGCTCCTGTGGAAGACGGGAAGCTCATGAGGCTGGACCTTACACAAGGAACCACAGGCGACCATGGAATGCGGAGAGTGGGAGAAATAGGTTTCCCCGGGGAGGAGCACACGGATGGGTTATGCAACACCAAATGGTCAGCCCCCAAAACATAACAAGTAACATGGCAGCGACTGAGCAGGTTGCATTGCTTACTAGGAATGCACACACACACACACACACAAACACACACACACACACACACACACACACACACACACACATGCACAAAAAAGACCAGGGAGGGTGTTTCCATGGGAGGAATGAATGGGAGGAAAGGGAAAGGGCAAAGCCTGTAATTATATTATTAAAAAATTTAAAAATATTAAAACTTAAATATTTGCTTGTAGCACTTTACAACAAAAAGTTAGCTAGCTACCTCTTCACTGGAACCAGGAAGCAGAAGTAGACAATATGAAATTTGAAGCAAAAGGCACCACTTAAGCACAAAGTGGTATTTAATCACCATTATCAGAAAGAGATAGGACCCAGTCTCTCATCTCCACGACTGTTACGTCCGCTTTTAAATTAGGATTCTGTATGGCATTACCTGATACCTTAAATCCCTTATCAACATTTTCCGTATCAAATTGATGGTTTGGCTCAAGAGTTAAACAGAAATCGAAAGGGAGATTCAAGAACGGGCTCAAAAGGGTGGTACTTTCTACAGAAGTCAGTCTTCACCTTCCATTCTGAAGTGTGGCCCTCCAAGATGCCACTTCTAAACTTGTTAAAGGGGAAGAACTCCAGGCTTTCAGAGGTCAGACTCCCATGTCTGGTTCTGTAGACAGCCTTGAGCAAATCAGCCCTATCCACACCTCAGCAGCTGGTTGGTTTGTGGGGCAGCTCTAGGATTTGATGTGCTCCTGAGCCCTTTCAGGAATGATTCCTCAACCAAATCTATAAGACTATAGTTACAACTGCCTTTGATCTTGACAGTCTTCAATGCCTTCTAAAACCCTGTTCCCTGTAAGTTTGTCCTCTTCCTAAAACTCCTAAGTCATGGTCCTGCCATCACAAATCCAAATGGCTCAGCCCCTTTGCTTCCCGACTGACAAGGTGAATGGTTTTGCTCCACCACGTGTTCCCACCTTGATGTGGTATCTCATCAGGGGCCCAAAGCAATGGCGCCTCTGGGTTAGCAATCGGAACACTTCCAAAACGAGAAGCAAAGTGAACCTTTTCTCTCAGAAGTTATTAGTCTGGGATATTTTGCTACGGCAGTAGGGAGAGGAATTTTAATCCAACAACATGGCTCCTTTGTCAAGGGATCACATCCAAAGACCTTCTAGGTCTCTGTGATCCATTTGGAACAGCACACCATTAATCCGTCCCAACCCCCCCCCCCCAAAGTAGGCAGCTGGAGAAAGATTTGGCAGAATGGGTCAGAGATAGGATACACCAACTCTCACGAGAACAGACAGGAGAGAGGGGCTACTTAAAAGCAGTGCAGCAAGAGAGGTAGAGTTATGGTTGTGTTCCGCTGAGTTCCTGCAGTTCCATTCGGCTCCGCTCGGTTCCACTCTGTGCGTGCAGACAGTGTAGTGCAATGCTGTTCGGTTCCTGGAGTTCAGAGACAGTTTTTCCAGGCAGACCACCCTACCCTAAGTCTTGCCTGCAGGGGCTTCATTTTCTCCTCCTCGGTGTCTGACTCATATAACCCAGCCATTTAGGCCTTGCACTGTCTTGGTTCCCTCCCCCCTCCTCCCTCCCTCCGGTCTTTACTTGGTTCTCTTTGCTCACTTGGCCTCTTGGTTCTCTTCCTCCTGGTCTCTTGGCCCTTGATCCTCTCTCATGCCCCTCCCTTTCTCTCTTGTTCTTCCTGTCTCTCTCATGGCCTGGTTCTGTCTGCTGATAATGTGCAGAGTTATTTCTTTCCCTCTGCTCTGGACTCTTTCAGATGCCGCTGGATGTGTTCTCCCTCAAACCTACAATAAAAACCTTCTCTTCATTCATACCTTGGAGGGTTCATGGCCTCATTTTCATTCATCGAGCAGGCTACGAAAAGTTTATTGCATGATGTATATCCATATTACACATGCACATGTCTCAACCCTACATGAGTTGACTTCAGTACAATTGGTCTTGCAAGTGCTTTGGAAAACACCATTTTCCCCCCCAGAAACAATTACATTGAGTGGTTGAACAGCTGTTATTATAGGATTTTACCATGTCCATTGGCAGTTAGAAATAGTTCTTAGAACCCCCAATTTCTAAAAATTGACATGTTGTCTCCTGTCATCTCAGCCACGATTGCTTCTGTTCTTATTGCATGGCTATTTTTTAATCATTCGTTTTGAATTTGGGGATGTGAAGGTATGTGAGAGAGGATTTGTGTGAGCTCAACCACTAGCTGAAAAATCCCTGCTTGAGGAAGTTGGCTCAGGCCGTCATTTTCCCTCTTCTCATAGCTCTCACTTCCGATGTGCCCCCTAATGCCCCCCATGATGTGCCCCCTAATGCCCCCCATGATGTGCCCCCTAATGCCCCCATGATATGCCCCCTAATGCCCCCATGATGCACCCCCTAACACCCCATGATGTGCCCCCTAATGCCCCCATGATGTACCTCTTAATGCCCCCATTATGCGTCCCCTAATGCCCCTCATGATGTACCTCTTAATGCCCCCCATTATGCGTCCCCTAATGCTCCCAACACCCTCCATGATGTGCCCCTAACAAACCCCATAATATGCCCCCAACCACTCCCCATAATGTGCCCTCTAACACCCCATGATGTGACCCCCTAACAACCCCCTCCATGATGTGCCCCCAAACCGCCTCCCCCACCCTTTCGTCCTCAGTGTTTTCTGGCTGTTTGTCTCATGCCATTCCTGCTTGGACTTGTAGTATCTGTGAGGCCCTATACTGAGATCTCCCTGATTTGGGGACTGCAATGGGTAGGATTTTTATTTCAGCTTAACTGGGTGCTACAGTCCGGTGCCTATTACCATTAGCACAACGGGCACCCAGTAGAACAGTGCGCTTATCCTATTTCTGAAAGCTGTCCTAACCCTGCCTTCCAAAAGGTCTCAGAGCCCAACCCTGTAGCTATGGTCACTGTCAGGTCCAGCGCCAGGGTTTTGCTTTTCCTAAAGGATCAGCGATTCTGTCTGGTCACTTTTCAAGTGCTATGTAACTCATATTTAGAGGTATGAAAGCTTCTAGTGGTGGTGGACGCAGCCTCAGGTGGGCGGGGAAGACGAGGAAGGGAGGAGCCAGCGCACTGGTAGCTGTGGGAAGTTTCATAGAACCCCACCTCCTACCTTTCCCTGTACCCACCGGTTCCGGTACATCTGCATTCTACTTTGTGCTTTCCACAGGCTCTGTGACCCAGGGCCAACTTGCAAACCTGCACCTGTGGGGCTGGAGAGATGGCTCAGCGGTTAAGCACACTGACTGTTCTTCTAGAGGTCCTGAGTTCAATTCCCAGCAGCCACGTGGTGGCTCACAACTTGTGCTGTGATTCGGATGGCTTGTCTCAGTTACAGAGAGAGTGGGGTGGGCTTAGGACTCAAGGCCAGATGCTTAAGGAAAGAGAATCCCCGGATTCTGTAAATCCGTTGGTGACAGTTTATAGAAAGAGGGCATCGGATGACAACTCTCACTGTCTCCCCCCCTTGTCCCCATTTCTCCTGCTGCTTCTCTTTCAACTACTGAGCAGCTTGCCAGAACTAACACTTTTTTTGTTTTTGTTTTTTTTAAGTGGCTGAGACATTTCCCTGCCTCCAAAGTGGTTATTGATAGGCAGAGACTCTGGATACCGAGATTATCATTCCGTTAAGGAGAAAACATCCAAAATATATATGACAGCCAGATTTTCTTTTCCTGTTTTCTGCGAGGCCTTCATTAGTCTCTGAGAAGAAACACTGTCATCATCAAATTCATCATTTTTTTTTTCCAGCTCATATGCCACCCACATTTGCTCAATTTTCTCTTCCTGTTCTTTCTCACAAGGGATGTGTCATCTTCGCAATGGGCTAATTAGCCTTAATTAGGAAGTCCGCCTCTAACCCACCCATCCTTTCTCCTGAAATACGACTGACTGGCAACAAACGAACTCATCTGTTTCACATTTCCAAGTTGGGGGGCGGGGAACTCACGGGGCTGGGGTTGCTTTCTTCCATTATCTTAATTAAATCCTTCCTCTACATGTAAACATTTCCAAAAGAAATGTCAGCCGCACTGGCCGAGATGAGGATCCTGAGTCAGAGGACTCTTACTGATTTAAAAATGCCTCATGATATTCAAGCACACTCTTGCCTCAGTTTCCACTGTTGCTGCCTCTAGTGGCCCTACGCATTTCGTAGATGCTGTTTAGTAAGAAAGAGGTGACATAGGGACACAGACCTTTTCCATCGTTGCTTAAAATATTCGAATTACACATTAAAACATCCACAAATGCCGTTCCCTATATTCAGTTCAAGGCAAGATTTGTAACGTTTTGTGTTTCTCCAGTGTGGCTTGGTGTCTGTTTTAGATTAACTCATTAGTTACAGGTTTTTACTATTACTCTGGAAAGGGGGACATCGCATTGTCTGAGGAGGCAGAAGAAGTTTAAATGACTCCAGCTCAGAGGACGATGTCCTTTGGCTTAGAACTCCTCTTGGTCTGGTAAAGTCTCCCACAGACACATTATTCCCTCCTGCTTAAAGCAGCAATGATTTTTTTTTTATTTTTTTAATCTGAAAATGAGTTAGGTTTTTTCTGTTTATAACACGTATAAAAACATCCACATCCTTAATTTTCACTGAATGAAAGTAAGGAACACAGGTTTTTCTTTTACGTAAAGAATTTCTGGGTTGGGTGTGGTGATGTATGTCTTAGTCCCAGGACAGGGGAGGCACCAGCAGATAGAGCTCTATGAGGTTGAGACCAGCCTGAGTTATATAGTTATCCACAAACAAACAAACAAACAAACACACAAACAAATACAAAAAAAATTTTTTTAAGTTTACTTAGCTCACAGAGTTATTTTGGCTATCATCCCACGTAAAAAGAAAAAATGTTCCAATAAAATAACTGGAAATTCAATGACTTGTGTATTTTATCTTTGTAAAATTAGGACTCACTGCCATGCCTTAAAATCACTATTCAAGACACCAAAATTGTATATGTATGTGTGTGTGTGTGTGTGTGTGTGTGTGTGTGTGTGTGTGTTTTCCCAGAGCTGAAGATGAAACCCAGGGCCTTGCAATTGCTAGGCAATTGCTCAACCACTGAGCTAAATCCCCAACCTCGAGACACTATAATTTGACTTCTAAACTGATTTATAAGAAATCAGTTGAACTCATACACACACCCAAAAACACAGCTTTAAACATTTTAAAAAAACTAATTCTTTAATGAAAAACAATAATGTGTTTGGATGTTCTGCCTATAGGTGTATCTGCCTTCCATGCGTGTGCAGTGCCTGTGGAGGCCAGAAGTAGGCCTCAGAACTGGAGTCAGGCAGTTGTCAGCGGCTATGTAGATGAGGGTACATCATTAATGGGGGCCAAGGTGCTGGGGATGCCTCATTTGCATAAGGAGGAATCTCAGATGCTTATGGACATGACCTTATAAGGGGAGAGGAAGTTTAACCTGAGATATAGAGACCTCTTTCAGTTAGGTAAAGTTGGGGGCACAGGGTTCCCAGATAAGATAGCTGGTCTTGGACGTGCCTCAATCACACTCTTGATCCAGGCCTGCTCCCCACAACTTCATGGCTTCCTGACCTCATACACCGCCATCTTTGAATTAGGTCATATATTGAGTGCATAGGATTCTTATGACATATCCTGTTGTATTTAGAACAGAAGGCAAACCACTCCAACATGCAAGGCCGGATGTCATTCACCTTGACCCACTTCTGCAATATTAACCCCCACTGACGTCCTTTCTCCTACATTTATATTTCTCATCTGTCTACACATTAGACAGATAGTTTGGGAGAACTTAGTAAGCATTTACTATTACTTTTCAATATCAGCAAAGTTCTTGTCTATAAATAGCTTATATCCTAGGCACAGCTAAGCGATGAATAAAATAGTTTGTAAGACTTTAACCGTAGAACCAGTGAAGCCTAATGTGAGGTGCTCTGCAGGCAAAGATTGGCAAACCATCCCTGCAAGACATGAGGAAGTGGGGGACAGATGATGAGAGCAGTCTATGCAGTTAGAGTTAACGAAAAAGCCTTGAGGGAGAAACGATTTCATGAATCTGAGGGAACGACAGAAGAGATGGTATAGCTAGAAAGGAACCAGAGAGAGAGTGGGGGGGGGGGTGAGGGGTATGGGATGAAAGGAAAGGGAGAGCTCACATAGGTACTTCTGGGGAATTTTACGAGCGCCCAGGCCCACAGAGACTGAAATTAAGACAAAGCACACAATCTGCAGGGCGATGTGTCCCGAGTTCAACTTTGTGTCCCTTTATCCTACGTTCTCTAAATCAGTCTCTTGAACTGTGTGTGTGTGTGTGTACAGTGAAGGGATATTAATGACTGTATGAAGATACTTATTCCAAATTGTTCTGAGGACAGGGAGTAGCACATAGTTCACCTTTGGAAGGTCACTGTCTGCAGGGTGCTCTTTGCTTCTGTCACAAATGCTGGGCTGTACAGGGCACAGCTTTCTTTCAGCTCACAGGTTTGGAACCTCTGCTGACTGCCTAGAAGGATCTGTGTTAATTACACTTCGCCAGAAAGCTGTTCGCCTCGGGGCCTGAATGCAGGGAGGATAGAAGAACAAACAGGATCCCAGGATCCCTTGGAAGCCATACTCCATCTGAAGCCTCCAGTGGACCCTACTGTGATGATCACCTGGTCACCCCTAGGCTGCACCAAGATAAAGCTGGAGACCATGCCTTTCACGGGTAGGCCTTAGGGAGCTGGTGCAGAACCACACAGTAGCAGTCAGCTGCTTCTTCCAAACGCTGTTTTACTTCATCTTCCATGTGTTTACACTCCATTCCTGTGGCTATTCTGTTTTCTTTTTTATATCCCTCAATACTTTCTGACTCCCCCTTTTCATTCTTCTTTCTCACTGTTATTATCTCCCCCCCCCCTTAAATTTTATAAAAGATGCTTGTTTATTTTAAGGGGAAAGGAAGCATTTTTAGTTCCTTTGTGTGTGTGTGTGTGTGTGTGTGTGTGTGTGTGTGTGTGCAGCAGAACTTTATTGATGGTATTCAAGAGAGTAGGGAGGGCTCCCTAGGTCCCTCCTATTATTATGGAGGTCTGGGATGGAAATTATGAAGGAGATGCTCACTGTTGGGGGATGAGTTGGGATGGGACTCTTCAGCAATTGAGGGCCTCTCTCTTGCTCTCAGTGTCCTTGCTGGGGGTGGGTAGTCCAAGGTTTCTTATTCCTTAGAGGCCATGTAGGCCATGAGGTCCACCACCCTGCTGCTGTAGCTGTATTCACTTTTATACCAGGAAATGAGCTTCACAAAGTTGTCATTGAGAGCAATACCAGCTCCAGCATCCAAGGTGGAAGAGTGGGAGTTGCTGTTGAAGTTGCAGGAGACAATCTGGTCCTCAGTGTAGCCAAGGATGCCCTATAGTGGGCTGTTGGCTGCCTGCTTTATTACCTTCTTGATGTCATCATACTTGGCAGGCTTCTCCAGGCTGCATGTTAGAACCACAAGAGATGCACTGGAGGTAGGAACATGAAAGGCCATGCCAGTGAGTTTCCCATTCAGCTCTGGGATGACCTTGCCTACAGCTTTGGCAGCACCAGTGGATGCAGAGATGATGTTCTGGGCTGCCCCACGGCCATCATGCCACAGCTTTCCAGAAGGGCCATCCACAGTCTTCTGAGTGGCAGTGATGGCATGAACTGTGGTCATGAGCCTTTCCATGGTGCCAAAGTTGTCATGGATGACCTTAGCCAGGAGGGTTAAGCAGTTGGTGGTGCAGGATGCATTGCTGACAATCTTGCATAAGTTGTCATATTTCTCATGGTCCACACCCATCACAAATATGGGGGCATCGGCTGAAGGAGTAGAGATGATGACCCTTTTGGCCCCACTCTTCAAGTGTGTCCTGGCCTTCTCCATGTTGGTGAAGACAAGTAGACCCCACAACATACTCAGCACCAGCATCACCACCATTTGATGTTAGCAGGATCTCACTCCTGGAAGATGGTGATGGGCTTCCCGTTGATGACAAGCTTCCCATTCTCAGCCTTGACTGTGCCATTGAATTTGCCATGGGTAGAGTCATACTGGAACAGGTAGACCATGTAGTTGAGGTCAATGAAGGGGTCGTTGATGGCGAAAATCTTCACTTTGCCAGATCCAGAGCAGAAGGCAGTTTTGGTAATCAGGCACTCAATATGGCCAAATCTGTTCACATTGACCTTCACCATCTTGTCTAAGGGACGAGGCCAGCGCTGCAAGAGAAGATTCCGCTGTCTGTAGAACAGGGAGGAGCAGAGAGCTGACATTTTTAGTTCTTAAGAGAAAGCTTAAACCAATTACAGCCACAACAGATGATTTGTTGATAGGAATTTTCTACCAGGCAACTTCCTGACTCGTGAGTGGTCCACCTTCCTGTTGATGGCAGGAACTTCCTGTTTCTTTTCAGCAGACAAAATAAATTCAAACCAAAAAACCAACAAACAAAAATTTGTAGAAAGTCCTATAAAGTTTAACCTTGTAATCTCTTTTAAATTCCTCATTTAATCTGATTTAGCATCTTTTTACCTGAAACCTTTGATCTTAGATACCTCCCCACCTTTCCAGATGTGACTGAACCCTGATATTCTTTATGCCCAGCTCTGAGATGCTTTCCAGCTGTTGTACTTTTTGCATAGCATTGCTGAGGCTGTCTGTACACAGACAGATAATGGTATTTTGGGAAGCAGCCTCCCAGAAGGAAGCATTGTGGGTGAGGCTGTCTAGAGAGACAAAGTGTGCTCCAAAGCATTCTCAGTCCCCAGTCCCATCCCCTCCCAAGGCAGGAAATCTATATAGTTCTGGCTGGTGGCCTGGAACTAACTATGTAGACCCAGCTGCTCTTGAACCCATTGGTATCTGCTTTCTTTTGCCTTCCAGATGCTGGGATTAAAATTGATTGCGTCTAAACCCAAAAGACCTGTTTGGTCTTTCCCTGTTTCTGTCTATCTGTCTGTCTCTGTCTCCCTGTTTCACTCTGTCTCTGTGTCTCTGTCTGTGTTTCTCTCTGTCTCTCTGTCTGTCTGTCTCTCTGTCTTTCTCTCTCTGAAATAGTGTTGTATTGTGTAGCCCTGGTTAGCTTGGAACTCACAGACTATGGGGGCCTTAAGCTCAGGTGCTGTGATTAAAGGCACACACACTCGGTTTTAGGTGTCCTTTGAACAAAGCTACAGCCTCTGTGCATGGCACAGAGGCAGCAGGACACACACACACACACACACACACACACACAGACAGACAGACAGACAGACAGACACACACACACACAGACACACACACACACACACACAGACACACACACACACACACACAGACACACACACACACACACACACTGCCATTTAGCTATTTTTTTCATAGCTGGAACCAGACAGGTTTTCTGGCATGTGTTCTCTGGTTTCTTCATGTGTTCCTGTCTTCTCCTAAGCACCTGTGATTTATAATTTGAATGTGGCCAAAGTTTGTGCAGCAACATTTTGGTTTAGTCTAAAAGGGATGTTTTGAACTTCATCACAGAAGGCTGCAGGGAAATGTAATGATGTAAGGTAAGCTACAAATACGCTAAGTTCAGCTCAGTGAAGGGAGTTTGAAGCCTGAGTAACACATACATACTCAGAGGCTGCTGTGGTGACATTCTTGGATAAGGCTCAGAGTGGATGGGAGGATGTCAGAACTCTGAAATCTGTCTTTTGAAAAGAAGGAGTTACAGTAAAAACCATGAGATCTTTTCTATGTGAATCCTGAACGAAACTCACCAGGTTGAGTTGCAGGGGAAATCCAAGTGGCAGATGTTGGAACTAGATCTCAGTGTAGTCCAATTAGACAGTCTCATCTGTCTGGACATGGTGACACTTGTCATGACAGCTCTGGGAGGTAGAGGCAGGAAAGTCAAGAGTTCAGAGTCAGCATAAACTCTACTGTGAGTTAAAGCCAGTCAGAGGTAGATACATGGGCCCTGTCTCAAAGAACTGAAAAACACATCATTATAAAGCATAGAATACTTTCAAAACTCTGTTCATAAGTTAAAAATAATCACATACTTTGAATATTTATAAGTTTTCAGCCATTGGCAAACATGAACCACATATATACCTTGTCCTACATGATGAATGTGTGAGAAGTGTGGGGTTTTTGGTAGTATTAATAATTTTAAACAATCAAAGCAAATAAATCAATTTCAGTCCAGTTCATTCACTACAGACTGCTAACCAATAAGGGCTTTGTTTGCTGAAAATCCTGAATAAATCAGTCTTATATGTCATCCTAAGATTGTAAGGTTTTAGATGATGTGAAAAGTCACATATCCAGAGAGACTGTTCCTTTTCTCCCTAAAATTAACAGATCGACTACAGAGAAATCGTATCCCAAAGGAATGGGTTCGAGCTGCTGGTAGTTCTTACCTGGGGATCCTCACACAGAAATGAAGAAATCACACACAGAGAGACCCCTGTTCTGTCTCTGTCACCTATTATCTTACACTGTAACTATCCCCAGAATGGGAAATACATAAGCCCCTTTCTTTGACACATATCAGTTCTAGGCATTGTGGGTAAAGCCGTCCCCTTCTCTAATGGCTACTGAGAAGAACCTGTTGCAGAGCATTGAAGTCTGTCTACTAAAACAATTAGCAAATGGTTTTCAGGTCTCCGTAACATGGTTAAAGGAAATGCATTAGGCCTGTGACACCCTGAGAAATCCAGGGCGGGGTGAAGTTTTGTAGCCTGCAGTATATACTCATATAGGCCACAGACTCACTGTTGCTCTGCTCCCCAATAGCAAAGCCATAGAGACAACCTGTGGTGGTTTGAATAAGAGTGAACCCCATAGGCTGACATATTTGAATACTTGGTCCCCAGTTTGAGGAACTGTTTGGGAAGGATTAGGGGATGTGACCTTGTTGAAGGAGGTAGGGAAATAGGGTCAGGATCTGAGGTTTCAAAAGGCCAGCACATTCCCAGTTAGCTCTCACAGCATCAGCTAGTGAATCAGATGGCAGTCCATAGCTGCCAATATGTATATGTATGTGCATATGCATATATGTAAGTGTAATATCTATATGATTATATGTTAATTAAAATGGAATGGTTAGAATTGCTCTTCTTTTTTTTTCATGGTGAGGTCACTTAACACAGATCATATATGTACATCTGTGATGGCTTGTATTTGCTTGGCCCAGGGAGTGGCACTATTAGAAGGTATGGCCTTGTTGAGGTAGGTGTGTCACTGTGGTTGTGAGTTTAAGACCTTCATCGTAGCTGCCTGGAAGCCAGTATTCTCCTAGCAGCCTTCAGATGAAGATGTAGAACTCTTAGCTCCTCCTGCACCATGCCTGCCTGGATGCTGCCTTGTTCCCACCTTGATGATAATGGACTGACCTTCTGAACCTGTAAGCTAGCACCAATTGAATGCTGTTCTTATCAGAGTTGCCTTGGTCATGGTGTCTGTTCACAGTAGCAAAAGCCTAAGACAACATGAGACCAGGTTACCCCGTGGATGATAACCTCATTCTTTCAGGTGTTTGACAGTTCAGCCAAGTGGTTTAATCAGTTTTTCTCATTTAAATCAATGTTACTTGAGTGATTGAGTTTGTTTAGGACAGTATTACTTAACTGACTAAAAATGTTTAAAAACCTATATACTTGTCACCATTTCTTTACAGTTGGTTGGCTAAAGTAAAATAGTCACCATCTTCCTAAACAATTATTTTACACAGCAACTTTCAGATTATTTTCCTGTCCACACTGAGGTCAGGCTGATAGGGTCACCTCATGGACCATGGCTAATGCAGTGTGTGGTGTGTGCTGATTTCTACTGCATGGGGGAAACTGATTCTTATTTTCTGTGCACACATCTGGTCTGCCTGGAAGTTACCAAGTACCAGAAGATGAGAGGCTAAACAGTCCTCTGTACTTATCTTTCTCAGAACGAGAAGCACAGCTTGGCCCTCGGGTGATTCTGTAAGGTGATTTGGTTCCTTCTGGAGAAGTGGGGCTGAGGATGAAACCCCTTCAGCTCAGGAATCTGGCTGTTTGGGAGGGAGGGGCTTTGTAATGTGATGTCACCTGCTGGGACCTGCATCAACCAATGCCTTGCTTCCCATCACTGTACGAAGAACAAACCCTAGCTATCTCTTCAGTAAATATTGTCTGTTGTACCTTTTATTCATGGGAAAAGTAAGAGGGATTTCTAACCCTTCTGACAGTGATGGACACAGCAGAGCCATTTCTATTTTATAATCTTTGCTTGAAATGGCATAACACATTGACATCAATGGTGGGTAAAGAAATCTGACGAGCATTCCTACGCATGGATGAGCAAGAGCCTAAATCAATGGCAACACCAGAATCCCCAAAAGACTTGCGTGGAAACCCTAATACGATGTCACCAAGTTTTCTGAAGATTACTTCTTAACCCAGAGGGGGGTGTTTTAAATTATTTTTGGAAGATCTGTATTTCTAGTGGCTTATAAAAATTCTTATTGTTTAACTAGATTCATCATCAGGATGTGTAGGGATTGGTACGCATGTGCCTTCCTACTCCCCTAGGCACACAGTTGCCATCTCTGACAACTGGTAGAAATGTAATGAGTATCCAAAGCCTTGCAGTCAGAAGAGCTCCATACAAGCTAGGAGGTCTGTCAGGAGTTGTTGTGTGTAGAGTAGGAGGTATGCTGGTCATGGTTGAACTTCAATAGTTCTTAACCTGTACAGTGGGGTGTTTTTATATCCTACTGAAAACCATAATCTTTTTCTACTGCTTTACAACATGAACACTTGGACCACCTGACTGAATTTACTTATGAATGGAGGCTTCTTCTCCCTCCAGTTTACACAAAGTAGAGCATTTTATTGTGAGCCTAAACTGACACTTCATCTAATCTTATTTGAATAATGAATTAATTTTGTCTAACTTTATTGAATCACCTGGATGGGTCCAAGCACTAAATAGGTCTAATAATCTTTTCTTAGTCTAGCAAGCCATTTTCAACAGTAGATTGATTATACAAGATGGAAAACCTTTAGCACATCAACTATGAGCCCAGTTCCTGGGAAATAAGTCAACAGAACACTAATCAGTTCATTTAGGAGCTAATAACGTCAGCCCCAAGGCTACAAGAGCTATTCAGAAGAGGCTTCTTTCATGAGGGGCACACGGTCTCTCTGAACTGGTATAGCAAAGTGGATTTCATCAGATAAGCTGTCAAATGCTTCATAGAACATGCCTTGGAGAATTAAGCTTTCCCTGTTCATACAATTTTATCAGACACCAGCAAAGTAGATTTTCCAGTAAAACAGGAAATTGCCCTTGGGCCATGCTTTTGAACATTTATTCAAGACATAGTCTAAGTGCTGTTTCAGCTGTCAGTGTCTTATCGGCAGAAATGGTTTGCTTTTGTTGTAGATGAGCAGTTCTCTTTAATCACCAAAATCAACTCCAGTGCATGGAGCGCAATAAGCGTGAAGTGAGGGCATTTTCAAGAAGGGGTGAGGAGAGGCAGGCTTTGAGGAAAACAGTAACTTAAGCAGGTTTGGAACCAGGACCTAGTTTGTCAACAAACAGGCCTGTGTTCCTTTTCATAAGTGTCATAAGCTGTACAACATAGTACAGTATCGGAATAGGCAGTGTTTTAGTGATTTGAAATATAGGCTGAGATCCAGTAGTTCCCAATGCCATTTTTTAATGGTTCTAATTTGTTGGCTCTGGACAAATTAGATTTGTAAAAACACTGTTAGGTTTCATCAATTTCTTTTATTTTAAAGGATATTCTCTGTATTTACATTTCAGATGTTATCCTCTTTCTACCAATCCTATCCCCCCTCCCCTCCCATTGCCTCCATGAAGGTGTTCCCTCTCCCAAACTCCTCTTTCATCTCAGCACCTTGGCTTTCCCCTACACTGGGAAAACAAGCTTTCCCTGGACCAAAGGCCTCTCCTCTTGCTGATGCCAGAGGATGTTATCCTCTGCTCTATATGCATCTGGAGCCATGGGTCTCTCCATAAGAGTTCACTGGGTGGTGTTTTTTAAAATAATTTTGTTCTTCCCATGGGGTTGCAGATCCTTTCAGTTCCTTCAGTCCTTTCTCTAGATCTTTCATTGGGGTCTCCATATTCAGTCAAATGGTGAGCTGTAAGCATCCTCCTCTGTATCAGTATGGTTCCGGCAGAGCCTCTGAGGAGGCATTCATATCTGATTCCTGCCAGGAAGCACTACTTGGGATCAGCATTAGTGTGTGGGTTTAGTGGCTGCATATGGGATGGATCCTCAGATGAGGCAGTCCTTGGATGATCTTTTCTTCAATCCCTGCTCCTTTATTTGTCCCTTTATTTTCTCCACTGAATGTTTTGTTCTCCCCTCTAAGAAGGGCTGAGGCATCCCCATTTTGCACTTCCTTCTCTTTGAGCTTGGTTATTCTGATCTTTTAGGGCTAATATTCACTTATAAGTGAGTACATACCATGAGTGTTCTTTTGTGACTGGGTTACCTCACTTAGGATGATAACTTCAAGTTCCATTCATTTGGCTAGAAATTTCATGATGTCATAGTTTTTAATAGCTGAGTAGTATTCCATTGTGTAAATGTACCACAATTTCTGTATCCATTCCTCTGTTAAAGGACATCTGGGTTTGTTCCAGCTTCTGGCTATTACAAATAAGGCTGCTATGAACATGGTGGAACATATGTCCTTGTTAGATGTTGTAGCTTCTTGTGGTTATATGCCCAGGAGTGGTATAGCTGGGTCATTAGGTAGTACTATGTCCAATTTTCTGAGGAAACTCCAGGCTGATTTCCAGAGTGGTTGTAACAGCTTACAACCCCACCAACAGTGGAGGAGCATTCCTCTTTCTCCACATCCTTGCCAGCATCTGCTGTCACCTGAGTTTTTGATCTTAGCCACTCTGACTGGTGTGAGGTGGAATCTCAGGGTTGTTTTAATTTGCATTTTCTGGATGACTAAGGATGGTGAACATTTCTGTAGGTGCTTCTCAGCCATTCTATATTCCTCAGTTGAGAATTTTTTTTATTTAGTTCGGTACCCCATTTTTAAATAGGATTATTTGATTCTCTAGAGTTTAACTTCTTGAGTTCTTTGTATATATTGGATACTAATACTACATCAGATGTAGGATTGGTAACTTTCTCTTCCCCAAATTTGTTGGTTGCTATTTTGTCCTTTTGACAGTGTTCTTTGCCTTAGAGAAGTTTTGAAATTTCATGAGGTCCCATTTGTCCATTCTTGCTCTTAGAGCATAAGTCATTGGTATTCTGTTCAGGAAAATTTCCCCTGTGCCTCTGTGTTCTAAGCTCTTTCCCACTTTTTGTTCTATTCGATTCAGTGTACCTGGTTTTATGTGGAGGTCTTTGATCCACTGGACTTGAGCTTTGTACAAGGAGATAAGAATGGATCGATTTGCATTCTTCTGCATGTTGAGTGCCAGTTGAACCATCACCATTTGTTGAAGAGGCTGTTCTTTTTCCATTGAATGTTTTTAGCTCCTTTGTCAAATGTCAAGTGACCATAGGTATATTTCTGGATTTTCACTTCTGTTCCATTGATCTACCTACTTGTCTTTTTTTTTTTTTAATCACAATTGATCTGTAATACAGCTTGGGGTCAGGAATGGTGATTCCCCTGGACGATTTTTTATTGTTAAGAATAGTTTTTGCTATCCTAGGTTTTATATTATTCCAAATGTGTCGCGCGCCCCACGTCCTGCCGGCAGGAACAACGTGCGACAACAGGATTCTTCTGTGAACAACCTTATTGTACAGTACTCTGAACAGGGGACCACGTGGAAGAAAAATGCACTGCTTATATATGCCCAGGAGACTCGTGTTGCTACCTGATTGGTGTGCCCTCCACTATATCATTAGTATGCCCCGAGAGCGGGCTGTGACATCTGTGGTACATGCGTACTATGTCTCTCGGGCTGGGCAACAGCTCTGTTTGCTGAGTCATCTGTGGGAAGCTGGTGCCATCTTTGGGTGCGGCACAAATGGCTCCCAACACAAATGAATTTGCAAATTGCTCTTTCTAACTCTATGAAGAATTGAGTTGGTATTTTGATGGGGATTGCATTGAACCTGTAGATAGCTTTAGGCAAGATGGCCATTTTTGCTATGTTGATTCTTCCAGTCCATGAGCATTGGAGATTTTTCCAACTTCTGAGATCTTCTTCAATTTCCTTCTTCAGAGACTTGAAGTTCTTGTCAGATAGAGCCTTCACTTGCTTGGTTAGGGTCACACCAAGGTCTGTTAAATTCACTTGGTTCATAACTTTTGTTAGTTTCACTGCATCTCTGTTCAATTGCTGCTTCCATAATCTGTCCATTGATGAGAGTGGGGTGTTGAAGTCTCCCACAATTATTGTGTGTGGTTCAATATATGCTTTGAGCTTTAGTAGAGTTTCTTTTATCAATGTGGGTGCCCTTGTTGTTGGAGCATAGATGTTCAGGATTGAGAGTTTATCTTGATGGACTGTTTTCCTTTGATGAGTAAAAAGTGTCCTCCTTATCTTTTTTGATGACTTTTGGTTGAAAATGTATTTTATTCAATATTAGGATGGCTACTTCAGCTTGTTTCTTGGGACCATTTGCTTGGAAATTTTTTCACAATCTTTTACTTTGAGGTAGTGCCTGTCTTTGTTGTTGAGATGAGTTTCCCGTATGCAGCAAAATGCTGGGTCCTATTTATGTATCCAGTCTGATAGTCTATGTCTTTTTATTGGGGAATTGAGTTCATTGATGTTAAGAAATATTAAGGAATAATGATTGTTGTTTCCAGTTATTTATGTTTGTGTGCCTTTCTTCTTTTGGTTTTGTTGCATAAGGATAATTTTTTTTTTTTTTTGCTTTCCTAGGGTGTAGTTTTTCTCCTTGTATTGGAGTTTTCCATCTATTATCTATAGCAACTGAGAGTTTTGCTAGATATAGTAACCTGGGCTGGCATTTGTATCCTCTTAGGGTCTATATGACATCTGTCCAGGATCTTCTAGGTTTGATAGTTTATGTTGAGAAGTCTGGTGTAATTCTGATTGGTCTGATTTTATATGTTACATGTTCTTTTCCCCTTACTGCTTTTAGTATACTTTCTTTGTTTTGAACATTTGGTGTTTTGACTGTTATGTGTTGGGAGGAATTTCTTTTCTGGTGCAATCTATTTGGAGTTCTATAGGCTTCTTGTATGTTCATGGTCATCTCATTCTTTAGGTTAGCAAAGTTTTCTTCTATAATTTTGTTGAAGATATTTACTGGGCCTTTCAGTTGGGAATATTTGCTTTTTTCTACATCTATCATCCTTAGGTTTGGTCTTCTCTTTGTGTCTTGGATTTCCTGGATATTTGGGGTTAAGAGCTTTTTAATTTTTACATTCTCTCTGTTTCATCGATGCTTTGTATGTTATCTTCCGCCCCTGAGATCCTCTCTTCCATCTCTTGTATTCTGTGGTGATGCTTGCATCTATGACTCCTGACCTCTTTTCTAGGTTTTCTGTCTCCAGGGTTGTCTCTCTTTATGCTTCCTTTATTGTTTCCATTTCCGTTTTTAGATTCTGGATGGTTTTTTTTTCCAACTCCTTCATCTGTTTTCTTGTGTTTCTCTAAGGGCTTGTACTTGTTTTTCCATGTTCTCCTATATTTCTTTAAAAGAATTATCATGTGCTTCTTGAGGCCCTGTATCATCAGCATGAGGCACGATTTTAAGTCCAAGTTTTGTTTTTCTGGTGTGTTGGGACATACACTGCTTTCTGTGGTGGGAGAGCTGGGTTCTGCTGTTGCTCAGTTGTCTTGGTTTCTGTTGCTTAGATTCTTGCACTCGTCTCTTGCCATCTTCTTATCTTTGATGTTAGTTGTTCGTGTTGTCTCTGAATGGAGCTTATCTTTCCTGTGCATTCAGAGGCAGTTTGGTCCTGGGTCTTCAGCTCTCTATGAACAGGCTGTGAGTTCTGATGGAGATGGGCCAGCTCTGGTTCTGGGTGCAGATGGAGACCTGAAGGGCACAGACCCAGGCAGTAGAATGATACCTGTGCCCTAAGAGTTCCCGGAAGTCTTTCCCCAAATAATCAGTGGAGAGACAGCGTGGGCTCACCCATGGGCTCAGTAGGGAAAGCATTTCTGTGTCTCCTCTGGGTGCTCAGTCCTCTGTGGGCAGGCCGTGAGTCCTGATGGCAGTGTGCCTGGTCTTCTTAAGGCCAGTTTTATTGATTTCTATTTTTTTCTTTTTCTTTTAAATATTTATTTACCTATTATATGTAAGTATACTGTAGCTATCTTCAGACACACCAGAAGCTGGCATCAGATCTCATTATAGATGGTTATGAGTTACCATGTGGCTGCTGGGATTTAAATTCAGAATTTGAGTTCAGGAACAACAGTCCTTGCTTTTAACCACTGAGCCATCTCTGCAGCCCTGGAGAAATGACTTAACCACTTTGATTTAGCTTCCTCAGAAATAACTGGATAACACACCAGCAAGAACAGTGTATCAAAATAGGTGTGGCAATTAGAAAACATTAATAATAGCACAACTATATAGTGTGATCCCCTAGTTCTCTGTAAATTAAGTGATTGTATGGAAAATAGAATATATAGTAATTCAATGTACTTCTGAATTTCATGATTTAATTATAATTCAATGGCTTCTGAAAAGTATGAGTTGTAGGAGTTAATATAAAACTCAGAACTTCCTTTAGGAAGTACAGGGTCAGAAATAAAGAAGAAATGACAACATAACCAGTTAAATACTTGGTTTTCCATAAGTAGGATGCAGGGCCTCAGGCCTCAACAAGAAGTGACTAGTCGGTAGACAGTAGACCCATTCAAATGATCATATCATGCAGATATCTTTATCATAGGTAATAAGGAAAGCAGAAATTCCCTACTTTAGTATTTGTGAATTCCAACTGGAGACTTGGGACGTGAGGTCTTGGTCTCATGTGGTATTCATGTGTCTCTACTTCCTTTCCCCCAAGAATAGAAGACCATTCATGACTTTTGCCTCTAGTCCTTTTGAGGAACATCAGTTCATTTCCTCCGTATAGTAAAAGAAAATGATGTTGTCTCCCTGACCCTTGCGTTAAAACTCGAATTCGATGTTCAATTATAGTTCAGTAATGAAAACATTTGCTTAATTAGTGAAGAGCAAGTTGCTTCAGGGCTATTTGGTTATTATGGGTAAGACAAGCAACCCTGCCCACCAAGTGACCAGCTATTGTCATGAGATAATTGGTGAAGCTAAATTAAGAAGAAATTTCCACTGCTCTTTCTAAAGATGTATCTATCTATATCTATACGTAGATATATGGATATAGATATAAAACCTCATCATCTCAGAAAATGCTTTCTGTTTTGCTATTTACAAATAAATTGAAGATAGTCATTAGTGTAAACAATTGAAGATAACTTAATTCAGAATAATTATAACTTTAAGATGTGTAAATGCTTCATATGTGAGGCATCACAGTGCTTTTCGTACTTACTGTCAGTTGTCATGAAATTTTATCAAGTGAAGAGGGAACCAGTGCATAACTGATATTTGTTGAGGTTGAGCTCTTGGTCACTGCAGCTTGGGGGGGGGGTCCCATGAATTGTATGTAATAATGTCTATAAAATGAGAACCCAGGAAGTGGTTGTGATGAATCTATAATATAGGGGGGAGGTTGAACTGAGGATGTGTACACCAGAGGGCTAGAAATTCCCCAGTTCTTGATCATTTACTTTTCCTAGATCCTCAGAAAGACTATATTTCTTAGCCTTTGTCATATGTGTTACCATCAGATGGTGACCATATGTGGCACATAATCCTTCCTGCATAATAACTCACATTCTTATTGCTGTCTTTTTGGTTTGTGGTGCCTATGGAAACCATGTATAATGATTAATATTGACTGTCAACTGGACTGATTTGAGAAGCACATAAGAAATCAGTAAGGTCCACTAGTGGGGTGTTTCTGTGAAAACATTTACAGAGAGGATGATCTAAGAGTAGGAAGACCTTCCACGAATCTGGGAGTCTTGGAGTCTGGGGCCCTGATGGGATAAATGCAAAGAAGTCCACAGGCACAGGCCACCTCTTTCTCTGCAGCCACCACTCACCGAAACATATCCCTTGCTTGGACAGACGAAAGCAGCTGAGCCCTTTCTTATATGAGAAAACGAACAACACAACATGCTTTAGAAACACAAGGATCCTCAAGTCAGAGGTTGATCGACATTGTGCTGCGCATTAACTAAAAGTTCAGAGTAGGTTTTTGTCACCTCAGCACATCTTAAACAAAATAAAAGGATAAAGTTGATGGCATTTAAAGCTCATTGATACAGTACGTGTGAGAAACAATTTCTCTACATGTGAAAAACTTTCAAGGGGAAGAGATACAATCAATGTTTTGAGTACATGCTAGGATATTTATTTTCAGGAGACTGTTTTACAAAACATTAGGCTGCAACTCACCAAGTAGGTTAACATGCAATATTTCTTTGGGAATCAGAAATATTTTATCAATAGAGAGAGCCTCAGCTATTGCTTGGCAAAGTTCAGCTCAGTCCACAAGTATTGCCACAAGCATCCTTTATGACGCAGGTGATCAGAATAATTATTTATTTCCAGGCTTCTGGATGATTTTACATTTTCTTCTTTTTCTTTTTGTATTCTCCCAAATAGAATCACATTTAGTATTTGAGTATTTAAAAATTATCTGTGTGATTAGAACCGAGATAAACTCATGTGTGGTTCTACGTGCGATCTAGAAGAGAATGCAGTGTGTATGTGTGTATGTGTGTGTGTGTTACAGGAAGAAGAGCTGTATATGGATTCATGATAAGTAAGAGAGCCAGATTGATGAATAAGACATAGAATGTTCTGGATTAAATGATCAGAATGGGTAAAAGGATAGAGCTTGTGAAGCATATGATAGCTTTATTAATCCTTAGGGGGCTCAGTCTGGCTGAACTCTTTGTAGGGATTGCAAGCCAAAAACTCTTACTGGAAAGTCAAGATGATGGAACTTCGTATTCACACTGTAACAGGAAGAGAGATGAATGATCTGAGATGTAAGGATGACATACGCATATCTCACTGAGTGTGTAGATGGGATGAGAGGAATGGAGGAGGTCTGGATTCCAGACTGGAGACTGGGATGAGTGGTTGGTTGTATCAACATTGTAACAGAAAATGAGGCAGGCTAAGATCTGCGCATACGGGGCAGAAGTGCATGTGAAGCCATGCATGCACAGAGGAAGCAAAGGTGATTTGGGAACAAGATGTATTCAAAGGTTAGTGAAAGTCCTAAGTGGCACACTCACATGCAGGCTGTAGAAGATCGAAGATCAAACAGGGGTGTTTGGATCTGGCCATCAATGAACTGACTAGATAAGGTCCCCCAATCCAAGGAAGAGGAGATGGAGATACACATGATGGTTAATCTTCATGCCAACTTGATTGGCTTTAGAATCACCTAGGAAACAAACTTCTGGGCATGACTATGAAATCTGGTCCAGAGAGTTTAATGGAGACAGGAAGACAGAAACAGAGAAAGAGAGAGGAACAGGGCATTCATCTCTGTCTCCTTCATGACTGTAGATGTCACATGGCCAGTTGTCTCAAAACTGGCCTTCCTGCTGCCTGGTTTTTCTAACCACAGTGGACAGTGGCCTCAAACTGTGAGCCACAACCAGCCGTTCTCTTTCAAGCTGTGTTTGTATGTTTGGGAACAGCAACAAGAAAAGTGACCAGCGTGCTGGAATCCAAAATTGGGACTACACACACATTTAAGGAAAGAAAGGAAGGAGAGCAAACGGGAGTTTCCCGGAGTGGTCACAGAGCCAGGATGTGAGAGATGTGAGAGCACTAACGTAGAAGGAAGGGGAGTTCTGACCCGGATGGCCGGAGCGTCACATGCCACAAACACACTGGTGCAGAAAGAGCTTAAACTACATTTAAAAATGGGAGAGAACTCGGTGAACTTGGCATGGCAGTGGTGAGAGTGGAAATCAGATTCTTGCAGAGTTATAAGGGAACTTGAATTCTAAAGTAGAAGCAAGGAATATGGAACACGTCTTAAAGGTCTCGGATTCTAAGTGCAGTGGGATGTAGTTATATGGAGAGGGAGTTGGCATGGGGGGGGGGATAAAGAATATGTGTGTGTGTTTGTGTGTTTATGTGTTTGTGTGTGGGTGTTTGTGTTTGTGTGTGTATGTGTGTGTGTGTATGTATGTGTGTGTGTGTGTGTGTGTGTGTGTGTATGTGTGTGTTTATCAGAGGACTGCCTGACCTGGACTCAGTGAGAGAAGATGCACCTAACCCTTAAGAAACTTGATGGCCCAAGGAGTAGGAAGGTCTGGTGGGGTGGGAGAGGGTGGTGGTGGGGGTAGGGGTGGGGGACATCCTCTTGGAGACAGGGGAGAAGGTATGGGACTTAGAACAATCAGAGGGTGGACAGGGAGGAGGAATAATAACTGGACTATAAAAAAATTAAAGAATAAGAAAGAAAGAAAGGAGATTGATTGATTATATTCTAGGTAAGGGAAAACAGACATTTCGGGTTAAACTAGAACTGTGGGAATAGAGTGGCTGAATGGATGGAGATTGTCTGAGGCACCAGAGAAGGGTGTGCCTGTTCCTGTTTGTTTGCAGGATGCAGATGAGAAGAAGAAGCTAGTACAGACACAAATGTATTCCTCAGTGCTTGGTGAGAGCAAGGAATTTTATGTCGCCTGTTTGTTTGCAGTGCTAGACACTGAGACCAGGACAGTTCTCGAGACTGACAAATGCTCTGCCACCAAACAAAAAAGGCTCGCTATCCTAGAAAAGTCTTGAACAATATTTAGTTTCCAGTTGAAGTTAAGATAGAAATGATTGATATATGAACTTGCTGTGCTGCACGGTGTTTGTCTGGAAGGTGAAATGAGACAGATTATACCCAAGACTGGAGTTTTAAGTTTCATAAACAGAAGAAATTAAACAAGGAACAATTCTAGTAATTATAAAAAATAAAGTGGAAGTCTGATTGGTTCTTAATTAGTAGAAAGTGCTCAGGACAGGAATGATAGAAAAGGGGAAACAGAATATCTTGGTGTTGGTGCCACAATAGAAGACATGACCAGTATCTGGAACAAAGAAGCTTGTGGTCAGCTAGGAATGGTCCCCAAACGGTGCCCATATCCTGTCCCTGGCTATGGATGATAGCTCAGGCAGAAACAAAGCCTTTGCAGAATCTTTATATGGGGGCATTAACCCTGGATTATTTGGGCAGCTTATTGCAGTCAGAAATGCTCTTATAAGAGAAAGGCAGAGGAAGCTTTGGCACAGAGAGGGCAATAGAATGCGATTTGAACACCCTACATGGTGAGAGTTGAAGGTGGACGAGTACTCAGCCTTAAATTAAGAAGTACAGGTTTACCAAGATTTTATTCAGAGTATGTGTCTCAGCTTACCTATACCAAGAAGTCCTGAAAAGAGCAAATGAAGCTGATTTTGAACCTTGGCCTTCTGGACCTGTACAGGAAATCTTTTGTTGGGTTTGCTTTGAGCCACCCAGTTAGTGTGAGGTAGTTTGCCACAGCAGCCACATGCAGTAAGGAGTTGAATTATACCTAATGGTCAGGTCAGGGGTTCCATAACTGGGGTTATGTTCAGGCTAGTGGCCCTGAGCTCTAGATTCAGTTGGGGTTGTAAAACAGTGGTGCAAATTGACTGTCTCTATTTGTGTGTGCAAACTACCTTGCCCAGTAGAGAAGCTGAAAATGGAGAATATGTGTTTGGGTTGAGACAGCTTCGTGCTGTGTAATCCTTGAACTCACAAAGAACCACCGTCCTCTGCCTCCTGGGCTGAAAGCCTGTGTGATCTGCCTGGCAGAGAACACCTGAATTTAAAGTGGAATTAGTGAACAGAAATTGGGGTGAGGTGTGTAAGGGGCTGTTATTGCTAGTCTCATTACTTGCAAAAGAGCAGGAAGGCATGCAGGAAGTAGGAACTCCAGTCAGATGGGAGCGAAGCTGCCTGTCTCTGACATCCAGGCCCTGCAGTAGGAGAAAAATCTGTCTTGCCGCCAAAGACTGAGAGAAAAGTGAAGTTGGAGTGAGGGAGCCAGGTTTCATTTCAGAGCAGGTAAGACTCTATTCCTGAGGTCCACTCTTAGTATTTGCTCCTTAGTGCTTCCAGAGATGGATGCATTTGCTATTAGATCTTAGGTGTCTCCACCAAGCATGTATCCCCTTTAAAGCATCTTCTTTATGTCTGCTTTCTGTCAAGCATGTTGGTTTTTAAAATATTCTTTAAAAATGAAGCTAAAAGTCACAGAAGCTGAAGACAGCAGAAGCCGTTTCAGGGACATATTGGCAGCAACAGGATAGCCCATAAACATATTTCCAGCAACGTGTGATGTCATTTTCTTTCTTATTTTTTCCCATTAGGGCCATAGCTGGGGATGACACTGAATAAACAGCCAGATATTATCACATTCACTGGGAGCAGCTGACCTTTAAACAATTCACCACTGGGCTGTGCGTTTTATATAGGTATGTTGACTTTCATTAATAAATTATGAGTTTTTTAAAGATATTACATATAGAGATGTTGACATAGCTCTTTGTCTTTGATATGTAAGAACGCAACTTTGCTATAAACTTAAAGAGTCATTCCCTAAAGCTGACGACAGAGACTTCATCTCAGTGGTCTGTGGGAATGTTGCCTGTTCTTTCCACTGTTTTAGCCTCGAGAGGAGAACACATACATCCTCTGTTAGAGGATGTAGCAGATGATGGAGTAAGCCTAAGTAATTTACTCATGGTAATTATGCTCTGAAAGCAGACAAAGATCCCCGTTCTTGGATTGCATCCCTGGGCATCTTAGAGGCATCAAAAAACAAGAGTGTGTTTTGGTGAAAGTCTGTCATGTTAAGATACGGGTCAGGACTATTTCGTACCACACACACAGCCTGGTAAGTCAGCTCTGCCTCAGCAGTTACGAGGACGAAGATATGAGTGTTCCAGCACAGCTGATAAACAGTCTGAGCCTGATGTAAAGTACACATTTGTTTACATGAAGTTTCATGTTAGAAACACTAGGTAAACATGGCCGACTACACCCAGCTGGCTCTAGCTGCCTCGGGATACACAAAGATCACCCCACATACCTCACATGTCCGCCAGCTCTCAGGCCATTGGCTGTGTTGTGAGATCAGTTCGCTCCTCATCTGTTAAGGTTACCTCCCCTCCCATGCAGAAAACCTTCACAATGACTCTCAGACACTCACTTCTACAGGCAGACGTCAGAATGGTTTCCAGTAACATGCCTTGTTTCTTGCAGTATTTATTTCTTAACTACTTACTGTGTATGTGACTTGACTGCTGTTTTTACTACATTCATTGCTCTCTCTTTATGTGCCAATAATGAATATTTTCTATGTGTCCCCGGGCTCATATTTTGCATGGTGTTATATACACGTACTGGATAAGAATGCATGTGTGACATTATAGGTGTGAAATGCAGTCTTTAAACTCCACAGTAGTTTTATAGAACTTTGAAAATAACATAACGCATACTGTTCCCCTACGTTAAAGAGCTACAATAGTAAGATGTAAGACTACAGTTCTGCGTAAAAGATCTAAGAAGATTTCTTGGAAGATCTAGATGGGCAAGTGTGAAGGGAGGAAAAAGAAAGAAAGAAAAAGAAGAAAAGAAAGAAGAAAGGCAGGAAGTAAAGGAAAGAAAAGAAACTAGGATTACTTTGAAAGAATTTACCTTTCTTGGTTTTTTTGGTTTTTTGTTTGTTTGCTTTTTGTTTTTTGCCTTGGTATTACTTACTAATGTAGGTAAAATTCAAAAAGAGTGTTCTCCACCTTAGGGACCTGCAAAGCCTCAGGGTATTTAGAGAGAGATCTGGAAGGACAAGAGAACAAGAAAACCTGTTCTGAACACCCATCATCTCCTGGGACTGTGTGAGTCACTGACCTTCACGAGTTCCTGTTCTCTTATTTCCCATGCCAACACAGAAGGGTCGAGATTCTTCTCAAGGGAATGGCAGTTATTAACCTTGAATGTGGATTACAATGCCCTGGAGGGAAAGGAGGAAAGGGCTTTTCAAAATCTCTGCTTAGAATACAAATGGTACCAGGCAATCAGGATCCAGGGGATTATGTAAATAAAAACTCACAGATTTTTTTTTTTTTTTTTAATAATTTTTCTCAGGTGATGCCAATGGTCAAGCTCAGTTAAAAACTCTGCCCCAGTGGAGGTCCCCACACACCTACTTCCCAGAGGGAAGTTTGGAAACAACTCTAAAAGCAAAGTCGGTTTCAGTTAAAAAAGTATAGACTATTCTTCTGTCACATTAAGACCAGAGTAAAGAAATTCATAAAATTCCCTCTTGACTAGCTGGGCTGGTGGTGAAGAAGTCACCAGCCAGGGAAGGTCTCACTGATGTCTCTGGTCCATGTTATCACCAAGAGCCGTGCAGATGTCTGGAGTCTCGCTGCATCCTGGAGTCTCTGAAGCTAGATTGATGTCTGTGGGCCATGTTGGCACTGAGGGGGCCGCATTCGAGTCTGTGGTCCTACCTCAGCTGGGATCTGTGCTGATGTCAATGGCCCCTGTTACCACCAAATGCCACTTGGGAAGTCTGGTTGCTGCTACAGTCCGAGGCCATGTTGGCATCCATGGGTTGTGCAGGGGCCATCCCTGGGTCTGTGGTCCTACTGCAGTTGGGATCTGTGTTGATTGTGGCCCAGCCACCATTGGCCATATAGATCTCTGTTGTCTGTGCTGCACCTGTTTTGATGCCACCAGGATGATCTGCTGCAGGAAGACATATTGATGTGGGTGGCTTACACTGTCGTCTGAGGCCATGGTGATGTCTGGGTTCGTGTTGCTCCTGAGGGTCATCTCTGGGTCTGTCCGTGACCTTACTGCAGCCAGGGTCTATGTTGATAACCTTGGTCTGTTTTAGCACCAAAGGCCATATGGATACTGTGGTCTATGTTCATGATTTGATGTTCATGGTTTGAGCTGCTTCTGGGGCCTTGTCTGAGTCCTAGGTCCCAGTGCATCCATGTGGTCTGTGCTGTCAACAGAAACCGTGTAGAGCCCCAAAGTCTTTGCTTACAAAGAGCAAGATGGCTAGTCTTGTATGATACAGATGACTGCAGATGCGCCGGTGCAAGGGAGGGGCATGGAAGGCTTCTGTGACAACCCCAAACCCCACCACAACTGCCGCCACCAAAAAATAGCAGCCTAGACTGGAAACCACCAAAGAAATCTCTTAAGTGCGATGCCAGAGCTGAATGGTAGCTCTCCACAATCGATGGCTTCTAGCAGGGGTACAGGAGGGGAGGGGCTCAGACTGTTTACTGGGCAGGCCACGGAGAGTTTGACCATGCTGCAGCGAATATTTAGAGAACACAATATGAACTTGCTTCTCCATATTATTCTCCTTTTTTATTATTCTTATTTTTATTTTTACTTTTTTTTTTTTTTTTTTGTTCTGTTGCAGGAGGGGTCACAAGGGTGATGGAGCGGTCATAGAAAGACTGGGAAAAGAGTGTGGTCATGGTGCATTATGGGAAAGTCCCAAAGAATCAATAAAAATGTTATGCTAAGAAAAGACTTTCTTTTAAACTTACTTGAAATTAGAATGTGTGTGCTGTGGAACCTATGGAAGAGAAAACTTCAATAAAGGATGTCTTCCAGCTTCAGTTTCGTAGCCATACCAGGACCAGCAAGAGGGTGGGCGTTGCCATGGAGATGCCTACAGACTGCTCCAGGCAGCAGGTGAGAGTGATGCTCTTGATTCCAAAGTAAGTGTTAAAGAAGAAGCGATACAAGAAAAAAAAAAATGTCATGAGTCACGAGACCCAGAAATTGCATGGGCAACTTCACAGAAAAAGGGAACCAAAATTCTTCATTGTATTGAGGTGAATGAAACACAGTGACAACTGGCAGGCAACTCGCTCTGGAAATTACCAGTCTTCGGGTATTGATAAAGTCGATGGTATGGTAGGGGCTGGGCATGTGGCTCAGACCTTCAACCCCAGCATTTAGGAGACGTCAGCGGGATGTCCTTCATTTCAACCTTGTCTCAGAAAACAAAACAAACAAACAAACAAAATACAACAAAAGAAAAGACACTGCTCTAACAATAAAACCCAGAGATCTTCGAGTTATAGCATCCATAGTAGAAATAAGGAGAACAGAAAGAAAATATGGTTTTGGCTGGTGGTGGATGTCTAAGTTCAGAGTGGAACAGTCTAGGCAAAGAAAGATTAAATTTGCTTCTTGGTGCATGTTTTTTCAAATGCTGAAAGCTCAGTCTGGGTTGGTACTCAGAAGCTGGGGACAGGCACAGAACTCTTGCTCTGGTTTCAGTTGTCCCTGAGTTACCCCTGTTGTCTGGGTCTATGCTTGGTCAGTGTCCTCCAGGACTCTGCTCTCTTTGTTTGGTCACCAATAGACTAGGCTGGTCAGCTGTGTCTATTTCTGTTGGTCCTGATCAAATCCTTGAGTTGTTACTCGGTGAAGTGTGGGGCTTTTTACTCCCAAACAATAGAGACCAGAACAATTCTCTTGCTAATTTACTAACAGTCTTCTGGGAGTTTGGAGAAGTCAGCCCAAGAGCCTCAATAACTTCCGCCTTCTGGGGGGGGGAGGGGGTTGCTGGGTTATTCTGTCTTTCTCTCTAGTCTGTTTTATTCTTTTTCCTGTGTTTGGGCCCAGAGGGATGATTTTGGCCTGAAATGGCCTCCTGATTTGGTTTGATTATTGAGAGACTCTGGCAAGAGATCAAAGGGTGGGAGAAGATACAATCAAGGGCTTCAACTCCACTCCATCCTTGCTTTGGTTCAACTTGGTAGTAGCTAAAATATGACACTGGCCGGAAAGACGTTCATTGGTGACTCCAGTTTTCATTGTGTTCTGATAACACTATCTCTTTCCTTAGCTTTTTGTACTGACAGTAATGGTGATGACTTCCTTTGGTTGCTAATTAGTGCCTCTCCCTCTCCTTTAGTCCTGCTTGTAGCTCTGTAATTATTCCTAGTATCAAAGTCTCTCTATTTCCACAGTGATAGCTTGTAGGGACTCTGATTCTTAGAACTGTCTTGAGAATGTATATTGGTCTTAGCATCCCTTAGCCCCAAGTAAAGGCTTTCAAGCTGTTATAAGATTGTAAGATCAAGCCAAGGATTTAAATTTTGATATTTAGGTCATTTATCATGTCCAGACATACTTGTATTATGTTTCTTACTTGGGGGTAAGAAGACCTCTGAGCATCCTTTGCGTTCTAAAAGCACTGCCTACACTATTTACAACAGAGGGAGGTTTAACGGACAAAGAAAGCCACTTCATGTACTTCAGAGAGGACAGCAAAGTATCTGAAATACCTTTCCCCTGATACACTGTATAGTGAATTAACATGGCACACGGTTAATACATTCACTCTTAATGATGTTCTAACATGCTTGAACTGAAGTATCATGTTTCCAACTCAGCATAGACTTATTCAGTGTTTTTTCCATTATGGTGTTGGACACAAAGCATTTATCTTATCCAAAAAAATAATAGTCTCCCAACCCATTATAGACTCATAAGATGTAGCTCAGCTGATGGGTGTGTTATTGTTTACATATAAGTAATTTCACTTAGTGAGACTTTGGCACATGATAGCAGGGACTTTATTTCTGTGCAGTGTAGTGTCTCATTCCTTGTTTAGAGTTGTGAGAAAGATGCATAGAGTTTGGAAGAGATATGTCAAACTGTCTAGAACACTGGAGAAGAACTTTCTGGTGTCTTTCTGTGAATTTGGGACAGTGGGAATTGGGAGATTGAGGTTAACACAAACCTTATGAAGGCATAAGTGCTATTTACTTATTTCTAAGGAATAAGGTGAGATCGAAAACATTTGCTATTCTGATACATTACTTTCTGATCCTTTGGCTGGAATGGTTCCTGTCTTAAGCACCTTTAATTAATTAATTAATTAATCTCAACAACTCCTCTGGGCCAGGTTGTTCCAGGGTGGGGCAGGAAATGTCCTGAGTGACAGCCTGTGATATGAGCCAATAGAAATATCGATCAACAGCAGCTGGGCAAAGAAACTTAACTTAGCAATCTAGTCATGGGATAAGATGGCTACCACATCAGAGCAAGGACATTCAGCACAGAGTAAGTAACAAGTTCTCTTCGCCACTCTCTGTGCCTTCATAAGGTTTATGTGATCCTAAAGGCCTGCATTTGCCTTGAGATGAAGTTTAAATTCGATGGTTCAATAAGATCTTCTGTGGTCCTCATAGTCTAGTTCTAAGTAGCAATTACTGAATTTGGCTCTATAGCACCAATTGCCCAAGGAATTAACGACTTTGATTAAAGCCGTCTGCATGGAGAAGACCTTATGTTGAAACCTGAATCCTGGTCTAGACAAGCTTTCTTTCCCCAGAAGTATTTTGAGTGGATTACACTTGGACTGGGTGAGGCTGGGCTTCCTAATAGGCACAAGAGGTGTAAAGTAAAGTCTGCCTTCCTCATCTTCATGTAATTGTTACCGATCTTCAAGGCTCACCGCAATAGGCAGGATGCAGGGCTGATGAGAGGGCTGGTGGTGAAACCCTATTAGAGGTGAATGAGGTCTTCTTCCTCTTACTCATTTGCACTGCTGCTAGAGTTAATGTTTTGAGTCTGAAGGACACTATGACTGTTATCAGTTTTATTGGACAAGCGACTATAAAGGTAATTAAAGAGACCATGCCTAATAACCCAACTCTTACAATTTAAAAGTAAGAAAGAGGCCTGATAGGGTACCAGGGATAGACCTATCATCCTAATTAAGTGCTAACAAGACAGTTGTCCTCAGTTTGGGAACTCTAGTGTATTCCCTGTGTTATCTGCCTCTAGCCAGTGAGCTCATCTACATGTCTTAATTCTTCTCCACGGCTACCTTTCCTCATTCTCCACTTGAGCGATGTGTCCGTAAGTTTCGGTGTTTAGCAGGTTGTGTCCCCAAAGCACTCACCCCAAATTGTTCACCCTTCATCTACCTTTCCCACATCCCGGTGTAGTTTAGATCTGATCAGACTGCCATGCAGTTTGGACGAGTTGTATCTCCCAGTGCCTCTGCTTTATTAAGGTAGCATGTCTACAAAGCAAAAACAAGAAGACGTGAGTGGTAAACCCTTTCTCTTTTGAGTGAGACTGAAAAAGAAATCGCCCTCTGACTTGGCATAGCGCCTCAGAGTGAGTAGAGATACATCAAAGATACAGGAGAGGATAGACAGGTAAATGTGCATAAGCGAGAGGCAGTCTTCCAAGTCAGAGAGGCATCTGGCTCTAGCTATCCTCAAATATCTGAATATTTTCTCTAAGTATGTCAAAACAGACATGCTATTTGTTTTTGGAAATGTAGAACAATGGCTTCTAACATACAAGTCAAATATGACATTCATTGTTAACTACTCCACATTTCCTAATTTTATTTGTGAATTTGCAGTCCCTTTTAATTCTAGAGTGGATGTTGGTCACCATTCTCTTTGAACGACATCTGTTGAAGCCCATTAGCACCAGTAAGAAGTATCTTTGTACTCTGTTATGCTTAATAGCTACCCTTATGTGCCTCAGTCACTTTCATCCCATACAAGAAGTTTCCACACTTTGCTTCTCTGTGACTATGGCCAGTACAGGAAGGTAGCCTCTCCTCTCTCCTGCTGTATTTAACCCCAGAGGACAGTGTTAGAAAATTTCCCACTGACTTTATCCAGTGTGGAGCCTGGCTTGAGTCTTAATTTCATTTTATCATCTCCATGCTTCTTGTAGATGTCTACATTGTGTATCTCATGTCTACATTGTGTATCTCATGTCTACATTGTGTATCTCATGCCTATATTGTGTATCTCATGTCTACATTGTGTATCTCATGTCTACATTGTATATCTCATACCTATATTGTGTATCTCATGTCTACATTGTATATCTCATGTCTACATTGTGTATCTCATGTCTACATTGTGTATCTCATGTCTACATTGTGTATCTCATGTCTATATTGTGCATCTCATGTCTACATTGTGTATCTCATGTCTACATTGTGTATCTCATACCTATATTGTGTATCTCATGCCTATATTGTGTATCTCATCTCTACATTGTGTATCTCATGTCTACATTGTGTATCTCATGTCTACATTGTGTATCTCATGTCTACATTGTGTATCTCATGCCTATATTGTGTATCTCATGTCTACATTGTGTATCTCATGTCTACATTGTGTATCTCATACCTATATTGTGTATCTCATGTCTACATTGTGTATCTCATGTCTATATTGTGCATCTCATGTCTACATTGTGTATCTCACGTCTATATTGTGTATCTCATGTCTGTATTGTGTATCTCACATCTATATTGTATATCTCACATCTATATTGTGTGTCCCAAAGCATATTTGCTAGAAACCAAGAACCTGGCAGGGGATATTCTTTGAATACCCAGAAACAATGAATAAAGCACTTTTCAAAGTACTTTTAAATATTAAACATATACTTATTTTACATGTTGTCTGGACATTTCAGCTACAATTTTAAATGCTCAGGGTTGCTTGAGCAGAGAATCTTGATTTGACAGTGATATGGGAGATAACTGAATATGCACAATATCAGATGGTGTTTTAATGAATTTACTGGAACCAATCTCATAAACGATATACAAGTCAGAATATCTTCATAGAAACATGCATTTCCTTGACCCTTCCTCCTTTCTTGCTTTCAGAACCTGTTTTGTAATCAGCCTTTCACATAACTTCTCTTTTTCATGAATCCTTTAATTTTATGAATGAAGAACAGACATTAGCAAATGTTGAGTAAATCATGAAGGTTCACACAGCTCATGTGTAGAAGAGCCTACCTATGAATTGAGCTCTGTGTCGCCTCAAAACTACAGCTACTTGATTCATTTATCCTTCCTGCATCGAATCACGGGCTTCTGGCCCACTAACTGCCTTGTTTCCCTGCAGGAAAATCACCACTGAAAGTTGTGTCTTTAAGTAGAACCTTAATCGGAGCGACGTAAGCTTAATGATCTGTCGCCAAGCTACTGCAGCTGAGCAGATCATCCAGATTATTTTGTGGTTGATTTTGTCCTCAGAGACCCAGATATACCAAGGGAATTCAGTTTCTAAGTGAGCGAGTTAGAATACCCTCTGCCTTGTGTAATATTTAGTATACTTGAGAAACTGCTCCCCTTTGGGCCTCTCCTATTTCGTAAGTTTGTTGTCCTTCAAACAGGACATAGAACTAGATGAACATAACTACTGTTTACACACTGAAAATGACAGAGTAAAGGTGCTGAGAGGATACTTAAAAAGTATATTACCGAGCCAATGAGCCATGTGCTGACACTGCTTATCCCCTAAATACTTAGTAAGAGAGCAGAATATTATGTATGGTTTATGCGATTACATTCATGTCTTCCATACCTAATAATTAGAAGCACTTCTAATAGTGTCTGCAACTTTAGAAGGCTTTGCAGAATTGCTTCTAAAAAATAGAGTCACATTTTGGAATGGTTTACTTTTTAATTAATTTATTTATTTACCTATTGGCAGAAAAAAGATAATTTTCAAGTAGTAGAGCTGTTTCCAGCATGTTGAAAGGGCTTTAGATCAGAGGCATTTGTGTGAGTTCTGAAGAGTATGGCCTTGTGTGAGGTGTGATCTTCCTGAACACCCAATTGGGAGCATTCATCATGGATGTCGTTGAGAACAGGTCTGTTGCTTGGCAGTTGGATGAGCTGTCTTCCCCCACAGTGTACTGATGGTGATTTTTGTAAGGCATAATGCCTTTAATGGCCGTTTTCCTCTATGTCAGATGGGAGGCCCTGGAAAGACCTTCGACAAAGGACCCAGGGCTTGGCTACCTTCACCTGCTTTTGTGACTTTGAGAAAATAGCTTCCTCAAGTTCTATTTATTCCTCTAAAAATGAGAGGAAATTTGTATTTTAGGAAAAATTAATAAAAATACTCCCTCCTCCTCCTTCTCTTATTGGTTTAAATTACACAGAACTCAGGGTTTAGGACTGTAGAACTTGTGCCTGGTCCTGCAGAGGCCAGGATGACCCAGGCTGTGACTCCCTCTTTAACCTCATCTACCAGTTCCCATGAAATTGCAGTTGTGTAGAATATGGCTTTGAAACATTCCTTTTAAATGTAGCCAACTTATTTCTAAGAACTTTAGGTAGTCTCACTACAGGCAGTACAAAAACTGTGAGCAGGAACATGGTCATAGACTTCATGCCCATGAAAGAGAACTGGCCTACTTCTTCCCCTCCCCCACCTCTGTTATCCACTTAATACTGACTGAGGCTCTTGTCCTCACTGGTCCATGAAAATCAAAAATAGTTTCATTAAATACATGAAGTCATATTCTCTGGCTCTACAGAAATTTGAATATCTGGCGTCACTGAATACAAGCTTTCAAGCGTTCTCCAAAACTGCCAATCTCTCTTTATAAACAATCTGACACAAAAGTGTTTGCTTACTGTTCACATAGTGAGGCTTTGTAGGCCTCATAAAAATGGTGCCTTTTTTTTTTTTTTTTTTTTTTTTACAGTGGGCTGAAATAATCGGTTTGCACCTCTTTTGTCTGAGCTAGCATTTGCCCTCCTCCTGAATGTGTGCCTTGAATTAAGTATGCAAAGTAAGAGATAGTAGTTTTGCTCCTAAAGTAATTTCTTCATGCTTGTTTTATATTCGTTTTCTAACTAGCTTGCAAGCAAAAGCCTCCGATGCACAGACAGGGCCTTTGTTTCACTTTGAAGATCTGCTGTACTTCTCTGTGAATATCATTACATCTGTAGCATTTGAATTGGGAAAATCCTTTGTGTGATTTCAACAACCTTTTGTCCTGGGAGTTAAATGCACTGACAGGGCTTTTTGACAGAGCCACAGAAAATTCTCTGTTGAATAGTTAATCAGATTCTAAGTTGGCTGGCTTCCTTTTTTTTTTTTTTCTTTCTTCAAGACTATGTTTCTAGATTACTAGAGGTCTGTGCTTACTTGTGACTGGGAGTTTAAGACAAAATAAACTCAAGCATCTTCCATACAGCTTATTTCCGTCAATCACACACCGTATTGTTTTATATTTTCCCACATATAATCCATGGGGATGTACTGATATGGCATGCTCACACTTCTGAAAAATGAGGTCTTCTTTTTAAACGAATGCATGCCTTCAAGTTTAATGGATTGGTCCTTAGTTACTTTTTATAGATTATCACAATGTATTTAGTTATTGATGCAGAAATCTAAATATAACGGGATCCTAAAGAGGATCTCCTGGGGTCACGGAGAGTTTATTGGCAGTTGTTTTTACACTTAATAAGGAATGATGCATTTAAATGTCTCCCCTGCTCACGCTTTCCAGCCAGAACTATATCCAGCAGGTTTTATAAGCCAAGAAAGGCGAGAGTCCTGTTGTCGTCTGGTCTGAGTGGAATGGACTTTTGTTTAGTTGTCTGCTTACTGCCTTTTTGCCTTCCAAGCTAATCAAATCATCCACATGTCTTCAAATTGTATTCTCTAGAGAAATGGACCCTGGTTACCTATTATCTTCTGCTGGCTCTGTTCTTGCAAAAGCTTCTTGCTTGCTGACATTCACAATGATGGTAACCATTTATAATATCCCAACCTCTCTTTGGCTTTTAATTTTAATACGAAGAGAGAAGGTCATCTTTGTTTAAAAGGGGACTGGATTTGGGAGAAACATTGCTTTGAAAGACACAACATTCATTACAACATCAGCCAGATGTTTGCAAGACAGAAGGTCACGTGAGTAACCACACCATCTGAATGCTCTTAAAGGTGGAAAAGATAGCGTAAAAGAATCTAAATATGTGCCAGATTCTCTTTTGTACCTCATATTATTTCAAATCGTAGGGTTCCTTATGTTTGTAATTTGCCAGTCCTGATCTCCCGCCACGTATATTAAACTCAGGGATTATCCAATGTTCGATGCTTAATATGACTAGATCTGTTTAATTATACGCATCTAGCACCCTCCAGATGTCTGTTAGGTTAGTTGTTAGAATATATGGAGAAGTTATTTTTGCCACTCACGACAAGTTATAGAGATGTATGCTTGCTCTTTTGGTATTCTAGCACATACATTTAAAAAATGTTTGCCTACAACAATCTCAAACACATGGGAATCATTTGAATTCAAGTATTTTTATAGTTGATAATTCCATGTTTGTCATATCAATAAGCATTCTCTGAGTGACCATACCATGAAGGCTTTAATTTCTCAGTTAGACAGGGATCATATTCTTTAGAGGTATTCTAACCAGAAGGTAGGATTAAAATTTTTTGTGTTGTTTTGTTTTGTTTTGTTTTGTTTTTTAGAAAGGGGAAGAAAATCCCAGTTGAGAAAACTGTTCATAGATTTATTGTCATTTCATTCTATTTTTAACAATCAAGTTAGTATTGCTGCCCCGTGCAGCCTCTGACATATGGTAGCACCCAGTGTATAACTGCTGTGTGAAAGAATGAATCCAATGTCCAGGGCATCTGCTCTCCTTCTTCTGCAGCTCATTGGCATGACGGCAGTACAGGCAATGTGCTGTCTTTATATCTTCCTTCTTTTTTTTTCTAGTTTCTCCTCTGCAAGCCCTTCCCCCACTCCACAACCTACATTTCCTCCCTCCTGTTTGCTTCAATGAAGGACCTCCTCTACCCACCCACCCTCTCCTTCTCTCCTGCTCCATCCCTCCAGCACCCCTCTACCCCGGGGCACCAGAAATTTATTTTATTTTATTAGATACTCTCTGTGTTTACATTTGAAATATCATCCCCTTTCCTCATCTCGCTCCCACCCCCCCCACCCCCTCCACTTGTCTTCAAGAAGGTGCACTTGCTCCTAATCACCCTCGCCAACCCATTGCCTTGGCATTTCCTTACATTGGGAAAACATGCCCTCCCTGGACCAAAGGCCTCTTCTCACATTGATGCCAAAACACTACTATCTTCAGCTACATATGCAACTGGAGCCATGGGTCTCTCAATGTGTGCTCAGTGGTTGGTGTTTGAGTCCAAAGAAAGAACTGAAAGAGCTGAAGGGGTTGCAACCTCAGGGGAAGAACAACATTATCAACCAATCTTCCTTCCTTTTTGTAGACTACCTTCTAGAAGGTAGCAGTTTATGCATTGTGTCATGTGCCCACCCCTATTCCTTAGGAAGTTTTACATAGTCCAAGTAGGTATTGTATTGCTAAGGTATTCTATTGTCTTATGAAATACAGCTAATCACTGAAGATTAAGTTATTACCTGCCTCACTTGCTAATCTGGAGACACAGGCAGAAAGGGTTGAAAAAGAGAAATTCTCTTCTTGCTTTGAAGTAGCTTAACATCTTTCTGATAGACCAGATGAACATAACTCAGGACAATGATGGGGAAATTATTTTATGTTATTATATATTAACAGAGGGATCCTTATGTAAGAGTTCTATAAATGTCCAATTTAAACAAAACTTAATGTAAAGAGTGGTTTCTTCTTCCTTTAGTAACTCCCTCTTTTTTTCTATCCTGCAAACCACATCTACTTGATCCTGGACATGAAACCACCCAGTATAGTGCATCTTATTTTTCCAGGAGACTTTTTTGTTTTTAAATGTGAACCTTTCCTGAGAGTAAAGTATATGAAGCAGATGTTTCAGGAACACATTCCAAAGCTTTTTACTTCAGCCTTGCAGAATGATTAACAGTGTGTTTATGCCTCACGAAAACAAGCACAATAATCCTGTAATAAACCCCAGCCTCTTGGCTAGCAACATGGACATTCACATCCAGGAGATATCCTCTTAGTAGCTGTGTGTGCCTCTCTTCAGGCTTTGTCTCTCATCCCCTAATTTGTCTGTCTCTTCATTCTTGCTTCTTTCCTTCTAAGATCTTGGCTCATTGGTACCTACTTTCAACAAACTTAGGTAGCTCCAGAATAGTGGAAAAGATCGCTTATCTATGGTAAATCTAATAAATATCTACAGAAAGAAAATCCTTGCAGTTGTTTGTAGAATTATTGCAAGTTTCTCGTAATTGGGTTAGGCATATTCTCAAGAATGAGGTGGGATAATGGCTGGAGAGATGGCTTGGTCAGTCAAACTATTCCCAAGCAAGCATGAGGACCTGAGTTTATGTCTCTACCTCTCATGTAGAGACTGGGTCAGTGTATTGTGTGTGTGTAATCCTAACACCAGGAGTTAGACACAGGAGGGTCACTAGAGGCAGCCTCTGAGCTCAGCGAGAGACTCTATCTCACAAATATAATAAGGAAACACTGAATATGATACTTCATTGCAACCTCTTGTCTCCATATGCACAAACACACACATGAGTGTGTGCACACACATACACACAAACACACATACGGGGTACAAGATTTACCTGCTCATTTGTGCTTTAGTTTGACTATTCAAAATAATCATGTAAGCAAAATGGCAGGTGCGGCGTATCTAGTGGGAAAAAGACAATCTTCACAGCAAAGGTTACTAGATATTTCTTTAAAGAGTAGTTGTCCTGGGTACTCTAGGCAGCAAATGCAGTCAATGCCTACAGTTGTAGCATACCTAGAGGCCGAAGCAGAAGTACAGCTGTGATCTTTGAGCTCAGCCTAGACTGTATAGTTTATTTGAAACAAGCTGAGATTCATATCAAAATGCTGCCTCAAAAATGTCCCTCAAAACAAAAACAACAAAGTAAACAGGCAAACACAAGTCCTCTCCATCTGAGGCCCCAGGCAGCTTCTTTGACCTTATTGTTTCTTTTTGTTGGCTTTCCCTGTCCTCGATCTCCTGTCAATATATTGTGTACATAGTTTACTTGGGGGACCCACTGTGCATCAGTTTTGATAACACTAACCACTGTAAAACAACACCCCCAACTTTAGTCAATACATAGACTATAGAAGAAATCCACAAATGGAGATTCCTTCCGTGGAGCAAGAGTAGAGGATGCTTTGCAAAGTGGTGTCCAAATTCTGTCATAGTGATCTGTGGGCATGTTGGTAGGGCATTTTCTTGATTAGTAATTGACGGAGGAGGGTCCAGCCCACTATGGGAGGTCCCATCCCTAGGCAAGTGGTCCTATGCTGTATAAGAAAGGCAGCTGAGTAAGCCAAGGAAGGGAAGGTAGATGATAAGCCATGTTCCTCCATGGTTTTTGCTTCCAGCTCTTGTTTTTGAGTTTCTGCTCTGACTTTCCTCAATGATGGACCATGATCCAGACAGTCCAGTGGGGCCTTTCCTTCCCTATGCCACTCTTGGATTGTGTTTATCACTGCAACAGGGAAGGAGATTTCATGTGGGTAGAAAAGCTCACTGACTTCCTAACTTGCCTTAAAAAAGGGATGCTTATTTTTTCTTCTCTGTTTCTACCAGGGCAAGTCAGTTACATGCCCATATGCAGATGAAAGGAGAGGATTAAGCAGTATAGTTTCTGGCAGGCCAGCCACTTCTTAGCAGTAACTCCACAGTAGGGAAGGAGAATGAAGAGCTTTGCAGAACAGCTAAGCCCTCTCTGTCACAACCCATAGCATTGTGAAATGTTTTCAAGGGACAGGAGAAATGTTAGTGTAATCGTCAAAAATCCCTTGCTTTGGAAACTGAACCTTTGATGCCAGGTTTTGTTTGCAAGAACAAGGCCTGTATCTCACAGGATCGGAGAAAGAGTTTGACTTGGGAGGCAGTGTTTAGCTTCCAAAATAAAGTGACGCTGAGGTCTCAGAATTACATACCTAGTTTAGTGGAGACAAGCATCACACAGACCTAATGTAGACATTAGCTAAATTATTTAACTTAATCTCAAATAGAAAAGGAAAAGCAAACTCCTACTTTGTTTTTATTTCATAAGTACAATAATGTGCCCCCCCTTTCTCTAATCCCCCACGTTATTTCTAAGTAATTGGAAGAAACAAAGTTTTACTTTATTGTTTTTTTTTTTTAATACAAAAATTCTTAATAGATCAGGACATTTACCTGGGCATTTATTTCATGGTATGGAGGTCTGTTCATGGAAATATGCTATGGTGTAGAAAGAGAGTCTATGTGATATATCAAGTTACAGAAAGTATCACTCAAAGATAAACATATATTCCTTAGCACATGGTATGATCGAAATGTGCAAGTGTTTAATGAACAAGAGATGTGCTGACGTAAATATTGGAGCTACTTTTCCAAAAAAGGACTTGTAGCCTTAAATGCGTTTAGTCTTCTTCCAGCACAGTTACATGAAGATGCCCTGACTATTAATTCTATCTTCTGTGAAATATAAGCACATGCAGGACCCAGGCAACTATTGAAAAGGAACTTTTAATTGAAATTGCCCCTTCTGTCTTATTTTATTTATCATCATTAAACATTCTTTCTTCTCATAGATTGAATTGCTGTTGTTATTATGAATAGATCTGGTGGCTAGAACAGTAAGCCCGATCTAAGAGAAAAGTCTCCAGGAAAACCCACACCATGCTTGGAAACCAAGCGGAGTGAGAGCAGAGTGTGTTAGTGTGAGGTGTCTGTCTGGTAGCTTGGTGATAGACACTTGCTAGTATTTTCTAGGCCCCGAGTCCAGTCTTAGCACACATACACACACACACACACACACACACACTCAAATACTTACATACACACACATATATTTGTCTATCCATCCACCCACTTATCTATCTATCTATCTATCTATCTATCTATCTATCTATCTATCATTTATCTATGTGGATGTTTTGTTAATTTCTATTTAGGAAGATGGCATAGAATGGTAAGCCCAAGAGGGAGATTCTGGGGTTGCTACCTTCCTCCTCAAACCCAAGTGCACTGAATAGTTATTTAATTTTATAGAGAAAACCATAGAGTCAGTTAGACTGAATGTTTGTAAGGACAGTGCAGAACCCAGGGTTAAAGAACTCCCCTGTGAAGTACTGTCCTAGAGGCTGGGAAGTCACTAGGTTTCAGAATGGCCATACAGGCACAGTTCTACTATTCTTTCCTGCTTTGTACATGTAGACCACGGTGGTCAAGGTTGAGTGATTTTCACAGTCCTGCACAGTTATTTGTGAGGAAGGCAGGGTCAGCTTAGCTGGGCATGACCTCACAGCCCTTCCCCGTTCCCTGGGATCAGCCTCTGTCTCTCCATAAAGTATCCACAACAAACTTTTTGGATCTGTAAAGTTTATCTTCCCACTTTTGCAAGACTCTGGTCTTCTGCTCTGACTTTAGTGACTGCCCCAGGCGGTAGCATCTCCCTGCACAAGGCAGCAATTATTTATGACTGGGAGATTTGCAGCCTGGGGCTGCTCTACCAGAACTGTTTTGAACAAAAACAAAAGGAACTCTTTCCTTGGTTGCTCCAGGAGTCTTTGATTCTTTGATCCAGAGGAACTCTGTCTTCTGTGGAGCCAGGGAGGAGAGGGCACAGAGGAGAGGCCCTTTGCAGGCCACTTCCCTAACTTATTTTATATGAGTTTAACTTTCATAATAAATTTTATCAACAACAGTAATTTCTTTATGGCCACTTAAAACTCCTGTAGCATTGGTGAGAAAGGGGGTGGCAGAGAGACTGACAGAGATAGAGAGACAGAACTTCAGAATCAGTTGGAAATTTCTAGAGATGAAGCAGCAAAGCAGGGACCATGTTCCAAGTAAAGTGATCATTTCTTTCTGTAATTACATCATAAACTCTTGTCTAGTCAGTAACTCTCAGCACCTTATTCTGTTATTGACAAAGTAGTCATTGCGTTTGCTTATATTTTGGCTCTACCCCATTCTTTTAAAACTCAATATGTTGTCTTCTCTGAGAAATTTTTCTGTCTCATGTTAGGGGTAGGTGGCCATAGCAACTATTGCATTTATCACCTGAGTATTAGAGTAATGTTTGTGTCTGATAATGAAGGGAAATACTGGGCATGGACTGAGCCTACGGACCTATGGACCAGATGCCAGCTTCTTCTTCTTCTTCTTTTTTTTTTAAACAACTTTATTTTACAAAACAAAGATAAATGTACAGATTTTAAACATTTTTTTTGCTTAAAATTATACATTTTTGTCAGTACTTTTTTTTCTGATTTTAACATAGTTTTTACATAAAACTATATGAATATATTTTTTAGTCAGTACTTGATTTTTTTCAAGGTTTGATAGTATGCCTTGAAAACTTAATAGTTACAATGAGCATAAAGTACATGTAAAACAAAATGTAACATGGAAATAGTTAAAGTTTTCTTGTTTTGTAAATATTTTTTTGTTTTGTTTTGTTTTCTTTATTTCTTGGACTTCATACAGTCTGTGAGTTGTTTCTGGGGGAGTGCAAGCCTCTGGGGTTAGCATCCCACTATCAGTGACTGCATATTATGTCTGTTCTTTTGTGACTGGGTTATCTCACTCAGGATGATATTCTCTAGATGAAGCCATTTTCTTAAGAATTTGGTTAAGTCATTGTTTCTGGTGGCTGAGTAGTATTCCATTGTGTATATGTACCACAATTTTTGTATCCATTCATCTTCTGAAGGACATCTGGGCTCCTTCCAGCTTCTGGCTATTATAAATAGAGCCGCTATGAACATTGTGGTGCATATATCTTTTTTGTGTATTAAAGTGTCTCTGGTGTATATGCCCAGAAGTGGAATAGCTGGGTCTTCAGGTAGTACTATATCCAATTTTCTGAGGTATCGCCAGACAGATTTCCAGAGTGGTTGTATTAGCTTGCAACCCCACCAACAGTGGAGAAGTGTTTCTCTTTCTCCGCAGCCTCGCCAGCATCTGCTGTCATCTGAGTTTTGGATCTTGGCCTATCTGACTGGTGTGAGGTGGAATCTCAGGGTTGTTTTGATTTGCATTTCCCTGATGGCTAAGGATGTCGAGCACTTCCTCAGGTGTTTCTCGGCCATTTGGTGTTCCTCAACTGAAAACGTTTTGTTTAGCTCTGTACCCCATTTTTTAATAGGGTTATTTGATTCTCTGGTGTCTAGCTTTTTGAGTTCCTTGTACACCTTGGATATTAGGCCTCTATCTGATGTGGTGTTGGTAAAGATCTTTTCCCATTGTGTTGGTTGCCGTTTTGTTTTCTTGACGATGTCCTTAGCCTTACAGAAACTTTGCAATCTCATTAAGTCCCATTTGTTAATCTTTGACCTTAGAGCTTGAGCCATTGGTGTTTTGTTCAGGAAATTTTCTCCTGTGCCTATGTGTTCTAAGGTTTTCCCTACTTTCTCATCTAATAGTTTCAGTGTATCTGGTTTAATGTGGAGATTTTTGATCCACTTACACTTGAGCTTTGTACAAGGAGATAAGAAAGGGTCTATTTTCATTCTTTTGCATGCTGAGTGCCAGTTGGACCAGCACCATTTGTTGAATAGGCTGTCCTTTTTCCATTGAATGTTTACTGCTTCTTTGTCAAAAATCAGGTGACCATATACATGAGGGCTCATTTCTGGATCTTCTATGCTATTCCATTGATCCACATTAGATGCCAGCTTCTAATGCCATGGAAACCCTCCATATGTCTTTAGTTTTAACCTACTATGTGGAGATACAGTGACTAAGGAAACCTGACTTCTCCCTTGCTGCTGAGGCCCCAGGTTTCGATGCAGGAGATTAGAACTCAGCACTCATATTTGACATCTGAACCTATTGAGACTCCAGAAAACTAGGTTCTTTCTTTTGGGCACAAACACTGCCTGGGCATTCTAAATATGGGCCGCTGAAAAAGAAAATCGCCATGAAAATAGCATATGAGACAACCAATCCAAAGGCATAGTTAATGGGGTCTTGCCACTGACATCTGAGTGTAAGCTAAGTGTTGACACAGAATGGTAAATGACTTCAGTATTATGTTGAAGGAAAGAGTTTCCTTTTAGGAAGACCAGTTCTGGCCAGTTTTTCTTCTCCTCATACCCAGTCTAAGGAGAGATCTTAGCCTTGAATTTCTTGGTGCACAGGCTGAGTTGGACTGGCCGTGAGAACCTCCTGCTTAACATCTCAGAAGAGATTTCCAAACAGCTTTATCTGCGATGCATAGCTTCACATGCCATCCTGCCTTCTGGTGATAGCTGCAGCCTCTGTCATTCTCGGCTATGAATATAATCATCACACAGTACAGAACTTTATGGCTGGACACGCAGCCAGCAGTGCTTTCTACCCCTTTATAAGCATTGTAGCCACTTCTATTTTTAGAAAGCCTTTTCTCCCTTGAGAAAATTTCCCTCCCTTACCCTATGAGAGATTAGCCTTAGCTACACAAGTGTCTGTTCCCTCCCTGTATCCTATATATATACCCTACACACACACATACACACACACACACACACACACACACACACACATACACACACATACACACACATACACATATATCCTAACATTACACTCACTGTATCACACCATACCCATAGGCAAAAATAAGAAAATCTTAAAATTTCAGAAGGCAAATTCATGTCTTACTCATCTTTAAATTCTTACTAGCTGTTGACTAGTACTCAGCTAACCCACATTTTTTTAAATGAAACAATGCAGTGTGTGTGTGTGTGTGTGTGTGTGTGTGACAGAGAGAGAGAGAGAGAGAGAGAAGAGAGAGAGAGAGAGAGAGAGAGAGAGAGAGAGAGAGAGAGAGAGAGAGAGAGAGAGAGCGCACACACAACAATGTATGAGCCAGAAGAGGAATCAGATATCCTTGACTATTGATTTTACTTAACCTTAGGACTGAGTCCCTGGGAACCTGCAGCTAGCTGTTCAGGGTTAGGCTGGCTGCTCTAGTGATGCTCTTGGCTCCTCCCCCACAGCAATCCAGGGCAGCATTCACAAGCATGGACATCCACATCTGCCTCTTAAGTGTGTGCTGTGACGCCAAGTCTGTCTTCACACTTGTACAGCAAGCACTTTCAGCCATCTCCCCAACTCCACAAACACTTCGTTGACTCAGATTATTCAGCTTCAAATTGTCTTTTTTTTTACTAAGAAAATATTAATTTCTTTTTAGAATGTGTTATTTATTTTATATGAGTCCTGTTAAGTATAAAATACAATATAATTATCTTGAAATACCATGTTGTATACTAATGCTGCCAGTTCCCTCTCCTCCGCATCCTCTGGAGACCACCTAGTCATTGCTTCCATGTGTGTCATTGTTTTATATTTCTCTTTCAGATAGAACCACACATTATGTATTCTGTGCTAAGCCTGTTTTTCTTGGCATGACCTCACAGTTCATCTTTTGTTACCAGCATTAGTAAGTTTGGATTCTACTCTATTGCACGTGTCTGCTGGGCTTTCTTTCTCCACTGACCTGCAGATGAACACTTGTCCATCCATGCCTCGGCTACTATTGACAGTACTGCAGTGAACGCAGAGATGCTATTACGTTTTTGAGACCCTGATGTTAATTCTTTGAGCTAAACACTCAGTAGTGGGACTGGTGGGTTACATTGTAGGTCTATGTGTGATGCTCTAAGGAATCTCTACAGTATCTTCCCTGTATTTGCGTCTTCACATTGGTGTCAATACCCCTCTACTCTACATATATGTATGTAAACGTGTGCAGGTGAGCATACCTTTGTATGCACATGTAGGTGACAGACATGAATGTTTTAGATTTTAAGAAAGAGCTCACTCCATCCTGAACTTCCATGTGTAGCATGCAGACCCTCATATACACCCCACACATACAGTAATAAATATGCAATTAATTTAAAACAGAAATGAATAGATAACCTCAAGACCTTCTTCTGTCATTAAATGTGGAATTCATATACCTCAAAGGATGGGATTACTTGTCCGGGACAATTCCCTGAATGATCACTCTGCTAGTTTCCTACCTAAGACATTTTGGTCTAACCTGGGAAAACAAGAACTTTTCTTGTTTCAGGAAATTTCTGTTTCTTTAACTGTTACAGTCTAGTCTTGGCACTCAGATAAGAATCGACTCATGTTTCTCTATTTTTCCACATACATATATAATTGTAGCCATGGCACTTATTGAAAAACAGTGTCCAACTTTGTCTCACTGAATCTTCCTGTCTGATGAAAGTTGGTGACCTTAAACATAAGTGCGTACATCTTCATACAATTTTCTTTTGGTCTATATGTCTATTCTTATGCAAATAAAACTCTATTGATACTGTAGCCTTATAAGCTGAGCATGGTGGCACATAACCTGTTATCCAGGACTTTCAGGGATTGAGGTATGGCGTCTGAATTTTAGTGCCAATTTGAATTCTGTAGAGATGTCTAGGCTAGCCTGAAGTACTTAGCAAAACCCTATATACATTAGCCTAGTGTGCGCGTGCAGGCACACACACACACACACACACACACACACACAGAGAGAGAGAGAGAGAGAGAGAGAGAGAGACAGAGAGACAGAGAGAGTCATACATATAGGCATGAGAGCACATATATGCACACATGTACATACACATGCATACATAGACATACACACAGACAGAGACAGAGACAAAGAGAAACACAGAGAAAAAAAGCTTCAAAATTAGATGATTCTAATTTTATCTCCCTGTGTTCTTCGTTTTTCAATCCACTATGTCTTGTTATGAGTTGAGTATGAAACATCCCACAAGACTCATAGATTAGTTCTCTGGTCTCTAGGTGGTGGTGCTATTTTGAGAAGTTTTGGAAACTTTAATGAGTAGGTCCTAACTGGAGGATGTAGGGCTGAAAGGACACACATTCAAAGGTTATTCCGGCCTCTGTCCTTTCTTCTCCCATGACCTCTGCTCTGTCATGAGGTGAATAATTGCTGTGCTCATTGCTGCAACTTCAAGTCCTCTACAGTAGCTTGCACAATGTAATAGAAAGTATCTTGACTACCCAGCTGCTTCCACTTACACGCTTTGTACTCCAGCCGCCACTCTCCATTAGCTTTTTATTTTTTAATTGTTATCCCCTCCCCTCCCCCCCACTTGCTTCCATGAAGATGCTCCCTCTCTCAATCACCTTCTCCACCTCAGTGCCTTGTCGTCCTCCTACACTGGGAAAACGAGCCTTCACTGGACCAAAGCCCTCACCTCCCATTGTTACCAGACACTGCCATCCTCTGCTACATATGCAACTGGGACCATGTGTGCTTATTGGTTGGTGTTTTAGTCCATGAGAGTTCTGGAGGGTTTGTTGGATTGATAATGTTGTTCTTCTCATGGGGTTGCAAACCCTTTCAGATCCTTCAGTCCTTTCTCTAGCTCCTTCATTGGGGACCCCATGTTCAGGCCAATGGTTAGCTGCAAGCATCCTAAACTGTATCTGTATGACTCTGGCAGAGCCTCTGAGGAGGCATCCATGTCTGGCTCCTGCCAGTAAACACTTCTTGGCGTCAGCAGTAGTGCTTGGGTTTGGAAGCTGCATATGGGATGGATCCCCAGTTGAAGCAGTCTCTGAATGATCTTTTCTCCAATCCCTGATCCTCTATTTGTCCCTGTATTTCCTCCCCAGAGTGTTTTGTTCTCCCTTCTAAGAAGGACTAAGGCAACCACCTTCTGGCCTTCTTTCTTTTTGAGCTTCATAAGTTCTGTGAATTGTTTCTTGGGTATTCAGAGCTTTTGGGGGCTAGTATCCGCTTATCAGTGAGTGTGCTTTTTTTTTTTTTTTTTTTTTTTTTGACTGCATGCTGACCACCACTCAGGCAAGGCAGCAACCAGACTACTTACTTGATGCCATATTGCTCACTTCGGTCTCCATTTGGTGGGATATATACCCACAAAAGTTGTACAGTTTCCTTAATGACTGATTACAGAAACACTCATGATAACTGAACAAGTTATTTAAATAGTCGAACAAATGCAACGTGAAAGGCAAGCTTTTCTGTAGAAAGTTAGGCAGGATAGAAAGACAGGGAAAATTAGGGGGCACTGGAAGAGAAGGAACCTTGAAGTCTGTTGAAACCTTTTGCTGGACAGAATAAAAATGTGTTTTCCAGTTTCTATAGGACAGTTGCATGGATGAAGTCTGTGGCTGCATGTTTAAGACCAGGACCAGATGAACTCTGATAAAGTCCCACTCTTACTGAAGAAGCTGTGAGTGGCTGATGGCTGCTGGGTAGAGAGGCAGCCAGTTTTCTTTAGACGTGCTGCCCCTAAGAGGCTATCTAGGCTCCAGTAGATGGTTCTACACCCATGTGCTTAGAGAAAGCTCTAAGTGCCCTCAGTGAGCTTTCCAAAAGATAAGTTAAGAGGAAATAGTAGTGTTGGGGTGGGGAGAAATGGGGGAGATAAGGGTGGACTTGATCAAAACATATTATGTGCATGAATGAAATTCTCAAATGACAAAAAAACCATAATATACATTTGCTTAAGCCTCCCACCCAGCTATAAAGATGCTGTTTCCAAGGAGTCTCATCAGAAAGGCAATTTACCATGGAAGAACATGTCCTAGACCCCCTTGGGTAACCTAGTTGCTCCTGGTTTTATTTAATTAGATTGTAATCCTATTATAGATACCCTATAATCTTGTTTATATAATAAAACGAAGAAACGGAAGGAAGAAAAAAGATCCTAGTAACCCCTTGAGATGTAACGTGAGAGATGCCCCTGTGTTGCTAGGACACAGTTGCTATCTTCTCAGGGAAGCCCACACTGTGTGTTCAGGTGCTTCTTACATTCTGAGCATTAATTTCTTTCTCTTAATCTTTGTGATTAAAATCTATGACTAAAACTATTAGTAAACTTCAACTCAGCTTCATACTGGGTTGTTTCTGAAATTATTTTTCATTGTTTGCCCAATGATATTTTTTGTTTGTTTTAAATCAGAGTTTAAAAGGTTAAAGTTTAAAAGATTGTGGGTGCTTCTCCTGTTGCTGTGGGCTTTACAATATGGAACTGTGAATTGAGTTCTTCCGCTGCAGACAGGAAACACCACAGAAGACACTACAAAGAAGAGGGATTTTTTTTTTTAAAAAAAAAAAACATGACTGTAAATTTGAGTTCAGTGAGATAAGTTTGTTTGGGGGAAATTTTAAATGTAAGATTATCCATTAAGTTTGATTTTGGAAGCACTTGCAAATATTAAATTTATATAAAATAATTTTCAAAGATGACTCTGAAATCTTAGGCAAACATTTTTAAGGAGTTGGACATACAATAGTGTCAATAAAAAAATTCAATTGTTAGAATTATTAGAAGGTTGAAAATGATTATACATTATTAAGTTAAAGTACACTGTGTTTGTGTATGTACACACAAACATTCAATGTCTGTTTCAATTAGTAGTCACAAATAAATCTCTACGTTGTCAAAGAAGAATTTATATATATATACATATATATTTACTTTAAAAATATGAGATTATAATCATAACATTTTTTCTTTCCTTCAAATCCTCCCATATGTTCCTTGCTCTTTCAAATTCATAGCTTTTAAAAATCAATTGTTATAAAAAATTACACACACACACACACACACACACACACACGATCCTAAGTATAACATACTCAGTTACTTGTATGCATGATGATAATCCTGAGGGTACAGTAGTGGCACACATACCTTGGGGGTAACCAACAGTTCTCTAATTAGATTTAAGACCTACCTAATAGGAGGAAAACTATGATTGGTATAGCTTACTACTCAGTGAGTGTTAGTGAGGTCATAGATATTAGTAGAAAACATAGGATTACTACTTTATTAAGCCAGCATAATTCCTAACAACAATCTAAGTATTTGTCCTTATACTACAGATATGGGTAGTCTTGACTCCTCGTGTGAAGGAGGCTTCTCTTTGCAACAGATGGAGATCACTACAAAAGAACACAACCAATCAAAATACAGAGTTGTAGAACCAGTCCCAATGGATACATCACTCCTGCATGTAAGGCTCAGAGATCATTGCAGAAGAGGTGATGATACTGTAAGAGCAGAATATTAGGGCGTTTGCTGTGAGATTATGTCTCCTAATAATGACAGAAGCTACACCCATGAAGTCTCACAACACAACTGTCCACACATGGGCTGAACAGAGACAACTCTGATAGTCATACTAAAGTGTACTGGGAAAAGCCCATGAGGCCTTGACCCTACACAGAACTACAGGCAATGAAGGGATGTTGAAAGTGGGATAAATGGTCTTCCCCACAGAAATGCAAATCATCTGATTCTTCAACAACAAATTGTCAACCCTGAAAACATGCATACAAATAAGACATCTTACATCAAACTTCCAAATGTCCCCATGATCGTTTTGTGGGTTTTCTTTTAATTCTTGAAGATTTGTTTTCTTTTTTTATTTATGTGCATGTCCCCACAAAGACTTGAGTTGGATGTTAGATACCCTGGAGTTGAAGGTCAGAGGGCATTAGGGGCTGCAGGGAACTGAACTCGGATCCTTGCAAGAATGGCAGTCTTAAAACATCTCTCCTCCTGTTGTATGACTTTTTAGGAGAAGGCTATTTCTATCATCTCAGAAAATAATGGTAATGACAGACTCAGAACTGATTCCAACCAAGCTCACTGTGATGAGGTGATAAGTATATTGGGATTGCTTACAGAATCATTGGTGAGCATTACTTCTAGAAGGCTGTGTAACTAGGGCAGCTCCTCGATACAAAGCCCACCTTAGCATGACTGACACAGCTACAAAATCTGCATCTCTCTCCTTCTACAGCAGCGGTCCCCAACATTCCTAATGCCGTGACCCTTTAATACAGTTTCTTATGCTGAGGTGACCCCCAACCACAAGATTATTTGCGTTGCTACTTCCTAACTGTGATTTTGCTATTGTTATAAATAAAAATAAAAATATCTCATATGCAGGATGTCTGATGTGAGATCCCACCAAGGAGTCATGACTCAGCTCGAGAACTGCTGTTGAAGATGATGATGTTTCAATACATACATCCAACTCCACTTCGGAGCTTATTCAGTTATTTTATGCCTATGAAGCATATGACAGGCCTTCAGATTAGAGGCACGTGGTCCAGAGTGAGTAAATCAATGTCTTTTGCATTTGGATGTAAGAAATTCGGTTAAAACCACTAACTTGCAGATCAAATGGTACTCCATCCTTTTCAAAAGAGACTGTTTCACAGGGCCGAGACCAATTATCGGTGTTTCCTTGCTCAGTCAGAAGTTACTAGAAACTGAGAGAGAGAGAGAGAGAGAGAGAGAGAGAGAGAGAGAGAGAGAGAGAGAGAGAGAGAGAGAGAGAATGTGAGGACATGAAGGAAGCTGGGAACACAAGCAGAGGGTAAGAGAGGGTTATTTTCAGAAACAGGCCCTCTGGAAAATAATTGCAAGCCAAGAGAAAGAGGAAAGGTAGGGAAAGGAGTTGGCCTGAGAATCCATTCTTGTAGCTTTTGCTCATTATTTGGAGAAATACGCATTTCGAGCCGAATGGCCACTGTCTGAAGCGCTGAGTGTTTGCTTTTTGTGCTCTGGTTTGGCTAGCGGCTTTGTGTAAGTGGGCACACTTGAGAAAAAGACTGTTACATTAGCTTACTTCTTCCCAGTTAATTAGAAATCAAAGAATTAGCCTTTTGTGATCTGATTGGCTGACTATCTTACCGTGATGAAGGTAGTAAATAATTGTTTTCTTTTTAAAAATCAAATTTTAGCCCCAGAAATAACTCAGTGGCGTGGGTCTTAGACTGAAAACAAGCAAAGTTCAAGGGACAAGGGAGAACCTCTTAGCCTCGATGAAATGTCCATTAGCAACAAGTGAAGAAGCGGCAACAAAGCCCCCAGTGTTCTCTTCAGAGCGCCCTTTAGAGCCCAGTCTGTCTGTACAATGCTTTCGTTTGCTAATGTGGCCTGAATCACTGACAAAGGCCGGTGCTGGGGCTTGGCTTCCAGACCCTAATCCCTGGAAGGGAAGGGAAGCCTTCCTTGGACAGCTTTGTAATGAGCTTGTCAAACATTTTAAACCCTTTAACAGAAAGAAGCATTGTGATGACAAGACACAGCATCTCCCGTCTTTGAGATGCGATGCGAGTTCAGTGAAGCAACGGGAAGACCCTTCCGCGCTCCAGCTGCGAGGGCACCCATGCAAACCCACGCGTGGAACGCTTTGTGCTACTCCCTCGGGGATAATTAGTTTTGACCGCGCTTATTGGCTTATTTTGCATCTGTTTCCCCGCAGGATTTGTTATGAATGTTTTGTTGTAAATGATAAATCTTCCGGTTAATCTTAAGCTTTCTTCAGAAGGCTAATGAAATCACGATTACTGTCACGTCTTGTTTCCCTCTCAGAGAGGACATTGGGGCAAAATTAAACAGAGCTGGATGGAATCTCCCTTTCTTCGGCCAGTTGAAGATTAATTTTCAGACGCTTCCTTCCAAGCCAAATACAGTCAGTGCCCTGTTCGTTCCTGTCCGTCTAAAAGGCTGAATCTAATACCATCTTGTTCAGGGGATTAATGTACTTATTGTTCTGATTTAACAATGAGTTGGCTTTATGGCTGCTAAGCTCCACAAAACTGCACTCGCTCCACTCCTTATGGTGATTTCTGGGGTCAAAGACAGGACTCCACTCCACCAAACGGCACTCTTTTCCCAAATCAAGCAGGCTAAGTGCTTGAGTTCTTCTTTGAAATAAACAGAGAAGGTTGGCGATGGGGAGAGACTAGATTTCATTCAGACTAACAAGTCTGTTCTTACATATGCAGCGCGCTGAGCATCTCCGTGTGATCTGGAAGAAACTGGGGGGTGAGGTAGCACGCCCCTCTGGGTATAGACTGTTAGGAGCGGAGGGGGAGTGGGAGTGGTAAGGTTCACAGCCATCTGGTTACCGGAAGTGCTCTCAGACCATTTTGCATCATTTCTCCATTTTCTGAAATTTCTCCTGTCTCTCTTCTCTTCATTTCTCTCCCTCTCCTTTTCTTTCTATACTTCCCCTTTTCCCTTCGGTGAGCTATCACATTCATTCTATTCAATGGCTTCTTTTCATTTACACTGCTTGTGAGGAGGAGTGTGTGTGTGTGTGTGTGTGTGTGTGTGTGTGTGTGTGTGTGTGTTAGAACGAGGGAGAAGAGCGTAGAATGAATAGGGAGGAGTTCACTGATTCCCACCAGGAAGCGAGAGCCCAGTACCTATCTAAATGTTGGAGTAGAGACGATCTCCCTACATAGAGAAACTCGTGAGCACTCTCATTGTTTATTTTAGTGCCATCTGCCAGGTTCAAGATTAGAAGACCTGGGTGGGAAGTTTACATTGATGCTCTTTATGCCCAGCCTCTACTTAATATGAGCTCAGATGGAAAGCTACCCAAAGCACAGTTCTGCAGTCTGAAAATATGATCTTTATTTCTGTGATATATCGTTAATGACTTACAACCAGGACAGGCACCGCGGCACACATGTTACATTTACTTATTTAATCTTCAAAAACACCTTATGGAGTGAGCAATATTGTTATTTCTATTTGTGGTAGTTAGCTTTCTATTACTGAGATACATAATTTAAAAAATGGGTTCTTTTGATATGATCAACTGGTCTTGTTGCCTTTTGACCTGAAGCAGAAAACTAGACTAGGAGTATGTGGGGAAGAAAATATGGGTTCCCCAATGACCAAGGATACACAAAAGAGAGGAAGCAACCAGAGCCGGACAACCCTGCTCAAGAGCACAGCCCAAGGCTTCTCACTGTGCCCTTCCTCTTAAAGATTCTATTTTTTTCCAATTAGCCTAATAAGCTGGGACCATGGTCTCATCTAGTAGGTCCTTGGTCCATCCTACACTCATCCGAACCACACTGCTGGTTTTTCTAGGAAGGAAAAGTGAGGCTCAAAGAGATGAAATACCTTACTAAGGTCAGATAGCTAGAAGCTAGAAGCTGGACTGAGGGTCAGTGTGATGCCTAATTTCAAATTGTCAGTTGACACAATGTAGAATCATCTGGGAAGATGTTCTCCATGAAGGGTTGTCTAGATTAAGCTGATTTGTAGGCATGTCTGGTGGACTATTGTTTTATGTTAATCGGTAGGGGTAGAGATACAGCCCACTGTGGGTGGCTTTATTCCCTGAGTTTGGTTCCAGACTCTTTCTCCCGTAAGTTCCTGCTGCACATGAGAGTCTTCCACGCAACTTCCTTGTTTCTTACTACTACTGTCTTAACTTCATAAAAGTTCTTTTTCTTTTAATTTTGTATATGAGGTCCTGGATTTAGAAAAAAAATTATTTAGGAATTTTCAAGAATATTTAAGATGTAAAAACAGAGGTTATAATTTCAGTAGAATTTAGAAAAAAAATTCTATGATATTTTTCAGTCTGTTTTCAAAATATTAAGGTAACAAAAGCATTTGGATATGGATCCTACTAGTAGTAATTGCATGAAAATTTCATCCAGTTTATATTGAAACTTGCCTTGGCTGAACTCTTAAAAATGCCCAAATAAATTCAGAAGTGAATGAATAAATAAAGGACATTTCTTAGAGTAAACTTGATATAATTTATATCTGTATATTATGAAATAATTTATCATTAACATCTTTTTTGCCGAGTTTTGGGAGCATCAAATGTATTGGTATTAAGTCCCAGTATTGAGTTTAAATGAAGGAGTAAAACTGCACAAATTCTTTCATTCATTTTAATTCTGATTCACACACACACACACACACACACACACACACACACACACAAACACACAAATTAGCTACAAATTGGAATTTTAGATGAGAGAATGCATCTTTTAGTCATGTTACTGTTCTGAAATTATATTTCCTGAGAAACATTTGCTTTTCTGATTCTGCCAGTCATTTTAACCAGGAACCTTCCTTCTCTGAACCCCTGATGGACAAGTAAACCCCCAGTATGGTGAGCTTTATTCACAGATATGTGCAAAATGCAAGAAGCTTAATACTTCTCTGCTCCTCATTCAAATGGAGTCTTCTTGAGCAGTTTCTCTTCTCCATCCTTCCAATATTTCCACAAGTCCTGGCATCTTCTTTCTTCATATTTCCCCATGGACATGATGCACCTGGGTCTTCAGTAGCCATGGGGTAGGACGTTAACCAAACTCTGTTGTGCTGACTCTATATTCTGTGTTCATATCCAGAATACAATGGTGGAAGGCACAGAAAGCTTATATGCCTGACCATCTCTATCTGGATGTTTACTTGATACTGTTCTTCCATTCCTGTTCTTCTGACACTGGAGTCTAAGTTTCCTCACAATATTGTGAACTACCCATTGTTCTTCCAATAATAATTTTCTGGATTTTGATTCATTTAGCTGGAATCAGTTACTGCTGCTTCTATCCTAAAATCTAGCCCCCAGACACTCATCTAGTATTCCCCCTCCTACTTCCTGTCCATTTCCCACTGCTTCCTGTCCACTTCCCACTACTTCCTCTCTACTTCCCATTGTTTCCTCTCTACTTCCCATTGTTTCCTCTCTACTTCCCACTGTTTCCTCTCTACTGCTTTCCTATTTTTTGCTTTTTCCTTCTTCCTGCCTTCTCTGTTTTCTTGTTATCTTATGTTTTTGTTTCTTGTGCTTAAAGGTTTTGAAGGATGAACAAAAAATGAAAAGGCGAGTGCAAAAAAATAGAAAAAAAATATTTGAAAGTTTTTTTTTAAATCTCAACTTCTTTATCCATTTTTCTTTTCAACTAAAATGAAAGGTTCCCTAGCCATATATTGTAGACCATTTCAAGTCTTATGGGAATGCAGTAAAATATAATTATTAGTAGCAAAATAAAGCAAAATACAAAAAGCAAAACAAGTTGGTTTTCCTTTAGAATTTATGCAGCAAACTCAACATTTTTATAACGTTGCTCTTTCAGACACAGTCACGACTCATGGCTTGTCTAAACTAATTAGATAATTTGATGAATACAATATTTATTTTTCAAAGGATCACTGCCAGATCTGTCTTATAAAAGCAATTAACAAAGTTATTTTTGGAAGTTAATGTCTCTCTGTAGCAAGCTGAGATAATTTAAATTTTAATGTCCAGAGATGATGTAATTAAAGTTTAAATATTTAAATATTTAGCCAAAAATTAGAGGGCTCAAAGCTACAAAGTTTACTTGAAAAAGCAATGAGTCAGATCACCAGGAGTTTATCTCTTAGGCTTGCTCGCATGCATGGTCACCAGAAGTCTGTTTTGTTCTCAGTTCCCTCCTCAGGATATTCAACAGCTGTTGCTTCCCCTAAACTGTAAACTCGATTTTCCTGTGCTATCCAGGCTGCTAGAGGCCTAGGCAGTCCAAAAATCTGAAACACTTTTGTAAATAACAGCAGTTAGCAGTGATAGGAATAAATTGCAGAACCAAAGCAGGGTCCTCTTACATCAACGCAGCAGATTCAGGTAGTGTCTCAACATAAACCGTTTACAAAGCAGAGAATTAGGCCCACCCACATTAATCCTATGATGGGATTGTCTTTTCTGAGCAGAATCGCAGCAGACACACACAACTGACTCTTGATTTTGTCTTGCTTTTTCTTCATTGATAATAAAGCATTCTGTCCACTTGCACTTCTTTTATCTTTTAAATGTTATTTATTTATTTTTATGAGCATTGGTATTTTACTTTCATGTTATGTCTGTGCATCACGTGCTGCGTGTCTGTTGCCCCTGGAGGCCAGAACAGGGTTCTGGATCCTCTGGAACTGGAGTTACAGACAGCTATGAGCTGTCATGTGGATGCTGGGAATCGAACCCAGGTCCTCTGGGAGGGCAGCAAGTGCTCTTGACCACTGAGCCATTGCTCCAGTTCCCTGTACTTCTTTTAATACCTAATATGTTTCCTGATCTGGTTTTGAAGTTTTGGGCTTTATAGAATAGATAACGTGTTTGCCTTTGCCAACCGATAAGTTTAATTTTAAAATATTAGATCCAATTTTGCATTTCAGATAGACTCTTATACCTCCTGATACATTAAAATTTTTTTTTCTTTGTATACAAAAGTAATCATTGGGCTATTACAAGTTTTGTGCCAGAAATGGCAAGAAGGATTTATCCCTCTAGTTTTAAGATAGTGAGATAAGCTTAAAGCAATGCAAACTATCTTGAGTATCTAGTGGATTTATAATAATAAAAATTTTCAATACACACAAAATTTGGGGGCAGTCAAAATTTGGTTGTGAGATTAAACCATCGAGGAATCAGAAAAGAAAGTGAATGGATTTAGGAACATTTTTCAGAAGAGATTGCAGGAGGAGCTGGGCTATCTCTACTGAGATGATGTGGGGCTAAAAGATAGAGAGAAATCTCACACCCAGGACCTACTCTCTCTCCCTCCTTCTGTGAGCAGACACTAGGATGGATGGAAGAACACTTGCCTGAGGTAATGAGAAATGTGCAATTGTGGTGCCTTACAAAACTGAAAGCTCTTCACCTTTTTCAAGTTTCATATCTTTTACCTGTGAAATCATATGTGCAAATATGCATTAGGAAATTAGGTTTTCTCCTTGATATGATATTTTAAGTAATAGTTTCCTTCCTTCCAACTTAATGAAATGTACAAAAAAATGTTGAGTATATCCAATACACCACTTTGGATTATCTGTTTATTTTATTATCTTTAAGTGAATTTAAAATACATATTTGTAGAAAAGAGACAGTCATGTAGATAATTTTGTCCATAAAATATAGACAAATTTTGTCAAATTTGCTCTACTGTTTATATGAACCAATCCTGAATACATTTGTACACTCATGTCTGTGTGCCTGCTTATAAAGTTATGAGGTGCCTACCAGAGGTGACCGCTCAGTTAGTGTTTCAGCCTGCTGGAAGTCTTTATTTCAGATGATTGGGATTACACTCAGGTATTTGAGGATCCAGGTGCAGCTCTGTGTATCCAGATCATGGGGTATTTGAAGATAATACCACATTGTGGCATCTTGTTTGGTTGCTGCAGGGGAGTTTCACAGGAGTAAGCTATTAGTTGAACAGAAGCTGAGATAAGTTTGTTGGGGCATCTTGATTTTGGGTTCCTAGAACAGAACTGGATAATGTTCCATGGGCTTCTTTGTCAAGTGGATCAAATTCTAGTTAAATCTGAAATTGCCTCAGCAAGAATACAAGATTGAGGAGCCTTTGTCACAGTATTGTATGCACATTGCAAAAGATTTTGAGCCAGTCTTATCATTGTCCTAATCTTTTGTTAACGAATTAAGTAAATTTTATTGATTTTACTCTTTTTAATTATTTTTTTAAAAACAAAACTGAAATGATGATGAAAATGAAAAACACAGTAGGTCAAATAAAGAGTTTATCAAAGAGTTTATTGGAGAGCCTCGTCAATAGGATGGGTTATGTGAAACACAGAATATCATGATATGAACACAAAACAGAGATTTGGATCATTCAATCAAGTCAATAATAAAACATTAACATGCATGAATCGGGCATACCAGGACTTTGTCAAGACATCATAAAAAGGTAAATCCTATGTATTATAGGCACACAAGAAGAAGAACTTCACACATAAAACATAAAAATATATTTTAGTAAAGTCATAGAAGAAAATTTCTCAACTCTAAGGAAAGATACTTATCTAGATACAAAATTATATGGAATGCCAAGCAGATAGAACCAAATTAGAAATTCTCCACAAGGGGCTGTAGAGATGGCTAAGTGGTGAGGGGCACGTGTTGCTCAAGAACCTGGGTTTGATTCCCTGCACCCATATGGTGGCTCACAATCATTTTGAATTCTAGTCCCTGGGGACCAAATGCCCCCTTCTGACTTCTGTGAGTACCAGGTACCTAGATGGTACACATATATACCTGCTGACAGAATATTTGTGTGTAAAACAAAATAAAATATTTTAAGACTGAAACTCCCATGGTACAATATAGTAAAAACATTAGATATGCTGAACAGAGAAAGTATATTGAAGGCTGCAAAAGAGAAGATCCAAATCGCAAATAAAGGCAGGCCCATTAGAATAACTTCTGGATTTTCAGTCCAAGTCATCTAAGCAAGAAGGACTTAGACTGATGTCCAATAAATCTAGGAAACAAACACCCAACACAGTCTAACATGTGCAACAAAACTATCTTTCATAATTTATAGTGATGGAAGCAGGCTAAAGGGATCCATGACTCCACACTCAGCCCCCCAGAGCCTAAGTCTTAAGAGAAAGGCAAACACACTCAAGGACTAGAAGAGGAAATACTATGTAATGTTCTGCTATTCATCAAGTGAAGAAGACTGAGAAAGTCCCAAACTACACAGAATGGTCAAAGTGATGCAGAACAATATATACCATGTCAGTAATAAATCTGAGTGCCAGCTTTAAGTTCACCAATCAAAAGACACCCAATAGCTAATAGAATTAGAAAACAGAATTTCTTTTTGCTGCTTGCAAGAAACACACATCATTGCATGAGATAAGCAACCTCTTCGGGTGAAAAGATAGAACATAGAATTCCAAACAAATGAAACCAGATAAAAAGTAGGCATTGCTATTCTAATAGCTGGAAAACTGCACTTCAAGCCAATAGAGTTGTTTCATATTGGTCAAAGGATTATTCTATCAAGAGGAATTTATAATTCTATGTATACATACCACAAGATCATCTAATTTCATAAAGTAAATATTATATCTTTAAAAAAACAGTTTCACCCTAGCATAGTAATAGTAGGTAACTTCAACATTATATTGTCACTCATTAGACAGATAAGCTATACAAAAATTAATAAGGAAACACTGGGATTAAATAACAATTTAGATCAGATGGTCCTAACAGATGTCTACAAAATATTCTACCCAATTCCAAAAATTACATATTCTTCTCAGAAGTTCATGAAACCTTCAACAAAGAAATACAAAACCTTTAGCAAGTGATGTTTGGAAAGCTGGATATCTGTAAGTAGAAGAATCAAATGTGATCCTTCTACTAATGAATTCCAAGTGGATCCCAGATCCCCATGTTAGACCTGAACCATCTAGAACATAGCTTCTCAGCCTTCCTAATGCTGTGACTCTTTAATACAGTTCCCCATGTTGTGGTGCCTCCAACCATAAAATTGTTTTTAGTGACACTTCATAACTGTAGTTTTGCTACTGTCATGAACCAAAATGTAAATATCTGTGTTTTCTGATGGTCTCAGGTGATTCCAGTTAAGGATCATTTGGCTACCAAAAGGGCCTCAACCCAGGTTGAGAACTTCTGCTCTAGAAGGATAAGTAGAGAATGCACTTCAGGAAATAAGACCAACAGTCAACAAGTGGGGCCTCATGAGATTAAAAATGTTTGACAGCAAAACAAAATTAAGATTGACTGAAGCAGTTAAAACATATTTTCAAACCACTTTCCATAGCTGTCAAGGACATGCACATTAAAATTAAGGTTTCATTTTATCCCAGTGCAAATGCAAAATGGATAATATCAAGAGAAAAAAACGCAACAAGGTGGGGATACAGAGAACCAGGCACCCTCATGAACTGTTGGTAGGGACTAAAAAAATGGGTATAGCTCCTGTGGAAATTAATGTGTTCGTTCTTTAGAAAGCTAGAAGTAGATCTACCATATTATCCAGTGCTAGCATCCTAGGCATATATGCAAATAACTATTTCCTACAAAAGAGACAGTTTCTCATAGGTAGTTACAGGACAGGGAAACAGCCTAGATACCCATCACCTGTTGAATGAATATTGAAAATATGGTACCTATATACAGTGGTATTGTGCTCAGCCGTAAAAAAGGGATTAGGAAATTTGCAGGTAAATTGATGGAGCTGGGAAACATTCTACTGGACAGTCTAACCCAGACCCAGAAAGACTAATGTCTCATGCTTTCATGTAATATGTGGATCTGGGCATAGAATCTTTGGATTTGTGCGTTTATTTTGAAGTGTTGGTAGAACCTAAGAATCGAGGAAGAGACCATTAGTCTTCACCAGTGATGGGGGGGGGGGGAAGAAAGATCTTAAGGGAATGGTTATAGTAAAATACAGGTGATATGAAGATAGAAACGAAATAATGGGGAGGGGATCATAAGTGGGGGGAGGCTGGGCAGAAGAGCACCAAAACTTCATGGTAAGACCCTACTGCTGTAGGCTCCATCCACATTTACTGCAGGTCATAGGTAGACTGAGGTGGTCATGAGAAGAAAACAGATAAAATTCAGAGGCCAGAGCTCAATTGCTGTCTCCTCTGAGTGAACAGTTTCATCTTAGAATCTTAGGAAAGGACAGGCTTTAAGATGAGACATGTGTTTATCTGCATTGTGTGTAGTTTCCCCTGGGCTGATTGACCTAACACTCCATTCTCTATGAGCAGTAATAAAGCAACGCACTAGATGTCACTGGTATCTGATTCTCAAAACGGGTAGAGCTTTGGCGGGAAAGAGGATGTTGCTTCCGACTCTAGCTGCAAGAAAATGATCTGTTCCTTCAGTCTTCCACACATGAGTATTTAAATTTCCCTTGCACGGTTTAAACCTAGTTAATAAGACAAACTGGAGAAATGGTGTAATAAAAGTTGAGGTGATTTCAGAATTAATTTACACAACAGAGAAACCTTATAGTATAGAAAAATCTAGTTGGGGGTTGGGGAAGAGATACCTCAGTGGTTAAAAGCACTGGCCGCTCTTTCAGAGGACATAAATTCAATTCTCAGCATGTGCATGGTAGCTCACAATTGTCTGTAACCCCTATTCCAGGGGATCCAACACCCTCACACACACATATATGCAGTCAAATCACCAATACACACACACACACACACACACACACACACACACACAAGACTTGTGGCCTAGTATTATTGGTTTTGTCACATGAGGTAAGGTGTGTTTACCTTAAGGTTACTTTAAAGTGTCTTACTTACTGAGTCCACAGAGGTCATGCCCAAGGTCTCACTCGCAGTGCTAGGTTAGCACTCTACTGCAGTGATTCATGCTCAGTTCCCAAACTGAGTTAGGAATGACTTTAGTAAGGAACACTCTATTTTTGAGCACTTTGGTAGCTTTTTAGAATAAGCGAGTGTGTTTATGAGTTTGGGGGATCTGCTTTAGGGCAGATCTTTCTGTACAGGGTTAAGGACTGGTGAATGGATTCAAGGTTGTAACAAAAGAGCTCATTCTTGGTGGACAGGAATGAAGGGTCAAAACCATCAAGGGTGAGTGTAGTCTCTTCAAATGTTTATAGTAAAATTTTGTAATGCAATTTTTAGTAACACTGAAAGGTTTTATCACCTGTCTGTCGCTTCAGAATGTAAACAACCAATTTATAAAAGACATGTAAATTACAAAAACGTTGTTTAGGTTTTACAGCTGAATATAATTAAATTGTAAGTAAGAAATTGGATTTCTTAAATATGCCAAAGCCTTCAAAGGATGACCTGGAGATCTTTTACTTTTTATATAAAATTATTTTGCCCGTTATTTTTATTGTAAGTAATTTTGCTCTGTAACCTGTCACACTTGGAAAGTGTTTGATCATTTTTTATTGCACCTGTCTTACAGCAAAATATCATTGTAGACAGAATGCATATTTACATATCTTCAATGGCCGTTTCTTCACTAGGAGTTAACATTAACTGAAGACACTATCAATGTAGAGTTTGAGTTGCTGTTATGGGCAGTCATTTGGCTTTAGACCTGTGTAACGGAATTCTCTAATAGCTGTTGGTAGATTGGACTGACCTGACTTCAGGAGCTTGCTGCCACCTTTGTCAGAAGAATAGAATTCTAAGCTTCATACCCTGAGGGAGGAGAAAGAGATTTGTGAGCCTTAAGAAAAAAGTTACAGCTAAAGCAACTTTTGCATGATTTTACGCATCACCTCAAGAATTCTATAACAGGTCACGTGGCTTGTGATTTCTGTGGCAAACCCAGTTTAACTTTATAGTTTCCATTCCTTGCCTCTCTATTAACCAAGTAGCTTAAGAACCTACATCTATCTCTCCGACTCTGTCCTTCTCCCCATTCCTCTCCTCCTTTCTAACCTCTCTCCCTTTCAAAGTCAACATTTCTAGAGACAAATAAGTTAAACAGTAAAAGAGCATACTATGTTATCCACTTGTTTAATATTTTAATATTCATTACTTTCTTTTATGTTTCCAATCACTACCTTTCAGATGCCAAGAAATATAAGCACATAACAATAACCCCGGGGATGGTATATATTGCTTCTAATGCATGTCAGGAACTTTCTGGGGACTCAGCTGAGTCTCAGGGTTGAGAAAGTAATCTAATAATTCCTAAACAAAGGGACATGCTGTAATCTCAGAAGGCAGAGTATGGCAATAGTGAAACATAGGTTCAATATTGTTAACCTTGTGTGCCAGGTCCTTAGAACAGTGCTATTTGTTCGTAAAGAAATCAGGTTGAATAAGAACTGAAGTAAACGGCTCTAGGGACGACAGCAGGCAGAATGTCAGACAGCAATTCTTTTATAATGCTGGTTCTGAAAGTGTGGGTCAATACAAAGCCGAGAAACTGGGGTGTAGATGCAAAAGAAGACTCGTTATAGGAACTATGAATCCTGTCTGCAGATCCTGTCCGGACTCACCCAACTGCAGTGTGTGTGATCAGTCCCCAGTGGTCACACCAGCACTGGGAAGGCTCCTCTTGATTGTCAGCTGTGTTGGTTTTAGACTTGCCATGGGAACACATTCCTGGGTGTTTGTATGAAGGCATTTCCATAAAGAGTTAACCCGAAGACACAAGCTGAATATAGACTGTGGGCAGCAGTGTTTCCCCGGCTGGGGTTCCAGATTGAGTGAGAAGGACCAGAGGCTCTGAGCAATAGCAGCCATCTCTGCTTCCTGACTGGAGCGGGTTCTCGTTCCCATGCCTTCTCTAGCACAGCAGACGTCATCCCTTCTTATTTGGCGATTCAGGAGGAGCCCCTCTTGCCTTTGTCAAGGATTTTGTCATAGCTACGAGGCAGTGACTAATACAGTCATCTAGTGTGAATGAGTTTTTAATGTTCATTCCATGTTTTTGTTAGAAGACTCACTTTCAAGATTAATATTGGCATTCGTTGTAGTCTGGGAGAGGAAGAATGGTGAGGCAGGTCAGGGGTGGAACAGAGATTTTAAGATGTATTCACACCATGATGGTCTCAGATTTAGACTACTTTACAATTCTGTACTTATTAACAACATTTATTAGTGATGTACTTTTGAATATGCAAGCATGCCAACTTGTTGATAGCACTTCTTACTACAGCTGATGTCTGTTATGGAGGACATTCTATGCACACATTGTGTGCTGTTGGCTGAGAGCAAAAGTGTTCTATTTCTATGGAGCTCGTGGTTACGGAATTGGTCACACAGTAGGGCCAGAATGACTGCAGAACAGATAATGTAGAATCCAGAAAACAAACAAATAACAGCACCACCACACACATATATACACATAAGACATACACACATACACACAGATACACACAATGACACATACAGGCATACACATACATAAACATACATAGATACACAGACACACATATAACATACTTCCACACATAAGACACATACACATATACACACATATACACACATAGACACATAGATACAGACAGACATGCACACATATATAAACATACACATACACACATACACACAGATACACACATTGACACATAGATACAGATACACATGCGCACATAAACATACACACAGATACACAGACACATAGGCACACAGATACATACACACACACACACACACACACACACACACACACACACACAGAGAGAGAGAGAGAGAGAGAGAGAGAGAGAGAGAGAGAGAGAGAGAGAGAAGCTGCAGTTCATATCCCCTCCCAGTTTTATGTTTGTTGTGGAGAAATTTTAATTTTTTTGGTTATGTGATATAGTGAGAGAAGCCACTTACTGTTCCGGAAAGGACAGGTACAACGTATGTACTTTCAGTCCGACAAAGGCCACTTCTATTCTTGGTACGGAAGGTAAGCGTTATGGGGGATTTTGAATACAGCTTTAAGGAGCCTCATGGAAGCAAAGTAAGTTTTCTTTTGAAAATCAGCTTGAGTCTTTGTAACAAATCAGGGTGCTTCATTGCAGTGTCAGGAGCACCACCGGCCACTCCTGAGAAACAATCTCAAGTAATGAAAATCATGATTTAAATTACACGAGAGAAGTAAATAAAATACAGCGTAAGGCGATCCAGTAAATGAAGACACCCTTCCTTAAGTCCTGCCTTAGTAAGGCAGCGGACAAGAGGTTTCAGTCTGTGCACATACAGATAAAAAGACAGGATTGCTGGTGCATACCTTCCTCTCCCGCCTAACCCTATGCAAAAGCTATTGTGTCTTCCTGAGGAGGGCGGGGCACCACCGCTTCTATTTCCTAGGTCTGCTTTTGAAAAGGGAACTTGGGAAAGGAAGTTGAAGGCCAAACTTTCCACATTCCATACAGGTTTTAGAGCAGCCCGCTCTGAATTGCTCAGAGGCGGGGGTGGGGGGGGTTGGGGGGGTTGGGGATGTCGATAGAGGCCTGAAGGGGGTGGGGGAGGGGGAGAGGGACCACAGTTGTGTTGTCCTGACCACGGAGCAGCCCCTCTCCCTGCCTCCTGCTCTGGTAGCCTGCAGATTTTACCCTAGCAGAGTGCAGTGAAGGCCAATGGGCTCCCCAAAGGGGTTTATTTATTTATAACGGAGGGAGAATGTGAGTCTATAGGTACTCTGGAAGACAAAGGCGATCTGGGAATAAGTAAGTAAAAGAGAAATGAATCTTTGGGATTAGAGTGCCGAGAGATGCACAAATCGTGGTTTAGGACACGGGCATGTGGAACTTCGATGTAGCAAAAGGAAGCTGAGTGTGGATGTAGAGGAAAAGAACAGGAAGTCCCAAGTGAGTTTTGGGAGTTAGTTCAGGCAGGTAGTCATAAGGAAGAGGAGTGATTTTTAAAAACTTGTTTCATTTTGAGATAATTGTAGGCGTGCTTGAGTTTCTGAGACTTACTATACAGACAGTCTCTTTGCCATACAGTGACTCAGATTGTCTTGCAGAGCCATAGAGAGTATTTTCAGCCAGACATTAGCTTTCAGGGAGTCAGGGAGGAGAAAGTACACCTTTCATCCTGCTGCTGTAGGCTGTCCATGGAGAGCCACGCCCACTTTCCCTTTGCTCCCACTTTCCTCCTAACCCCAGAAAAGTACAAGTGTGTTCTGTTCTATAAGATAATTGACCAGAGAGCAATTAGTTCCAGGTAAATTTTTTTTTTTTTTTTTTTTGCAGCAATTTAAAATTTTAAAGGAGTCTTACACAACTGGGCCAACATCAGCCAAAGAATATATTAAGTACTATGCAATTCTTCTTTTTATTTCCACATGAGTACATGCTGCTGCTGCTGCTGCTGCTGGTGTGTGTGTGTGTGTGTGTGTGTGTGTGTGTGTGTGCGTGTGTGCATGTGGAGGAGCGAGGACAACTTGTGGGACCTGGTTCTTTCCTTCTACCATGTAGGTTCCAGGGATCAATTCGGGTTCTCTGACTGCGGTTGCCACTGATAATTCATAATATAAATATGATACCCAGTTTTAGGTATTTTTGGGGAAAAAATGACACAAATTCATGCTAGTAGCTGGGCTGGTCTTGAAGTCATGATTTTCTTGCCTTCAGTAACCGAGGTTACAGAAGTGTGCCACTGTGCTTGGCAATAAATTAGAAACGTCTCATAAAGATGCTCACTGATAAAGCAAGGAGAAAACCTGATCCACCACTTAAAGCACACTCAGCCAAAAGAGGTGCTTAGGGACTTCCTTCAGAAAATATTATAGATTCAGGGGGAAAAATTACAAATAAAAAGGAGGATGAAATGTCTTATCATCTGTAGAAATTAGTTAGAATAAATCTTTTTTTTTTCTTCATGTGAATGTCCACACCCTTAACTAGTCGGGCTTTGGGGGAGTGTAGTAGGCTCTGTAGTTTTGGGGAATGTTCTCTGGAGGGTTGGAGATTTGAGTGAGGTAGGCAAGTGTCTCTGGAGACAGCTCATCTTATATGGAGAGACCTGATGCAGATGTGGGAGCAAACAAGGACAAGCATCGGTTGGATACAGAACCAAGCTTGCTCTGTTGGGAATGGTACCCAAGTACCTGTGAGTGGGCAGAGATAGTAGGAGAGTAGTTTTGCAAGTTGTCTGAACAGCAACATCAGCTGGGGAGCTTTAAAATTGGCCAGTGTTTCAGCTTATCCTTAGAGAGTATGACTGTGACTCAACTGGTTTAATGTAAAGTCTTAGTGCCAGGATTTCTCGTAGCGGGATCCCATGTGCTCCTAAACTATAGGCAAGGTGACAGAAGACTCTTTAAAAGTGGATCTAGTTGTTACTGTAAAACTGATGACTTAAACACTTATGTACTGTGACTTTTAAAAGTATGTGAGTTGGAATAAATAAGTCAGAGCACATATGAGACAGCTAAAATAAAAGAAAAGCAAAAATGTTTCTTGAGGAGCTCTTGGCTATACTTTGACTCAACTTGGGGGACATCTGAAATATGCTGCCTTTATATCCGGGCTGACTCTATTGAAGACATCAGGCATTTTTTAAACATAAGAAGAACCTATTGTGTGCTAAGGGTCAATCATTACTGAAGCAACAGGAGATATTACAAGACAGTGGCAAGTGCCTAAAATACATTGCTTATCTCATTGGGAGCACTGACTGAGCTCAGAATCCCTGGCAAGCAATACGAGGGGAAACAGGTAATGCAGTTTTCATTTTCCGGATGAAGTGCACAAAAAAGCTATTCTTCAGAGATGACATATTTTTGGAATGAGACTCAAGATGGAAATTTCCCGGGATGGCCCTCATGTAAGGTCTTGAATGCTGACTTTTGGTGTCATCCAAAGCCTTACAAAAGACACTGGCACACTGTTAGAATGAACACCTCTTGCAGAGACATGTTAGGAATACAGATCTTGCATATCCAAAGTAGGTCAGTGAAGCAATTGCTGGCTTGATAAAGAACCAAGACCTGAGAGAAGACCTTTTATTCTTAATCCAATTTTGGTATAAATTGGTTAATCCTTACGATTCATTTTCACATCTGGTTTGTGGCTCACAGAGCAACAGGGAGTATTCCTGAGCTCTGGTTTTGACAGGGTCTCAGTGTTCTAGGAAGAGATCTTTATTAAGATCCACTTCAACTGTGGCCTAGTTTCTTGTTAGTTATACAAGTTAATTCATTGCCTGAATAAGGCTGATGAAAGTAGGGTAAGAAACTTAAAAAAACAGGCTACACCAGAGATGTTCAGAGAAGGGAGCACTTGACTCTCTCTTTAGGGCATGAAGAGAGACATTAAGCCTTCCTAGGACATGTGTCTTGGAGTATGGGTTTTGTTGTAACCAATATAGACTAAGTGCTCTGTAGGGATCAAAAGAGACTTTCTGAAATAACTTTCTTCCAGAGCTTGGTAAAATGAAAGTAGAAAAAGGATTGAACAGTCAAGTTTATTTAGGCATTAATTAGTTCCTTCAGTTTTGTCCCTGAAAAGTCTTCTTGGTACTGTGTAGATTGTCCCAAAGCTATCTGCATTTTAATGCTTATTCCACTTGACCAAGAAGTGCTGCCTAGTCATATACTCAGGACTTCATCAGAACCTTCCCATTTTAATTAGTAATATAAAAGAGAGCCAGTGATTGAGCAGGGGAAGGGAGAAGAGAGAGAGGATGAGAGGCCAGAGGACAGGGGAGGACCTAGGAGAGAAGTTCCAAGATGGACCTCCAGAAGGATGAATTAGATCCAGGTGGGCTTAATTGATGTTAAGTAGTTACGAACACTTTAAGGATTGTATGGGTCTAATATCTCATGTAGAAGGGCAGTTTGTATCTTTGTCTATTTGATGAAATCTTGTTGTGTAGAGGGTTTGTGGACTGGGAGTTTGGTATATAAACTTGTATGAAAAGCCATCAGGCAATGGAGTTTTTGTGTTTGTGTTGAGTTTGGGGGTAAAGAAACACCCTGGATAAAGGCAGAGTAAAATGGCCAGTGGAAGGGAGTCTCATGGACAGAGTGAGACTATGGGGGCCATTAAAGAGATAAGCATTTTATTTTTAAATATTTACTGCAACAGTACTGTCTTGCTGAAGTATCTGTATTGATTGGTTCAGGACCCTCTTGAGTTTCTAGGTGACTGTCCTACTGAGATTCTGATAAAAACCTGTTAAATTAATGAAGAATAAGAAGAAATGAATAATTTTCATCACAAAGTGGCCTCATATTGAGAGTTCTTAGTTCTGCACATCAAAATATACAACGGACAAGTTCTTTGACATCTTTGTGCCCCATTCGGGTCATCCATAAATTGAGGGCACTACTGTTATGAACTGACGATGTTGTTTTAAGAATAAACTATTGCTTGCCAAATGTTTTCTATACCCCTTGATGCTCAGGAATCACTTGGTACAATTCATCTCAGTATTACAGTTTCAGCTACTCAGGAGGCAGAGGCTGGAAGATTACAAGGTCAAGGTCTACCTAGAAAACTTTGTGAGACCTTGTTTTATAAGGAAAAGTACAGAGGGTTAGGGTTTACATCAGAGTTAGAATGCTTGCTGTGTACGCATAAAAACCCGGGTTCAACTCAAAGTGCTAAATAAATGAATAAATAATATTGTGTAAAAGAAAGGAAGACAAGAAATAAAAGAAAGCTCTTTTATGTGGGTAGCTAGACTCCTCCTCCCTTTTCAACTGTTTCTTCATGTCTGGAGTCTTATAGAAAGGATTCTTAGGCAAGCAAAATATTATTACTAAGAGATTAAAGGGTTAAGGTGAGACAGTGTAGCATTCTGCCTCAAGAAAAACATAAATGTGTTATTTAATGTATTTTGAATATTACATGAATTATTTTAGTTGAACTAAGGAGACATCAAATACAAGAGTAATTGCCAAGTTCCTAAATCTGTGAAACTGTGTTATTTGTCAAAAACTTGGAGATCATATATCCTTTCTCATCTGCAGACAGTGGAAATTTTCTGGAAAATTTGGAAAGAGCCATAATAAGGCAAAACACTGGTATCGCTTGGCTCTTACATAGATCCTTTCTCTGGAAGAGGGAAACAGCATTTATCCACAGTGACTGATTCTAAAACCACTCAGCAATGATGGTCCTGACATGACACTTGAAATGGCTTAGGAAATAGCTAAGTAGCCTGGAAACACATACAAAATCTTGTGTGTTGACACAAAGCGCTGTAAGGGGACAGCTGCTGATCCTCTGTGTTCCTAAGGACACCTGGAAGAAACCACCAAGCTCTGGTGCTAATCTTAAAGCCACCAGCTGCTGATCTGAGCAGGCAAAGACAGAGCCAATAAAACAAATCCTGATTATAGGTCCTTTTAGGATTCTCTGTGAACCCTTCTTTGAATGAATAATTTCAAGGAGAAGCTGTGTTTGTGTGTGTGTGTGTGTGTGTGTGTGTGTGTGTGTGTGCTCCAGTGCACACATGTGTTTTGAAGATGTTTAAGTGAGTGGGCTGAGGCAAAGTTAAAATTAGTTTGGGACTCGTGGGAAGTGAGGCTTGAAGGAGAAGGATGGGGGATGGCTCTGCTTGCACGTCACTGTGGTGCTGGATGCCTGCAAATAAAAAAGATGAATTAAGAGGCACAGAGATAAATAAGCAGACAATAGTGTGGATGTCTAAGGTGAGGGGCTCATTAAAAAAAACTTTGACTTGTTGATTGGTGCCACAATCACCTCTCAGTTTTCTTTCACCTCTCAGATAGTGAATTCTTTCTGATTTTGTAGAGCAGGTACTCCATGATAAAGGACAGCCATACTGAGTGGCTGCCAAATGTAATTTGTTAGTAGTGACCTGTAGAAACTTCCTGTGAGTTGGAGCTGAAATTTTAACCCAGATTTATAACTCTTGAGTATGTCTTGATGCACAAGATAGCCTTTAAAACACTGAAGCATGAGGAGCCTGTGGGTGGCATTCAAGTCCTTCCTTGGAATCCTGAGTCTAACCAGTTTACTTTTTAGTTGCTTATGATCATCTGTTCCATGAGTATCTGGTATATGTGTAAACAAATGTATCTGGCTTTCATTTTCACTTGTATTTCCAGTTAGTTTCCCATTGGAAAAATAAAACATGCTTTAGCCAATAAAACCAAGGTTTTTTAATAACTTCCTAAAACAGAATTGAAAGGAAATTAAAGTCCGCAGCATACCACAGAAACAAATTTTGATTTTTCATCAAGCTATTCTGCTCATTGAACTCTTCTGCTTTAGCTCAAAAGAATCCAAGCAATATCCTGTTACAGCCGAGGATTCCAACAGATGTCTGAAGTGAAGCAGAGGGGATTGGGGCTCAACTATGCTTAAGATGACCAGACAAAATATAAACGTCTACACCCGCAAGGCTTAAAGTACAGGTCGGCAAATATAAGGTGCTCAATTCTCATAATTCTGTCAACATCATCATAGGCTAAAACTTGATCGGAGATGGGGCAAGGTTCATCTCACAATGAAACTGGTGCTGAGCAAACTACTGTCTTCCATGTTCTATAGGGGCACTGGGTCCCTGATACCAGCAGCCTGCCAAAGGGGTATCCTCCTATCTCTCTCTGAACATTGTGTATTTAATGCAAGCCAATCAAACAGAGCCTTCTTTTCTTTCTTTAAATGAAGACCATTCCAGTGAGGCTAAGGCACACAAAGTAACAGGATATAAATTCTCAAGCCAACAAAATTGTTATTTATTATTACCTAGGACAACAGATCCCACTAACAACTATTTGGCGAGTGGAATTAAGGTTATAACTTAGCTTTAATTATAATTCTACCCAATATAAAACTTCAGGCTAACTTAACCCGATATAAAATTTCGCTCATACAAAAATCTTCAGTTAATCTTATTATATTTTTAATGTTATACATATTCATCATTTAACGATTTGAAACAACCACATAAGTATGCAGAATTTTTTTTCTTGGAGCTGGACATGTGTGGATAACCATGATTATAGCTTCTGCTCCAAATACTGGTAGTTCTCTCTTCTAATATTATACAGATTGGACTTCAAGAATTTGCACACAACACTTCCAGAAGAGCCCTTCCTCTGCTCTTGTTTCTAGAGTGTTTAGTATTGAATCGACTGTATTTCTCAGTGTCTTCTATGTATGTTCTATGTAAAATTTTCTCATGGAGAAAAGTTTTGCTTCACTGGCAAAATCCAGAGAATTTTGGTTTTGACATTGAAAAATGATACTAGCCAGCTCCTAGCCAATCATGCACATTAATTGCAAAAGTACAAATCTGAACTTAGATTTGGAAAACTGGTTTTTATAATTTTTTTCTTTAATAGAAATTACCAACCTTTTCAGACTCCGGTCTTTGTGGTTCATGACCTCAAATTTCATGTGGAGATTAAGTTGGGAGAAACAGAATCCCATGACTTCTTCAGGGCTCATGCCAGGCATGGAAGAGCTGTGTCAAATTTTTTGACACTCGACAGCCCAGGAATAGTAAAATTCTGGGGCTTGTGCAAACAGATTAACATGAGGAAGGACTTGGTCTTTCCAAGTTCCCTGTCCTGACAGCAGATTTTAGGATAAACAGGCTCTGCTGGGTCACATTCTTTCACAATTTGATTTCTCTGTTACAGGAAAATCCCATTATCCCATCTATGGTCACTGTCTTCCTATGTGACAGTGCTGCCCTTTAATATGGAAATTCTCAAGGCAATGACTATTCAAAAATACAACACTGTTATAACCTCATTCCACATCTGTCCTCTCAACATTAAAAAATATTCTTAGCATTTAGCAAACTCGTAAAGGGACTGGAGGGCTTAAAGTCTCTATAGGTCGTGTTCTCACAGAGGCTGTATTTGAAAACAAGTGACTACAGGAGCACAGAGGAACTTCTTCTAATGGAGAAAGCAGAGATCTACCGTGGTAAACCCAATGCTTATTCGAGTGAGCTTTTACATCTCTAACACTAACCCTTTACTTTCTAACCCTCAGCTGTCTCTCCATACCTTATGGTGTCACTCAACTTTAGAAAGTTAGACTGAAGACTGTTAAGACCATGCAGGGCGACTGTTAGAGGAGGTCATCGGGACACTCTTCCAAGAGATATCACATAATGGTCTGACTGTTGATGGTCCTGCATCAGTGAGTAGGCTAAAGAGCAAACCTCTAAGTGTAGCGCAAAAGACTCCAGACAACTCAGAGTAAACAGAGCATTCCTCTACACTAGTGTACGTCACATGGCTAGTTCTTGGGTGTAAGAGTTTACCAAAGAAAATCTGGAACCACTAAAGGCTACTTTCTCAATGAGTACCTTGTGATGACAACAGTAAACTTGCTGGAAGACAGATGGAAGTAGACTGAGGAAGAGTTTTCACTATCTGAAGTATGTCTAACTTACCAGTTAGTCAAGGGGAGAGAAATATTGTTTGTATCTGTGGAAGTCTACAGGTCCAAATGTTATAAGCACAAAGATGCTGCTTTTACTTGTATTTGAGAAGAGGGAAGGTTGACTGCTGTAGGTCAGTGACTTCTCATTTTGATGTCTCTTAGTGAGAGATTGTGAGTCAGGCAAGACTCTGACAGGCAGATAAGGAAAGAGGTTATGAACAAACAACACAATGGCATACATCTGGCTTCCTTTAAAACCAGGATGGGACTTGGTGTGCTTCCTCTCCTTCACATCCACAATGAGCTCCTTTCTGACTGACCTGCACAGATATGTCCTAGGCAGGCCCTGGTACCATGTCTAAGCTTTCATGGCTTTTGAGTCAGTCTACTCTTTTCTTTTCTTTTTTTTTTTTTATAAGCTGGCCAATCTAAAACAAGGAGAGGAGGACTTTTTCCCAGGCAACCTAAAACCCTTAAAACTCCCAAGCCTCCAGGAAGAAAAAAATATCTCAGATTCCAATTTGCTCTTTACTTCTGAAGAGCCTGACTGTGTGCTGTGTATGTTGGGGGCTCCTTCTCTTTCTTCCTTTCTCTCTCTCTTTCTCTTTCCCTCTCATACATTAATCTTGACAGAACTTTTCCCTCCCTCCATTCTTCCTATTTTTTCCATCTACCTCCCTTGGCCCCAGATCCACTCTTCCTCCAGAGGGGTGGGGAGAGAAGAAAGGATGGGAGAGAAAACCCAAAATGAGGAAAATCTGGAAATGAAGAACATAAAAAATTGAACAAGAGCCACAAAAGCCAGAGATGGAAGAGAGAATCTCAAACACTGAAGATATGACAGAAGAAATAAATACCTTGGTCAAAGAAGATGATAAATCTAAAAAAAAAAAAAAAAAAATCTGGCACAAAACATTCAAGAGATTTAGGATACAATGAAAAGACCAAATCTAAGAATAATAGAGATGGAGTTAGAGAAGAAATGTTCTGTATGCTTAGTGGTTGGATTATTAGAAAATCCCCTGAGCACATGATAATCAAACCACTAAGTACACGAAACAAAGAAAGATTATCTAAAACTGCAAGAGTCTCAGTAACATATATAGGCAGACCTATTAGAACAGCATCCCATTTTTCAGTAGAGTATCTAAAAACCAGAAAGGTCTGGACAGGTATGTTGTAGAGTCTAAGATGCAAGCCAAGACTTCTGCATACAGTCACACTTTCAATCACCATTGATGGAGAAAATCAGCCATTGCATGATAAATCCAAATTAAAGCAAAATCAGATGAACAATATCAATAGACCTATAACCACTATTGAGATAAAAGCAATCATTAAAAGTCCCCCCACCCCAAATTGTCCAGGGCTATATGGTTTTAACACAAAATTCTACCAGTTTTTTGAAGAAGAGTTAATGCCAATACCCCTCAAATTATTCCACAAAGTAGAATCAGAAAAAATGTGCTCAATTTATTTTATGAGGCTAGAGTTACCCTGATACCTAAACAACATAAAGATCAAACAAAGAAGAATTACAGACTAGTTTTTTTTGAAAATGTGTGTAAAATTGCTTAATAAAATTCTTGTAAGCAGAATCTATGAATGTATCAAAATGATCATCTGGCATGAACAAGCATGCTTCATCCCTGAGATTCAGGAATGGGTTAATATATGCAAATTGATAAACATAACCCACCATATAAACAAAATAAAAGACCAAAACCACATGGTGATCTCATTATGTGCTGAAAAAGTCTTTGCCAAAATCCAACAGCCTCTCATGACAAAAGTCACAGCGATATTAGAGATATAAGAGACATACCACAACACAATACAGGCAATTTACAGCAAGCCCATAGCCAACATCAACCTAAATGGAGAAAAACTCAAGCAATTTCACTAAAATCAAGAACAAGATAATGTTCATTCTTTTTATTCAATATTGATCAAAAGGATACAAACCGGAAAGGAAGATGTCAAAGTATCTTTATTTGTAGGTGATATGGTAGCATACATAAATGATCCAACAAATTTCACCAGGAAACCTAAATTCCTCCAGTTGATAAACACTTTCAGCAAAAGTAACTAGCTACAAAATTAACGGAAATAATCAGTAGCTCTTCCATATACAAATGACAAATAACCTAAGAAAGAAGTCAGTTAAACAACATCTTCTGCAATAACTTAAAATATAATATTCTGGGGTTAACTCTTAGCAAAGCAAGCAAAAGCCCTGTATAATAAAAACTTTAGGACATTAAAGGAAGAAATTGAAGAAGATATCAGAAGATGGAAACATCTCCCACACTCATGGATCAGTAGAAGTAATATAGTAAAAATGGCCATCCTATCAAAAGCAATATACAGATTCAATGAATTCTTCATCAAAATAATTTCAGCTTCTTATGGATGCAAAATCTCAGGATACTTTCCTATCGCCTTGTACAAAGCTCAAGTACAAGTGGATCAAAGACCTCCACCATAAAACCAGGTACACTGAAACTATTAGAAGAGAAAGTGAGGAAGAGCTTAGAACACATAAGGACAGGGCAAATTTTCCTGAACAGAACACCAGTGGCTTATGCTCTATAATCACGAATCGACAAATGGAACCTCATGAAATTGCAAAGCTTCTGTAAGGCAACGGACACTGTGAAGAAGACAAAATGGCAGCCAACAGATTGGGAATGAATCTGATCCTACATCTGATAGAGGGCTAGTATCCAATATATACAAGGAACTTAGGAAGCTAGACTCTAGAGAAACAAATGATCCTATTAAAAGTGGGCTACAGAGCTAAACAAAGACCTGTCAGCTGAGGGATATTGAATGACTGAGAAGCACCTAAAGAAATGCTCAACATCCCTAGTCATCAGGGAAATGCAAATCAAAACAACCCAGAGATTCCACCTCACACCAGTCAGAATGGCTAAGATAAAAAACTCAGGTAACAGAAGATGGTGGCGAGGATGTGGAGAAAGGGGAACACTCCTCAATTTTTGGTGGGGTTGTAAGCTGGTACAACCACTCTGGAAATCAGTCTGGCGGTTTCTCAGAAAATTGGACATAGTACTACTTGAAAACCCAGATATTTCATTCCTGAGAATATAACCAAAAGCAGCTCCAACATATAACAAGGATTCATGCTCCACCATGTTTATAGCAGCCTTATTTATAATAGACAGAAGTTGGAAAGAACCCAGATGTCCTTCAACAGATGAATGGATACAGAAAGTGTGATATGTTTACATAATGGAGTACTACTCAGCTATTAGAAACAATGACTTCCTGAAATTCTGAGTGACATAACCCAGTCACAAAACAACACACATGGTATCCACTCATTGATAAGCAGATACTAGCCCCAGAAAGTTCTGAATACTCAAGAAACAATTCACAGATATTATGAATCTCAAAAAGAAGGAAAGCCAAAATGGAGATGTTCTCAGGGAGAACAAAGCACTCATGGGAGAAAATGCAAGGTCAAATAGACCAACAGGGATTGAAGAAAGGATCACTCAGAATCAGCCTCACCTGGGGATACACCACACATGCAGCCACCAAATCCAAGCACTATAGCTGATCCCAAAAAGTACTTACTGGCAGTAACCAGATAGAGATGCCTCCTCAGGGACTATGTTAGAGTCATACATAGTCTACATACATAGATACAGCTGAGCATGCTTGCAGCTAGCCATCAGACTGGGTGCTAAAGAAAGGACCTAAGTAGCTGAAAGGGGTTGCAACTTCATGGGAAAAACAACATTATCAACCAACCAAATCCTCCAAAACTCTCATGACCTAAAACATCAACCTTTGTGTGCACAGTGAGAGACCTGTTGATCCAGTTGCACATGTAGCTGAAGACAGCAGTTTCTGGCATCAGTGTGAGAAGAGGCTTTTGTTCCATGGAGGGCACATTTTCCCAATGTAGGGCAATGCAAAAGCAATGGAATGGAGAGGGTGATTAGGAGAAAGTGCACCTTTGTGAAGGCAAATGGAGAGGGAGGGGGCGGGGAGTAGGGTGGGGGAAAGGGATAACATCTCAATGTAAATACAAACTATCTACAAACAAAAAACAAAACAAAACTCAGAATACCTAAAACAACCCTGAATAATGAAAGAATTGCTGGAGGTATCACTATCCCTGATTTCAATTTGTACCACAGAGCAATAATAATAAAAAGAGCATGGGACTGTCATAAAAACAGTCACATTGATCAGTGGAATCAAGTTGACAGCACAATCCTAGGTGTGAATACAGAAACCTGAAATTTGATAAAGAATCCCGAAATGGACACTGGAAAAAGGACTGCATCTTCAATAAATGGTGCTGGCCAAACTGGATGTCTCGTGTAGGAGAATGCAAATAAATCAATCCACGCTCAACCCCCTGCACAAAACTCAATTCCATTGTATCAAAGACTTCAACATAAAACCAAATACACAAATCTTGACAGAAGAGAAGGTAAGAAATAGCCTTGAACTTGGCACAGGAAAGATGTTCTAAACAGTACAGTGTTAACACTATTAACACACAGGCACTAAGATCAACAACAAATGTGACCTCAGGATACTGAAAAGCTTCTGCATAGTAAAGGATACCATCACTCAGACAATGTAAGCAGCAGCCTACACAATGGGAAAATTCTTATAGAGAGTTAATATCCAAAATATATATAGAGAGACTAGATATTATGACATCAAATAACCTAATTAAAATGGGGTAGAAATCTAAACAGAAAGATTTTCAATAGATGAAACTCAAATGGCTGAAAAACACTAAGAACTATTAACATCCTTAGCCATCAGGGTGATGAAAATTAAATTTACATTGAGATTTACTTTTCATGTGTCAGAATGGCTAAGATCAATAAAACTCATGCTGTCAATGATGTAGAGTAAAGGGAGGGGCACATGCATTGGTGATGGTAACCTTGCACAGTCACTATGGAAATCATGTGAGGATTCCTCAGGAAGATGGGAATTGATCTATTTCAGGATCCAGGCATACTACTTGTTTTAGTCAGTATTCTGTTGCTGTGAAGAGACATGACCACACCACCTCTTATAAAGAAAGGCATTTAACTCAGGACTTGCTCACAGTTTCAGAAGCTTAGTCCATCATCACCATGATGGGAAGCATAGCATCATTCAGACAGACATGGTACTAGAGGAGATGAGAGTTTTGGGCCAGAAACACAGACAGCAAGAAAAAGAAAAGAGAAAAACTGGGTTTGACTTGAGCTTTTGAAATCCCAAAGCTTCTTTCCCCCCACCCCACCTCCGCCTAGGAAATACTTCTTCCAACAAGGCCACACTGACTCCAACAGAGTCACAAGAGGTAATCCCTGTCAAGTAAGTTCCACTCCCTAATGATGAAACATACAAATATATGAGTTGGGGGGCATTCCTCTTTGAGCTACCACATTCTGCTCCCTGACTCCCATAAGCTTATAGCCTCATTAAAATGCAAAAGTGCATTTCCTGTAACTTTAAAAGTTCCCACAGTTTCCATAGTCTATAACCATCTCAACACTGTTTAAAAGTCCAAAGTCATTTCTGAGACTCATTGCAATCAAAACAAAAAAGCAGATTATACACTTCCATCATACAGTGGTACAGAATATATACATTGCCATTCCAAAAGAAAGAAAAAGTTGCATAGTGAACAGATATTAAACCAAAGAAGACCTAAAAGCAGATGGGCGTTTCCATAGCAATAGTCTCCATGCTGAGACACCCCTGATGCACCTACTCTAACAAAGCCACATCTCCTAATCTCTGTCGAGTATCCCCACTCCATAATAACCAAGCATTCACATATATGATCCTATGGGGGCCGATCCTATTCTAAACACAGCTACACTCCTGTGCATAAACGGAAAAGATGCTTCATCCTACCAGAGACACGTGGTCAACAGCTTCATGGCTGTTTACAATAGTCAGAAATTGGAACTAAGTTAGATGCCTCTTAACAAGTGAATGGGTAAAGAAAAAAAATGACATTTGCATAATACAATATTACTCAACAGTAAAAATATAAAATCATGAAACTTACAGTTGAAGAGGGGGAACTAAAACAAAAAAATCACCTGCAGTGGCACAGGCCCAGAAAGAAAGAGGTTTGTGTATTCCCTCAAGTGTGGATATCTGCCGTTAAGTCAGTGATAACCAGGCTTCAATCTGTAAAACCAGAGAGGTTGAGTATAGAAGGAACTAAGAAAGAAAAATGGGATACATAACCCTGAATGGATGGGAAGGTGACTAGAACAGGATGATCAATAGAGATGGGGAGGGAAGAAGGTGATAAGGAAGAAAATAGGAGAGAAATAGCCAGCTACAGTTAAGGGCTATTTGAATGGTACTACAAAAACTTAATATGGGAAAAGCTTTGTAAAATATGAAAGGGATCTAAATGAAATTACCCAATAATGAAGGGAAGATAGAGTCCCAACTGGACATCTCTTGTCACCAAATGAATGTTACAACACCAGGATTGCTTTACATCTAATTAAGTTGTTGGACAAAGGAGTCCCATGAAACCCCCATACAATCCAGGCTGCTGTTTTTCTCCACAAATTGACAAGGTCCCATGGCTGAAGTCAGCACCTACATAACTCATTGAATGTAGAGAAGTTGAGAATGTGGCTACATATAATTTTCATTCATATGTTTCAGAATGTTTGGTACAGAAAGGCATGCTGTAGAAACAGAGAAACATAAACATCAAACCAGCCATAAGTTGTTCATCTACAGGGGTATCCTGCATGAAAGATATGCTAGATTTGAAGGCACAAAACTTGGAGTAACCAACCAATATCTGCTTGACTTAGGTCCACGCCGTGATTTGGAGCCCATAGCAACACTGCTTGTGTGACCAAGAACCCAAGACTTGATAGCCCAGAGACCTAGGCTAAACCAAATATTACTGTACTATAAAAAGTAATTAAATGACTCTTCATGACATTCTACTATTCTCATAGATCTGTGCCTTGCTAAACTACAATTAGAGAAGCTTCCTCCTGAAGAAAAGGCAAACAAATACAGAGACCATCAGCTAGGCACTATGCAAAGAGGTTTCCCAAGCACTCATCCCTAAAAGAGTCCCTCCTCTTGGAAGGGGGCTCAGGAAACCTCCTGAAAAGGAGGCAGATAGAGTGTAAGAACCAGAGAGGATGGAGAACACCAAGGAAACAGTGCCGTTGAAACACAACAGGATTGCTGCACGTATGAACTCACAGAGACTGAGGGAGCATGCACAGGGCCAGTACAGGTCTGCACAGATGGGTTCCCAAAGCTCAAAGGAGAAGTAGACACATGCCTCCATCCTCAACCTTGACGCTATTTCCAACTCGTAACTTATCAAAAACAGGTTAGTTTTCTCCATGGGAGTGTTTATGCTTAGGCTGCAAGTCCAGCCCTAGGTGGTAATAGAAAACAAACATATTATTGGAGATTCTCAGTCTCATAATGTTGTGTAAGAGCTTTTAAAAAATCTTTTATTTTTATTTTACACACATACACATATACAAACACACACACACACACACACACACACACACACACACACACGTTTTCTCCCTCTATCTCTGTCTTTCTACATTACAAGTTCTTTATGTATAATTATGACTTCCAGTTTTGTGTTTTTATAGGATTCCTGAGTGTTTGAACCAGTAGGTCTCTGTGTCTCTACCTGGTAGTTTGTTTTGTTTTTGTTTTTTTGTTGTTGTTGTTGTTTTTTTGTTTTGTCTATGTTTTCTTGAGCACTTTCAGTTTTTTTTCTTGGTTTTGTTTTGTTGTTGTTGATTTATTTATATACTTTTTCAATATATCATTTTTTGTTCTATCTTACTATATTTTATTAAGTTTGTTTCCTAACGAGATGCAGAAAGGGTGTGGGTCCAGATAGGAGGGGTAATGATAAGGAACTGGGTGGAACAGAGGGAGGGGAAACCATAATCAAGGTAGTCCCATGTTTAGTTCATATTTAGTTCTGTGTAAAGAAAAAAAAAGCCATTTTCAATGAAAGAAAAAAATATGGCGGGGACTACAGCACATGTTTGCCTACTCACCAGCCTCGTTGGGGTATTTTCTCAGCCGAAGTTTCCCTCCCATAGTTATTTTAGCCCTATTGCTGAAGACAAAACACAACTCACCGGATGTGAAAAACATAGCTTTCACCCCTATGGACTGCAGTATTCTGCATGCTACCCAAAGAGAAAGGTAAAGAAAGACCCAAAGTAAATACCAGCTTCATCATCTTCAACCTACAACAGCGATCTAACTGTAAGATACACGAATGCACAGAGCTTGTAGATGTAACTAACCAATATTTGATTTGATTCAAGGTGCATTTTGTGAGTTGGAACACATGCCAGCACTGCTTGGGTCACCAAAAGCAAAAGTCTAGGGGAAACCCACAAACTATTGTTTCTCCAAAGAAACTTAGCAATGACTCCTAATGGCATTCTGCTATGCTGATAAAGTCTTGCTTTGCTCAGACATTGTCAGAGAAACTTCCTCTTGTTCCAGACAGAAGAATATAAGGAGACCCACAGCCACAGCACATGCAGAGAGTGAGATATTTTCAAACATTCAGCTCAAAAGGTGGTGTCTCCATTAATCCCTTCCCCCAGGGCTCACCCGTTAAAGAGGAGGCAGAAAGAATATAAAGCCAGAGGAACTAGAGGACCCCAGGAGAACAAGGCTACCTAAATCAACTGAGCAAAGCTCTATGAACTCACAGAGACTGAGTTAGTCTACACAAGGCCAGCATGGGTCTTAGAGATGAAAGGAGAAGTGGGTACATAACTCCATCCCTAACCCAGAAGCTATTTCCTATTGATAGCCATTTGCCAAGGACAAATTAGTTTCCCTAAGGGAGTGTCACTGGGGAAACAAACCATATAAATAGGCCCCACGTCTAGCCATAGTTGAGTACAACAAAACAATCTCAAAAGCATCATTGGAACTTCATTGTCTCTTAAAGGTTTTGTGTATATATTATACCTTCTAGTTTTATGAGATTTCTGTGTGTGACTGTGAGTCTATAGGTTTCTCTCTTTTTTTTGCATAAAACTATATGAATATATTTTTGTCAGTACTTGATTTTTTTAAAAGGTTTGATAGTATGCATTGAAATCTTACTAGTTACCATGAACATAAAGTACATATAAAACAAAACATAACGTGGAAATAGTCAAAGTTTTCTTGATATGTAAAGATTAAACATAATGATTTTTAAATACCAAGAATTGCCACAAGGCTGCATTCTTAGCTCTTCAATTATTAATGATTTCAGGTCTAGGTGTGCCACACTCTGAGAGAGTGCTATACACTTTTTTTTTTTTTTTCCAAGAAGGGCTGAGGCTTCCATTCTTTGGCCTTCCTTCTTTTTGAGCTTCATATGGTCTGTGAGTTGTTTCCTGGGTCTTCAGAGCTTTCTGGGGCTAGTATTCAATTATCAGTGCTCCAACATATAATAAGGACACATGCTCCATCACGTTCGTAGCAGCCTTATTTATAATAGCCAGAAGTTGGAAAGAACCCAGATGTCCTTCAGTAGATGAGTGGATACAGAAATTGTGGTACATTTACACAATGGAGTACTACTCAGATGTTAGAAACAATGACTTTATGAAATTCCTAGGAAAATGGATGCATCTAGAGAATATCATCCTGAGTGAGGTAACCCAGTCACAGAACAGACATAATATGCAGTCACTGAGAATTGGAGCAAAGATTTGGGTTATCCCAAATACCATATTCCAACATGGCACCCATTTCAAGGATTTTTATGGCAACAGAATATCACAAATCAAGGTATTTTTATAAGACATTGGTGGGAACATCAGGTAGCTGTGCTGTAGTAAAGAAGAGAAACCTCTGCTTTAGGCCCAGATGTTACCTGAAGACATTCTTAGTGTTTGGGTCTGTAGAAACTAAGGTCTGTTTCTATGTTTCAAAGTCAGAGGATGTCAGGCCAGACACAGCTGGTTAACTAAAGGCTGTTACTAGGGCTAGTAGATTTAATCCAGGACTCAGGAGGCAGAAGCAAGCAGATTATTTTAGGTTTGGGGCCAGTTTACATCATGAGTTCTCATTAAAAAAAAGTGTGGGGGGTTGTAATGGCTGATGATAGTTCATTATATTTTGTTTTTGGATCTATAACATTTCAGACCTGGGGAGCTACAGTTCTATCTTGTCAACCTTACAGAATTCCTATTGGGATAATGAGTTTTTTGGGGGATGGTGGGGTGGGGACTTGAGTTCACACCGCCACGAAGATTTATTTACAGAATTTTGTATAACTGTATGTATTCATTATTCCTTGTTGACTATAGAGCAGAATTACTAATATTTTACATATGCTTCCTACCTTTTAAGAAATGACTTGTATGTCTACAAAACTAGTTGGTGTGCTCTTCCCTGGGAAGAGTATTTCTCCCATTCTCAGCACTCCTTAGTTGCCTGTAGTTCTTTGTCTAGGATTGAAGCTTCGTGTTAGCCATGTTAGCCTGTGTATTGGTGTTATTCTTGTTCAGTGCATGTTTAGGCAGCCATGTTGGTGTTCTTGGGTGTAGTACCTGACATTTCTAGGATAACTTATTACTGTTCCTGTGTTTGTATGCTCTCATACCCTTCAAAGAGACAAGGTCAGTTATCTGAGAGAGAAACAGAAGAGAAAAATATTAAGTGAGAGGAGAAAGGTATTAGCATTAATAAGAGGAGACAGTAAAGAATAGTAGGAGGGGGTAATCATAAATATGTATAAAAATCACCAGGGGGCCCATTCCTTTGTTTGCTAACAAAAGTGTGGTAATTGGCAACTGGAATCCCAGAACTCAGGCAGAATAGGAAGATCAGTGAAAGTTCAAGGACAACTTGGTGCACAGAAAGCTATGTAATGCAACCTTGTACCAAAAATAAAATAAAAGAATGAAAACAATAAAAACATATAGACACAAAGAAATAAGTAAAAACAAACAAAAGAGTTTCAAATAAACCAAATCGAGTTTAGGGTGAGGTCATTTAGATAAAAACACAAAACAATTTCAGGCAACTCTAATTTACACTTTTCAGGATTACCTTGAAAGGAAGGGTCTTAGGTTGCATGAATGGAAAAAAGAAAGCATTTGTAGCCAAAAGTTAGAGGCTGGACAGAAATTTCAAAATGTGGATTTATATTTGGAAAACATTCTGCGCCCTGTTAGACAGTGATTTCCTGATCCAGTGGTGATCTAAAAACATGACTTATGAAATTGGCAGTAGCTTGTTTCCATGTGAGTATGTGGATGTGGACATGTATGTGTGCATGTGTTGGGTAGAGAAAGGGAGGGAAAATGGTAAGAAAAGTTGCTTTTAGTATTTATCTGTAATTGCCACAAATTAAATGGCAACCTTAATCCTAACCCTAACCCTTAACCCCTTTTACCCTAACATTCTAACCCTAACCCTCTAACTAATCCTTACCCTAACCCCTAACCACCTAACTCCCTAACCCAAACCTCCTAACCTTAACCTAAACCCTAACCCTAACCATTATGTGCAGAGCCTGAAAGCAAGTCATCCTTAAGCATGAGATCAGCTTACTCATGTTTGAACACCGGATGAGTCCACATCCTCTTACCACACCATTTTTATACTGCTTAGTTATTGGCAGTCAGTCCACAGGGAGAAGACAATATTCTAGTTTGGCTTTTCCCATTAATAATGTCTTCCTTCTCTTCCCTAGAATTTCCTTCCTTTCCTCTTCCTATTTCTAAAATTACTGTAACAGCACTGAATGCCGTTCCCTAATTTTCAGTTTGTTGTAAGTATGTACATTCTGGGTTTTTATTTTTTTTTCTTTTGACTTTTTAAATTGATAATTATATATAAGAAACCTGTGTATTTTTTTAGGAAAGTAATTAGAAAATTATTATAGAAATATGGTATACACAAAATAACAATATAGATTTATGTCACCTCTTTAAATACAGCTCCAAGGCCAGAACATCCTTATGTATTTCATCAAAATCTCAGTTGTCCCCTATCTACCAGGAATGGCAGCTGTCCTTATTTACACTATAATTTTCTTTAATTTTTATTGTTGATGTATATGTCACTGTAAATACAGCTTTACTGTGGCAGATTTTGAACCCTATATTTACAGAATCATACTGATGCCCAGTAGTTTGCAACAGGGTTGGGCCCCCGCCACGTCTCCAAGAGGTACTTGTTGATGTTTGGAAATGTGTTTGTTCTCACAATAGGACAAGATGCTCTTGACGTTAATAGTAAGTAGAGGATGCAGAGGCTGCCAAACTTCCTACATGTACAAGACAAGCTATCCAACAGTTACATATACAGGACAGCACTCATGATTAGCTTGATCCACTTGTGGAAAGCACCTTATTCCATTTTCCATTTTATTGGCATATCCTGTGGTCTAGAAATTTAAAATATTGCTACTAGAGTTGGAGTTGTTTCCAGATGGGGGACTGAAATAAATAATGCTGCCTGTGAACATTCTGGTGTCTGTGTCCTGGTCCCATGAGAAATTCTCAACAAGTGGAAATTTCTGGTACTTGGATAAGTATTTCTTTCCTATATTAATTCCCAAGTGCTTCTCAAAGTGGATGCATGATTTTTTACGGCAGCACATTAAGAATAGTTTAGGCTCTGTATCCAGCCACACCCACCCCCGTTGCTAAGAGTCTTAACTAGGGTCACTCTTATAGATTCCTAGGCATTTTTATTGCACGAGGTCTCTAGCTCATCCAAGGGAGGCTCCTCTGTTACATTTGCCTTTCCCAGTGCTCTCTACCTCCATCCTTCCTCCACGTGATCCCTCCTGTTCCTGAACTCACCTCCCAACCCATAACGCCTCACCCCCAATCCACCCATGATGCCTATTCCATCTTCCCTTCACAGGGAGATCCCTATTTCCCCCTTGAGCTCTTCTTTTTTGCTTAGCTTCTCTTGGTCTGTGGCTTGTAGCCTGGTTATCCTTCACTTCATGGCTACCATCCACTTACAAGTAAGTGCATTCTCTGAGTCTCTTTTTGAGTCTTGGTTATCACGCTCAGGATGATCTTTTCTGGTTCCATCCATTTGCCTGCAAATCTCATGATGTGGCTGTTTTTAACAGTTGAGTAATATTCCATTCTGTAACTGTACCAAATGTTCTTTATTCTTCCATTGAAGGGCATCTAGGTTGTTTCCAGCTTCTGGCTATTTTGAATAAAACTATGTGAGCATAGTTGAACAAGTGTCCTTATAGTATGGTGATATGTCCTTTGGATATAAGTCCAAGAGTGGCAATTTTCTGAAAAGTTGCCATATTGATTTCCAAATTGGCTGTATAAGTTTACACTCCCAGTGGAGGAGTGGTCTCTTTGTTCCACAGCCTCCAGGATGAGCTGTCACAATGGTTTTGATCTTAGCCACTTTAATAGTTGTAAAATAGAATCTAAGAATTGTTTTGATTTGCATTTCCCTGACTGCTAATAATGCTGAACATTTCTTTATTTCCTTTCTTCCTTCCTTCCTTCTTTCTTTCTCCCTTCTTCCTTTGTTCCTTCCTTCCTTCGTTGTTCCTTCCTTCATTCCTTCCTTTCTTTCCTTTTTTCTTTTAAGAGTTCTTTATTTTATGTGAGCATGAGGCAGAGCTAGGGGAATCCTGTGGAACAGGGGAGGAAGGATTGTAGGAGCCAGAGGGGTCGAGGACACTGTAAGAAAACCCACAGAAACAACCAACATGAAGTCATAGGGGCTCACAGAGACTGAACTGACAGTCAGGGAGCCTTCACAGGACTGACTTAGGCTCTCTTCACATAAGTTACAGTTGTCTAGCTTGGTCTTCTTGTGGGACTCCTAACAGTGAGAGCAGGGAGTGTCTGACTCTTTTGCCTGCTTTAGGGACCTTTCCCCTTTACTGGGTTGCCTAGTCCAGCCGTAATAGGAGGGAAGGTGTCCAGTCTTACTGAAATTTGATGATCATGGTTGACAGATATTCATGGAGGCCTGCTTTTTTCTGAATGTAAATGGAGAAAGAGGGGATAGGGGGAGGGTAGAGAGAGGAGGTGGGAGGGAGGAACTGGGAAAAGAGGGAGAACCCCTCCCCCACTCACTGCTTTGATTAAAACAGTGATAGTTTTACAAGACCAACTTGGTTTTAATCCAGGTTATGAAACTACAAATGTATAGTTTTCAGTGATAGTTTTACAAGGTCACTTTGATTTTATTTAAGCCACGAAACTACAAATGTATATGTATTTTTTCTACACAAGAAGCTACAGGCAGAACAACGGTTGTCTTTTAAAAAAACATTTAAAAGATTTGTTATTTACTATTTGGTTATTTTTTTTATAAGTATGGATGTTTTGCCTACAGGACCTCATGCATGCTTATTGCCCATAGGGGCTAAAAGCAGATGTCAGTTCCCTTGCAACTGGAGGTACAAGTAGCCTGTGAGTCACAGTGTGGTGCTGGGGGCTGAACTCAGGTCCTTTGTAAGAACAACCACTGATGGTAACTGATGAGCCTTTAACAAGCATCTACCATTGGTGTTTTCTTGGAAGTATGTTTCATTTATCCCTAGATGCCATCACAGAGCTACAAATGCCTATGGATATCTTCAAACATACCAGGCAATCTTTCTGTGCTTAACTTCTCTCGCCCAGTGTTCTCCTTTCTGCCTTCTGCTTCTCTTGGACTGACTGTTTCTCAGATAAGCAGAAGGATCTGCAGTGCACCACGCAGACATTAGTCACTGAGTTTCTTGTGTTGACCTCTCCTTTCCTGGGCTTCCTTCTGTGGTTTCCTTCCTGGTTCTCAGCTTCCTGAGCACAGTTTGATGGAGACTCTCCGCTATTTGTTGTCAACATTAGCCTTTGGAGGCCTTGACTTTTGTCTTTTAGCTTTTCTACCATATGTTTAATTTTCAAAAGCAGTATCTGAATTTCGAAGTTTTCTCTTGAATATTAAACACCTTGATTTTGTGTCCTTTGCCTTACTTCTCTGGGAAAATTAAGCCTAATTATGTTGATCCTCCTCCTTTGCTTCTTCAGGCGTCTCAAATATTATTTTCCTGTTAGTAATCATCTATGCCATTTGCTACAAAGTTTCCCAGAATCCTTTGGGCTTCTGGCCCTCACTCATACTTTAAGATGTCGCACCAACAGTTAACTTTAAAAGTCTGTGCATGTTCACAGAATGGAGAAGGCACATACGCTTTCCAGTGAGAACCTTCCTTACTCTCCATGTTTTTATCTGAAGGATCCTCTACCTGCAGGTTGGTGATTTTCTTCAAGTGGAGACTTCACCCTCTTGCCCATGGTGTACACAGCTGCTGGTCACTGCAAGAAAGAGTGAGGGCTAGAAATCTCCCTAACTATAAAGGTTTTTTTTTTCTCTTTTATTATTGGATATGTTTTATTTACATTTCAAATGTTATCTCCTTTCCTGGTTTCCTGTCCAGAACCCCCTATCCCCTCTCTCTCTCCTCTCTCTGCTTCTATGAGGGTGCTCCCACCCTCTCCTGCGTCCTCTCTCTGACATTCCCCTACACTGGGGCACCAAGCCTTGGCAGGACCAAGGGCTTCTCTTCCCATTGATGCTCAGGATGATATTTTCTAGTTCCATCCATTTGCCTAAGAATTTCATGAAGTCATTGTTTTTACTAGAGGAGTAGTACTTGGTTGTGTAAATGGACCACATTTTCTGTATGTATTCCTCTGTTGAAGGACATCTGGGTTCTTATACCTTCCGTCCCAGAAAAGAAACAATTCCTGCCTTCTGTCTTTGCTGGGATCATGCCTAGCATTCTACAGGTAATTTGGCGAAGTTGTTACAACAGCCAGCCACCTGACTTGTAGAAGCAGCAGCACTCCAGCTCAGTCTTTGGGATGCTAGGACCTGGGCATTTGACACACAAAAATCTGCTTCCCTTCATTCTGCCTTCTTCAAAGATTTTACTGCTTTATTAGTCTCTCCTTGACTGTAAAATACGTCAGCCCATCTCACTGGTGGACGTTCAGTAAAGAAAGCAATTTATCTTAATGAATTGCTCCTCGTCTTACTGGTTTTTCAGCTTACAAGACTGGTGACATTTGTAGTTGGCTGGTGTCCTCCCTTTCATCTCTGTTTATACTTTCCTGAAATTTACTTTTGTTCTATGTTAGTAGACTTTTTCACTAAAGCAAGGTTTAATTCACTAAATTAATTCCTCTTTGTTGCTAATGTGACTTAATCTATGATGTGTGTGTGTGTGTGTGTGTGTGTGAGTGAGAGAGAGAGAGAGAGAGAGAGAGAGAGACAGACTAGGTAAAGAAAATATAATTGCAGTGCACTGATATACTACCACATGTTTACCATACATCCAAACTTCTCAGGTTCATGAGCCTCCATCTGTAAAGGTCACATGACTCTCCTCTTTCTCAGCATCCTTTCAGCCCACCCCTCAGGCTTCCCTTGGGCTTCCCTTTGCCTTGACTTCCATGACTTGGGTTATTCATTTTTTAAAATCCTTACAGCCTCTCCAGATTTCACATATACTCATCTTGCACTTGTGATTCCCACAGTTGTTGTCTCCCCTTTTTCCTCACCCTTTTCTCTGAACACCTGCTTGGACTTTGGAGTATTTGCATATGCTCAATGAGAGGGTGGGGATGGGACCCAGACACAAGCCAAAGATGTACTTATGTTTTATGTGCAGCATGTGCACATAGCCTAAGTGACATTTTACTTAATATTTTTAGCTTTATTTGCACTGTTTATATATATATATATATATATATATATATATATACATACACACACACATATATATGTATATATATACATATATGTATATATATATATATATATTTGATCTGATATACATATATCAGATCAAATGTGGCATTTTCCACTTTCAAAAAGTTCGGGGTTTTTGGAGTATTTCAGACTTCTACTATGCACCGAGTCAACACTAGAAGGCTGCATGTGGAATACAGTGAGCAGGACACAAGTATCTTCTTTAACACCGCATAGTAAGGATTAAAGGGGCTACGCAGATAAGGAAAGGTAAAGATAAGTAAAGGGCGGTAACCAGAAAATGATCAACCGTGGGGGAAGGCCACATATGAGTGATCAGGAAATGATCAGCTGGGAAGAATGGCTACATATTTGTGATGAGACATAGCAAGGTCACCATAGTGGTGTTTAACGTCACTTCCATTCCGTGATAATTGTATGTCCAACATGAATAATGTCCACTTATAACATCTTTATTCCCTCTAATGATTGACATATGTTTATGAATGAATAGTGAATGACAAGCTGCTCTTTTCAGCCATTTGAATGTTTATTAGTTTTGCATATACAACCAGAAGTTAGCAACTACACAAGCTGCCATTTTAAGTGACCAGAGCAAAACAAAACACAATTATTTTACATGGCTTTATCACAATTGCATGCTAGACACAACATACCCATGTTTGGATGAAAACAGTGTTCCTTTGGCGGTTGCAGATTATCAATACTGAAAACAAAATGTTTGAATACAGACCAGCAATAGCAGTGGATAATTTGGGAGCCAATAGGCTGAAGTCACTTAGGAACCATTTGACTTCTAACATCCTTGTTAACATCTTTTTTATGCATTGCTGTATTAGGCGACTTAAATTTGAGGAAATATGCTTAAATGAGATGGCACCTCCTCTTATCTTGGCTTTAATTATGCAAAGAAATCGTGTTTGTTTCCTACTGAGCTTGATCTGTATGCTAAAATTTTAAATAAAAAAGCCACTGAATATTGCATATGTTGCATGGATAGCATTCTTGTGCCATTTCATAATTTGGCATGATAATTATTGCCCATGAGTCTAACATGAAGAGGGATGGAACGTTTGGATTAAACAACACGGATGTTAGGACTCAAGAATTTAGTACACAACAATAAAAAATCCATCTAAAACTTAATACGAATTAAAAATATGTTCACGCTGTGAAACTACCGAGGACTCAATAGCTAACTTAAAATTGAAGATCTGGGGCTTCCTTCATGATGAAAACGTATCTGTAGAAAATTATAGCGAGCAATCTTTACACAGGACCGTGGTTTTCTCCTAAAGAGAATCATGTGGCGTGCTCATTCCTTATTGTTCTCTTATTTGACCTCATTGTCCTGTTTGGGTTTATTGTATTGGTGAAGTGGATTTTGGCAGAAAACTGCATTCTTAGCCCATTTTCAGCATGTAGCCTGGGTTAATAAAAGGAGAGGAGAGGAGAAGAGAGAGAGAGGGGGGGAGAGAGAGAGAGAGAGAGAGAGAGAGAGAGACAGAGAGACAGAGAGACAGAGAGAGAGAGACAGAGAGAGACAGAGAGAGAGACAGAGAGAGAGAGAGACAGAGAGAGAGAGAGACAGAGAGACAGAGAGAGACAGACAGAGAGAGAGACAGAGAGACAGAGAGAGACAGACAGAGACAGACAGACAGAGAGAGAGAGAGAGAGAGAGAGAGAGAGAGAGAGAGAGAGAGAGAGAGAGAGAGAGCTCTGTTATATTTTAAGACAAGGTTAAAGCTCTCTCAGGCTTGATTTGTTCCTAAGTCATTCTGAGAATGCTGCGCTGTGTTTTGCTGGAGCCGAACCAGGACCTTTCACACTGATATGACGAGGCAGTGACGAACACAGGGCTAATAATGGGACTCGGGTTTCCTCCCGCCCCACCTCATTTCCTCTCCCTTCAGTTTTCTCCTGGGCATTCGTTCACACACTGCTCATCCGGAGTGAACCTCAGGCACAATGTGGAAGGGGATTAAAAAAAAAAAAAAAAAAAAAAAAAACTAGACAGGAAGGAGCAGTAAGGAGGGTCTTGCAGACCCTGGCTTCTAAGTTTTAGAAAAAGCACCATGTCCAGAATGCCTTTCTATTGGCTATTTTCAGAAATAACATTAAAAAATGGTAATAAGTCTCCGAGAGAGCTGGTTGCAGTGACTGCCGTCTATGACATGAAACAATGGTATTTTAGCTATTGTATTATGCTGTGGATGCTCCCTGCTTCTTTGCCATGTGGACGCTGCGCCAGGCGATTCACATTCTGTCTACAACCGGGTTACTGGCATCTCTTTGTCAGAAAGCTATGACCGCTGGGACCTGCCCTTGGTTACGTCCTCTACATGTAGTGCTTATAGCTAATAGGTAAGTATGTACAGATGGTGAAGTCAATCCGATGGGATTTAAACTTCAATCGTGAAAAGATATTTGACAGAACTTTGAAGAGATCATAGGTAGTGTTCTGTTTTGTGTCTCTCTGTGGGGCATGTGTGTGTGTGTGTGTGGCAACTTCAGAAGTCTCGGGCACACACAGCCGTTCACACCTTCCTATGTTTTCTCTGTGACATTTGCACTGATTTGACTGTAAGGAGCAGGACAATTTCAAACATCCAGGCTCCGTCTGTCTTTCATCCCCCCCCCATCATTTCCATGTTTGCAGTGACCAAAAATAATAACCAACCATATCGCTTTCTCATTTTGCATATAGTTACAGTCGGATTATTGGGTATGATACTATGCATAAGAGTTTATTGGGCTTTTGTTGTTGTTGTTGTTGTTGTTGTTTTAAGTTTCAAAGTGAGCAACTGAAACTTTGTTTTAGGATTTGTTTAGCAGTGTCAGACTTTCCCTTATCCAGATTCATGGGATTGGATAATAAACCTTCTGAGTGAAGTTCTCACTGTTAAATGTAAGTGGCCCCTGGAAGCACCCAGGGCTTTTAAGTGCTGAGTAAGACTCTTAAGAGCTTCCCCACCAAAGCTTTGTGCGTCCCCATGGCTTTCTTAGGTTGTGAACAGCCCGAGAAATATCAGGTGTTGAAAGTTCGAACAGTTAAAAAATGATCCCTCTTACTTGAGCGCGCACCTTTCTGCAAGCATTGTTCTCCATTTTGATTTGGCAAAGGTTTTCATTTTGTTTTAGTGAGATCTGTCCCCAGTGAGGACAGTGAGATTCAGTGAGCGTCCCTTCCTTCAAGACGAGCTGAATTTATTGCTGGAACGGAAGTTGTCATATCCGTGATCATTAGCTTTGAACTTCAAGCAGGACTGCTTCTCCTCCAAGGACTGTTTTTCCTCAAACGTTTGGCACCAGCAGCACAAGCAGGACTGTATAAAACAGGATGACCATTACATGCTTACTCAGGCACACGGCCACCACTCTTGTCGCTTGGGGCTATGACTGTCCTTGATAGTGCAGGATTCTGGTTCCCTCTCTTTCTATGCCCCCCTTCTCCCCCTTAAAAAGGAGATGCAATTAAGGCCAGCAACATGGCTCTGTGGGTAAAAGCACTTTGCAAGCCTGATGACTTGAGTTTGAGCACAAGAACTCATGGTGGAAAGTTGTCTATGTGCACATACGTGCACACGCATGGTCACACATGCATCTCCCACATGTACACACGTGTATGTACACACACATGCTCTCTGTTTCTTACACTGACACACATGCACACACACATTGTAGCACTGATAATCATGTGATACACACCTATATTCACATACACATTGCATTTGCAAAGTAGTAATAAATAAAATTTTAGAAAATTAAAAAGGTGACCACATCGTTTTCATGTGCTGATTTTTTTTCAACTACCAAGTACAAAGAAAAAAATAATTATGCAATTAGCATTACTTAAGAAACAGTCACTGTTGTTTTGTCAGTGTGTGTGTGTGTGTGTGTGTGTGTGTGTGTGTGTGTGTGTATGGCTGCATGCACATTTTACACAAGGCCAGAGGAGGATGTCTGTTGTTTCCTTCTATTGTGTTCCCCCTTATTCTCTTGAGACAAGATCTGTCACTAACCCTGAAGCTCCCTTGTCTGCCTAGCTGACCAATCAGGTTGTCTTTATGATCTCTCTCTGTCCTGTAAAGCTAGGACTGTAGGCATAGGCAGGCAAGCCTGGCGTTTTACATGCCTGCTTCGATTTGAACTCACATCCACAAGATTGCACGGCAAGTGTGCTTTCCCGCTGAGTCATTTTTTTAGCCCGAAAGCCACCTTAATTTTTGACACTTTGTGTCATTTACTTGGAAAGCGATTCTTAATTCGTGACAACGTGAAAGTCAAACATTCTCCCTCGAGAATACAAATATTACAATTGCACACATGCTTGTGTTCAGACTTCTGTAACTAGTGTAAGTGCCCCATAATCTGCTTTTTCTCACTTAGCACTGACATCCGTTTCTTCCCATGTTGATGAGTTTAATATTACCCAGCTATTTTTTAAAGTTACAAGTTACTCTTACATGCATTTTCAGCACTGTTACATGATAAATTTACAAAGGCTGCAAGCATCTTGATTCTATTTTTCCACTTTTCACTGGAGTTTTTTAAAATTTTAAAACTTTGTTCAGCCTGTTTGTTTTATGATAGTCTGTGGATCTAAGGAAGTGGGTTTTCTGTTTGTGTTATGATAAACTCCATGCTCAGGGAAATAGCAGGGTTTTTGTTCTGTAAAGAGAGGACTTGACTTGAATAAAAGTTCTCTTCCATCACCAATGTCTGGGCTATGAATGGGCAAAGACATTTTCAACCATTTTAGCGTGTATAATGAAATGAATTTTGGTTTTCAAATAATGAGATGCCATGGGCCCTGTATATTCTCTTGTGAGGGGAGGTGTGTTTTACTTGGTGTTGCATTATTCAACGAATGGCTAAATAGAAGAATGGGCACCATATTCCCAGCACCCGAACGGAGGTACGCTATGTTCTCCATGGAACACCATATTGCCATACACACAGAAGGCAGAAAAGATGAAGAAGAAGTGATTTTAAGGTTTTTATGCTTGCTCTGTGTGTGTGTGTGTGTGTGTGTGTGTGTGTGTGTGTGTGTGTGTGTGTGTGATGTGCTGGAGAAGGCCACTGGGTGTCCCAATCTATCCTCCTCCACCTTATTCCCTTAAGACAGGGTCTCTTACTGAACCTGGAGCTAAGCTAGTCTCTACCGACCCCCAGCAGTCCTATCACTAGAATTCCAGGCAGTTGGGCCTGATATTTTTCCCTCTCCCTCTATTCTTGGTGTTTTGAGATAGGCCCCTACTGTGTAACATGTTTTGAGATAGGCCCTTACTATGTAACGTGGACGGGCCTTGACATCACAAGCATCCAGAACAGCATGTCTCACTTTCTCATCAGTTTTGAGGACCTGACCTGGACCCTCCTGTAGAGCAAGCACTCTTACCCCTGAGCCAACTCCTAGTCCTTGAATTTTTCCCCACAGTCCATGAGAAAAGGAGATTAACTTACTTATAACACAAACTGTAGTTGAAAAAAAAAAAAAAGTCTACCAAGATCGGAGGAACACAGCAATCAACTGTGTCTTATTCTTATTTGACGGGACAATGGTTATCAATACATGTAATTTTATTAACCTGAGCAATTCTAATAAAATTGGTGAGTGGCTAAGGCCTCAGGGCATGGCTGACCATTGACAAGGATTTGTAAGTATATATGTTCTACAGTGGAAAGGCAATATTTAATACTACAAAGTAGGGAAAATTAGCAATTAGTGTTTTCTTAAAGCCTATATTTGATGCCAGATCACAGGAAACATTTTACTTTAGAAGAATCTCTTACCTTAAAGCAGTTTTTGAATCTTTTGCTCACCAAATACAGAGCGATTGGATTAATGCAGGAATTCAAAGAAGCCATGTTGATACCAATGTAGTCCAAAACCAACAAAAAGCTGCAAGAAACCCAAACGTGTCTGTAAAGATTACATTCCTCCACGTGTATATCTGATGCACACCTTTGTGATTTTATGAAGAAAACCTAAAACCCCAAATTACCAACGTGCAACGGTTGAGTTTAACCACCGATTTGCCAGTAGAGGTACCTGTCTGCTCTTCCGCCTGCCCATCTCTTCTTCAGTCTGTTTTTGGCATCTCCCCTGCCCTCTCCCAACTCCATCTCCCATATGAAGCTTTTCTTTTAGAAAGAAGATTCTCGTTTGCATCGAATAGGCATTCAGAGGAGAGGGGACGGCTGTGAATGGTGACATTTCGGATCTGACACTTTGCATCTTGTCATCATTCTGACAACTCTGCCCACATTCCCAAGGTTGTCCCAGCCCTTCTGATTTACCCATTGAGAGGAGTAGTAAAGTGAAAGCTGGGAGTCTTACTTGGCCTCTGTGGATAAGAACACAGTGTCCTTTCTGCCTATTACATAGGTTGATGATGGAGAAACATCTGGGTGACAATTTCATAAATTAATTTTATTCTCTTTTTTTCAACCTAAGTTAGCATAGATTTCTGAGTTTCATACATACATGTTATGACATACATGTCATTGCATGTTGATCTTTATTTGCCTTTTCCCCTCAGCACCCTCTCCTTCCCCCTCTATCTTCCCCCAAGTAGTGGTCATGGCTCCTTTCATGTTACTGTATGTTCTCCTTACCTCAGAAGTTCACACCTGTGAGGATTGCTCTGGTCATAAAGGGTGAGCTTCAGAATCCTGCTGAGGTGAAGAGGAAGCCAACAGAGGGCAAACACGAGAACCAGGCAGAAGACTGTCTTGGCCACTTCTCTTCTCTGAAATAGAGCCACAGGTTGCACACATGCTCCTCAAATAGACAATAGTATTTACAAAAATAAAGACTTGGGGCGACAAGCTTTCTGTTAGATAGTTAGCATGGATTAGGATTGAAATTGCCAGGGATTCATCTTTTAAAGCTAGGGGCTTTGGGGAGAGGGATGGGCAGATGGCTCAGCAGCTTAGAGCACTTAGAAATAGGTTTGATTACCAGAAGCGCATAAAGGCTCATAACAACTTATTCCTCCAGTTTCAGAGAACTTGATGCCCCTACTCTGAACTCTATGGGAGCCAGGCATGTGGTCCACATGCACACAAGCAAAACATTCATATACATAAAATAAATCTAAGGATATATTATTCACACTTCACATGTTTGCACAAGTGTGTGTGTGTGTGTGTGTGTGTGTGTGTGTGTGTGTGTGAAACTGGACATGGTTTTACAGGTCTGTACTACTAATATTTAGGAGTCAGAAGCAAAAGGATCTGGAATTCAAGGATATCCTTTGGCTAGCCTGGGCTAATCAAGATTTTTATTTTAAAGCAACAAAAGGCAATGATTCTCCTTCAATCATTATAGTCTCTAAATAAGTAATATAAAATGTTTATTGTTACAGAAATAGAATGAAAAAAGTAAAATATGTCTTAGTGTCTAATATTAGTTTATCATCATCATCACCACCCCCACCACCCCCACCACCATCACCACCACCTCCCCCACCACCATCACTACCACCACCATCCTCACCACTACCACCATCACCACCACCACCACCATAATCATCACCACCACCATCATCATCACCACCACCACCATCCCCACCACCACCATCCCCACCACCACCATCCCCACCACCTCCATCATCATCACCATACCCACCACCACCATCATCATCACCATACCCACCACCACCATCATCATCACCATACCCACCACCACCATCCCCACCACCACCATCCCCACCACCTCCATCATCATCACCATACCCACCACCACCATCATCATCACCATACCCACCACCACCATCATCATCACCATACCCACCACCACCATCCCCACCACCACCATCCCCACCACCTCCATCATCATCACCATACCCACCACCACCATCCCCACCACCACCATCACCACCACCACCATCCCTACCACTACTACCATCACCACCATCATCATCACTACCACCATCATCATCATTACTACCATCACCACCACCACCACCACCACCACCACCACTACCACCATCATGACTTTCATCTGACTGTAATTGTGGCTACACTCCACTAAATTCGTCCATTCTCTTACCTGCTTTAAGTGATCATTCAAAGCAATCTGCATGCCACTCTTCTTTCTGAGCATCTCACAGGTCATTAGGGTATAGAAGATGGCAGTGATGGCTAGCGGCAAGCAGAAGTAGAAACTAAACAGCCACCAATCTTTGGCTGTCTTGTAAAACTATGGGGAAGAAAGAATTTTTTATGATTAATATCTTCTGTTTTTTAAAAAAGCCTTATGTATCAAATATCAACCAAAAATAAAATATTCAAAGTACATTGATTTTGTAGCACCTTTCATATATGTACTGTATAGAATTTTGAGGGCCATATCTACTGAACACATAATTAAAGGCCTGCATTAAATGAAAGAAACATTGCAGAACATATTTCATTTTGGGGGATAGTATAGTAAGCTGTGGACAGCTGAGCAAAATTCTTATGTGTAGGTAACACTGAACAACCAAATATTTCAAATTTTAGGTATTATAGGTATTAAGCATATAAACCTATTATAGCATTTAATTGACATTTCCTTTTTCTATTAAGTGTGTTTAGTGTGAAAAACAGTTACACAGAGAACTGTACTAGCCATTTATGTCAGTAGTGTATACATGAAAGGTCAATTAAGAAAGTGCTTGTGAGTTATACTTTTCCTGCGTTCTTTTCTGTTGTTACCTTTCCAAAAAAAAAAAAAAAAAAAAGCTGTATCCCCATATTGGAAAGAATTTTATGTCCCCAATGTGCTATTCCCCTTCTAGTAAACAATAACCTCCTTTGACTTTGCACTGGTGACCCACTTTGTTCTTTTACTGATTATTGAATGTGGAGTTTATCAAGTTTATATAATAATCCTTGGTTAGAATTAGACCAACCTCCTCTGTATTAACCAATCCTGTTAAAAATATGTCTTATACTTAGATCTATCTTTTAGAGACTAATATCTCCATGTTTTCCTATTTTCAGATCAGAAGTTCTTTAGTAGGTTTGTTCAAAATTGATATTATTTTGAAAGACAGCTTTTCTTTTAACGTCAGAGATGAAGGGTCAGGCTGCTGTTCCAAATCCACTACAACTAGGCAACTTCTATCTAAATATATGTTATACCATCTGCTTCTCTGACAACGTTGGGTTGTCTTGTGTAGATTACACAATAATAATCAATCCTGTGGGACTTGAGACACAAAAGCCATGAAGTCACAGCCATTCTTGCAGGAACTTGATTTATCTGGATCCCCAGGGTGTTCTTGGAGAAGTAATTATCCTGACTCTTGCAGGTTGGGTCATTAGTGATGGTTAACCTCACAGTCTTGGGATCCAAACACTTAATTTATGCCAAAGGTAGTAATAAATCAATAGCTTACCAAGGTGGGGAACTAAGGGAAACAGTTAAATATTTATAAGGGAAGTGCAGAAAGAACAAGCAAAGTGAACTTACCTGCATGAAGGCTGTTTTCTGAGAGGGATTAAGCAGGCAGACCCTTAGGGGCTTTCCTTTGTAGTCCGATGTAATCATATCAAAACCTATGGCTTCAGGGACAGCCAGAACCACAGAGACCACCCAAATTAAAACAATTTCTACTGCTGTCCATTTTGGAACCCCAATTCCTTTAATTCGACTCCAAGAAGCAACAGCTCGATATCTGAAGATGTAAACAGAATTATTTCTTAAGCAGGTAGAGTTGGGCTGTATTGAATCGCATAGTTTATCTCCTAGGTGACATAGGAGTTATGTGGTGGGTTAGAATCACTGTGGCCTAAGAATGGACTCTTACCTGTCAATACTTAGAGCGCACAGACTCAGCACCGTGATCCCCACAGAAGCCTTCTGTATGAAGGGCACCAGCTTGCACATCTCAGCTCCGAATGGCCAGTCCTCAGCCAGCAGCTGCGTAGAGATGTGAAGACCTGTTAGAGAGATTTTCACAAGGCCGCCTCGGAACTGATCATTGAGTGCTGGAAATTAGCAGCCAGAGGGAAGGAAGAACTGCCCTTTGAAAAGTCCCTGTGCCCAGTATAGAGCACACTGAAAGGAACGTAAGTGCAGCCGGGTTTATGAGATTCATTCTGTGTAGACAGTGGCGTCATGGGGTATCGTCAGAAAAGCCAAAGCCCCAGTTGCCTAATGGCCCTTTAGAACAGTGGTTCTCAACCAGTGGGCCGCGACCCTCCATGTGGGGAGTTGAACGATTTAGTCACAGGGACCACCCAAAACACTTGAAACGTACAGATATTTAAATTACGATCCATAGAAGTAGCAAAATTAGAGTTGCAAGAAAAAATAAGTTTATGGTTGGAGGGTGTCAGGACAACACGAGGAACTGTATTAAAGGGTAAAAGGAAGGCAGAGGATTACCGGCTTAGAAAATCAAACCTGCATGTTTCATAAAGCTTCAAAGCCCAGGGGATGACCACACTGAAATACAAGTTCATTAAACAAAAGAGTCTTGAGCGGAGACGACCGGACTGCCCCTATTCTGTGGATAACGTCGTGATTGCTAAGGTTTTGTTCTTAGTAGTTTATTTAACTAACTCTGCTGACCTAGCCACACCACTCCGTGGATGCACTGGGTTGGTGTGTGCCTGCAACTTGCATCTGGTCTATGCTAATTTTTACCCAAACAGTCTCACTACAGACGGACATGCCCTCTCTGGCCTCCCTCAGGACTTGCTCTGATCCTCCAGCCACTGACCAAGCCTCTCTATCTCCTTTAGCCTCCTCCCCTCTTCCCTTTTATTATAGTTCTTAGCAACTCTAACTGCGTATAAAAGTTACTTTATTGCCTGTTTAGTTTTTGCTGTCCGACTCTCTGAAGTGTAAGACAGAGAAGTTCCTTGATCGCTTGCAACGGTGTCTGACATATAGCAGATGCTTGGCAATTGCTCATGCTGCTACAACACACAAGTATGGAGCAAAGAGACTTAGCTTGTTCTCTTTCCGTGTGTGTGTGTGCGTGCGTGTTGTGTGTGTGTGTGTGTGTGTGTGTGTGTGAGAGAGAGAGAGAGAGAGAGAGAGAGAGAGAGAGCAAAGAGACTTAGCTCATTCTGTTCATTCTCTCTCTCTCTATATATATATCTATATATATGTATATATCTATATCTATATCTATATATGTATCTATCTATCTATATATATATATATATATATATATATATATATATATATATATATATATATATATATATATATATATATGTTTCTCTTTATCTGGCATCAACAACTGCTGTTCAAAGGAGCTGTTTTCCTTCTTAGACACTGGGTGTGCCACACTGGTAAATGAATCACTTTAGGTAGACATCTGGATCTAATTTTCACAAGAATTTGAAAAGTAAAGAAAAATATTTATAATCTGTGGGGTTTGAAAAACTCCTTAAAAAAATAGCCTTACAAAAGGGAGAGCTATTCTGAAACACAATTGGCAATGTCTGGCAACGGAGGCTCCAAGGAGTGTGTCAAGCTCTGTGAATTGTTTTGTGACCAGAATGGTGGCGCAGGTGACAGTCTGTGTCTCATTACGATTGAGATTGGAAAAGTGAACATTAGACTCATTTAATTTTTAAATTGGATATGAAAACATTAGACCAATACATGGAACAAGTGTTGGAAGACTTTCTACATATGTACTTAATACAGGGGTTTGGAAACTTACCGTGTTGGAGACATTAACAAACACTAAAGGGGGAGCCAGAGCAAGCCAGTCACTGTGTCAGGAAGGTAATAAAGAGTGGCGAGGTCTGGGATAATCTTTGTCAACAAACATCAGATGCTATTTTTAAAGGAACCCCAAATATGAAAATTCCCTACTGAGATGATGTCCAACAGAGGTAGCCATATTATGGGATGTGAGGTGTTTTCTCTATAAGCTTCTCAGTAAGATGTCTCTGAAGAGACGATACAAGTCTGTGGGTGGTTAAAGCAATGAACCTGCCATCCATAGAGCATGCTAGGAAAAGGAGAATGGTGTGATGGTAATGCCATTTTTAAAAGGCAACTTGTTGCTTGGAATGTGGTCAAGGGAAAACAAAGACTTTGTACCTTTGTACAAAGTGGTGGTGGGCTGGACCACGTGTTGCCATGACAACCAAACTCTTGTGATTTAATTAAAGATTTTTAAAATTTTGCCAAAATATAAACTAAGCATGTTGCAGGTCATTTACAAGTTTGGTTTTTAGAATTGTTTATTGCCAAATGGGATACCTGATATCCATTGGTGATAAGAATTCTGGAAACCTTGACTCTGTCAAAACATGTGTGGCTACTAGTTTTACCCCTGTGATGTACTCTTACCTCATCTACAACCCTGGCTGGAAGGGTATTTGAGGTCCTGTAGTCACCCTTCCTAGTTCTTATTTTTCTATGGACTTCCTCTCTATTTCTATTTATGTTTTCAGCTTGTACCGAATATTAGGAACCCAACTATTATTTGGGTTTTGCATAAAACTGCAGTGAGCCAGCCAGGTGTTCTGTGACCAGAGGTAAGATGGTTGGAACAGTCACACCAAGTCAGGACCAGAAGGTCACCTGGAGCTTCAGGAATGCTGTTTCTCCTGGAGATTTCTCAAGGTTTTCTTCTCTGTGAGAAATCAGCAGAAAGCCCCTTTGAGCAGTGAGACTTCTGAACTTCAGCGTGCTTTCAGGCCGAGACACTTGTGTATTTTATTTCTTGGGTTTTATACACAGGAGCCTTCACAGCAAGTTGACAGAGGGACTCTTGCTTTGAGGAACTACTGGGTTTACTCCTTTCTTTCTCCTCTGCAGAAAACAGTTGTTTTGAGTGGTGTGTTTTGTCTGTCTTCAGGTCTCAGTGCCAGCTTAGTCCTGAACTGCAGCTCTCAACTATGGGTCGGACTGACTGGCTTTATTTTAGGAGCTTATGAAGAGGAAGAATGATCTTCCTTTATAATGTTGTTTGTTCTCAGTATACTTCAGGCACAGGAGGAAAACGGCTCAGAAGCAGGAGCCATTTTGGTTATTACCATGCACTCAGAACTAGAATTGATTTGGGAGACAGAAGGCAAATGGGCGAGGAGCAGATTACGTAGACGGCTCCGTGCGGCTTTATCAGAATGAACCTGCTCAGTGTGAACGCACAGCATTGGTTAGGCAGGCAACAGCCCGAAGATGAAGAAATAACTTACATCCTAAATTTACCAGTGGCTCTGTCACCATGGGTTTCTGAAACTGTCGTGGCAATTGCTCTGCCTCAACTCTCACTCCTTCGGCTGGTATTCTGGCTTCTGTGGACATTGTGGAAATAATGTAGCTAAATAACCCTAGTGGTTCTTGAGAAGGCAAGAGAGAGTATACCCCTCCCCACAGTGTATCAGATCCAACAACACTCCTGCTGGACCATTGGCTGGAGCTCCTGAGGGCAGAATCCAAGGGAGGAGTAAATAGTTGTAGATTGCAATGCCCATGGATAGGATTCTGACAGGAGAAAAATGAAAACATCTTCAAATGTAGAGGATTAACTAAAATTATTGGGAGTAACCCTCCAAATTTTTGAGGTGCCTCCGTAGAGCATACCAGCATTACTGTGATTCTAATCTTGTGGTTCCGGATAAGTATGGCTTTTAGCAGCCCAAGTGTTCTTGAGATAAAAAGAAAGTGACAGTAAGTGAATGGCACTCTAAGAAGATGGATCTCACAAATAGCGGAAGTTTCTCTTAAAGCTGAGAACAGCAGAGACAAGGCAGAGGATTTGAAGGACAGAGAGAATGCAGCACCACGCTCTCAGAACGCTGTATGGAAAATGGAGAGAGCTGTGGCAAATACCAAGAGAATGAAGAAAAAGGTTACCCTTTCTTCAAAAACCATCAATGCCCTCATGGTAAAAAAAGAACACATGGGAGGATTAAAGACTGTCCCAACCTGAAGAAGCCACAAAAGAGGAAAAACCGAGGTAAGAACTATATTTGCCCAAAGGCATTCTCCCTCTGCCCTTCCATGTTGTTGTTGTTAAACTTACCTCCTTGCTGTAAATCAACTGTACAAAGTAATGGATCCAAACTTCTGTTTTCATGTGTGTGTATCCTGTACACTGCATCTTTCTACTCAAGATCCTCTTCCACCCTTCCCTATTCTCAGTCGCTCAAGTCAGCCCTCCACGTCCCTTTCCCCAACTCTGGTGCCCACTATACAATCCCGTAATTCAACAAGGTTTGCTTACTGGTTTCTGTGTGAGTGATACAGGACTGTCTTGAAGTGAATACTCCCTGAGTTATTTAATCACAGCCAAGTGTGATACACTTCAAGGAGAACAACATCTACCAGAAAGACAGTGAAAATGGACCATACTTGGAAAGAAGCACTTCAAGAATCTTTGAAAAGAAGCCAACGTGGAATAAGATGTTTTATTTTACTTTGCTTCAGGTAAGAGTAGCATCAAGAACAGGGTTCCAGTTTGAACTATGTTAACGAATGTGAGAGACTATTCCAGTTACCCCACCAGAGAAACCTAGGAAGGGAAAGTTCAACCATCACCATCACTACCACCACCACTACCACCATCACTATCACCATCATCATCATCAATGTATATACATGTGTTCTCATGTGTTTATATGTACACATGTATGTATATGCTTGTCTCCATATTGGAGGGCACCAGATTTCCTTAAACTGCATGGAGAGAAAAGTATATGTAGCCCTTGCAGATGCTGGGACCTGAACTCACACTCTGTATTAAGAACAGTGAGTGTTCTTAACTACTGAGCAGCCACTTTTGGCCCCGTTGAAAACACTTAAGTGAGTGGGGCAGTGATGGAGATGTAAAGCAAATATGTAAAAAGAGTTTAAAAATGGAAAAAGCCTGTTAAATGAGGTCCTTTTATTCATGAGTTTGCTTCCAACCAGTTTTCCAACAGAAGTGTCCTTATCACTTTAAAGCTTGAGACTATGCCCTCAGGTCCTAAAAGGGACAATGGCCCTGGGGCCTTGAGACCCGGTAGAAGCTAGGAGGTTCAGCTCTCTGTCCACCTGGATTTTAAATATGTAGTGATTAAATCTTGACAGTATCACACCCACACCCGAGACAGGTTCACCCCATCAAAATCTGCTGGAGCAACCTAAGACAAGTGGACAAGCAATGTGATTGCAGTCACCTAAAACTACTCTTCAAAAGCATTTCTCCAACAGACAACGAGCTAAGAATATATATATCATTTCAGCTGCTTCTTTACTGACACAGATGTTTGTCCCCCACTAGATCCTTTTTGTTTGTTTGTTTGCTTTTCTCTTCTCAGAACTAATCAATATGGTTGGTTTCAGCTTACATTCTTTTTTCCACCCTTGAAGTCATTTGCATTGGCAACTCTCTAATCAGGGTCTCCCAGAACCCTCCCTAAGCCGAATATTTTATCTGCAGCTGGATATGTCACTCAGAACCCCTCTTGGCTCATGGCTAAAGTAGCTTCTTAATTTTACCTGTAGACAATTGTTCATGGTTCCTAGATTTTCTGGAGGACATAAGAGAATAAAGGGGCTGTTCAAAGTAACATATCAAGTAAAGATAACTACCCAAGAGGCCATGCATGACCAGCCCACACGCTTTAAAAAGATTTAGTAATTTATTTTAAGTGTAGGTTTGTGTGTGTGGTATGTACACTGTGTGCCTGTGGAGGCCTGATAAAGTCATTAGAAACATCTGAAATGGAGTTGTACGTGACTGAGAGATAATTGGTGAGAAACTGGAATAGAACGCCTGTCCTCTGGAAGAGCAGTGTGTAATCTGAACTGCTGACACACCGCTCTAGTTTTAGCCCTTGGGTTTTCTTTTCTTTTTTTAAAACTCCTCGATGGAGAATCTTTATTTCTGATAAATACCCTGAGGAGAGACATACCATGATGTAGATTGATGTTAAGTCGATATATGATTGGACAGTGGAGAGGTAGGCAGAGAAAAGGTAGGAAAACGGAAGAGAATCAGAGAGATTGGAGAAATCAAGATGGAGCCGGGAAAGCAAACTAAGGTCCTGGTGGCTGTAATCAGACATAGGTAGATATAAATATTTAAAGAGAATCTACAGGTCTCATGTAGAAGGGAAGTTTGTATCTTTGTCCATTTTCTATAATATTGTGTAGAGGGTTTGTGAATTGAGAATTTATTATATAAACCCGTCTGAAGAGTTACTGGGCTTTGAAGTGATGTTTGTGACAGGTAGTGGAGGAGAGAAGACACAGGGGCGGTAATTCCACCTGGGACAGAGGCAGTAGGGCGGGTAGGTTAAGGGCTGACAGCCCCCTTTAAAATTTAAAGGTCAGTTCATCTGAAGACACCCATTACCATGATTGCAAAATATAGAGGGATTGAGCTGGAATCCTTCTCCCTACAAACTAGCTTTCAAAATGCAGGAAGGTGTTCTGAAGGGTACTGGGGGAGAAATCACAACACTATCTTATCTAACTGTGAAATTTATGAACTACAACACCAAACTGCCAAGCAAGGTGTGTCCACACGTGCAATGGTGCATGATTTTTAGGTGGTAACCAACCACTGTCTGATTGGATTTGAGGTCCAGTCAACAGAAGGGGTCCCATCTAGTGCTATAAGCCTAGTCAAAGTCCTATGGCATGATGTTTAACTAATAGACGAAACAGTCAACTGCTTTTCATTATGTAGGTTTATACCCTTGGACATGTATGAAACTGTCAAAGAACAAATTTAATTAATATTTGTAAAGAAGCATAGGTCAGTAACTCTAGATGCTTATCTTGGTTACTAGCAAATCCAACAAAGAAAACATCAATCAAATGTTCAAAACACAGTGGTTATAGATTCCCTAATTTGGCCTAATCTTTAAATTTTGAATAAATACAAATTCTATAGCCCAGAGCTCAATTAAAACAACCTGTTGGGACATTCTGCGCATTCCAGCTGGATGCTTGTTTGCCGAGGCTTTCATGGAACTCTAGAGCCGAGGACGTGTTTGGAGATAGAGAGAAATTGTTCAGTGGGATATCAGGGCCTCTTTCCCTTCATTACTTTCAATAACTAAGGATTGGGCTAAAACTCTAAAACTCTTCAACTGTTCTCATGATGTGACATACATGTGCTACACACATACACATACACACACACACACACACACACACACATACACACACACACATGCACACACACATGCACATACACATTGACAGTAAAGCCAGGTTACTACTTTTGCCATAAGATGTGAAGAGTTGGGTTATTTGTGGAACTTATCTTGAGAATAGTGAAGGTAAGTAGCTGGGAAACTCTGGGCAACTCAGTTATTTATTTATTTAATTCTTTTTTTTTTTTCAACTTTTTAAAAAATTGGACATTCTCTTTATTTACATTTCAGATGTTATACCTTTTTCACAATTTCACCCCCCTTGCCCTCCTATTGCCTCCATGAAGATGCTCCCTCTCCCAAACTCCCTCTCCCACCTCAGCACCTTGGCATCCCCTACACTGGGAAAATGAGCCTTTGCTGGACCAAAGGCTTCTCTTCCCACTGATGACAGAGAATGCCATCCTCTCCTGCATACGCACTTGGAGCCATGGGTTCTCTCTGTGCATACTCATTGGTTGGTGTTTTAGTTTCTGGGAGCTGTGGTGGGTTTGGTTAATTGATCATTTTGTTCTTCCTGTGGGACTGCAGACCCTTTCAGCTCCTACAGTCTTTTCTCTAGCTCCTGCATTTCGAACTCAGTTCTAGGAGAACTGCTACCTGCTTTTGAAGAAAAATGTCTCAGACGGCTAGGACTCTGCTAACCCCATCTTCTACAAATAATTCAGATAACATTCTGTCGAATCATCCTCCTTGGCCACAGACAAATCATGAAAATGAACCAAATTAATTTACATGTTACCTGCAAGGTACCGGGTGCTTTATAATACATGTCACATTTATTGTATTATTAATATTACAAAGCATTCATGAGGACCAGTATTACTGTACTCCCATGTAACAGATGGGAAAGCTGAGGCACTTAGCATTTACTAAATTGCTATGACTATTTTATACATTTCCATACAGTTTATGGTACATTGCCCTTCCAAAGATCAAGCTTGATTTCCTTTTCTTTGTTTGAAACCTTAAACAAAGTAAGTCTTTTTAATGAATAAAACAAGGCAAAAATAACAATACATGTATATTTCTGAAGACTTGATAAAAAACATATGACAACCTTGTCACACTCTCTAGGATCACTTGATCTGGAGGGGGCCGGCTGCTGTTCTATAAGAACATTCAGACATTTCTCTGAGAGTCAACATGGCAAATATTTGAGGCCACCTAAAACCAAGGAGCAAGAGAGCGGCAAGTTTCTGAGCCAGCAAACGCTTCAGCCTTGGTCAAAGATTCCTGAGTTTCAAGAAGTGCAGGACCTTCCAGTCTTTTTAGTGGACCCTGGTGAGAGATACTGTGCTGGGAGCTTCTAGCTGAGCTGCATCTGAATCCCTGCCCCAGACTGAAATAACAAGTTCATTACTGTTTAAGCCATGAGCCAGTCAGATGATTTACTCCTCTTCATTTTAACTGTGTCTGCTTGAGTTTCTCACTTAAGCAACAGATGCCCGTCCACTATCTCTAGAGTCTGTGCCTGTAACCACTATCATGTCTGCCAAACTGTTTTCACAAGCTGCTTACAGAAAGAGCTTAGGGGTAAACAAAGCCATTTTGAGTCTCATGGCTGTGTGTGAGATAGATGGACTCTATCTGCAGCAGAAGCCTGTGTCCTATGCAGTGGTTAACCTTAAGTACCTATTTGACTGGCAGGCATTGCGGCGCTCCCAAATACAATTCACCCTTTGAATGAAATGGTATGTTTGGTATTAGGGATTAAACCCAAGTGCCTGGATCACATGAGATAAACATCTACCACTGAGGTGTATCCCAGCCGGTCCCCAAATTAACACCTGCATCTCTGATTTTGTAGAATGCTGTCTGAAATGTGGGTAGGAATCATATCCGATGTATTAAAAATCTGAGTAGATTTTTAAAAGTACAAGAAGGAAGAATTCATATCTTTTTCTTCTCAGCCTGCTTGCTTAACCTCAGACTTGTCCCATTCTCTGTGGTATTTAAATTAGGAATTAAACCAGTGATTCCCTAGCTGACAGACTCAGCTTTTACATGGCAGGTAGGGGGGACTTCTCAGCTTCATAGTACCATCTACTTATCATCTCTCTATCCTTCTCCCAACTATCTTTGTCTGTCTGTTCATCCATCCATCCCTTAATCCATCCACCCTGTTTATCATCTATCTATCTATCTATCTATCTATCTATCTATCTATCTATCTATCTTTCTATTTATCTATCTATCTATCTATCTATTATCTATCTATCTATCTATCTATCATCTATCTTTCTTTCTATCTATCTATCTATCTATCTATCTATCTATCTATCTATCTATCATCTTTCTTTCTCTATCTATCTATCTATCCATCTATCTATCTATCTATCTATCTATCTATCTATCTATCTATCTATCTATCTATCTATTTATCTATCTATCTATCTATCCCTTTCATCTGTATCATCATCTACTTTCTATCCACTCATTTTTTCATTCTGATGCCTTTTTATTAAGAAACTTGACTTAAATCTCAAACTATTTTATTCATGTAACATTCAAACATCTGAATGTTTTTTAAAAAATTCACTCTTTTTCAATTTGTTTCCAAGTATGTTAATACTGCCACCTTGCAGGGTCGGTGCAGCCATAACAAAAATCAAGATATGAGACTGTTCAGGCTACCACGGGGAAATACAGGACCAACAAAAATGATCTCTGTCCTACATCCAGGCTCTGTTTTGAGGTTGATATTATTTTTGGCCCAGTCCAGGCATTGGACTGGCTCTTCATACCACTGAGAGGGCTGCAGTCCAACCTCTGACCCGTGTTATCACAGAAGACAGGCAAACATAAACTTCAAACTGTAACAATGCTGTTCAAATTCAACAGAGAGATAGTAAGGAGCCTAGTCATAACTGAGCAATTGCTACTCTCCAGTCGACGCTTTTGAAGGGAAAAGGGCTGCGAAGAAGAGAGCGTTAATCTTCACCAGCCTCCAGGATCTCACGCTTTCCATTCCAAACTGGCAGCTGCTGTTCTGTGAGGTCAGAGATGGGAAAAGAGTGCAGGATGCTGTTCCCATCATTCTGTAGAAAGGAAGAGAACTTCAAATGGTTTCTAGTGCTCTTCTTCACGAAACCCCGAACTGATTGTTTAATGGCGTGCTTGACCCATCTTTATTATTTAGACATTACCCTTAAGCTATCGAATTAAAGGGGTAAAGTCAGGAGGCTTTGCGGACAAAGTCTGTTTCCCTCTGGCAGAATCCATGACCACTGCTGATGCTCAGCTCTGTGGTCCACATGGTCTCTAGTGATCATCTTTGGGAAAGTTAGTCTTTGAGACTAGCTGGAAACATCCACTCTCTAATGTCTGAGTCCTTATAGGAGGGAGACCTGTGAAGCTTGTGAGGCACCTACTCTCAACCAAGATAGCTTGGTAAAATCTTGTGAGTGGATATTCTTACATATTTTCAGTGATATGTGGAAATTTTCCCTCTCACCGCTCACTGGAAAATGATAGACTTTTAGTGAATCAGTAAGCAATGCTATTTTAAATGCAGCAAGAGGACAATTTTTATTCTCTATATTTTTTTTGTCTTGTTTTTAATCTCTGGGCTTTGCCTCCTTAATTCCATAATTTAAGGGTATGGGAAGATGAATTACTTGAAACCAAAAAAAAAAAAAAAAAAAAAAAAAAAAAAAAATCAGTCTTGGTCTGAAGCTCTTCTTCAGTAGGGTGGACTGTGTGCTCACCACGGTGTGAGGTCCTGGGCTCAATCCCCAGCACGGAGGAAAAGGAAGAAAAGGATCAGTTGTCATTTCTCCAGAAATTACACTTACAGAAGTTTGTCTAAAAGTTAAGTTTAGATACATATTATCTAATTGCCATCACAGTGGGTCTGTGAGCCACAACTCCTGTAACCGACAACGCCTTCTACTTCATTTTGTCTCGTGTAGTTCAAGACTTTTGCTGGTGATGGGTTTCTACAGGCACTGCACAGTGTTGTAGCTTTGACAGAACTGCATGCTGTGTTTGCTCTGGCCTGTTTCCCCTAAGCTTGCTTATGCTGGTTTCTCAGCGCCCTTCCTCGAAGTGATAAAAGTAAACAAATCAACAGTAAATCGGGGGAAAAAAAGACACCACCAGGCCAATTATAAGAATTCTACTCAAGAACAGACACTTTTGTGTCCTCTAATTTATAATCTTCTATCCGTTTAAAAAGAAAAGGGCACGAGAACATGAAGAAGGTAGTTTAATTTCATATTATAGAATTAGTTTTTGTATCGCATGCACTGTATAAATATTTCTAAAATTATAGTGGAATCTCAGAGAACAAATTCTCTTTCTTGGAGGTTATTAAATAAACAAAAAAATTCTCCAACAAACTTTCCATTTTTCATTGCTCTTTTTAATTAAAAATTGCATTCTTGAGTAATTAAATGGGGAAAGCACCTGCTGATACTCAGAGCATACCAACAAAACTCCAGCCCATATCATCAGGAAATGGAAAGCTAATTGTCTTGCAGAAGGAAATGCTCACTCACCCCAGTAACCATACATACCATTTCTTTTTACATTTTAAAAATTAGGAGTGTCTGCTGAGCTTTGAGTGAAAATCCCCGTAGACCATGTTACCCCATTTAGAATGCCCCAAACTCTTCCTGGCACACAGTGGTCAGGTCATTCATTAAATGTTTGTTGGATAAAAATGATTCAGCAAGTGACTGCTTTTTGACCATAAGACCAAAATTGATGCCAAACGCACTCTAAATATATTCCTTAGAGACCAGAGAGGACAGCAGATTTGCCTGTTGTATCTTCAAGCCCAGATGATCCAATTCTCTTGACAGAGAGCCAGGTTCTCTGGGATGAAGGCTCAGTGGTGAGCTGAGCTCTTCTTCAGTTCTGCCTTTCCCAGCTGACAGGAAGAGGTGAAAGGTAATCCCTCTCCCACAGTCGCCCTCCCACCACAGACCTGTCAAGGAAATGTCTGACATAGAACAGACCCTGCTGCTTCTCACTGTATAGTGAGAGCCTGTGTTCCTGGATGGACCTTAGATTATGGTTCGCACAGGTGGGAAGAGATGATCGCTTAGAGAGTGGTGGGTGGCCAGGCATAAGAGGAAAGTGCAGGTTGCTCTATCCTACGAGGTGGAGACCTGTCTATGAAATGGCTGGCATCAGAGAAGAACTTCAACTGTGTAAACATCCAAGGAAGGGAATAATGGGTTGCTCCATTTCCAAACTTCAAAAAGTGAGATTGTCTTTAAAAAAGTCTCAGTTTTCCTGTAGCAGGTAGGTTTCACTTTGGTGGGGAAATTTTAAACTACTATTTTTAACAAGATAGAATAGTCTCACTCAGGAACTTTTGTGTCTGAATTGTGTTTATTTATATATTGAAAGAACTTATGTTATACTTCTGGTTAAACTCATTGTGTATGTGTGTGTGTGTGTGTGTGTGTGTGTGTGTGTGTGTGTGTGTATTTTAATCTGTACCTATATTCTCAGGGACAAACATAAATGAAAGTTTTTGTCATTAATCACAGTGCAGCAGTCACCTAAGCACTAGGTTGTTATACGAGCTACAAGTAAGTGGCCAGAAATGATATCACCTAGGGCCTCTGCACAGCAATTAAGTGAATCCCAGCATACACAGCATCCCTCGGAGTTGTGTGAAACAGAAGCCCATGTGTTTCGTCTACTCACATGGCCCTGGAAGATTTCTATAACTAAACAGAACTCTGATTTTTGTGGAGACAAATTAAATAAAGTGCTTGTCACAAATGTCTAGGAAAAAAATCAGAGATCTAAAAATACTGAAAACGTTTCAGGAGAAATTCAAGTTTACATTAAATATACAGATTCTACTATTGTTATCATTATAGTAGATACTATATAGATCTACTATTTTTAAGTCTATAACAGGCAAGAAAGAAATGAATTGCCCAGTTTCTGCATGGCACTGGATTTGACCCCAGCATGACAAAAGAAAAAATAAAGATGGCTGTGGTCCTATTGTCTGAACTTAAAAACATATCCACAATTTGTGCTTAAAAGATTTCTTGACACATTATATATCCTTAAGAAATCTGGCTAAGGGAAAGAACAAAACCGCTAAGTTCATTTATGTAAACTAGATCTCCTAAGAAGATTCGCCCAAAATGCCTAAAGAGACTAAGAACTGGAGTCCTTATGGCCACAGGACTCAGATCATGACACAGATGGAATGACTTCAAGCAAGCGTATGAAGTCACGTCATGCCATAGTCGGGTCGGTACCGCCGGTGCCCTCTCTCCGGGGACAGTGGTAAACTACTGGCACATGTCTGAATTCTAAAGCACCAAAAAGTCCTTTGAATCACACTGTCAGGCTGTGTACAGTGTAACCACTCTGAGGTTAGTTTGTATTCTTTCTGGAATCCACAGGAAAACAGAAGCCCAGGGGCCCCCAATGGGAGGAAAACTGCTTGCCAACTTTGGCTGATACATTTTTGACTCAATGATGGCCATCAGCCTCATTTCCATCCCTTCTTCTCATTCACCTTCCCATACCCTCCGCCATGTTTTTTGATTTTTTGAAATTTAATTATCTAATTAATTAATTTTGTTCTCCTGCATGTTCATCAGAGAGTCTACAAGGAAAGAGTGACAGAATGACCACTTACCGTAAACCGTAAGGACACAGAAGGCTGATATCAGCCATGTTTTGGCCAAGGGAAACTCAGACACTCCAGGGGCACGCATCTTTAAACATAGCCAACCTCTAGAAGACTTTGCAAAATTCTGGAGGGGGCTGTCTCACATCATAAATTACAGCTAAAATCTTATTTCAGCTCGGGATTTCTCCGTCAACACACTCTAAATCACTTAATCATTTATTAACATTTGACATGTTTCTCTAAAAATAATCAACCACAGCATATTAGCCACACAAAGATAACCTTATATGGTTTTCCTTGTGAAATGAAGAACAGGGGTTTCTGGCCCTGACACAGGAGCCTGCTACGTCATCATTTTGTACAACTGAGGAAATATTTTCAGTTTCGAACACTCACTCTATATGAACAAGGACAGAAAAAAAAAAAAAGTGAAGTCCTTGAGAGATAAACTGTACAACATCCCAAGAAACTTTACTTAACGTTTTTAGGGCCTCCAATTCGTGGAGTGTTCAAGTGTCAGATCAAAGGCAAACATAATTTTTCACTGGGCAGAGGCCACTGTTTGCTAAGCATTTGTCACAGGAATCTACATCTGCATGCAGGACAGTGGGGATATTGTGTCTGGAGTTTCTGGGTTACTTAAGTCTGCTATTGATCTGTTACTTGGTTTTGCCAACACCCTCAAACAGGAGGGTGAGGCACGCCCACTCTGCTCTACTTAGACATGTAAAGGGAAACTGTGCTTGATCTGATGTTCTATGCAGGACATCACATGGGTACTGCCATTTGTCACAGGCTGCTGCAGCCCCTATGCTGAATGGGACATCAAGCTGTTTGCTAATAGATTCCAAGTTACCCAGAGACAATAGCCTACCCACTTTCTCCTTTTCAGAGGAGTGATTGGTAATGAGATAATTGTTACTAAATTTCGAGGATGATACTCCCCTGCCAGTCCCGTGATGATGACTGGTCTGGTATTGCTACACACACACACACACACACACACACACACACACACACACACATTTGTGTGTGTGTGTGTGTGAGAGAGAGAGAGAGAGAGAGAGAGAGAGAGAGAGAGAGAGAGAGAGAGAGAGAGAGATACACTTAAGATTCACTGAAAGGAAAACAGTCACCTCAAGGGGTAACTCTGATACTGGTCCCTCAACATTTACTTTTCCAACTAGTTAACTTTACTCAAAGCTGTCAGAGTCACAAAGGATCTATGTAGGGTAGTGAGAAAAGTGAGTTTGTCCATAATGATAATTGATGATATCAATGATAATTGATGATGCCACAAACAGAAAATGCCTGCCTACCTGCTAAGGTCATCTCTTTCAAAACTAAGTTTTGGGCTCCCTGAGCACTCCTACACTTTGACATGCCCACATTTCAATGCTAAGTGTGTTTCAGTTGAACTGGTTAAAGGTTAAAGATCAGGAATGTTGCCCATCAGGACTATGCATCCATCGTTCTCACTCTCGCTCTATGATGGCAAACAAAGTCTTAACATCAAGAGCCCTTCACAGCACCCCAGTGTTTGCCTTGGTTAGGCTTCTGCTCTTGACCCCTGTGCACATGGACTACCTTTAGATCCCTATCACAACAGTTAATGTAGAAATCCAATCCCCTTTGTTTACAAGCTGGTTTTAAAAAGTTCATCTTGGTTAGACAAAAAGAAAGCTATTATTTGAGAATTATACATACTTAGTCATCCTTATAAATACAACACAAAAGAAAACTATATTTTTAAGTTAAAAGGATAAATTCAAAAGCTCATTATTTTCTCAAGAACTAAAACTTTATCCCCAGCCAGTCATCAATCTTTAAAACAACATCACTGTTTAGCAGAACCAAGTCAAAGTAATGATCCAGAGAACAAGTAATACTAAAGCACTTTAGTGTCGAGGTGTACTCTCAACTTTTCTACGTAGCTTCGATGTCTGGGCTACCACGGCTCTGTAGTCAGACACTAGGTTTTTATTTGTAACACAATAGTAGCTTTTAGTGCAGTGGACACATGCACCATGTCATCATGGACATGGTGACTTAAAAACATAGCACAGATGTTAAGATATGATACATGCCAGGAGATATGTCGAAGCAGTGATCAGAACCAAGAGAACGTCAATAATATAATGTGACATTATTCAGATAAACTGCCAAGTAGATACACTCTTTGACTTAGGTTCTAGAGATTTATCTTTTAGAAGCAGTTAGACATATACATGTGTGCAGAATTGTGTATATGTAATAGGATGCTTGTAGTCATGTTTGTAATGACAAAAGCTGAAGAAAAAGAACACTCCAAACATCAACGTCCCTTTTCATTTTAACATAAAAATGCAAACATTCTGGTAGTTTTTATTATTTGCTTACTATGCACTGAGACCAGGGCCAGATGTTATCTGTCCACTTACTTATCTACAAGTTCGTATAACATTTGGTACTGTATCTGTGTGTCACTGTACACACTGTGGATGATTCGATTTTTCCTATTCTCAGCTGTTTTATGTTCTTCAATGTCAGCATAACCCATGCATCCCAATGGGAAGGGTTCAAAGTTCTTATTGTTTCACACGTAATTTACATGAGTGTTGGAAGTGTTTAGTATCTGCAACTCATTCCGGGTCCTGAGCCTCTTCCCTCACCTTCAACACAGGGTTCTCTTGATGGAGGACATCACAGAATGGCTCCAACTAAAAGTTTCTAGAGACCCAGATCCTGAAAAGAAGCATAGCAGGGTAAAGAAGGGCAGGGCAGGGCGGGGCAGGGCTAGGCAGGGTGGGACAGGGCCAGGCAGGGTGGGACAGGGGCAGGATAGGGTGGGGCAGGCAAATTTCCTAAGGTAGTCTGCTCCTTGCAGACAAGATTTCATGTAAAACACCACCTGTATTTCAGAGCAACTTTAAGGGTCGATACAAGCTGTGACATCTGTGATTTGTCAGCATTACTGAATGCTATGAAATTGAACTTCAGATGAGTGTAGTAGATTCAAAAGGGCACTTGTGAGCTTCTAGGGCACAGAGATAGAAGTGCTGATGGAGTCTGATTCCAGAGGGGGATAAAAAGTTAGAGTTTGACTTGCTTAGCAACTCATAGCTATCACTTTAGAAGACATTTACAGCAGCATTCGTAACTCACTAAAATTATACTTTGGCAATTACAATGCCCAAGGCTCTAGAACTTTACAAACATGTTTGTAAGAGTTATATACAGCCACAGTTATTTAGGGGCATAACATGACTTTTAACTCGTCTTAGGTGTTTTGGTGAGTGGCCTTTAGGACAGCATCCACCATATTGTATAATCTAGACAGCCCGAAGAGGACTTCTGGGCTGCAAAGCTGACATTTCAGATGAATTCTGAAAAGGTTTACCTGTGTCTTTACTTAATGTGGCCACGAGTCACAGTTTCCACCCATGAACTCAAGCTGAGGTCCTGATGAAGCTCAGCCTGGGGAAGAATTTGATGTGCCTTAGCATTCTTGAAGTAGTGTGATCGGGAAGGCTAGGACCAGATAAGCTGTGTTTACGTCAAGAGGGATCACTTTCCAATGTTGTGGTATTTGGGCAATTAACTTCTTTACTTCCTCAATGACTTAAATTGGGATGGAGAGCTGTACATTCTGTGAAACATTATCTGAGTAGTTTAATGAAATAAAATGAGTTTATAATGCATATATGCATTCTATATATGCATTCTATATAAATATGTTACATATATATATATATATATATATATATATATATATATATATATATGTATGTATGTATAAAACTGAGGCTACTGTTACAGTCTCAAAGCAAACCCAAGGCAACACTGTAGGATTTTTAGGAGTTCATGTTAACACTCATTACTGTGGGATCTAAGTTGACAACTTGAGTTTCTTGTAGACAGATTTGGATGACTAACTTTAGTGACTCATCATTTTGTTCTAGGAGTAAGCTTTAGTGTATTGAATAGCTTTGGGGTAAAGGATGTAGTTTCCAGGGGAAATAATTGAGGAACTTGAAAGGAAACCTGCATGGTTCAGTTAGATAGTTTCTGGCTTATCAGAATAGTCATTTGATCAGGCAGAAAGTACCATGCTCCTGGAAGGGTCAGTTTATGTCTGCTCTAGTGGGAACACAAAGAAAGAAAAAGTTCCAAGCCCTGTCTTTCACTCAACAGTTCCATGGCTACTGATTAAGGGAGTTTCTAACTTGGTTAAATGTGTAGGTCAATGAAGCCTGCCTAAAATAGAATTTCATGGGCTTTTTGTGCATACCCAGCAAAGGCAGATTATAATCTCCTCTTTGGGGAGGAATCTTGACTCGACTATTTTTCAGTTCCTCCCACTGTCTCCTGCAAAGCTTCCCAGTTCACTGTGGAAAGAAAGAAATCTTGCCATTGTATAAAAGTGGGTCAGTTCTGATCCTACCAGAGTTGCGAGCACAGGTAAAGAACTTCTCAGCCTATATGTCTCCAGGCAGATTCTCAGAGGCCATCAACGGCAATCGCTGTCCCAGATTTTTAGCATTTCTTCTCTGTATCTCTCTCTCTGTTTCTGCTTCTCTCCAGGGTCTGGATCCTAATCTATGTCCCATCTCTAAGTCTCAGAAATGTCTGGAATTCCCTTTAAGTGTGACTACTGGGGTCAGGCTTCCCAGGGACCAACAAAGAACAATCGCAAGGGCTGCCTTATGGTAACCACTCACGCCATTTTGGTTAGAGAACACTTGCCAATCTTCCCCATCTCAACAGTCTCTCAGCTCCTTGTACAAAGGTTTGGGTTGGTCTTTGGCCCGTGTACAAAGTGCACTCTTGTTCCTTTACACCCGGATTGTGTTTTTCTGTGGCTTTTTATTGATGACCTTGGGAAGCAGTGCTACAAACTTGCACAACTCTAAACATTGCTGGCCTTTTTATTCCATCCGTTCTCATTAACACCACAAACTCCCCAGAGGTGGGCAGTTTATTGGAGAATGGGAGAGAATGAGACCCACAGGTGCCAGGATATAGTCCTGACGTCCAAAACCACCCAGAGTCAACTGTGTGGATGCTCATGTCCTGCCTTGTTCTCTGAGCCATTTTTTCTGATAGCTGTGCAAACCACCGAAATGTTAACTACTGACAATTTTACGGACTTTATTACACAGTTCTCCATTCTCTTGCCCATGTTTTGTGCATTACCATGAAATATCAGAGATAACATCACAAAGCTTACATCTGGGAATCTGGCATACTGGAGCCTGTTCTCCACCTCTAACTCATGGAGGGCCCCTGAATATCCTATAGGTCATGTATAAAATGGCAATAAATTCCAACATGTGGGTAGCTGCAATGGGTAAAGAAGGTAACATATCTAACCTTTCACTTGGAGCAGAACGTTATTCCATGGAGGGTATCTAAGGCCACTACCAGCAGGGAGTTCCCTTCTACTCCATTCTGGGCCCCTTTAGCCCAAGCCAATTATGTCCTGAAATCTTACCACAAGGCTTTCCAGGTCCTGAAAACCACCCTTTCCAAAGTTACCTCGCCCGTGAATCATCTGTACGTCGAAGATAGAAGATCTGTTTGGGGCAGATTTGCATTCCTAACAAACTCCCAGAGGATCCCAGTTTGGAGACCATACTTATAAGAGGTTGAGCCTAGAAAGACTGACTTCCGGGCTTGTGATCCCCAAAGGTCAAATCTTATCATAGTTACAGAGAAAGGATTTGTAAAATACATCACTGCTGTCAGCTTCAGAGCCTCTGATTCAGTGACCCTGGGTTGGGAACATCTGAATTCTTCTTTCCTAACAGGAATAATGTCACTACTTAGAAAGCTACACTTGTCAGAGACTAAGAAAACCCAGAAGAAAATCCTGTTCAATCATCACTATCTGGAGAGAAGACTTCTTGAGGAAGTGCTCCCCTCGAAAAAAACTTTGAAGATTGCCACTTTAACCACTCTACCTACCATCCCCACCCCTGGTTTCCAGACGGTCAGATCAGTTCCAGTACATTACCTTATAGGTGTTAATGGGAATGTCGATGATGATGTGGAGTAGGTCTCCCAGAGCCAGACTGGCGATCAAGATATTGGGACCGTTTCGCATGCACTTGTTCTTGTAGATGATTCTTAGCAGCGTGGAGTTCCCGATGATGCCTAGCACGAACACGAGGCACGACACAATCGTGTTGATGTATTTAAAAGTCTTGCTGATCTCGATATTTCGTTGGCACGGAGGGGGGAAGGATCTTGGGGGGACTCCAGCCACCCTCCCTCCTTTGGTCACCTCCGCAGGTGAGGAGGAACGCATCAGACTGGAGTTGGAACCTCTAGTCCAGGAGGTCTTAGTGGGTGGCGTCATTACCTCTTTAGTCCCAAGAGACGGTGTGGCCTGGGCAGACAGGAATCCTCTTTTCTCTCCCCATACCCCCAACAAGCCACAGGCCAGCAGCAGCGCCACCAAGGCGCGTCCGCTCAGGCTTACGAGCATGTTAGAGCTTGCTCCCATGAGAGTCCGGTAGCCGCTCCGATGTTTTCAGTCTGGAGACCAAAAGGGGAATGAAGACAGGACAGTTTAGTCAGCGGTCCCAGCCACGCCTCTGAAAACACTAACACTTGCCGGGTTGCCTCGACCCGCGCCGCAACAGTAAGTTAAGTCTGCGCGCCAATGGGGAACTTTGGCGCACGCCACCCGCTGGTCTGCATTCATTCTCCTTCCTGACCTAGCTCCCACTGTTTTAATCCCCTGCCCTGCGGTAGACCAGTCTCAAAGGGGTGGAGCATTCGGGCAGGGGTGTTCCAGACTGGGGAGGGTGGGTGCCCCAGAGAAAGAACACTCGTGTTTGCCGGGAAGACGCAAGCCCAAAGTTAGCTAAGTTTGGGGACCCGGAATGAAGGCACCTAGCGGCCAAGGGCATACATACGTCAATGCACTCAGCCAAGGACCGAGAGAATAACAGATCAGTACTAACTACTGTGACTTCAAACATTCGCTTTACAACCCAATCTCGGCTTAAATCGTCCTTGTGTGTAAGTTTGACTAATTAAAACAGAACAAAACCCAAACTACTAAGCAAAGCGGAAGCCCCAGAGCAAGGTACAGTCGTAGATGCAGATGTTAATTCAAAGCTAAACCAGAATGGTTAGTTACCTCGCATGGACTGGAAGCTCCAGGAGAAGCGCCACTAGCAAAGGAAGCTTCTTCTCTGGTCCGTCAACTGCCTCAGGGGGTCTGCGGCTCGCTGCAGGAGCCCAGCTGCTCCTTAGCTGGCCTCTCTCAACTGAATGAAGCTCTGACAAAAGGCTGAGAGAATGCCAGACAGAGGATCCTCAGCAGCTCTCTGGGGTCTTGGCGGTCCTCAGACAAGTACTTGTATTCATTCGGTCCCTTCCCAGCATCAATCACCCGCCAGACTCCTCCCGCGTTTTCAGAGCGACCTTGCCACAACCTTTTCCCTTGGGCGATGCCTGGACAGTATCAGCCCCAGCTGACCGCTGGGAGGGGCAGTCCCAGTTTAGAGTTGTGTCTCACGCCCGGGCTCTTTATTTCTCACTCAACCAAGAACCTAACACATCCCAAGACAACCTGGGAGCTGGAGGCTAGGAGAAGGTTCTGTATCAACCTGGGCTTTGAACATTCTGCCCCGGGACTGTTCGTGCAAATGTCCTGCAGTGATTCCTGAAATCTTGTTGGTTTGAGGAGTTGTCTTCTGTGGGTTTTTGTTGTTGTTGTTTCGGTTTTTTTTGTTTGTTTGTTTGTTGTTTGGTTGTGTTGCTCTTAAGTTTCAAATCAACATGCAGGGCCAGGGTCATACTCTTTCTTCTTAGGCAGAGGGACTGCCCACACAAAGGACCAAAAGGCCTCCATCACTGTGCAGGATCTTTCTAATGTGCCCGAAGAAGGGACCTGAGACTGAAGACAGGAAAATAATCAGGAAGACTGACGCTTATTCAAATTAAACCTGATGTTTATTTTACCAGACAGAGCAATGAAATGAATTCTCTGGCACATTCTGGACTTCTGTCTTTATGGTAGAGAAGGGAATGCTTGGGAGCTTCCACTGTGAGGAACGGGGTGGGGTGCATTATATTTCCACCAGCAGAAGAAGTCATCCTAGTGACCCCTTTTGCCTCCCAGCTAGCCTACTCTACAACCAGGAGTTGCATCTTAGATCTCTGGCTCCTATCGAGCATGCGCGTGTATTTTAAAAGGCGAGCTCTAGATGTGGCCTAAGTTAAGATCTCAGGTAAGGGTGAAGTTTAAGGAATGCGAACTACGGCCTGGGAGGTGAGAGCCAATTCCAAATCTGGCTGTTTTGGAGATATTTTTGATCCTCCTGCCTTGGGGAAGAGAAGGTGAACATCGAACTGCTTCATGTGAACTTCTGTGTAGATATATGGATGGAGCTGTGCAATAAAGAAGTCTATGTGCACTTCAGTAAGGATATGCCGGCCCCACCCAGGGCAGGGTGTTATTTTTTTTTTGTTATTATTTTTATTGGTTATTCTCTGTGTTTACATTTCAAATGTTATCCCCCTTCCCCCTACTCCCAACCCCCACCCCTTGCTTCCATGAAGGTGCTCCCTCTCCCAACCACCCTCTCCCACCTCATCGTCTTGGCACCTTCCCTACACTGGGAAAACGAGCCTTCACTGGACAAAAGGCCTCTCCTCCCATTGATGCCAGAAAGTGCTATCCTCTGTCACCTGCTCTTCTGACACAAGTCTTCGTCCCTTACACTCACAGAACTTCCTGGTGACTTTTCCTCCTCTACGACTCTTCTCAGCATCTCCGTTGGTGCGTCCTTCATGCAATGGGAAGGCTCCTGATGGTTCCCACTGATGCGTGCCTGGTCTGTTTTTAGAGCACTTGCTAGGCTAATAACACTAATTTTGTACTTCACTGTTGTCCTGGATACACTGTCTAGGTGAGACTGGCCTGTGGACCTGTTTGTGGGGGTAGGGTCGTCTTAATGTTTATTCAAGTGGGGAGACCTGTTTCCTGGACTGACCTCTGACCTCCTCAGAACGAAGGAAGCTGGTTAAACCTATGCAGCAAGCACCTTGCTCATGGACTAATGTCACTGTGCTTCTGGTAATGCGAATGCCACGCGCTGAGGTACCTGAGATCCTGCCTTGACTTTCCCTCAGTAATGGCCTGCAGCCCGGAATAGAAAGTCAAACAACCCTTTCCTTCCCCAAGCTGCTGATGGTCAGGGTGTTTTATCACCGCAAAAGAAGTGAATGTAGGATAACCGTATAGAGGTCAGCGTGGGTCACTGACAAGTTCATGTAAAACCATTGTTTGGGCCGGTGAGTGAATGAAAGCTGCATCTGCCCTACACCACCATACTACCTGCCACTAGCTGAGCTTAAAAAGTACGCTTTTAATAGGTTGACAATTAAATTGATTGAAAATTATTCAAGTTTAATTTAATAATTCCAGCCATAGAGGTCCAGAACAAAGCCAAATAATTTTAAGCTCAGTGTAATTGTTTTCCTCAGTTGTACTCTGAATTCCAATATAATGGGCGTATGGACTACATATTAGCTATGCACCCTATTACCAAATAAGGCACTTCCTTCACGGGATTTCATTTGCTTCCTTACAGCAGTATTGGCACTATTCTTCAGGATTTTATTTGTAGTGAATGTGAATCTCGGAAATTGACTTTGGGTCACACTATTAGATTTGAGGCAGGCTTTTGAGCGCATGTCCTCCACACTATACAAACTGATTTTTGTTGACTATTTTGATTGACTTAATCACACACACACACACACACACACACACACACACTAGATAGATATTTTGAATGTCCTTTTGATAGCAGAGCATTTTACACATCGGTGTGGTGGTTTGAATGAGAAATAATGTCCCCATAGGTTCATCCATTCAGACACTTAGTCCCAGGTTGGTGGCACTGTGGGGGAGTTCTGGGGACTTTAATATGCTGGAGGAAATATGTCATTAAGAGAAAGACTTTGAGCTTTTATAGCCTTGATCTGATTCCAATTTGCTCTCCCTGTTTTTTGTTTTGAATTGAATGTGTAATCGCTCAGTGCTTGGTTTCAGCACGCTTGCCTAATGGAGCCATGCCTTCCCCTCCGGTTTGGACTCTCCCTTTGGAAGGAAGCACAGGTAAAAATCAGCTCTCCCTTCCATAAGTCACTGTTGGCTGTGGCGTTTTAGAGCCGGAATAAAAATGAACTAATACAATTGGTAACATTTCGTTGGAATTTATCCTTAAGTATTTAACCGTATTGTGTAAGGGTAACTATAGCCTGTAAAGATTAAATCTTCATGAATGGTCACCACCATGTCACAAGAAGACAAATCTGGGTTTCCCATCACTGCTTTTCTGGGAGGTTCTCTAAGGCTGCATGACGCATAGGCAGATTCCTTAGAAGACTTTGTAAGGATGCTCTTGAATGGGACTCTATAAAGAGGCTCCACTCTGGAATCTTTTAAATGCAAAACAAACAAACAAAAAAAATCTGCACCATTAGCAACCCAGGCTAATCCACCAGTGGGACAGGAAGAGGAAGGAGCGGTACACTTGGGGGTGATTTGTTCCTTCCAAGTAGATCCCAACACTCAGGGTACTTTCCTCTACTGCAATCTCAATATAATTGGTAATTTTCAGTAAATGCTACTTTCTCCACTGTTTAACTATAATTCCCAGATTATTAAAGCCCAAGCCCAGGCAAAGCTTCAGCCAGGGACACTGATCTTTCCCTTTGCATATTTGAACGTGGAACAAATTTTCTGTTTATGAAAGATGTATTCTGGGAGAGGACTTCCACGTGGAACCTTTCTATGGAGTCACTTTCCAGAAGACACTTCCAAAGTCTCCTGGGGAATCTGTCTATGTGTTCCTCAGCTAAGATAACCTCCCAGAAAGGCAGGGGTGAGTGGTGCCCAACACCTCTTTTAAAAGCTTTAGCTAGAGGAACTGGAGACAAGGCTGAATGCACTTCAGAAGTTGTTCTTCAAAGATGTTTGCCGTGAGGAGCTCGCTCAAGGCAAACATTTTTCCCTAGTGAGAGAAGAAAGGAAAAAGCCTTTCAGCCACAAAAAAGCTAAGACTTTCATACACTCCTCTTGATATGGATGTGCCCTTTGAAACCTATTTTGAACCCTAGTGCTGAGGGACAAGGTGTGTGAAAAGACCAGACAGCATTGGTTCAACTGCTTCTTCATACAGTCCCTGAGGGCCAGAGTCTGTGATCAAGTGGAAGTGAAGTAAGAGCATTAAAAAAAGGGGGGGGGGGTTAAAATGACTGTATAAACCAATAGCAAACACCAGTGTTCCTTCCTTCCTTCCTTCTTTCCTTCCTTCCTTCCTTCCTTCCTTCCTTCCTTCCTTTCTTTCTTTCTCTCTCTTTCTTTCTTTCTTCCTTTCTTTCTAATGTAGCTGTGTTAGTCTACTTGTTAATTATGGTATAATTTGCAAACAGAGGAGACCTAAGTACACAATTTGAATATTTTATTTCATTTTAATTTATTTTATTATGTGTTTATATACACACTGTGTATATGTGTGGGCACTCATGCCAAAAAGCTAGAGTGGAAGTTAGAGGATAAATTGTAATAGTCATTTTTCTCCTTCCACAGACTAGGTTCTGTGGCTTGAGCTTTTTGGCCTCTTGGCTGAGCGGTAGATTCCTTACTCACAGAGCCACCTTACAGGGCATTTAAAGACATTTAAGAAATGGGTATATATATACCTAACAACCCCCAATATATACCTAACAACCCATGTTGGAGGCCTGGAACTCCCTGTGTGTGCCACCCTGGAGTCAACCTTCGTCTTGAATGCTGGGATTATAGGTGCATACACTAGAGGCCAATCCTTCTCCTGAAGGCGCTAAGCACAGATATGTATTCTATTGTCCCATTTTCAAAGTGCATGTATTTTGCAAAAGAGCAAAATTTCAATTCTTGGATTTTGGTACTATTTTTGCTAAATCATCCATATGGTATTGTTTCTATTTTATTGATTTTTATACAGATAATCAGATTCTTAAGTTGGCGCATGGTTCGTAATTAAAGGTATGCTTGAGAGAGAGAGAGAGAGAGAGAGAGAGAGAGAGAAGCTAAGATTTGAAATCTTATCAGTGATGAATGGTTCCTAGCTATAGTCTATGCCTCCAATATATAAGGAAGCTTTGGTATAATGAAGCTTGATGATTACAGGGGTGAAAACACAGCCAATTATTTTTTTGCTTATAAGAAATAGTCACATTTGTAAATTATTTGAAAAGAGTTGTAATTCAGCTGTTTTAGGGTATAATGTAAATTCATTAGAACATAATGATTTTTTCTAGTATTTAAAGAATTTTGTATTTCTTTCTTTAACACGTTTTAACACAAATTTTAGTAAAAGAAAATTATGTATGACTTGGTTTATAGACTTAAACCTGTGCATAGACTTCTTTGACACCATGTCCAAAATATATTCAGAATTCCATTGCGAACACACCTGTGCTTTCTGTGTTTGCCAAGGTATAGGACATCCATGAAACTTTATATCAGTTAGTCATAGAGAAAACACTGCTGTAATTTGAGGTCAGAACAATTCAATCACATGTAAAACACCAACGGAAAGACATTTCGAGTAGTGTGTAATTTACAATGAATTTCTGCAATTTTTTTTTTCTTTCCATTTTCCCCATTCCATTCTTCTGATATCAGGAGTGGCTAAGGGAGTGCATAGCATTCAGAGGTTAGAAAGAAGAAATAATGAAACTTGGCATAAAGAACCAAGAAGTGTTGAATAGAAGTCTGCTATCTAAAGAAAGCAACAGGCCTTTGTAATACACAATGGAGTCTCCTAGGAAACACCAACAACAGTTCCCTCAGCAGCCTTGTGTTACTTGGTCCAATGACATTTAAGCAACTAGACATTTCGATCTCATTTCTGTGGAAACGTTTGCCATGGAAATCTGTGGCGGCCAGAAGTGTGATGCAGGCTTATGTTCTGGACACTCTGGATCGACTCAGGAAGAATGAGGCCCGCTCACGCTAAATATGAGCTTCTATTCCAAACTGTCCCATCCCAAAGGTTTCTAGCTGTGCCTTGGAGCTGAGCCACAGGGGCACAGAACTGCTTGCATCCAAACTTAAAACAAGAATTTTCCTGAGAGTTCTATCAACTCTAGAGTGTGTGAACAGTGAGGTGTACAGTCTTCTCAAACAAGGAGCTCAGAAGGACGGCACACTGTCAGGTGAGGGAACCACTGGGGCTTTCAAAGCTGTGCCAAAGTCATCAGATTGATTTTGGTTTCTTTAATGTGCACACACAGGAAATAGCCTTTTCTCTTTGGGGGCCTGAAGGAAAAAGACTGCCCATGAAGGAAATGGATCTGAAGAGACTTCATGGCCAACCAGGTTATCCAAGTGAAGCTACTCACGTGATCTCATGGGAAACTAGGACAGCCAGGACCTACAAGGCTGACATTAGAGAAAAGTTGCTGAGGTGGTAGAGAAGCAGGTAGGATACAACAACAGGAAATCCAGTGAGGAGAAACCTTTTTGAATATCCACATAGTCTATTCTATCATCAAAACAGTCTTTATGTAACCTGCTACTGTTTTTAACTATAATATATCAATGAGGAAAATAATTTGGCATAATAACTTTTTCATTAAACTTTGTGGTGGTTAATCTTCATTGTTAAGTTAATGGATTTAGAATCACCTGGAAGACATATTCTGAATGAACATTTAGAGTTTCCCCAAGAGGTTTAATTAGAATGAAAGTCCAACCCTCAATGTAGGTGGCACAATTTTGTAAGTAAAAAAGATTTGATATAAAAAAATAAAAATAGAGAGAGAACGTAAGCATTCCCTTTTCTCTGCATTTGGATTGCAGATACTTCTCACACTCATGACATCATCCTGACATGACTGACTGTGCCCCCTCAAAACAGTAAGCAAAGATAAACTCATCTTTCCTTAAATTGCTTTTGTCAAGCGATTTTCCACAGCAAATTGATACATTGTTTGTATTTAAACAAAGATGTCTTCTAGAAATTAAATAGTCTGTACGAGCAAGAAAATGGAAAAATGTGATGAGTCAGGTGATAAATCTCTCTAAATATTTTGGGACTGAAGTAACAGATTCATTGCCCTTCCTTCACTTCTTTCATCAAATGAAGAGTCCTGACTTCAAATAAATAAATTATAATGTAAATTATACTGTCTGTGTCTTTGATGTTCCTTCTCTTTGGAGCTCACATAGATGAAGAAAGGAAGAAGCTGGTGGTTGCAATGAAGGGACACTGGAGTACAGCATGAAGTATGCTTGGTAATGGGACGAAGGACATCTGTGAAGCTTAATCCCTCTTCTCACTATCAGCCATCTCTCCTTTCAGCTTCCTCCTAACTGTAATTCTGCATTTTGGAACAAATAGACTCACCTTTGCCCCCTTAGGTGTAAGTATTTCCTACTGGGTGGGTGAAGAGAATTGCCAGGGTGGGAAAAGGCCAAGACAAATAGATTCTGCTATGGAGACAGACTCCAGCAGAGGCTGTTCAAGTGAAGAGAGGATTGTGCTGTAGAGCAGATGCCAGAAAGGGGGGGGGGGGTAACAGATACCTTGCAAGCAGGAAAAAGATTGGGGGCTAAAATCAGTTGATAGTCATTAACAGCTAGCAAGGTAACCAGGTTAAATTACAAATCTACATCCCCCTGGTCAAGAAGCCTGGAGTTTCTTAGTTGAGTGGCTTACGCTGCATCTTTATAATGATGCAGTCAGATGCATTCTGAACTACAGACTTCTTGATGAGTGAGTATAGCAGATCTCGAAGATGATTAATGTAGCTGTTAACTTGACAGAATTTAGTCACCTAGGGAGGGAGTATCAGTGAGAAAAGTTTTAGATTAGGTGGCCTGTTGGGGATCATCTTAATTGTGTTCATTGATGTAGGGAGATCTATCATATTTGCATATGGAACCATTTTCCTGAAGGATATCCTGAACTGTGTACGATAAGGAAGCATGAACGCTAGCACACATGAATTCATAGTTCTCCTCTGGTGGCAGATGTTATGGGACCAGCTGCTAAAAGCTTCTGCTACCTTAGCTTCCCAACAGTTATGGACTGTGCCATGAAATAAACCCTTCTTAAGTTGCTTTGTTTGGGTGCTTTATTATAGCAACAGGGGGAAAAAACAAAAACCAAAAAACTAAGACAATGGCCTCAATCTCCCAAGGTGACTGCTGAAAGATTGCTTATACAGATACCAGGTTCTGACCACATCTGTAGGCAAGCTCACAACTTTTATCCATATCCCTCTGATCAGGCAAGAGGGAAAAGGAGCAATAATCTTATTATGTCTTCCATTTTCTGTGAAGTAAGCAAGTCCATAGGTCTAACTACACACACAGAGATTGTTCTCAGTCTTATTTTTAGAATATGAGTATGGCTTGAGTCCACCTCCATGGTTCAAATAATGAAAAGAGATGAAGGAGTATCAACAAGTCTACAGTAGGGCCACAGGGTGGTACTCATGGAAGGTGACATTGTTAAGCCCCCTGGGTAGGAGGAAAAATCATGGTTGATTTCCAATTATCAAGTTGAGACAAGTAAACATCAAGTATCAGGAGGTGGTGTACTGAGGTTGATGAGCAGGAAGTGACGTCTAGATCCAGGAAACAGAACTGTTTAGATGTGTAGCATCCTTTATTGGAGTGCTGATAAGAATTGCTTTAAGGGTGAGCTGTACTAGTGTCTTGAATTCATGCTGCTGCTGACAAATAGCTTGATGTGGTGCTGCAGTTAGATGGGAAATCTCTCTGCTTCTTGGTTCTTATAGTAAATATAGGTCTTAAGAAGTACCAGTTTTGAATCGCTATCTTCAAGTGGGAAAAAGGTAAAGAGCCCTCATTCATATGTGTTCAGAGCTCCCGTTTGTGTTCCCCTTAGTGTGCAAACCTGTAGAGATGATCTCTTCTACTGAATAGAAGCATCACCTATGAATAAAAGACTGATTGGCCAATGAGCTGAAGCAAAATTCAAAGGTGGAGCATCTGGGAAAGAGAAAGAAATTTTGGGAAAATAATTAAGCATGGGAGATTCATCCCAGACATAGAAGAAGATGGTGATGAAAAACTTTTATTCATATATAAGAAGTTTCAGAGTTGTTATTTCTGACCAAGTTGATGGGTGGAAAAGTATGAAGTTATAGATGGGATCTATTGCACAAACCTTAAAAAAAAAAAAAAAAAAAAAAAAAGGTAGCCTTTTCCTTAAACTAAGTTGAGAAACCCTGGGGCAACAGAAAAGTATTCAAAATGAGAGGCTTATTTTGGGTGAGGACATGGCCTACTACTTCGTCATCTTTGACTTTTTAAAAATGGTAGATTAGAGAGCATGCTTAAATAAATGCATATTGGTGTTTTGAAGCTATGCACACAATAGAATAATGGCATTTAGCAGATTAAAATTTAATTGATTCATGTGTTTTTGTATAGATTGAAATACATCCATTTACCTAAATATCTATTATCAATTGATTGATCTATCCATCCTACTATCTATCTATCTATCTATCTATCTATCTATCTATCTATAGCTATATATCACCTATCTGTCTGTGTATCTATGTATCTATGTATCTGTCTGTCTGTTTGTATTTATCTATGTATCTATGTATCTATCTGTCTGTGTATTTATCTATATATCTATGTATCTATGCATTTATGTATCCATCTGTGTATGTATGTATATATGTATGTAAGTATCTATCTATATATTTATCATCTATATAGTCTATCTTTTACTCACCCTCTGTAGAAGGCTGTTCATTATTAGTTTCACATTTCTGATTATGAAGGTCTGAAGATGACTGAGAGTACCAAACCTTCACATCTGGGAGCTAAAGTAAGGTTAGAATCCATGGTAAAAGTAAGTTGATATCTGCGCTATTGAATTTTAGCCGGAATTTATTGAATTTTGTTCTAGGTTAATGAAAGCTTTGTACAGCTCAGGCATTAAATAAGAGTCTGAGTAAACGCATCTGAGTATTGCAGATGAAAGAGTCTGTATCTAGTGACGATGACCATTGCAGAGACAGACGGGGAGGGAGCACTCAAGACAAATCTAAAACAAATTCCCTCTTTTAACAAATTTGACAAACAGCAATCAGTTGATGGGAAAATAAACATGGAACTTAGGATGAATTTGCTAAGGAGGAAAAAGTGAGTGAGTGAGTGACTGTCATAGCTGGGATGTATCAAATGACAATATCTACAGCATAAGCCGAGATAGAGGTAGTTATATTTCTTGCAGCCCTTCTATTATTCTGTATGCTTTTAACTGAATATAATAACTATAAAGTTCATTTTATAAGTTAAAAGATACAAGATCATTACTTATTGTCATATCAAAGGGAAAATTCATTTTAGAAAATACGTTCTTAAATAATCATTGAAAGTATTATTAAGGTATTTTTCAATGAATAATCCATATCTTGTAGTTATACATATGCTAGAAAAATATTACTACTATTTAGGTATAGCCAATCATATTTATGGATGAAAATAGATAAGCAATTATTTTTGTAGAATTCAAAGTATTAAATGTTACGCTTACTGTATGTGGTATAGTATTTTTTTTTGCTCTATTTTTATACTTTTAATGACATTCTCTGTTATTGTATGGGGCACATTTAATTCCTTTTGTCTATACAAGGTAATTATCGATAATGTAGATAATATATATACACATCCAAATTACCTTCACCCCAGAGAAAAGATGAATTTGTTCCAGGTGTGTGTATGTGTGTGCATGCATTTTGGTGTGTGTGTGTGTGTGTGTGTGTGTGTGTGTGTGTGTGTGTGAAATAATAGTGGGGTGGTTTTCTTTATAAAAATCATTTGAGGCACATGATATTTTAAGTAGCTTTTGTTTTCAAGCGAAATGTCTTTCCTAAAAATGTCTCTGGAAACAACAACAATGTGTTTGATTTAAAATTAGCTCTGGAAAACAACGTGTTTAAGTTATTTGATCTGGAGTATATAAATGCAAATAGATTTGTCTAAAAACCCAAACTGTTCTTTTCCTTTAGAATTCCAGACATAACATCACTTCTCCTAGGCAGGAGAAAACCTTGTCTGAGCACAATGCTATTCTTCCCTTCATCCCAGGGAGAAGATAAATTTGTTCCAGGGATAGGAAGGAAAGGCAAAATGTCATTGTCTTAGCACCATTGTCATCAAATTATCTAAGACTCCAGAGTATTTCTTAAGATATTTCTAATGTTCAGTTTGACAATAACAAACCCATCCTCCAAACCACATCGTAATTCCTATAGTATTTCTTTAGTAGTCAAGTATACTTGGAGTGTCAGCCATTGACAAAAGTTGATGTAGGGCTGGGACAATAGTGCTGCAGAATAGGCAACTGTAGTAGACAAACTGCTCAAATGTGTGCGAGCAGACTTTAGAACATCAGTAAAGGTCAAAGGGTCAGTGATTCACTTCCTGTGCTAGTCATTATGTTGTTCCTTATAACACATTTCTGGAAGCGACTCTCAACAGAAACAATCCTGCAAATGTCTTAATTTGTGCAAAATGAAGAAATACATCTTAGACTCAAAACTGAGAATTGTTCTGACTATTAAAAATACTCAGTGGGGGGGGACAAGATGGCTCAGTGGGTATAAAGGTGAGTGGGGCCAGTTTGGTGACCTACATAGTAGAAGGAGAGAACTGGCTCCCACAACTAGTCCTCTTATTTCCACACACATGCATTTACACACACACACACACACACACACACACACACACACACACACACAAATAAAACCAGAAATAATCATAGCAAAAGAACCAAGAATACAGCACTAAACCTTACCTAACAGTCAAAGATGTGATGTGGCAAGATGGCGTTAAGGTAACTAATGTAAGGTCTGTTCATAATAGACACATATTCTTGTTTATGTATGTGTTGGAATACCATTGATATCACCAGGATATACTTCCTCTTGATCTCATAATGTACTGTCCTCTTTAGCTGGCCTTTATTTTTATAGAATTACATTCTGTAGTAGATTTTCTCTTCAATGGATAACAGTTCCCTTTACGTTTTTGGGGTAAATTTTAGCCCACCAGGATCATTCCACTTTATTATATTCCTGGATGAATAGGGGAACAGTGCTTCTATTCTAATATTGACACTCTAGGTCTGGAATAGAGTGGTTGTCTAAGAAACAGGTTTCTGTTGTTGGTACTGCTGCTTTTTTGGATACTGTTGTTGTCACTGTCCTTTATTTGTTTGAGGTATGGTAACACTGTTAGGCTGTAGGATGGAGTCTCTCTAGCAAGGGTGTCAGGTATACCTGATACAATTGCAGGTCTGCCAGAGCCTCAGTCTGAGTGATTTCATCAGCTATGGCTGCCCCAAGAACTGTTCCCTTTTAATGATTATCTGTGTGAATTACCAGGCTCCACTGACAGAGAAGTGGGGGGGGGGGGGGGGGACAGAAAGACAGAGAGACACACAGTGAGACAGGAAGAGAGACATGAAGAGAGACAGGAAAAGAAAGACAGAGAGAGACACACAGAGATAGAGAGGCAAACAGGGAGAGAGAGACGCAGAGAGACAAGGAGAGACAAGGAGAGAGAAACAAACAGATATACACAGAATGAGTCACATACATGAATAGACACAAACTCTCTATCTCCCCAGAGAGACAGACAGACAGACAGACAGACAGACAGACACACACACACACACACACACACACACACACACACACACATTCTTTTTTTTTAACGACTTTATTTTGCAAAACAAAGATAAATGTAAAGATTTTAAACATTTTTTTGCTTAAAATTATACATTTTTGTCAGTACTGTTTTTTCAGACATTAAAATAAATTTTACATAAAACCATGTGAATATGTTTTTTAGTCAGTACTTGATTTTTTTCAAGGGCTTGACAGTATGCATTGAAAACGTACTAGTTGCAATAAGCGTAAAGTACATGCAAAACAAAACGCAACATGGGAATAGTCAAAGTCTTCTTGTTTTGTGAATATATGTATATTTTTTGTTTTCTTTATTTCTTGGACTTCATACAGTCTGTGAGTTGTTTCTGGGGGAGTGCAAGCCTCTGGGGTTAGCATCCCACTATCAGTGACTGCATATTATGTCTGTTCTTTTGTGACTGGGTTATCTCACTCAGGATGATCTTCTCTAGATGCAGCCATTTTCTTAAGAATTTGGTTAAGTCATTGTTTCTGGTGGCTGAGTAGTATTCCATTGTGTATATGTACCACAATTTTTGTATCCATTCGTCTTCTGAAGGACATCTGGGTTCCTTCCAGCTTCTGGCTATTATAAATAGAGCCGCTATGAACATTGTGGTGCATATATCTTTGTTGTGTATTAAAGTGTCTCTGGAGTATATGCCCAGAAGTGGAATAGCTGGGTCTTCAGGTAGTACTATATCCAATTTTCTGAGGTATCACCAGACAGATTTCCCAAGTGGTTGTATTAGGTTGCAACCCCACCAACAGTGGAGAAGTGTTCCTATTTCTCCGCAGCCTCGCCAGCATCTGCTGTCATCTGAGTTTTGGATCTTGGCCAATCTGACTGGTGTGAGGTGGAATCTTAGGGTTGTTTTGATTTGCATTTCCCTGATGGCTAAGGATGTCGAGCACTTCCTCAGATGTTTTTCGGCCATTCGGTGTTCCTCAACTGAAAATGATTTGTTTAGCTCTGTACCCCATTTTTTAATAGGGTTATTTGATTCTCTGGACACACACACATTCTTGATAAGCTTTTTTCATAGAATTTGGTATAAATATCTGGTTCGGGACAACAGAAGTCTCAAATTCTACTTTAGAGTACCATTTTCGTTTTCATTTTATGCATGTGCATGTTGATGCTGTAACGGATGTGTGGATGTCAGAGGACAATGTGCTGACGTTGATTCTCTCCCTTCAGCATGTGGACTCTGAGATAGGACTCCAGTTTTCAGGCTTAATGGCAAGTGCCTACCTTTACTCACTGATCCATCTACCCAGTCCCTGAACACCATTTAAAACTTTATATTTATCATTATTATTCATATAAATTATGATATTATAATTGTATGAATGTCTTAGTACTTTTTCTTTTCTTTTTTTAGCATAAAGATTACAATGTTGAGACCAAGAAATGGTTTCCACTACACAGTTCTAGAATGTTGGATATAAACCACCTCTTAGTGATAATCTGTGACCAGCGTCATGTCACAAACCTTAATAGCTTGTAACTTACTGAATTTTAAAAACTACTTTAAAAAGTTATTTTTAAAAATTCAGCATTCGTTGATACATCTGTTACATGCCAAAATAGAACTGTTAGCAATTCTGGAATGTTCTCAGAAATAATGAGACTTGGCGAAATGCACCCGGTGCCTACAAGTTGACTTTAAGGCATCTAGGATGCACAGCTGGGTCTTGTTAATGGTGCCAGTGGAATGTGCAGCACTATCTATTTTATGACAGTCCCACACCTACTTTTACCTTATAAGGTAAAGACCAAACTTTTAAATGTCTATTATACATAGTCCTATATTTAGCAACAAAATGTGATTTTTGCAAGCCAAAAAGAAATAGGAATCCAGTCTCCAGATGCTGTTTTTGAAAGGCAGCATCTAAACACTTGCTGGCCCATGTCACAATAATGTTGTTGGAGAAGATAATTTCAGCCTGCTTTCCTAAATGCATCATACGAAGCCAGCTTCTTCTTCTTCTTCTTCTTCTTCTTCTTCTTCTTCTTCTTCTTCTTCTTCTTCTTCTTCTTCTTCTTCTTCTTCTTCTTCTTCTTCTTCCTCCTCCTCTTTCTTCTTTATTCACCGGTTTCTTCTCCTCTTTCTCCTCCTCTTTTTTTCTTCTCCTCTTTCAATATGAGGATTGAAATGCTCAAATCCATAGCAGGAGTTGCAGTTGTTAAAAGTGCTCATTCATACTCTTTGAACCCAACAGAAACTCCTTTTATTGCAAATCCCATGGGAAGACAACCTACTCGAAATACTCCAGAAAAAAGGAAGAGTTTGAGATACACCAAGTATTTGAAGACTTCAAGTAATTAGCACTTTAGTCCGGCCTCCATAGGACATAAGAAGACTGAAGATGAAGACTACCCCCTTCCTCCTGGATAGCTGGATGGTATTCCAATCCTACATTAGCTAACGGACACCCTCCTTCATTACTCTGCCTTACACTGACAAGTTGTAGAGACGTCTCTTGAATAGATGTCAGTCTCACTCTCCTAAGATAGAAGCCTCCAGGGGCAGGGCAGAAGCCAAGGCTTGGTCATAAGACACTGACATCTTTTCTTCTCTTGTCTTTTTCTCTCCTCCTTCCTACCCCTGGTCTCTTATCTTCCTTCTTTCAGCCTGCATCTTGATCTGAGGGAGTGCTACTCTCTCGGGGTTATCCCTGAAAATCCCTGAGGCAGATCACTCAGGCACAGGATTTCTGATCATGACCTCAGAGACTACGTGATTTGATAAATGGTTGACATTTTTAAGTTATTAAATTTTGTGTTAATTTTTAAGGTGCAAATAAGTAACATAATGGTTTAAACATCTACTAAAACAATCCCAAGTTTAATTGGACTTATGCATTTACACATATGAAGACTCATAAAGAATGAGAAAAACACTTTGAAGGTACTGGCTTCATAGGACCTTTGTGTCATCATGTGTGGTCTCAATATATGATGTGAAAGGAAAACTATCATTACACCATAAAGGTTTATGAACTCTACTAATGTAAGCATTAGCACACTTGAAAGAGTTAGAAACATTGTCGCAGACCATTGTTTACAAAAATGAATTGATTCAAACTTCAGTAGAAAGAAAAGTCATTCCATTTTGTAGTGTGGTTTGCTCTTTCTATAATCATACATAAATATTTACAACATATGTTCTTCCATGTATAGGCACGTATAAACATAGACTCCTAAATATTTTGTATTCTAGTAGAAATTACGTTATTAAAAGTCAATGTAAACTAAAGTCTGACTTACCATAAAAATGAAAAATATTACATATTAATGGATTTTTTGTACCAGTAAGCCATGTTGTTTCAATTTTGTAAATCCACCTATTTACAACTCAGTGCTTAGTAAATGAATTTCATAAGAATAGCCTAGGTAAACTCTTGAGTTCCTTGATAAATGGATGCATATGAAAATATGTGAGATTCAATAATATTTTTACTAAGAATATAAGTATGAAGAAAAATAAATATTATACAGAGTATAGAAGACTTGTTCTATAAACTAGAAACTAACTATCATTTATCATCTTTGGCTCAAGGCCTGACATCCCCAAGGGTATGTATCTGAGAAAAGAAATCGAACTTATCAAAAAGAATTATGCACTCTTTCCTACATAGCAGAATCAGTAGGTCCAGGTAGGAACTTTTCTTAAAATTTGAAGTAACTTTATGCATTTTTTCTAGTAATTGATATATAGCTGTCATTTACTAAATGCCTTTTCCACTCACACAAACCATTATCACTGCTGGTTAACTTATACTTGTGACCCTACTGTGCTTCCAATGCTTCCAGTGCCTACAGTGCCCCCACTGCTTCCTGTGCCTCCAGTGCTTCCAGTGCCTCCAGTGTTTCCAGTGCCTCCAGTGCTTCCAGTGCCTCCAGTGCTTCCAGTGCCTCACATCCAGTGTGCTTCCAGTGCCTCCAGTGCTTCCAGTGCCTCCAGGGCTTCCAGTGCCTCACATCCAGTGCTTCCAGTGATGATAATGGACTGAACTTCTGACACTGTAAGCAAGCTGTCTCAGTCATGCTGTGTCTTTACAACAATGGAAACCCCCAAACAAATATGTTTTCCATTTCTCAGTAATTTTTCTGAACTTTGTCTGTTATGGATGAAAGCACTCAGCCCAGACCATTTCTCCCTATACCCTTGATTTAAGCACAACAATAGTGGTCATACAGAAAATACCCACACCCACAGAAGGGTTAAACCAGTGAGTTAGGCGTAGTTCATACCATGACAGAGGGCACAAAGTAGGTCTTCAAAGTGTCGTCATCAGCTGTTTTCTCATACTTCTCTCTATGTGTCCTGTTAGATACATGTCACTGGGATGTGTCCTAATGTTCATGCCACTGACAAGTTCTATTCTACTTAGTTCTTCCTCCTTTCAAAGACACTGCAGGGTTTTGGTGTTCTTCTGTTGGCACGAGGATCCAAGCACATGCTGGATTAAAGGGCGGTTCCGTCCAGCCCTTCATTCCTTGTTTCTTTTGATAGTTCTCACACTCATGCTGATGGGGTGGGGGAACCAACCCCTCCCCCCGAAAAAAAACTGAATCATCATGAAGAGAATCAATTTTGGTGGTGGCCATTATTGCCATACTTGGGGTCAGGAGCATTCTTATTATCTTATTTTTAAAACTTTTTTCTTTAGATTTTTTTTCATTCTGTGAAGGTTTTATCTGTATTTTTTCTGCTTTGCTTGTAATGGAAAGTCATATCCCGTCTTAAGTAGTCACTTTCATTGGATTCTACCATATGTGTGGGTGGCATTGTTTTAGATAAATTGAGGTGACAAAATCCTGGCATGCTACGTTTTAGAATATAAAAGATCACCATATGTAGAAAGAGAAAAAAAAGAGAACATTTTATTATCAGGAGCTTGTGACCATTGCTAGAAAGGTGTTTAGATGTGAATTTACTTGTTATCTAAGAACTCAGATTTGAATTCTCAACATGTACTATGTGGACTCTGTGAAGTCATACAAAGTTTTTATTCACAAAATACAACAGTAAACTGTTCCTTGCTAATAAAACTTGAATAAAACCAAACATCTGAATGAAGAAAATTCAGGATAGTATATATACTTGTATAAGACAAGCATTTTATAGAAATGACTGAGTAATATTGGCTTCTGGTAAGTAATCCCAGCTTTTTAGTAATAGTTTAATTGTGATCTTCTCCTTGACACCAATCATATTGCTGACTTTTTGGCCTTCCCTCAAACATGCTTAGACTAAGATCTTTACCAGGATTAACACTTAGCTTCTAGGACTTTAGAGCAACTTACTATCATACTTGAAAGGACTTTTCTGGGGAGTTTGTATATGTGGATGGTGTTAGATATTTAAATGAATGTCATTTGTCCTATATATATAACGTTTGGAAAATGTGGTTTTATTTTTCTGTTAATTTCCCTTCTTTCTTTCTTTTTTTCTTTCTTTCTTTCTTTCTTTCTTTCTTTCTTTCTTTCTTTCTTATTTATTCATTTTCCTTCATACAAAAAATATTTTAGCCATCTTCAGACACACCAGAAGAGGACACTGGATCCCATGACAGATGGTTGTGAGCCATCATGTGGGTGCTGGGAACTGAACTCAGGACCTCTGGAAGAGCAGTCAGTGCTTTTAACCACTGAGCCCTCTCTACAGCCCTTACAGTTTCTTACTATCTTTTATTTATTATCTAAAATCTTAGAGACAAAATAGAAAAAAAAATCAGAGTATACATCATTCCTCTCTTAAAAATAAAAGATGATTGCTTATGAGCACTTAAGAGTTAGCTTACTCCTGTTATTGTTGAATCTGCCTTTGCTCATTAATAGTAATCTCTACTTAAAAGCACTGGGTAGTGTAGCTTAAGTTATGAAATAGCAGGTTTCCGGGTCACTGGATATTAATTCATAAGCTAGCAACTGTGTCGTCGAAGACTCAGTTCTGTCTTTTATATATAAAACAAAACAGTCATGTAGTAACTCAGTTTTACCAAAATGTAATCTCTAGTCTTTTGATTCTAAGTGTTTTGGTCTGGCCTGGGTTGACATGGCATAACTCTGCCCTAAGCTCCTTAGCCTGTCTTTCCTTGACACAAGTGTTGGGCAGAACAATAGTTATAACTTAAACCAAAAATGCTAAGTGAATAGTTCAATAATTAGAGTTCACCAAAGTGGTTTTTCTCTCCATCCCCCTTTTGGACACAGCTCAACTACAGTGTTTAATTTTGAATATAATTCCACTCTATTTATAATTAAAACAAGTGAATAAACCAGGAAGTGAAAGGATCTTTGAAGAGCAACTAGTAGTAATAAATCTGTCAAGACCAAGTAAAGGATACATCACACCAAAAAGACAAACCTTTATGTTTTGCCAAATATTGAAACATACAAAAATCCCTCATGCACGAGCCATGTATATTTAAGAAACAGTGATGCCATGAGCTATTTTGACAGCTCTTCAAATACCCTTTCTTGGAGTTACTTGTTTCGGTGACAACCCATGCCTATTCCCAAACACCACTAGATATCACAGATAGTATAGACTTCAACATTTAACTTGGGGAACATTTATATTTGTGAGAAGTGAGATTGCTTTCCTTGATTTATAAATTATAAAAAATTACCAGTTTCTATGAGATTTGGTGTTGTCAGATGTGTATTTGTTAAAATAATACTTTTCAACCAGAGAGGAGAGGGGAAGTAGGCACAGACTCACACCCCCCCCCCCAGAAGTTATCTCCAATCATAACTGATTGCACAGAAAAAGAAAAAAGTTTTTTTTTTTTTTTTTTTTTTTTTTTTTTTTTTTTTTTTTTAGTGTTTTTAGAAGTTATTTGTTCTGTGATGCTGTGAAGTAGCATTTTGGATTTTTTTAGTCTTACAGGTATTTTGCATGCATGTGTGTGCACACACACATATACACACACATATATGTATGTAAGCACACACAAACATATATATGTGTATGTATAGGTTTTTAGTTTTGTGTTTTTAAAAGATTTCTTTTGTGTGAACATGTGTGTCTCTGTTGTCTGTATGAGTTTCTTGTACTTTTTCTTTGAATCTTTTCATAGTTTGTTTTAACATATTTTAATATGGTTGTTTTTACATTGTCTTACTTTATTTTTAGATGCCTAATTGTTTTCAAATAAGAGAGAGAAAGAAAGGGTCTGGATTTTGGTGGGAAAGGAGATAAAGAGGATCTAGAATGATTTGGGAGCAGAACCATAACCAGAATATATTGTATTAAAAACCATTTTCAATAAAAAGAAATATAAACAGTATAAAAAAGAAATATAAACAATAGAGCAGATGATATGATCCAGGACTGGTATGAGGAGAAATTGCTAAATAAATACCACAAGGAAAAAAAAAAACAAACTAAATCTCTCAAAGTTGAAGGAAGAGAACCAGAAATGACAAAGAAAAAATTTAAGAAGCCACTCAGATATTTATCATGATAAGAACCAAAGTCACTGGTTATTTTCATAACTCTTAATAGGCACTCATGATCAATTCTGGAAGAAAGACAAAAAACAAACAAACAAAAAAAAAAAACAAAAAAAAAAAACCTAAAAAACAAAAAACAAAAACACAGCATGGTTGCTTTGGATTTTTATGCCCTGAAAAAATTAGTTACTTTTATTTATGCGTATGTAAGACTTCCTGCTTGTCTTCATGGGCATTGTGCATGTGTGGGCTCATGGAAGTCAGAAAAGGAAAGTGGAATCCTTGGAAGTGGAGTTGTGGGCAGTTGTGAGCCATGGTGTGGGAGTTGAGAACTGATACACAGGCCCCTGCAAGGACAGCAAGTACTTCTAAACTCTGAGAAATCTCTGTAGCCTGACAGTCTGTATTTTGAGGGAGATGCGGTATCTAGAAATGATGGTGTTCATGAGAAGCCCCAGCTGTTTGGATGCAGGATGCTCTTCAGTTCTTCCATTTGAACACTGTCAACATTCTCTCTTGTTAAGTATTTTATGACATTCGCAGGATTTTTTGTTTGTGAGCACATTTCTCTCTCAAAAATCATTTAACTATTTTATACATGAAGAAAAATTTTCTTAAACAGGAAAAATGAGACTGGGCATGAAATAGAAAAAGCAGAAGGGAAGTGTGGTGTACTGGCTGGTTTTGTGTGTCAACTTGACACAATCTGGAGTTATCACAGAGAAAGGAGCCTCAGTTGGGGAAATGCCTCCATGAGATCCAGCTGTAAGGCATTTTCTCAACTACTGATCAAGAGGGGAGGGCCCAGCCCATTGTGGGTGGTGCCATTCCTGGGCTGATAGACCTGGGTTCTATAAGAAAGCAAGCTGACCAAGCCAGGGGAAGCAAGCCAGTGAGTAACATCCCTTCATGGCCTCTACATCAGCTCCTGCTTCCTGACCTGCTTGAGTTCCAGTCCTGACTTCCTTTGGTAATGAACAGCAATGTGGAAGTGTAAGCTGAATAAACCCTTTCCTTCCCAGCTTGCTTCTTGGTCATGATGTTTTGTGTGGGAATAGAAGCCCTGACTAAGACACATGGCTTATAATTTAACAAAGGATGTAGGGATTTTTTTAATAATGGAAAAGCTTATAAATGTGCACAGAAGGTCTGGAACAATCCATTTACACCAAAACCCATTTTGCATGTAATAAACTCCTAACCACCATTTACCCAAGTGAAAAGGCAAACAAAAAGATCCCTGAACACACCGGCAGAAGCACATACGGTGCCATATTGAGCAAAGCAATAGGGTGCAAATTCAGAATTATATTGAAATTTCACAAGTGTCACTAGAAAAAAGGACTAGAAAGCCCTGCCACACCGTGAGTACAATTTCCAATGATTTCCACACTTGCACTTCATTACATAAAGAAAGCCACATATCCGGTGCTCTGTGTTATCTCGGAGTGTTCACACAAACTCACGAGACCACAAAGGAGAGCCTTCACACTAACCAGTAGATTATGCATGCTTCTCAGATATTCCAAACGCATTTCCAGAATAATTCTGTTTCTTTGATTGCCATGTGTTGCACAGATTAATAAGGGAGACTTTGGGAATCATTTATCATAACAGTCATGAGCAGATAATGGCCAGATAACTGTCATAATGTAAATAATTAATACTGTAGACAACCTTCAACTTGACTGTGTTTACACATATTTTTGAATTGGTAGAATAAAGAATTTCTAAAAAGCAAGTAATTTAGAAAATACTCAGATCTTGTTTTCTAAATTTACAAATAATTTTTTACAATAGTCAACAATATTAAACTTATTTTATGATCCCTATATTAATAAAGATTCTTATTAGGAAAATATGCATGTACAAAGATCTGATTATAAGTTATAGATTGGTATTGTTACTATAAATTTCTTTCTTTCGTGGCAATGGCCAGTTTGCCATTTAAAGCAATATGATACTGAACTAGAAATTATATTCTTCCTTAATCTCTTGCTGTGTGTTGTGGTTCTTATGATCTAGTCAAGTACCACACTCGTATTTTGTGAAGTCTACTCTTTATTAACCTGTCTGGAAAAAAAGCTGTCTTATGGAGCTACTTGTCCAGATTATGTCTGATAGGTGTACAGGTTTGAACCTGTAAGTTTGACATAGCTTGTCAGAGCAGAAATCCAAGTAGGTCTTAAAATCAATGAGACTAAAAGGTCTGAAAGTTAGTGTTGACAGCAGTCTGGACTACAGCAGCTGTTTCCTAGGATCCTGTAGTGCCCTCAGGGAATGTCTACCATTTTGTACACACTTTCTTGATGATATGCAATTGTTCTCATAGTCTCCCTTATGGTGGTGACCTATCAGCGTAAGCATTTCATAAATAGTACTTAAGTTTTATTTTCTTAATTGAAGCTTCCATGGGTATTTCTTAATTTCAGTGTCTTTAAAGTGGCCAAATGCACTTGCTACTTGGAAACCTCAAAGCTGCCTTTTGTCACCTCCTATTCCAGCCTTTCTCGCTCCTTGTGTAACTAGTGTCGGCTTTTCCTCATGGAAGCTTCTATTTTCCCTTCCTTGTTAGTTTTTCTTCATGGAGATTTTCAGCTTTACTCTTTGCTTCCAGACTTTAGGATCAGAAACAAGCCCTCTATTTTAAGTTCATATAACATGTTCTTGGTTATTTAAAAAAAACATAAGCAGATAAATAATTTTTAGAATATTTCAGTGTACCAAGACAAACACCAAGACTACTAAATTCTGATACTATTAGTTATATTGAATTAAAATCAAAGACAACAAAGGAAACCACTAAAGATCTAAGAAACTGCAAGTCTTGTTTTGATGCCCTGACGCCTAAGGTAGTGGTTGAGCTTGGGAAGTTTGAAAGGAAGAAGTTTCGAAACTCTAATTTGCAAGATGGACATAAAGACATGGAGGGAGAGCCGAAACACCCGAATCCATTTCCTAAAAAGGAAGCACTGGCCTTGGACGAGAGGAACAAGGTGGATGCTGGTAACTACCCCATCCTGCTGTGGTGGTCCCCACTGACTGGAGAGACCGGCAGGCTCGGCCAGTGTGGGGCAGATGCTTGCTTCTTTACCATCAACAGGACCTTCCAGCATCATCCTATGACCAAGGCCTTCCTCTTCTATGGTACGGACTTTAACATAGACAGCTTACCTCTGCCTCGGAAAGCTCATCATGAGTGGGCCCTTTTCCATGAAGAATCCCCAAAAAACAATTACAAACTCTTCCATCAGCCAGTCATCACCTTATTCAACCATACTGCTACATTCAGCAGGCATTCCGACTTGCCACTGACTACACAGTACTTGGAAGGTGTAGAAGTCTTGAAGTCACTCAGATACTTAGTTCCTTTACAGTCTAAAAACAACCTCAGACAAAAACTGGCCCCATTGGTGTATGTTCAGTCGGACTGTGATCCACCATCAGACAGGGACACCTATGTTCGGGAGCTGATGGCTTACATTGAAGTTGATTCCTATGGCGAGTGTTTACAAAACAGAGATCTTCCTCAGCAGCTAAAAAACCCTGCCTCTATGGATGCTGATGCCTTCTACAGGGTCATTGCCCAGTATAAGTTCATCCTTGCTTTTGAGAATGCAGTCTGTGATGATTACATCACAGAGAAGTTCTGGAGACCACTGAAGCTGGGAGTCGTGCCTGTGTATTACGGATCTCCCACCATCGCAGACTGGCTTCCAAGCAACAGAAGTGCCATTCTTGTATCGGAATTTTCTCACCCCAGAGAACTGGCAGGCTTCATTAGGCGACTGGATTATGATGACGGATTGTATGAGACCTATGTAGAGTGGAAGCTAAAGGGCGAGATCTCTAACCAGCGACTTCTGACAGCTCTCCGGGAACGGGAGTGGGGCGTGCAGGACATTAACCAGGACAACTACATTGACACATTCGAGTGTATGGTGTGCCACAGGGTGTGGGCAAACAGGAGGCTACAGGAGCAGGGCCTACCACCCAAACAGTGGAGGGCGGATGTGAGCCACCTGCATTGCCCAGAACCTGCCTTGTTCGATTTCTCATCTTCAGCCCCTCCGGCCCTACGTGGGAGATCCTTGAGAGAGCTGTGGCTACCCAGTTTTCAGCAGTCTAAGAAGGAAGCCCAGGCACTGAGGTGGCTGGTAGATAGGAATCAGAATTTTTCATCGGAAGAGTTTTGGGCTCTAGTATTTAAAGACTAATTTTCAAAGGTACTAGACTGACAGAGTAAGTGTAGTTCTCTTGGTGGCCTTAATATTTGAAGATGAAAGATGACGGCTATTCCACCGAGTGCCCTTGAGGATAAGAAGTAATTGCAGCATTTTCACAAAGAGCCCTGGCAAGTCGGAGCTGTGGATTGCTTCTAGAGGTTGCCTCTGTATTTTTATACTAAAAGGAAAAAAAAAGAAGTAGACTTTCATGAATGGACATTGGTTGATTTCAGGTACTGACTTGAGGCCCTGAGCTTCCCTTGCTGCGCATCTAGCTGGGTGGGTGATACCCACCTCCCTGTCAGCAGCTCATTTTCCTTGGCAAGTCCAGTTTCTTGAGGTGGGAATGAATGAACTGTATTAGAACTTGGCAGGGAGAGACTCCATCTGTTGTTCTTAGGACGTGAGTAAGCAAAGCTCTGTCAAGCTCCTCTGCTCCCCAGGCCATGTGCATAGCTTCCTCTTCACATCTGTAAGCCTCCTCACTAGCCACCTCACTAGTCACCCCACTAGCCATCTCACTAGCTACCTCACTAGCCACCACACTAGCCTCCCTGTATTCTCCTCACCTGTGCCCTCCTCTCATTTCCCTCTGAAGGGGAGTTTTCTGTAAAGATATAACTTCTGATTTCTCAGTGAGATGTCACTAATTGTTACTATGGCGGCAGGTTTCACGGCACAGGGCCATTTGTTTTGATCAAGTTGTGAATGTCAACGCCCTGGGCTCTCCTCTGGTCTGAAGCTGATTGCCCTTAGAAGGGTGGTTGCAGCCTGTCATGGTAGGCAGGCGGGCCGCTGAGGAGCCTTTCCTAGTTTCCAAGGCTGCTGGAAAAGGTTCAGCTGTATTATCTGGTTCCCTACTGGAGCTCTTTATCTGAAAACAAGGAATAACACTGGCTTTCGTTCTAGTAGATGGTGAGGAGACTTCTGTCTGGCCCCTGCCAAGCCTTTTGATAACGGGTGTGTTGGCTTCTGAGTTCTTCATGTGGGAAGACAAGCCACTGATCTCCAGCTGTGGCAGCTGTGAGGATGTAAAGCAGCCTGTTTTTTTGAGAGCAGTCACCTTCCTGGTGGCACAACCTGTCTGTGGGGAGTTTCTCCTCAGTCTCACACCTGTCATGGACTGTGGCCATAGACCAATCTCTGAACCTCCCTGGACCTTGAATTTGTATCTTAAGAAGTGGCCTTTGGAGTTGTAACTTTTAAAATTACTTCTCAAAGTTTAAGATGGTTAATTTCACAGGTGCTTTTCACTAAAGTGGGAATAAACTGGTATACATGTGTGATATTTTAAAAGAAATATATTTTTGAAGGAAGGATTGTGTGTATTTTACATAGTATTGGAAATGAAGGGGATTCTCTATTATTTTAATCTAATAACGCCAACACAGGAGGTGTTTGAAAAGGGATTGTTGGTGTAAAGTCAGGCCTTAAACTGTTTGCTGAATGAGGTGGAATTCTTTTTGAATCCTCAGAAATGGTCTGCAAAGGACTTACACTTTTGACAGAATAACATAGTAGCTCCACTTTTCATAAGTGTCTAAATCAAATATTCAGTGCTTTCATGTGCGTCTCAAATCTCAATATGTCAGGCAGTCCTTGAACTTTTTTGAGAACTTCAAATATGCCGTGACGGATGTGGTTCTCCCCGACTCCTCCCAGTGTCCACCCCTCCTTTGTCTTTCTTCTAAGTAGAACACAGAATCTTCTCTTATACAGTACATCTCAGCCACAGTTTTGTCTCTCTCTACTCCTCCTAGCTCCCCTCCAGCTCCCCTCCAGCTCCCCTCTCCTGTAGATCTGCTCCCCCTCCATTTCCTCTTCAGGAGAAAGCAGGCCTCCAAGAGACAACAGCTCAACAGGACAAAACAAGATGAAGTAAAGCCGTAATATTGAGGCTGGACATTAAACACGTACTAGGACACACTAAATCTGGTTAGTGCTGCTCATTGGTGCATGGGTAAGGGACCGTACACTGGCTTAGGAACACTGTCGGTGGCCACATTATCCACGGTAAATAGCTCCTTTGTAAGGCACACAGTCTGGCGACAGTCTGTCCCCTTTCCAGGGATTGTGAGTGACTTGATCTTTTGTAGGTATACTACAGGTGACCCCAGCTACAGTGAGTTCATCTGTATGACAGCAGTGGCGTGTCTAGAAGGAAGCATTTCACTGGTTCCTATCTTTTGGCTCTTACATTCTCTCCATCCCCTTCTCCTCAGTCTTCCCTGAGCCTGACTGGGGGCAGATGTTTGAGATAGGTATCCCATTTATGGCCTTTTATTCTCAGTACTTTTGACCAGTTGTATCTCCCCAGGGATTGTTACCCACAGCAAAAAGAAGTTTCTCTGACTAAGGTTCTGCTCTAGGTATAAACAAAATTAATTTAATTTTAAACAAATTCCTTTTTTCTAGAATTTCATATGTGAACACACTGTATTGACATTGTTTTTACCCATCTTTCTCTGCCCCCCAACTTCTTCTTCCCCTACCTCACTTTCAAATTCATGACTCATTTGTTCATAATTAATGTTATACATATACACACATATATGTATATGTATATATATGTGTGTGTATATATATGTATATGTATGTGTGTATATATATATATATAAACCTACTAAGTCCATTTGGTGTTGCTTCTATGTTCACAAGTTTTGGGTTGACCACTTGAGGTTAGATCACCTTGTCAGGAGTCTTGCACCTAAAGAAACTGGTTCCTTTCTCTCAGAGGCCACTGACTGCCTGCAGTTCTTTATCTATGGATGAGCCTTTGTGTAATTCCACCTATTTCCACTGACATGTTCACTGGCCTAGACATCATGAAGTCTCGTTTAGGCAACTATTCTGTTGAGATTTTATGTGTGCAACACCGCTGTCATATTGTGTCAGGCAATGCAGTGGTGTAAGATGTGGGCGAGAGAGAAGGTGAAGGGTTCTCGGGAGGGCTTTGTGATTTTATTAAAACCAGGGTCTAGGAGGCTGCAGAGATGGCTCAGTGAATGACAGTGCTGGCTGCTCTTGCATAGCACCCATGTTTAGCAGCTAGTAAATGCAGCTCCAGAGCATCTAATGCCCAATTCTAGACTCCAAGGATATCCTAAGCCATTTATTCCTCCTGGACTCTCCCTTTCCTGCTTCCTCTCCTCCATTTCCTCCTTCCAAGGCTTATAAAATAAATCATAAGAAACCAAACAGGTATGAAGGAATGCCCAGAGTACTCATAGTTACCCTTGTGGGACTTTTGATACATTTGCACACAGCTTCAAATAGCAAAATGACTGTGAAATGGTCCTGTGACAGGAAGGGACAAACCCCATAAACCTGCCTGTTGGATTGATGAATACAGTTAGACCCGAAACCCAAGGAGAATCTTTTGTTGCCTTCCCATTACTCTGTCCTGAATCTTGGCATCAGGCCACTTAATGGTCCGAGAAAGAGGATAGAAACGACTAGACCTGTAGATCTTGATCTCAGTCATTCATTCACAGAAGATCGATGAGGAGAAAGAAAAGAGAAACCTGATACATCTTCTGGGAGCAGACCTGCCCTCTCCTGTGCTCCATGTGATTTGGATGTGGAATTACAGCACACAGCAGCGAGCTGTTATACACTGGGGACTTCTCTATCTGTAACTTTGGCCCATCACTTTCCCAGGCTCACACGCATTGACTTAGAACCTTAGTAGGGCTGGAGATAGGGCTGATTGAGGAGCTAGGGAAGGGGCTGCAGTGTGGGGGTACAACAGAGGTGACTCCCTAAGGTTTTATCCTCTCGGTACGTTGGGATGAGCAGCCCGATTATCATCAATCAGAGGTGAGGCCATATCTGAACAGTCAGAACATAACAAGAGAGACCTTTATCTTCATGGGCTTCTTGTCTGGCCCCCATTGTTTCTTTATACTCCTTGGAGCAGTGATCTGGGAGGTTCCTTTAGTCTGTTCCACTGAAGCTTATGATGTAAGTCAGGACTGGCCATTGATGAATGCTTCTGATGACATAGGTCCTCTATGTTACTTACAAAGCCCACACCATCCAATCAGGAGCATGAGAAGACACTTCACAACCAGCATGTACAGGCTGTTATAACTGTTTCGAATTTTGCAATCATGGACCTAATTTTTAACAATGATTGAGCTATGAGACTTAAAGGCCATCACTGTAGGTGTTGGGGGTATTAATGCTTTGAGGCTGGCCATATTCCAAGAGCCGTTGAGATGAACTTAAGTTGTTTCTCAGACTCAGAGTAAACTCCTTTGATGAATCTACTCGCAGGAGGGGAGAAAGGATAATATTATAAAAGAATGTCCATGATAAAGGAATAAAATGATTAATTAAAAAAAAAAAAAAAGAAACTGCAAGTCTAAACTCGGAGGTGGTCAGATTCAAGCTAAACACCTGCTTATCAGAATCTAAACAGTTAAGATTATGGGCAAACTGTCTTATTTCACATGTAATTAAATAGACCAAATGACAGATTATCATGTGGGATCTTTAAAGTTTCAAACTTGATTTCTATAATGCAGAGCTTCCAGTCATATGCAGTTCAGAGGCTATAAAATTGGTGAGGATGCCGGCTAATCAGTCTGATTGTAGCAGTCTCGTCCAAGGGAAATATCATTTAAAGGATGTTAGTGGGTAACTGGCCTTGGATTTTGAGCCAATGTAAGGTAAGGACTTCATTATTAATGGCATCTGCTTCCTGAATGGGTCTAATATGTTCTGAATATACATGGCTGTTGTTAGTGCTGTGACTATGTAACTCAGTGAATCTTAGTAATTCATAGCTCCTGGGGCAAGCTTAACCTTTTTCCGTTCATGAGTCAGACTGACAAATGTTTACAATGTATGAAAAGCATAGTATATAAGCTTAAAAGAAACTGGCACTCACAAGCTAAGATAAATTAGGTACGTGTAAGTTTTGATGAAGAGCAGATGTGGTAAATCTGTAATAAAAATTGTCTAGGTCAGTGATGGAAACTCAACAGTTTAGTAGATTATTATTCATTAGAGAGGAAGAGGGTCTGAGAAACCACTATTTTAGACATCAGAAATAGCAGGAAAAAGAGTCAGGTCACATTTTAGGGAAAAATAAGTCCCTGTGCCTGGAAGTTAGCATATCAACATGTCCTACTTACTTATTGGGAGCCAGTGCTAGAAGCTAGGATAGGTTTCTAGACTGGGTTATACAGCAACTAACAAAGCACCTTTGCTCTAGCTACGCATGGTTCAGAAGGAAAGAATTGGAGGTAATTGCTTTTTTGATAGGGGAACTTAGAAACTATTAAACCTTGTAAGGGATGGAACTGTTGGATAGCTACATGGATGTGTGGATAAACTCTGAACACAATGTCTTTTAATTCAGAATGTTATTTGATTAGAACTGGATTGTGGCAGCCTTTCCCTGTGGTGACATCTTCTTGCCAGGGGTTACAAATTTATTGACTATTTGCATAGCAAATTTTTATTTTTGAAACTGATATTGCAAAATATGAAAACACACATGTACACACACACACAAAAATAATGCTAAGGTTGTTGCTAGTTTTTTATATTAAAATTAATAAGCATATTGACTCCCAAGATAGTTATGTTGGTTTTGGTCTGAACTTCAACCTTTTACAAAGGCCTTGCTGTCGTTCATCTTATTCTTAGTATCAGAAAACAACTTGGTGAACTGAAAAATTAGCAGCTTGCTTCAGACACATATGAGATGTGCAATCATGGAGTAATGTCTCACAATAAAATCTAGAAAGAAAGGTGGAACCAACATCCAGGTTTGCCATCAGCAGACATCTGAGCATGGCTCTGCAGTTAGAAGCTTCCAGATAAGAGAGCTATACATACAGGCTCCCTTATTCAAACCAGGGGAGCCCCAAGTTAGCTTAGGAAGCAGAAATGAATCTTGAACATTTCTGTTCATCCAACATCCAACACAGATGGATCTTGAAGTTTCTGGTACCTGTTGCTACTGCAAATATTTAGTCAGGGTTTTCTAGAGTCACAGAACTTATAGGTAGTCTCTATATAGCAAGGAATTTGTTGGTGACTTACAGTCTATAGTCCAACTCCCTCACAATGGTCGGCAGCAGTGTGAAGTCCAAAGATCTAGCGGATGCTCAGTACCACAAGGCCAGCAGGAGAAGAGAGAAAGAGCCTTCCTTCTTCCAATGTCCTTATGTAGGTCTCCAACAGAAGGTATGCCCCAGATTAAAGGTGTGTACCACCACACTTGGATCTGGGACTTGCTTTGTCCCAAATGACCTTGATCTCAGAGAGATCTCCTTGCCTTAGTGTCCTAAGAGTCATAGCCTCTGTGCCTCAAGATCAGGATCACAGGTGAGCCTCCAAATTCTGGGTTGTGGTTCATTCCAGATATAGTTAAGTTGATAACCAGATATAGCCACTACACCACCAAAGGCCTGTTCCCATCAGTTATTTTTCTGTATTTATTTTCAACCTTTAAGACAATACTCCAAAGCATGACACCAGCCAGGAAAAGGCGTCAGGGTCAGTCACTGTACACATGTTGAGTCATCAGACTAGGAAAACAATGTGTTCCTGCTAACTGGTGCGATCCATTATTTCTCATGAAAGTTGAGGCACACAAATTCTGATACATGGCCAGATCACTATTGATTAAATTAAGACCTGGGTGAAGGCCAAGATCTCTCTTTTATACGTAGAGCTATCTACACAATCCAGATGCAGAACTCTCACCGAGAAAGCCTGCACTTACTTCCCTGAGGAATGGAAAAGAGGAGAGGCCTTCATTCGGATAAACCAAACTGAAGTTCCAGAGAGTAATCCTGGAGAAGGCTGTCCTCAGCTTTTTCTTCACTGTGTGGATGGGGGAGGGGTGTAAGCAAGAGGAAGGAAATGATGCATTTGGCAGTTTATAAAGTAAGATATGTCATCACTTTCAATGGCTTAGAGAATTGAAACAACTACAGCTATCAACACATAGGAAAGGGTTTATATTTAATATTGTTTCCTTTGGAAATTTCTGGTTTCCCAGCTACTATGTGTCCCGCCTCTAGGTTGTTTTGGTTCGTGCTGATTTATTGCTGAGTTCATGTATCTCATCTGTGCTGTTCTAAGGGAGTGGGGGGAAAGTCATTGATTTCAGCTCGATGACAGTGGCATCACGTGTCACAGTAGATGACAATCCCGGCTGTAGACCGTAAGCCTGAGTCGGCAGAGACTGATATGCAGAGTACAATGACAGGAATTCAAGTGTGTCACAGAGCTTGTGTTTCCCCAGAGATAGTGAATGATGAGGAAATGCTCTGACGTCCTTAGTAATGTATTTAAAGAAGTTTATACTCCTGCCCTCTGCTCCCTTGTTACACGGCTATTGTTAGATCCATAAGGGAAGAAAAAAAAAAAAAAAACACTAGGCAGTTTATACAGATGATTTTATGCAGATTGAGTTTATACAGATGGATTATTTCACACCTACAAGAGTGAAAAATGGTTCTTTAAAGCAAGCGTTGACTTGATAATAATGATAATAAAACGTTAAAGAAGTTCTGCGAGTATATGAGATGAAGAACACGTTTTAAGCAGGTTCTTAAAAGGCCTGAGTGCAGTTAGGTTAGCGTTCCTGAGTAACGGGATCGATACTGTATTACAGTGAGCATTTGGTCACAGTTCTGAGAACAGCAGAGGAAGAACGGTGAAGTGGGTGTTTGTTAGAGCACCTCACTAAGGACTGATAATAACAAACAGGACAATCAGGAGCCGTAAGCACACTGAGCACAGATTGCAAAATGTGCTCAAGGGAGTTTATCTTCAAGGATGAACCACTCCAGTTATAACAGGCAGAATCTTCCAGACAGAACTTTCCAGACAGAAGAACCTACAGCTCCTTGTTTACTAATTTTCATTTTTTATTATTTTTATTATTTATTATTTAAAACAATTTTTATTCTTTTATCTTTTAGAATAGTTATATTTTAAATACATCAATTCCTTAAATTGAATAGAATGAAAAAGTATAGATTCAAATAGTGACAACAATAATACTAGATTCTATAACTGCTTATGCATTCATTGTTATTAAGATATTTAGTTTGACATATGGCTTGGAATCACACTGTAGGGCATTATTTATTTAACCAGCAAGACTGCCTTGCAGGTCCAGAGGTAAAAACTTGTATTAGACTTTTTATATTTTTTATTTTTTTACATTATTTTATAAAACAAAGATAAATGTACAAAATTTCAGCATTTTTGCATAAAAGTATACAAATACATTTTTTAAGGTTGTAATTACGTATTTGTGGGTACATATACATACACATATGTATATATGTAACAATGATATAGGAAAAGAGGCTATTAATTTGAGGGGATAAGAGAGAGACTAGGAGGGGCTGTAGAGAGGAAATGAGGATGTGATATATTCTTTTTTTTTTTTTTTTTGAACTTCACACAGTCTGTGAGTTGTTTCTGGGGTGTTCAGAGCTTTCTGGGGTTAGTATCTCATTATCAGTGATTGCATATTATGTCTGTTCTTTTGTGACTGGTTTATCTCACTCAGGATGATATATTCTCTAGATGCATCCATTTTCTTAAGAATTTCATAAAGTCATTGTTTCTGATAGCTGAGTAGTACCCCACTGTGCAAATGTACCACAATTTTTGTATCCATTCACCTACTGAAGGACATCTGGGTTATTTCAAGCTTCTGGCTATTATAAATAGAACTGCTATGAACATTGTGGTGCATGTATCTTTGTTGTATGTTGGAGCATCTCTGAGGTAAAAGCCCAGAAGTGGAATAACTGGGTCTTCAGGTAGTACTATGTCCATTTTTCTGAGGAAGTGACAGACTGATTTCCAAAGTGGTTGTATCAGTTTACAACCCCATCAACAGTGGAGAAGTGTTTCTCTTTCTCCACATCCTCACCAGCATCTGTTGTTATCTGAGTTTTGGAGCTTGGCCAGTCTGACTGGTGTGAGGTGGAATCTCAGAGTTGTTTTGATTTGCATTTCCCTGATGGCTAAGGATGTTGAGCACTTCCTTAGATGTTTCTCAGCCATTCCATATTCCTCAATTGAGAACTTTTTGTTTAGCTCTGTACCCATTTTTAATAGGGTTGTTTAATTCTCTGGTGTCTAGCTTTTGAGTTCTTTGTATACCTTGGATATTAGGTGTCTATCTGATGTGGAGTTGGTAAATATCTTTTCCCACTCTGTTGGCTGCCGTTTTGTTTTCTTGACAGTGTCTTTAGCCTTACAGAAACTTTGCAATCTCATTAAGTCCCATTTGTCAATCTTTGACCTTAGTCCTCAAGGCATTGGTGTTCTGTTAAGGAAATTTTCTCCTGTGCCTATGAGTTCTAAGGTTATCCCTACTTTCTCATCTAATAGTTTCAGTGTACCTGGTTTAATGTAGAAGTCTTTGATCCACTTACACTTGAGCTTTGTACAAGGAGATAAGAAAGGGTCTATTTTCATTCTTCTGCATGCTGAGTGCCACTTGGACCAACACCATTTGTTGAATAGGTTGTCCTTTTTCCATTGAATGTTTACAGCTCCTTTGTCAAAAATCAGGTGACCATATACATGAGGGCTCATTTCTAGATCTTCTATTCCATTGATCCACATGCCTATTTCTGTACCAGTACCATGCAGTTTTCAGCACAATTGCCTTGTAATATAGCTTGAGGTCAGGGTTAGTGATTCCTGCAGATGTTTTCTTGTTGTTGAGGATGGATTTCCCTATTTAGGTCTTTCGTTATTCCATATGGAATTGCACATTGATCTTTCCAAATCAATGAGGAACTGGGTTGGAATTTTGATGGGGATTGAATTGAATCTGTAGATTGCTTTTGGTAAGATGGCTATTTTTAAAATATTGATCCTTCCGATCCATGAGCATGGGAGATATTTCCATTTTCTGAGGTCTTCCCTAATTTCCTTCTTTAGAGGTTAGAAGTTCATGTCATAGAGGTCCTTCACTTGCTTAGTTCGAGTCACACCAAGGTATTTCATAGTTTTTGTGACTATTGTGAAGGGTATCTTTTCCCTAATTTCTTTCTCCACATGTTTGTCCTTTGAATATAGGAAAACTACTGATTTGTTTGAGTTAATTTTATATCCAGCCACTTTGCTGAACTTGTTTATCAGCTGTAGGAGTTCTCTGGTGGAATTTGTGGGGTCGCTTAAGTATAGTATCCTGTCATCTGCAAATAGTGATCTTTTTTTTCTTCCTTTCCAATTTGTATCCCTTTGATTTCCTTTTGCTGTCTAATTGCTCTGGTCAGGTCTTCTAGTACTATGTTGAATAGGTAGGGAGAGAGTGAGCAGCATTGTTTAGTCCCTAATTTTAGTGGTATTGCTTCAAGTTTCCCACTGCTAAGTTTGATGTTGGCTGTTGGTTTGCTGTATATTGCTTTTATTATGTTTAGGTATGGGCCTTGGATTCCTGTTCTTTCCAAGACTTTTAACATGAAGTGGTATTGGATTTTGTCAAATGCTTTCTCAGCATCTAGTGAGATAACCATGTGTTTTTTTTCTTTGAGTTTGTTTATATGGTGGATTACATTGATGGATTTCCTTATATTAAACTATCCCTGCATCCCAGGGATGAAGCCTACTTGGTCATGATGAATGATGGTTTTGATGTGTTCTTGGATTCGGTTTGCAAGGATTTTGTTGAGTATTTTTGCATCAATGTTCATAAGTGAGATTGGTGTGAAACTTTCTTTTCTTGTAGGGTCTTTGTGCGGTTTAGATACGAGGGTTATTTTACCCTAAAAAATGAGTTAGGTAGTGTTCCATCTGATTTTATCTTGTGGAATAGTTTGGAGAGTATTGGTATTATGTCATCAATAAATGTCTGATAAAACTCTGAACTGAACTCATCTGGACCTGGGCTTTTTTTTGGCTGGGAGGCTTTTGATGACTGCTTGTATTTCTTTAGGTGTTATGGGATTATTTAGATGGTTTACCTGGTTCTGGTTTAACTTTGCTATCTTGAATCTCTCTAGGAATTTATCCATATTCTCCAGATTTTCCTTCTTTATTTGAGTATAGGCTTTCATAGTAAGATCTGATGATTTCTTGAATTTTCTCAGTTTTAGTTGTTATTTCCCCACTTTCCTTTCTGCTTTTGTTAATTTGGATACTTTCTCTTTGCCCTCTAGTTAGTCTGGCTAAGGTTTTATCAATCTTGTTAATTTTCTCAAAGAACCATCTCTTGGTTTTGATGATTCTTGGGATGGTTCTTTTTGTTTCTATTTGGTCTATTTCTGACCTAAGTTGGATTATTTCTTGTTGTATATTCCTCTTGGGTGTATCTGTTTCCTTTTGTTCTAGAGCTTTCAACTGTGGTGTCAGGTTGCTAGTGTATGCTCTCTCCAGTTTCTTTTTGGAAGCACTCAGAGCTATAAGTTTTCCTCTCAGTACTGCTTTCATTGCATCCCATACGTTTGTTTGGGTATGTCATGTTTTCATTTTCATTGAATTCTAGAAAATCCTTAATTTCATTCTTTGTTTCTTCTTTGACCCTGCTATTGTTTAATAGAGCATTGTTTAGTTTCTATGTGTATATGGGATTTTTGTTGTCTTTGTTGTTATTAAAGACCAGCCTTAGACCATGGTTATCTGAAAGGATGCATGGGAATATTTCGATCTTCTTGTATCGATTGAGGCTCGTTCTGTGTCCATTATGTGGTCAATTTTTGAGAAGGTGCCGTGAGGTGCTGAGAAGAAGGTGTATTCTTTTGTTTTAGAATGATATGTTCTATAGATATCTATTAAATCCAGTTGATTCATAATCTCTGCTAGTTTTACAGTGTTCTTGTTCAGTTCCTGTTTTCATGATCTGTCCATTGGTAAGAGTGGGGTCTCCTACTATTATTGTGGGGGGTAAAATATATCTTTTGAGATTTAGTAGGGTTTCTTTTATGAATATGGGTGCTTTTGTATTTGGAGCATATAGGTTAAGGATTGAGAGTTCTTCCTGACAGATTACCCCTGTAATGAGTAAAAAGTATCCTTTCTTATCTTTTTTGATAACTTTTGGTTGAAAATCTACTTTATTCAATATTAGAATGGCTACTCCAGCTTGCTTCTCGGGGCCATTTGTTTGGAAGATTTTTTTCCCAACCTTATACTCTGAGATAGTGTCTTATTTTGTTTCTGAGATTAGTTTCTTGTATGAAGCAAAATTCTGGGTTATGTTTATATATCCAGTCTGATAGCCTATATCTTTTTACTGGAGAGTTGAGTCCATTTATCTTAATAGATATCAAGTAATAGTTATTGCTATTTCCTGCTATTGTTGCTTTGGTAGGTTGAATTGTGCCTGGGTGTCTTTCTTCTTTTGGTTTTCTTGCTTAGAAATTTTCTTGTTTTTACTATGAGCTGGTTACCCTCATTGTATTGGGTTTTCCACCTATAATTCATTGTAGTGCTGGGTTTGTGGTCAGACATTGTGTGAATTTAGTTTTGTCTTGAAATATCTTTGTCTCTCCATCTATGGTGTTTAATAGTTTTGCTGGGTATAGCAGCTTGGGCTGGTACTTTTGCTCTCTTAGGGTCTGCATGATGTCTGTCCAGGTTCTTCTAGCTTTCATAGTCTCTGTTGAGAAATCGGGTGTGATTCTGATTTGTCTGCCTTTATATGTTACATGACCTTTTTCCCTTACTGCTTTTAGTATTCTTTCTTTGCTTTGGGCACTTGGTCTTTTGACTATTGTGTGTCGGGAGGAATTTCTTTTTTGGTCCACCCTATTTGGAGTTCTGAATGCTTCTTTTATGCTCGTGGTCATCTCATTTTTAGGTTATGGAGGTTTTTTTCCCAGGATTTATTTGAAGATATTTACTATACCTCTTTGTTGATATTCTTTGCCCTCTTCTATTCCTATTATCCTTAGGTTTGGACTTCTCATTGTGTTTTGGATCTCCTGGACATTTTGGGTTAGGAGCTTTTTGGTTTTTGCATCTTCTCTGACTATTTTGTTTATGTTTTCAGTGTTGTCTTCGTCCCCTGAGAGTCTTTCTTCCATCTCTTGTAGTCTGTTGGAAATGCTTGCATCTGTGACTCCTGATTTCTTTTTTAGAACTTCTATGTCTATGGTTGTATATTTTAGTGTTTTCTTTATTGTGTTCATTTCCGTTTTAAATTTCTTCTTTCATTCCTTCATCTCTTTGGTTCTGTTTTCTTCTAGTTCTTTGAGTTCTTTGAGTGTTTTTCTTGTTTCTTCTTTAAAAGCTTCTAATTCTTTATGCTTTTCCTCCCGTTCTTGTTTAAGGATCTCTATCATCATCTTGAGGTAGGATTTCGTGTCTGAGTCTTCTTTTTCTGGAGTGTTTGGCATTTCGCTGTTTGTTGTGATTGGAGAGCTGGGTTCTAGTGTTGCCAGGTTGTCTTGGTTTCCCTGGTACGTTCTTTCACTTTCCTCTTGCCATCTTGTTGTCAGTGATTGGTTCTCGCCTTTCCCTTGTACCTGGCCTGTGTCCTTGGATCTCTGCTGTTCCTGGTGCTGGATGGTCCAAGAACCTGTTGTACACCCCAAAAGCCGCCGACTGGGAACAATTGCCCAATGTAGCTGGGTTTTTGGATCCCTGGATCAAGCCAGGCAGGCACACACTTTCTGTGTGCTCCGCTGAGATCTCTCTCCCCCCTGACTACTCAGAATCTGTTCTCACCCAGTTCTCACCAGTCCTGTGTGTAGGCGTCTCTGCTCTTCCTGGTGGTGGATGTTCTGAGTGCCTGCTGTGCACCCCAGAAGCCGCAGACTGGGAACAGAGGGCCCAATGCCTCTGCCGGTTTCCTGGATCCCTGGATCAAGCCGGGGATGCACACACTTTCTGTGTGTTCCGCTGAGATCTCTCTGCCCCCTGGCTAGTCGGAATCCGTTCTCACCCTCTTCTTTCCAGTTTTGTGTGTCTGGGTCTCCGCTCTTCCTCAAAACAATTTTTAAATGTAAATTCATTTTGATCATATTCTCCCCCGAGCTCTGTCCAGATCTACGTCTTGTCCCTATCCATCCAATTTTATGGTCTTTTTTGAAAAAAACAAACAAACAAACAAACAAAATAACCAATAAAACAACAAAACTCTCCAAACAATGAAAACAAAATAAAATCACAACCTCTGGAGGAAAAAGCATACCAAACTGTAACCAAATAAAAGCACACATAAAGATCTGTGGAGCCCATCCTGCCCAGGACTGGTTGGCATAGCCAGTGCCCCTCTACTAGAGAAAACTTATTTTGAAAAATGCCCTCAGGTACTTTCTCTGGCTGGCCTTGAATTCACTCTGCAGCTATCGTGGGCCTTGTGTTTTCGATCATCCTCAATAGCTGTAATCAAAGGGTCTTTGCCATCAATCTGACTATAGTACATTTTTTTAGAGGTAAGATATAATTTAATTGTGGGGATTTTGTATAATACAGAACAGAAAAAAAAACTACTATTAAATTTCTGGTCTTTAAAACCAAACTTCTTTAGATTTATTAATTGTATTTTTTGCACATGTATGCATGTCTATAGACTACATGGATACCTGTGCCCTCGGATGTCGGAGGTGGGAGATTACAGCTCCCAGGAACTGAGGTTAGAGATGGCTGTAAGCCAACATGTGGGCTCTGGGAACTCAACCTTGGTCTTTTTCAAGGGAAATAAATGCTCTTAACTGTTGAGCCTTCTCTTCAGCTCTTATTACATTTTAAAAATAAATCTTTTGCCATTTAAAAATTGCTTTTATTCGTGGTCATAATCATTCATTATTAATTTGAAAGCACTATTTTTTATATGGTGGATGACAAGAGATAAATAATAGACAGACAGACAGACAGATAGATAGGTAGGTAGGTAGGTAGGCAGGCAGACAGACAGACAGATGGATAGATAGACAGACATTTCTCTAATCTGTGGCATGACTATTTTTTTCTGTTCTAGGCATTACAACTGGGATCTCATGCATGCTAGATGAGTGTTCTGCCAGCCCTACAAAACTATAAACTTACCATTCTTTTCTGATTTTAATTGTATGCATTTTTCTAAATGCATCTGGGGTAGATTAGAGTGAACTTCTAGAAGCAAAATATAACTTAATTTTCAGTCCTAAATATAGTCTTTTACCCACCCCAAGACCATGTGTTGAATAAAATATATTCATACTGAACCAAAATCTAAAGGAAAATCAAGTAAGTTAGACGAAAACTGGCAAAAGAAAATAAAGACCAGGAGAGAAGCAGAGAATGTCTTCTCCCAGAGAAGACACAGGGATGTGAGGATTCTGTCAGGGACTCCAGACAGGTGAGATACTAAAGACTGAGAGTGAATGGGACAGAAATTCAGGTCGCACGATGTGCTGATCTCAGGGATCTGAATATCTTGTGGTACACTACATGTAACTATTCTTAGAGTGCACCATGATCATGACGTTTCGTGGTGTTGACCTGACTATCTACCAATCAATTAAGAGACAAAATATAGAAGAAGAACAAGCTAGAAGAAGCTATTAAAATAGGCTAGGGGATTTTATGTTACATAGAGTCCTTGGAAAAGAAGAACAGAATGAATTTATGATAAGCAGGAATTACCAGGTATGAGATTTTCAGTGCTGGATGACATCATATAAACTGAAGAGAAATTTATTTTTCTGAAAGTAGCAACAATGACAGTCAGTTATTGAGGGGTGTTGTGTGCAAGACGAAGAAAGGGTTTCATTTTTTCTGGTAATATAGAGGTTGGCCTACTGTGTCAAAACCTTGCTGTTGAGCGGTAAGACAGAAGCCATACTCAGTGGGAACTCCTCTGGTGGATATCTCTAGCCATCCTTTCTCCCTGGAATGGCTGCAATTCACATAGATTCCATAGTACAGATGTCTATCCCCTCTTTCCTGACCTCAGTGTTAGGCTCAGGGCGAGGTTCTCAGCAACTATACCAATTCTCCTCCATACAGCAGTGTGCTCATGTTCATCATGGGGCATAGCTAAAGCAATGGGTTTCTTTTCCTGTGTCTTTAACACGTATTCTAACAAACAGAGCTTAGGCCCCTCTGGATGGTAAAAACCACTATGCCCTATATTTATGCTCCTTACCAATGTCACATGTTGAAGCATTAATCTTCAGTGTGGTCATGCTTCATGGTAAGGCCTTTGTGAGAGGATGAGGTGGAGTTCTCAAGGATGAGATTGTCCTCTTATAGATGACTGAGGAAATGGGATTGTCTCCTTCTAATGTGTGAGGACACAAAGAACACACTGAAGCTTATGGATTAGAAAACAGCCCACTTCAGACAATGAATCTGCCAATGTTGTGGACTTGGATTTCCCATCCCACAGAATTACATTTATTTTGTAGGTTATATACCACTCTGTTTATAGCATTATGATGTACCAAGACAGAAGTACCAGTGTTGAGATGTACCAAGACAATGCTGTGCACTGTAAAGCTCAGAAATCTGCTTTCCTGCTACATGAAGAAAGTTCATGTATATTACCCAAAGTTAAACCAACATTGAGAAGAGGTATAGGGTGAAGTTGGAGTCCAGGGTTCAGTTTGGGTACATTTTGTGGGTTTGAATGCATGTACTATATGTATTTGTTCAAGGCCACTGCCTTTGGTGCCTTCATCTTTCTTTATTACTGCTCCTTTTATAAGTCCATGATGTGTCTTTCACTCTACATTCCTGGAGAATTTTCCCCTTAAGACATGAATTAGCCAGCACAAGACTGTCATTTCTGGCCATTGTCAAAACACCAGACTGTCAGATGCAGACTCTTTGGAAGTACTAATATCTGTACACAGTCCCCAAATCAGTCCTTCCATGAATGTTCTCTTATTTCCTTCAAAGACTTGGGGATGCTGGCTCCCCTCCTTTCCAGGTTGCAAGTGAGAATCCTTTGAGAAGCCATTTTCATTTTCCTGAAACTTATCTCTTTGATATTAATATTTGATGTAAAGAGCTTCTAAACCTAGGCTTATAACATCTGTCTCTGTCAAATAGAGTTACTTTGCCACACTAAATATTCTCTGTGCATTGTCTGCTCTTTCTTCTTTCTTCTGACTCTACAACTTTAGCATTTTCTGAATGCCATAAAATAGTCAGATCTTTAAAATATTGATCTTTATTCATTATAAACATACATTTAAGCATCTTTCTTGGTTTGATATTGCATTATAATAATAAGTCAATTGTTACACACTTAATCTCCTCCCTCCCCTCATTCCTCTCTTCTCTTCTCTTCTCTTCTCTTCTCTTCTCTTCTCTTCTCTTCTCTTCTCTTCTCTTCTCTTCTCCTTTCTTCTCTTCTCCTGGTATGGGTACTTTGTTTGCATATATGTGCACCACATATGTACCTAGTGCCTACAGAAGATAGAGATCATTGGATCTCCTGGAACTGGAGTTATGAATGGTTTTGTGAAACTCCAAGTAGGTACTGGAAATGGAACTCAGAATCCTTTTAAAGAACAGTTAGTGCTCTTAGCTACTGAACTTTCTCACAAGCCCCAAACAACACTTTATATGTTCAGTTTCTAAAGAAGATAACGTTATAAACATCCAGGAGCTATTTTTTGATTGAGATGAGTGTGTGTGTGTGTGTGTGTGTGTGTGTGTGTGTGTGTGTGTGTGTTGTGTATGTCCACATTTAAGGTTTTTTTCCCATAACTGGGCAAAAAACAAGAAGCAGGATTACTGCATTATGTTTTGAGAGTATGGTTAGTTTTATATGAAACTGTCAAATGGCTTATCGATGTACTGGTTTGAATCTCCACTCTTGGATGGGGCATTCCTGTTGCTCTACATTCTTTTCAACAAGATTTGTTAAAGTACAGAGAATAAGGGACTGCAGATTGCTCAGGCTTAAAGAAAGCAAATACACTGCCCTCATCCCCCAGGCTCAGGGATCACTGAAGGATGGGAGCAAGAGCAGTAAGCAATAGATAATGACAAGATGTTTTCTGGACACAGCAGTGCAGCTGCATATATGAGTTCACAGTGGTTGTGAAAGCATGCACAAAATATGTGCAAGATCAAGCTAGACCAAAGCCCAGGATGGAGAAGGGTGTTGGGCACACAATCCTATCTTTAGCTATGGAACCGAGGACAGTTATTAGCTGCTATAAGGTGGGGGGAGACAGTTTTTTCTAAGATTGTAGCCTCTCATAAGTCAATTATACTCCATTGGAAGACGATCTATCTAAGAATATTTGGGTAGCATAAATTAGTCTTGAAGGATTTAAAAAACAAGGACACAGAATTCAATAAATAAGGAAGTGGGATGGACTTAGGAAGAGTTGGGGAGGGGAATGGATATTATCTAAACACACTGCACAAAACTATCAAAGAGCCAGAAAGGAATAAAATAATAAACTAAGAAAATGGTTGGGATTTCTCCATCTGCTGCAAAAAGAAGCTTCTTTGATGAGAAGTGAGAACTACACTTATCTATGGGTATAAGGACAAGTACTCAGAAATAATACTGGTTTAGAAAGAGGCTTATCAGGCTCTTTCTTCTCTGGGACCCATGTCCTCATCACCAATGGGGTGGTTTGCCACAATCACAGTGCCAGGCATGAATTCCCACCCATTAAAAAAGGGAGGGGTGAGAGTATCTTAGAAGTGTCCAGAAAGATCCATGAAATAGACATACCCAATCGGGAAGAGCATAGAGAAAATAAAAAGCGTGTCCTCTAGATATTGTTGGAAGGTGCTTGAAAAGCCGCGGGGAGGAGTACATTGAACACATATCAAAGACAACGTTCCGGAAAAATCAGTGAGGATGTGTGGACTGGGAAGAATGTTGAAACAAAACAGGTAGAAGGATAAAAAGAAATGTAACGCCAAGGTTTCAAAAGAACAAGTTTACCACATAATAGGGGCTGAGAAGTATTCATGGAATTGTACCTACAAGTCACTCTGAGAATCCAAAAATGGTTTCATCATGCCATACTCACAGGTTTCAAAGAGGATCACAAATTGGCTAAGTCTTTGTCTATTTGATTATCCAAGTGCTCACGAAAAGTATACAAAAAGCTAATTTCACTCAACAAAAATATTTAGGCACTGTATTTTCTGTTCTAGAAACAAAGTGTGCTGGACGACAAAAAGTTTATTTGATTGAGGCTCTCTAAGATGATACACATGTGCTTTTAAAACAGAAAGCCATTTTTATTCTTAATCTCATGATGCCCTGAGCCTCAAATGTTGTTTGTCAAATCAAGGGGCCCTTGTAGTGCCCTGTAGGTTAATATTATAAGCTTGGCTAAGATATTCATTTGTGTGAATGTGCTGGGAAGGCCATGGCCCCAGGCAAGCTACATTCCTCTGAGGTTGACACATGTCAGGCTTTATGGGAAGTATTCTTCAATAGTTAGTGGCTGCAGAATAAAAGCTTCTGAAACTATCTTAGCACAGGCCAGCCCAGTCCCCAGCAGGCAATGGCATCTCAAAAGACTCTGCTCCAAACTATGAGAAAAAAAAAAAGATGTATCTTCACATTTTCAACAATCTTGTTAATTAGTTACAGATTTGTACAAATACTTTTAATAGCCAAAGTATAAGATGTTGTCTGAGAACACCTCATATTTGTAGGTATTTTTTAAAAATCCTGTGTGGCTTAGAATGAATGTAAATAACCAGCCTTGAGGAAGCACAAACCTAGCAAATGCCTTCACTAAAATGAGGGATAATCAATTTCCTGGTAGTTGACATTATTATTTTTATCAGACTAAGTAACTACCATAAGCACACTATATTGTATTTTAAGATGAAAGATGGGTATAAGATGAAAAGTAGGTATATCATGTTTTAGGATTAACTCTGCAAACATATATTATGGTCATATGTTTCAAGACTCAGCAGCAGAACACATCTTCAGGGAAGTAAGTGTGTCTTAAAAGACTAACAGATTAGAATGCACAAGGAAAAATACCTGGTACCTTCAGGAATCAGCACAGCATCCAGGCAAACAAAGAGCCTGTGTTTTCTACTATTCATCAAACTAGGGAGAAATGAAATTAATATTAGAACCCTGAATAAAATGCTAGGACAGCAAATGTTACGACAACAAATCCAAGGGTGGATTTGGGAGATGTTACATGAACATGTGTGGAAATGCACTTTGGAAGTGTGGGAACAAGTACCAGACATGTGCATTATTTGTATCAGAGTGACTCTGACTAAGAGAAATGAAAAGGAAGCACAGATACACAAACCAAATCAGAGGCATGCATGGCAGAACATGTCTGTATTCCCAGCGTTTGGGACATGGAGATAGGAAGGTGGAGAATTGGGGGTTGGTTTGGGCCACATAAGACCATCTGAAGAAAACAAATCACCAAGCGTAAAGACAAAATCCCCAAGTGAAAAAACAAACAAGAGTCAGTTCTTAGGAGAAAATTCTGAACTGTTTCTAATTTTTCTTTAATTAGGTCTCAGGTTGTTTTAAAAAGTATTATAGTTACCCTTCTTAACCTTAAATGCATTTTAAACTTTATTTTATGAGGAATTTCACATGCTCAAAAATAGAGCATTATAATGAAACCCCAGTGTGCCCTTAACTCATAGTAGGATAATGGAGTGTTTCTTCATACTTTTTGCCCCCTGGATTCACTGGTACCCCAACTTTGTGTTTCATTCGTTTCTTTGGTTGCTTGTTTATAGTAAGAACCTTGGACACACGCTCAACTCTCTTCGTACACAGCACCTTATTACCAAGCTACAAACACCAGGATAGGCAGCGGGTTTCTGGATGTTACTCTTTGTGTATAGTTGCAACCGCAGACTCACTGAACAGCAATTCTCCACACCCCTCTCTTCCCACAGGCTCTGTCAATCACCACTCTATTTTCTGTCTGCTCATATACCGTGAACCCTTTCAGGAGCTTCGTATAAGAGAGGTCCTGTTGTATAAGTTCTATGGGTAACATATTGCCTACAAAAGGGGTCTTCAGAACCATTCATGCTATCATGAGCCATAATAGATTTTCCATATTTTTCAAGGATGAATCCATTGCATGTGAATGTGTTTTATCTGTCACTTCATCTACTGGGGACACTCTTCCCCCACATCATGGTTATTGTGAATTAACTCACAGTGAATATGGGAGAAGAGATAGCATTTCATGCTCCCAAGCTAATTCAATTTCATGTGGGCAGACACCATAGAGATATAATTCTTGGCTGGTTCTAGCAGATGTCTCCATACTATTTTCCATTACAGCTGTGCTATTTTCTGGTCCCCTCCAAGTACATCAGAGTTTGAGTTCTTGCATCCCTGTCCACTTGTGTTGTCTTTGATCTTCTTGGTAATAAGTATACTCATAGGAGTAATACAGCAACTCACTGTTGTTCAAATTAGATAAAGCACTGTTTTATAAACCTGCTGGTCATTTAATATCTTCTTCAGAAAAATGAAAATCCCATTCTTTTCCCAACTTTAAAACCGTAAACAGTTTTCTAGCTACTGAGTTTGAAAGTCTCTTCATATATATGTATTTGGTACTCAATTCATGTATCAGATTTGCAAATATTCCTTCTTGTTTATAGGCTGCCTTTTTATTTCCTAATTGTTCCCTCTTCTCTATAATTTCCCTTGTCTGTTTTTGCTTTCCTTGCCTATGCTTTGGATATCATTTCCAAATGCATCCTTGCTAGTTCAGTTATATGCTATGAAGAAGATTATGTCTTTATGCTTTCTTCTACAGGCTTTACAATAACTTCAGTTTGGGGTTTAAGTCTTTTGCATTAGAATATTATTTCCCTGTTGTAGGGCATGTGGAACCATGTTACCAGACAGACATAAGGACTAACAATGTTGAGCCCAGAGTCTGGAAATCTCAAGAGTTCTGACACTGGCAGGAGTGGAGTTGCTACCTTCCTGTTTGTGTACCTGATCTGGAACACGTAAGCACGACACCTCACTGAGGACCGTGGGCACCGAGTCACATCAGGAGCCAGGAGACAGCCATTCACACTTCTTGTCACATGTTTGGTCACAGATCATAAAAGTAAGTAACACAGGTGCACATCTCCAACTCTGCCTATGGATGAAACACAGCCCCGTGGCAGCTCAGCAGAGTGACTCCGGCCATGTTCCCCAATAATCGTTAGACTGCTTAGTGTTGTGGAACTGAAGTGGTGCTGACCACTGTGTCCTCCAGAACCTTGATGGACTTGGCGGACCTCCTCATTCCATCATCAGGTCATCGATTTCCTTTCTGCGGAAGTATGAGCTCCTCCCACTCTGACTATAGACATAGTTAACTGAGTGTCTAATGAGTGAATTGGTCCGAACTAGGTTTCGCCATAGCAAGTTTGGCTAATTCTGAGGAGGATTTGTCAAAAGAGCCAAACTCAACAGCATTAGAATGCTAATTTTAAATGAAAATTGTGGAAGAAATGTCTCAGAGTGTCTGTCTGGAAGTTCTTTTCCCTTGTAGCCTTCTAAAAATAAAACTTGGAACTTCTTTTACACAAATGGTCTTTCAACATAGATAAGCAGAGATCCAGCCAGGGTTGTTTCAACAGGAAAACTAAGGTTCATACCCTCAAATTTCTGTTTCTTTAGAGACCATGTAGCCAAAATTGTGACGCTTGTGTAGTTTGAATTCCCAAAGAGCCAGCAAAATTTTTTTAGATAATATAACTTATTAAAGACTTAGAAAATCATCTAAGTAGTGCACAGACTAACAAGTACAATTTAGAAATCCTAGTCTGTGTTCTAAAGATTTTCCCTGCCAATCAAATCTCACAAGGGCTTTAATAAACGGAAATCATGTTTGATAATGTTTGCCCATCCGTATTGATTTGGAAGAAAAAATTAACTTAAAAGTTTATTTCTTTTTTTAAAAAATTATATTTTAAGTTATGAATATTTGTCTATTTGAACATTGAATCTGGGTACCTGTGGAAGCCAGACAATAGTTTTGGATCCCCTGAAGATTTTGCTATCGGTCATAGTGAGCCATCTTTCATGGGTGATGGGACCCTCACTTAGGGGTCTTCTGCAAGGTCCTAACTACTGAACCACCTGTAGCTCTTCAACTATTTTTTTAAAAATAAAACTACTTTTCGGGATCCTTTAGTATAATTTTGAAATCAGGTATGATTTTAAAATAAAAACCTACAATAATGACAAAATAAACATGGAGGCATTACAAATTGATTATGTCAACTTGTCCTTAGTGCCTTTCCATGTCGTCTATAATCTAGATCCTTTACCTCTGCTAGGGAAAACTAAGTGACTCCACCTGGTCAGGGGGAAGGAAGGGGGACCCTGTAGCAAAGCTTAGCCACCATTAACACAACATCACCAGCACTTTCCTTTTAAACCTTGAATTCTCTAGTGATCTTACACTGCCCCCCTTCCCAGTCTCTCTCACAGAGTGCCTCCCTCATACCCCTTCTCTATCTCCTTTGAGAGGAAGGGGTTCCCCTGAGTATCCCCCTACTCCATCACAGGAAGTCTCTGCAGGGTTAGGTGCATCCTCTACCTGGTCTTAGAATCCAGCTCAAGAGAATTGGCAAGACTCTTTTATTGTGCTGACCTGAATGGCTGTCTACAGTCAACTTCCCAGAGACTTCTTGCAACAAAAAATTTAAATAAATAAAAGTGAAATAAAAATTAAAAGGCATTCCACATTAAATCAACACAAATTTAATTCCCTGTTGTTCAAAATGTACATCATTTCTGGCAGGTGTTCCTGAAAAGTGCAGCTGACCCAGGACAAGAACACTCACAACATAATTTTCTTCAATGCATATTATAAAACCTTTTCTAGAAGGCTAGCCTTTAGAATGATGGACGGATTGGCCCTGTTTATGCTGTTCGTGTTAAAGTTTCCACCTTGCTGTGGCTTTTGCCTCTGTGGAGTTATGTAGATGTGCATTTGAGGGTGCAGCCTGAGAAAGGTCATCTTCTGAGTAAGGCACCACTTTTTCACATGATACCATCCTGATGACTCTTTTCTACCTCATCTGGTGTTTCTCCTTCGGATTCTCTAACAATATAGGCACTCAATACATTTTTAAAATTTTACTTAAATGTGAAACAAAAAGAAAGCATGTCATGAACAGCTTGAGTTCATCCCTAAACTCATGAAGAGTTGATTACCTACTCACCTCTGCTATGCCCAAGGCTGGTGGCAGTCCCATCCCCCACCTCTTTTTTCAGCTGACTTATTGTATATCTTTAAAATAATTTTAGATGGAAATTAGGCATATGTTCAGAAGGATAAAAACATTTGAATTGGACAGTTTGAGGTGTGGCTAAGCATTCTTAGACTAACTAAATCTTGCCATAATTACAAAATAGTGGAACAGCAAATATGGAACAAAAGAAAACCCAATAACATAAGAATGACCTACAAGCTCTAGGTCAACCGCTGAGCCCAGCAAACCTGGGTAGCCTGGTGTAACTGGAGCGCAAGGCCAGCACCCAGTGGTGCTGTCTGCTTGCCTTATACCTCTCTATTGTAGACTCTTATTGTGACAATATCTCCACCCAGGGCAGCCTTCCATTTAACGTTAGAAGAGTTTAAACTCTGAGGGTATCAGTGTTTGAGAGGGAGAAGCTGGATGTGATGGTGGGCCCGGAACTCCAGCAGGCCACCCTGGGCTATATAGTGACAGCCTGTCTGAAAAAGAAATAAAAACAATAAAAGATGGAACCCACAGATTGGTAAAATTAACAACTTTAATCTTACTTGGTTTTTGTGTAGTTTTTTTTTTCATGTATTTTATCTGTTTTATTAACTTGTCACTTTTTTATTGAAAAACTTTATTTCAAAAAATAAAGATAAATGTACAATTTTTAAAGCATTTTTCCATTAAAGTATACGAATACATTTTTAAGGTTGTAATTAAGTATTTGTATATGTATATATGTAACAATAATATAGGAAAAGAGGGTATTAATTTGAGGGGATAGGAGAGAAACTGGGAGGGGCTGTAGGGAGGAAAGGGAGATGTGATACAGGTCGATTTTAATTAATATATATTCTTTTTTTTCTTGAACTTCACACAGTCTGTGAGTTGTTTCTGGGGTGTTCAGAGCTTTCTGGGGTTAGTATCCAACTATCAGTGACTGCATATTATGTCTGTTCTTTTGTGACTGGGTTATCTCACTCAGGATGATTTTTTTTTTTTATAATTTAAATTTCGAACCTTTATAAGACAAATAGTTTTGTACAATTCTGTCCCTTAAAAACATTCATTACAATCTTATTCATGAACAGATGCACTTCATTCCTTTGGAATATCCCTTTCCTCTCCTCCTCTTCCAACTTTCTAGACCTTTCCCTACCTATCTCTATCCTCTCCAACCATGTATCACCTTAATGTAAATCTACATACATCTACTCTTACATTTTTGTTTCAAAAATTTCCATAAAATATGCTATCAGTATATTTATTCAAGACACTGTTGGGCGAACACATTATTAAACTATAGAAGAGTGAATTTGTTCAATCAGCCAATAAGCCAAAATTTCACAAGTTTTCTCTGACACTTATAAAAACCCAGACCTGAAATGTTATTTTCAGTTTTTTTACCCCTTGATCCATATACTTTGTCTTTATATAACCAATGGGTTTCCTCTGCATATTCTCTAGTTTCATACAGTTGGCCTACTGATAGTTTTCCTATTACAGACTGCTTCATGTTAAGAGTTATCCAAATCCATTGCATTTCCCAAAAAGAATTAACATATTCTACACTTTAAACAGTCTGACAAGACCTGCCTCCATAGAGCCATTCTTAGCAGATGTAAATAGTTTCTCCTTTGAACTTAAGAGACATTTAAGACAGCAGAATTGAAAACTGAAATCAATAGTAACACTTTAACTCTTTGGAAGTTTTCTGAAGATAGAGTTAGTAAGTAACTTCTTTGTTCTACCAAGAATTGTGTGGTGCAACATTGGAACAGATGTGTTATACAGCTGATGATAGAGCTGAAGTAATTACCCACAGAAATAGATTTTGATATAAATAAGTTGTGTTTCTAACAAAATATTTTAGTGGTTGTTTTCTACTGTGTTTCCCTTGCAAAGTTAAGCTTTTAGTATTTGTATACACTATTTTTCTAACATATTTTTTGTGACAATAAAATGTAAAAAAAGATCTTAAATTTATTCCCATCTCTTAATATTAATACTTTAATAACTTTTCTGGTTTAGGAAAACCTTATCAAAAAGTATTATATTTATGTTAATATATATCAAGGAATAGTTGTTTCTGTTTCCTGCCATTATTGCTTTTTTTGGGTTGAGTTGTGTCTGTGTTTTTTTCTTCTTTTAGTTTTCTTGTTTAGGAGTTTTCTTGTTCTTACTAGGCTGTATTTTCCCTCATTGTATTGGGTTTTCCACCTATAATTCGTTGTAGTGCTGGGTTTGTGGTCAGATATTGTGTGAATTTTGATTTGTCTTGAAATATCTTTGTCTCTTCATCAATGGTGATTGATAGTTTTGCTGGGTATAGCAGCTTGGGCTGGCACTTGTGCTCTCTTAAGGAGTGCATAATGTCTGTCCAGACTCTTCTAGCTTTCATAGTCTCTGTTGAGAAATTGGGTGTGAGTCTGATTGGTCTGCCTTTATATGTTACCTGACCTTTTTCCCTTACTGCTTTTAGTATTCTTTCTTTACTTTGGGCGCTTGATGTTTTTACTATTATGTGTCGGGAGGTATTTCTTTTCTGGTCCAACCTATTTGGAGTTCTGAAGGCTTCTTTTATGCTCGTGGTCATCTCATTCTTGAGGGTAGGGAAGTTTTCTTCTATGATTTTGTTGAAGATATTTACTGTGCCCCTTAGTTGATACTCTTCTCCCTCTTCTATTCCTATTATCCTTAGGTTTGGTCTTCTCATTGTGTCTTGTATTTCCTGGACATTTTGGGTTAGGAGCTTTTTGTTTTTTGCATCTTCTCTGGCTGTTTTGTCTATGTTTGCAATGTTGTCTTCTGCCCCCGAGATTCTCTCTTCGATCTCTTGTAATCTATTGGAAATGCTTGCTTCTGTGACTCCTGATTTCTTTTTTTGGTGTTCTGACTCTAGTCATCTCTTTTAGTGTTTTCTTTATTGTGTCAATCTCTGTTTTAATTTCCCTCTTCCATTCCTTTATTTCTTTGGTTCTGTTTTCCTCTCGTTCTTTGAGTTCTTTGAGTGTTTTTCTTGTTTCTTCTTTAAAAGCTTCTGAATCTTTTTGCTTTTCCTCCCTTTCTTGTTTAAGTAACTCTATCAGCGTCTTGAGGCATGATTTCAGGTCTGTGTCTTCTTTCTCTGGAGTGTTTGGAGTTCCGATGTTTGCTGTTATGGGAGAGCTGGGCTCTGGTGTTGCTAGATTGTCTTGGTTCCCTTGGGATATACTCTTTCTCTTTCCTCTTGCCATTTTGTTGTCAGTGATATGGTCTTACCTTTCCCTTGTATCTGGTCTGTGTCCCTGGTTCTCCACTGGTTGAGGTATCAGATGGGTCGAGCCCTGTTTTATGCCTCAGAGTCGTCGGGTGTGAGCAGAAGTTCCAATGTTCTGTTTCTGTTTGCTGGATCAGGCACGGCAGGGCAGGGCAAGGCAGGGGGTTCACTTTCCTTGTGTACTCCACAGAGATCTTTCTGCTCCCCTGCAGCCCAGGTCTCCCACCCACCAGTTGCTCAGCCTCTATGAGCCGCCGATCTGGGTGGCAGGTAGGCCAGGCTCCGCTCTGCGTCCAGAAGTCGCCTCCGGGTGGAAACAGAAGTTCTAATTTTCTGTTCCCAATCACAGTTGCTCAGCCTCTATGAGCCGCTGTTCCGCCTGGCAGGTAGGCCAGGCTCAGCTCTGCCTTGTGTAGTTTTTTGAGCTTAGTTTCTATTTGAACCACTTTGCTTTAAAAAAAAATAAGTGTGCTTAAATAGTGGTATGATTTTGTTAGTGTTCTTTATCAACATTTTACAAAGTGACAGGCAAGCATAAATAATTTTAGTGTATTTTCAGAAAAGGAACCTCAAATTTATATGAATTGTCAGTAAGGATTGTGAATTAAACCGGGACATTATCACATACAAATAAAATACAAAAAAAAAAAAAAAAAAAGAGTTGTATTTTAACTCAAAAGTTTGCCTTTTATGTAATAATGATAATTTCCTTCTCTTTCCCTCTTACCCCCACCTTCCCAGTGTGTGTGTGTGTGTGTGTGTGTGTGTGTGTGTGTGTGTGTGTGTGTATGTGTGTGTGTTGAGGATTGAATATTGGTCTTCATAAATTCTAGGCAAGAGCTCTACCACTGAGCTACATTCTCAGAAGCTCTTTTTTGTTTTTAAATGTTAAAAATTACCTCATAAAGTAGAAGCCAATGTATGACAACTCTGATATATAAAGCCACCTTAAGAATATCTATCTTCGGACTGGAGACATGACTCAGCCATTAAAGGCTAGGTTCACAACCAAAAATATATTACTATCTATCTTCTTGGTCTGGTTGTATGACTTTGTGAGTTAAGATTGTTGCCATGATCTGAGTTCAAGTCTCATGACCCATTGGTAGGCGAGAACTGACTTGGCAAATAGTCCTCTTATTTATAGACCACATACATGTGCACATGTGTGTGTACACAAACCTCACACACTCTACATATCCTACCTACACATAGCATATATACACAGCACATATACCACATACACACCTCACCCCCCCACATATCCATATCACAAAGACACACATCACAGACACATACCTCACCCCCACATATACATACCACAAAAAACACATCACACACACACACATACACACACACACCCACACACACCACATACTTCATTAATTAGCAAATATAACTTTTCTTATGAAAAATTATTTTTCTTCTTGAGTTTTAGACCTTCTCTGGATTTAGAATATTTCAGTACTGAGTAATTGCAACAATTCATGTTAACTGCATGTTTACTTCATAAAAATTTTCAAATTTATGACATATTTGGCATTAAGAATAATATTACACAAATAGTATTTCCTCCAATCTATGGCTGAGAACAAAGAGTTGAAAGATTCATTTATTGATTCACTTATTCAGTAGATATTCCTCAAACTTTTTTTTTTTTTGTGCCATCCTGAGGTCTTAGGAATTAGAAAATTCCATGAAGTAAAGTTTTTCCAGCCTCATCTAATTTATGTTGAATGGTAGAGTTAGCAAGAAATAAAAAACTAAAAATAATGAGTTTTACTAATCTTAAGGAAGGAAATATACATGCATGCTTTGCATGAAGGAGAGCTGGGAGCTACGTGGGGTATCACTGGAAAGGTAGGCGACCCTCACATCTTCTGTGCTCTGAGCGAATGCACAGAGAAAAGTGCATACTTTAACCTAAGAAGTTGGCCCATAGATGAAGCCACATTGGTTTTTCCTGTCTTACACCCCTCTTGCATCCGGATGCAGTGTCAGGGGTGACAGGCTGTATTCCTTCAGCCTCCACACCACAGAGAAGCCTTCAGTTACTTAAGTCCATATTAAGAAGAGAAAGAACTCTGGCCGGCCCCTCAGGCATGAATGAAAGTTTGATTCAGCCCGTGCTACTAAAATCTCTCTCAGTTATAATATAAATGCGAGTTAATGAGATTTCTTGTATCACTATTCCATTTTGCAAAAGATTATGTAATCTTATACCTCTCACATAACAAGAATATTTTTTGATGATATTTCCTGTAAGACAGAGAAAGAAAAAGAAAGTCACTTGTGTGGGCAGCTCGTGGTGGCACTGGAAAGTAAGAAACTAACCAGGGTTGCTGTTGGCTAAGGCTGTTTGTTCTTTTCCCCTCAGAGTAGAAGCAGCTGAGAAAATGGGATTCCGGCATTTCTAGAGGGTTGTCATAACGACAGGAGTTTGGTACAATACTCTCTATTTACTTGTCCCGACACTTGGTTACCTCCCTCGTGACCCTGTGGAGCCTGAGGTAATGCATTCTGCATGGTAGCCCGGCTCTGAGGAGGTTCTAAGAACTTGCTGACAATTATGCATTGTGTTTTATTATTCATCACAGTGGGGTAACGTGAGTCTCTCTGATGTCCACTGCAGGCTGATCTAAGGCCCCTGTTCACAAGGGAAGTCATGAGGAACATGGATTCTGCTTTCAAAGCCTTCCCTACCTCCCTTATTCTCACTTGGTCCAACAGGAATAATGTGTTTATGAGGAGAAAATACTGTCTTGCTTTCTAGAGCTTGAGTCTGTTCCAGACCATTGCTTTTTGTACACAAAGTGCCTCCCGCTGTCAGAGACTGGAGATACTTGCTCTGGACTACTTTATCATCTTCAAACCATAACTGACAGAAATGTGTGTGTGAGGTCAGCTGCATCCCAACAGCACCAGAAGCTAGCACATATCCGAGGCTGTAAATAAACAAGAGATGTGATGTTAGAAAAAAAAAGTTGGGGTTTTGACCTGCACAAAATTGACTGGAATGTTTCTCTAATATTTATCTTCTGCTTTTCCAAGCTTCGTATAAACATGGATTTCCAGAATTTTTCACAAACTGGTGCTGGTGGAAAAAAAATCTTCAGTTTTCTAATGAGTTTATGAAATACATCACATATGATTGTTAAATAATTTAAAAAAATCAGTACGAACAGAAAGAAAAGGTGAGTATGGGTATTGAGGAAGCTTCAAAAAGAATATTTCTCTTTTTTTTGGTTATTTTTCATCATTGATACTAGAACAAAGATGCATTTTATATGCATATTTAAAGAGTTGAATTCGATGCTTACAATGCAAGAAGCTTCAGTTCCAGACCTACTGAAAAATGAGGAGCGTTGAATGTAAGACATGAATACCAAGGATTCTGGAACAGTCCAGGGCCCTGCTGACATTTTCTTAGTAAAAGAAAGTTGACTGTGAGCACAGGTCAGCTGTGAGTGTGTGACACTTGGCCACATAGGGAGGTGGCAAGTCTTGTAGGAGTGTAACCACATTTTAGGCATCCCTTACTATCTTGGATATTAAGTCTTTCTTAGACTGGGGATTGCAAACATTTTCTCCCTCCCTCTAGGGGTTCTTGCCATTCTGAAGGTCATTCCTGTTGTTATGCACACAGTATTTTTTGCCCCTGTTATTTTTGTTCGGTACAACCCACTTACCTATTTTTCCTTCCCTTACCCATTTCTCTGTTAGTTTTATAGAAGAGACCACCACCAAGGCCACTGGGAAGGTTTTCTGGTCTATTTTCTTTTAGGAGCTTTGTAGGTTCAGATCCTACAGTCAAAATCTTACATTCATTTTGAGTTAACATTGAAAGAGATGGGTACGGTTTCATTTTTTCCCCATAACAACATCCAGTTTTCACCAATATCAGTTACTGCAGAGACTCCCACACACATACACTCCACCACCATTGTGCATTTTGGTGTTCTTGAGGCCTCAGGTGTGAGGCTTTATTGCTGAGCTCTTTATTCTGCTCCATTTGTGTGCACCTTTGTTCCAGGAAAACACTGCTGTGACCACAGCAGCTTTATTATCCACGATGAAATAGAGAATTGTAATCCATCTACGTTTGCTTCATTCACGGTTGTGTTGTCTGTCGGTGGCCTTCTGTGGCTTCATGAGAGTTTCAGTATTGTTTTTCTATTTATGTAAAACGTATCCTTGCAATCTGGATAGAGACTGTAGTGAATCTGTAGATTGCTTTGGATTTTAACAATAACAGTAACAGTAGTACTTCCAGCTTTTGAACCCAGGGACTTGCTTTAATCTCGTTCACTGCTGATTACTCTTCAGGACCAAGCTCTTTCATTTCCTCGTTTAGATTCCTTTATATTTTACTGTTTTTGGTGAAAAAATATGTGAGAATTTTCAAATTTCCTTTTCCAAGTGTATTAAACCACTTTTGGGGGATAGGTATGTATTTGTCAGTGTCGCTGTTCCTTAACATCTGCAGGCCTGGCACAGGAATAAGGCTGTGCAGGAAAACCTACTACACCTTCTTCATGGTTCTCTCACAGTCAGAATGAGTGTCTGCTGACATAAACAACATAAATGATAAGGGAAATCAGTTTGGCGATTTCATTCCGGTTGGCAGGGGGAATGGAGATATTACACAAGAAATGGGGCAGAAAACAGAAAGACTAACTCAAGACCTGAAATGGAGGACTAACTTAACGTCTAACTCAAGACCTGAAGTGTAGACTGAGCTTAGGTTTCATTTTAGAAACAAGAGGCCCATAGATTGCAACCCTTGGTGGCCAAGCTTATGGTAGCTTTATTTAGACTTTGTCCAGCTGTATTTTAATGATCTTTTCCTTAAAACCATTGCAAAGTATTTACCACAGATCATTTGTTCTATGTATCCCAGGTCTACTTTTATAGTTTTCATAACATTTATTTTTTTAAAAAAATCACATTCTAATGTCTTGGACATTTGCTTTCTATATATCAAGTGAAAGAAGGAGGGAACAAAGACAAAATGGAGACAAAAATGAAAGGGGGAAGGAGGGAGAATCAAGGGTTCATAATTTTCTTTGATCGAAGAGAGCTAGTTTCTTTGAGAAAGAAAACTAGGAAATTGTATGCTCACAACCTGAGAGAAGACACGGTATACTCCCGTATGTGTGCCCATGAATTCGTGCCTGCTTTTGTGTGTGTGTGTGTGTGTGTGTGTGTGTTTGTGTGTGTGTGTGTGTCTCTCTGTGTGTGTGTTGTACTTGTGCAAATAACTGATCCTCAGGCCTTGTACACTTGAGGTGACTTTTTCAGCACTGGCTACCCCTGGTTCCCCTTTTCCCTTTTGTTTGCAAACAACATCTTACAAACTTGGCCCCAAATGCCTCTATTCCCTAGTGAGTCCTTGAGCTTTATCTGTTTACTTCAAATCTCTCAGACTTGAGACTTACAGAGAAGAATGACCTTGAATCTCTGATGATCTTGCCTGCACCCACAAGTGCTAGATAAATGGCTTATACTACCTGGCCCTGCTAGAAATGATTACCTCCCTTGAGCAAGATGAGTTTGTCTGTGGACACCTGAAGATCTTAGGACAGTAAAAGGAGTTGGTGACTTTGAATGAGAGGGTGTGGACTATATGGGAGGATTTGGAAGGAGGAAAGAAGAAATGGTGTAATTATAATCTCAAAAATAAAATTATTTAATTACATAATTCAATACTTCGAGGCTTAAATTTTTCTTTCAAGCTGGTTAAAGGGAAGGTAAAGTATCAAATGTGGAAAACTGTGACAAATACAAACTTTTTGCACAATAAGAGCTTTGGAGATATTTCTTTAAAATCAAGCTATTGTTTTCATCATAAACTGTAGCATTAATTATTTTTTTAAACTTTATTTTAAAAAACAAAGATAAAATTTTTTAAAAATATTTTTGCATAAATGTATACAAATACATTTTTGTTAGTGCTTGGATTTTTTTTCCTTTTTTATTTTTTAAAGGTTTGATACTCTGCATTAAGGTCTTACTAGTTACAATGAGCAAAAAGTACAGGTAAAATAGGATGTAACCCAGAATTAGTCAACGTTTTCTTGAGTGTAAGGATTGAGCATAATGTGTTTTTGTTTGTTTCTTTGTTTTGTTTTCTTTTTTTCTTGAACTTCACACAGTCTGTGAGTTGTTTCTGGGGCAGTCCAAGCCTCTGGGGTTAGCATCCCACTATCAGTGACTGCAAATTATGTCTGTTCTTTTGTGACTGGGTTATCTCACTCAGGATGATATTCTCTAGATGCATCCATTTTCTTAAGAATTTCCTGAGGTCATTGTTTCTGATAGCCAAGTAGTACTCCATTGTGTAAATGTACCACAATTTTTGTATCCATTCATCTACTGAAGGACATCTGGGTTCTTTCCAGCTTCTGGATATTATGAATGGGGCTGCTATGAACATTGTGGTGCATGTATCTTTGTTGTATATTGGAGAGTCTCTGGGGTATATGCCCAGAAGTGGAATAGCTGGATCTTCAGGTAGTACTATGTCCAAATTTCTGAGGAATCGCCAGACTGATTTCCAGAGTGGTTGTATCAGTTTACAACCCCACCAACAGTGGAGAAGTGTTCCTCTTTCTCCACAGCCTCGCCAGCATCTGCTGTCATCTGAGTTTTGGATCTTGGCCAATCTGACTGGTGTGAGGTGGAATCTCAGAGTTGTTTTGATTTGAATTTCCCTGATGGCTAAGGATGTCGAGCACTTCCTTAGATGTTTCTCAGCCATTCCATATTCCTCAATTGAGAATGTTTTGTTTAGCTCTGTACCCCATTTTTTAATAGGGTTGTTTGATTCGCTGGTGTTTAGCTTTTTGAGTTCTTTGTATACCTTGGATATTAGGCCTCTATCTGATGTGGAGTTGGTAAAGATCTTTTCCCATTCTGTTGGCTGCCGTTTTGTTTTCTCGACAATGTCCTTAGCCTTACAGAAACTTTGCTATCTCATTAAGTCCCATTTGTTAATCTTTGACCTTAGAGCTTGAGCCATTGGTGTTTTGTTCAGGAAATTTTCTCCTGTGCCTATGTGTTCTAAGGTTTTTCCTACTTTCTCTTCTAATATTTTCAGTGTATCTGGTTTAATGTGGAGATCTTTGATCCACTTACACTTGAGCTTTGTACAAGGAGATAAGAAAGGGTCTATTTTCATTCTTCTGCATGCTGAGTGCCAGTTGGACCAACACCATTTGTAGAATAGGCTGTCCTTTTTCCATTGAATGTTTACAGCTCCTTTGTCAAAAATCAGGTGACCATATACATGAAGGCTCATTTCTGGATCTTCTATTCTATTCCATTGATTCACAAGCCTATTTCTGTACCACTACCATGCAGTTTTCAGCACAATTGCCTTGTAATATAGCTTGAAGTCAGGGATAGTGATTACCGCAGATGTTTTCTTGTTGTTGAGGATGGATTTCCCTATTCTAGGTCTTTTGTTATTCCAGATGAAATTACGCATTGATCTTTCCAACTCAATGAAGAACTGGGTTGGAATTTTGATGGGGATTGCATTGCATCTGTAGATTGCTTTTGGTAGGATAACCATTTTTAAAATGTTGATCCTTCTGATCCATGAGCATGGGAGATCTTTCCATTTTCTGAGATCTTCCTTGATCTTCTTCTTTAGAGGTTTGAAGTTCTTGTCATACAGATCCTTCACTTGCTTAGTCAGAGTCACACCAAGGTATTTCATAGTTTTTGTGACTATTGTGAAGGGTATCTTTTCCATAATTTCTTTCTCCACATGTTTGTCCTTTGAGTATAGGAAGTCTACTGATTTGTTTGAGTTAATTTTATATCCAGCCCCTTTGCTGAACTTGTTTATCAGCTGTAGGAGTTCTTTGGTGGAATTTGTGGGGTCACTTAAGTACACTATCATGTCATCTGCAAATAGTGATGTTTTTACTTCTTCCTTTCTGATTTGTATCCCTTTGATTTTCTTTTGCTGTCTAATTGTTCCAGCCAGAACTTCCAGTACTATGTTGAATAGGTAGGGGGAGAGTGGGCAACCTTGTCGAGGTCCTGATTTTAGTGGGATTGCATCAAGTTACCCACCGTTAAGTTCGATATTGGTTGTTGGTTTGCTGTATATTGCTTTTATTATGTTTAGGTTTGGAGTTTGGATTCCTGTTCTTTCCAGGACTTTTAACATGAAGGGGTGTTGAATTTTCTCAAATGCTTTCTCAGCATCTAGTGAGATGATCATATGATTTTGTTCTTTGAATTTGTTTATATGATGGATTACATTGGTAGATTTCCCTATATTAAACTATTCCTGCATCCCAGGTATGAAGCCTACTTGGTCATGGTGAATGATCGTTTTGATGTGTTCCTGGATTTGGTTTGCAGGGATTTTGTTGAGTATTTTTGCATCAATGTTCATAAGTGAGATTGGTCTGAAGTTCCCTTTCCTTGTAGGGTCTTTATGTGGTTTAGTTATGAGGGTTATTGTAGCCTCAAAAAATGAATTAGGTTGTATTCCATCTGATTCTATCTTGTGGAATAGTTTGGAGAGTATTGGTGTTATGTCCACAATAAATGTCTAATAAAATTCTACACTGAACCCATCTGGACCTGGGCTTTTTTTGGTTGGGAAGCTTTTGATGACTTCTTCTATTTCTTTAGGTGTTATGGGATTATTTAGATGGTTTACCTTTTCCTGGTTTAACTTTAGGATCTTGTATCTGTCTAGGAATTCATCCATTTCCTCCAGATTTTCCAACTTTGTGCAGTATAAACTTTTGTAGTAGGATCTGATGATATCTTGAATTTCCTCAGTTTCAGTTATTATGACTCCACTTTCCTTTCTGCTTTTGTTAATTTGTATACTCTCTCTTTGCCCTCTAGTTAGTCTGGCTAGGGGTTTATCAATCTTGTTGATTTTCTCAAAGAACCAGCTCTTGGTTTTGTTGATTGTTTGAATGATTCTTTTTATTGCTATTTGGTCTATTTTTGCCCTAAGTTTGATTATCTCTTGCCATCTACTCCTCTTGGGTGTATCTGCTTCCTTTTGTTCTAGTGCTTTTAGCTGTGTTGTCAAGTTGCTGATGTATGCTCTCTCTAGTTTCTTTTTTGAAGCTCTCAGAGCTATTAGTTTTCCTCTCAGTACTGCTTTTATTAAATCCCATAGGTTTGGGTATGTTGTGTTTTTGTTTTCATTGAATTCTAGAAAATCCTTAATTTCTTTCTTTATTTCTTCTTTGACCCTGCTATCGTTTAACAGAGTGTTGTTTAATTTCCATGTGTTTGTGGACTTTTTATAGTCTTTGTTGTTGTTAAAGACCAGCCTTAGACCATGGTGATCTGAGAAGGTGCATGGGAGTATTTCAATCTTCTTATATCAATTGAGGCTCATTCTGTGTCCAATTATGTGGTCAATTTTCGAGAAGGTGCCATAGGGTGCTGAGAAGAAGGTGTATTCTTTTACTTTAGGATGATATGTTCTGTAGATATCTATTAATTACAGTTAGTTCATAGTCTCTGCTAATTTTACAGTGTCCTTGTTCAGTTTCTGTTTCCATGATCTGTCCATTGGTAAGAGTGGGGTATTAAAGTCTCCCACTATTATTGTGTGGGGTGAGATGTATTTTTTGAGCTTTAGTAGGGTTTCGTTTATGAATGTGGGTGCTTTTGTATTTGGATCATATATGTTAAGGATTGAGAGTTTCTCCTGACAGATTTCCCCTTTAGTGAGTAAAAAGTGACCTTCCTTATCTTTTTTGATAACTTTTGGTTGGAAATTTACTTTATTTGATATTTGAATAGCCACTCCAGCTTGCTTCTTGGGGCTGTTTGCTAGGAAGTTTTTTTCCCAACCTTTTATGCTGAGATAGTGTCTGTCTTTGTCTCTGAGATGAGTTTCCTGTATGCAGCAAAAGGCTGGATTTTGTTTATGTATCCAGTCTGATAGTCTATGTCTCTTTATTGGGGAGTTGAGTCCATTTATGTTAATACATATCAAGGAATAGTGGTAACTGTTTCCTGCTATTATTGCTTTTGTAGGTTGAGTTGTGTCTGTGTCTCTTTCTTCTTTTGGTTTTCTTGCTTAGGAGTTTTCTTGTTTTTACTAGGATGTAGTTCCCCTCATTGGATTGGGTTTTCCACCTATAATTTGTTGTAGTGCTGGGTTTGTGGTCAGATATTGTGTAAATTTTTATTTGTCTTGTAATATCTTCGTCTCTCCATCGATGGTGATTGATAGTTTTGCTGGGTATAGCAGCTTGGGCTGGCACTTGTTCTCTCTTAGGGTCTGCATGATGTCTGTCCAGGATCTTCTAGCTTTCATAGTCTCTGTTGACAAATTGGGTGTGATTCTGATTGGTCTGCCTTTACATGTTTCCTGACCTTTTTCCCTTACTGCTTTTAGTATTCTTTCTTTGCTTTGGGCACTTGTTCTTTTGACTATTATGTATCGGGAAGAATTTCTTTTCTGGTACAACCTATTTGGAGTTCTGAAGGCTTCTTTTATGGTCGTGTTCATCTCATTCTTAAGGGTAGGGAAGTATTCTTCTACAATTTTGTTGAAGATATTTACTGTACCTTTTAGTTAATATTCTTCTCCCTCTTCTATTCCTATTATCCTTAGGTTTGGTCTTCTCATTGTGTCCTGGATCTTTTGGACATTTTGGGTTAGGAGCCTTTTGGTTTTTGTATCTTCTCTGATTGTTTTGTCTATGTTTACAATGTTGTCTTCGGCCCCCGAGATTCTCTCTTCCATCTCTTGTAGTCTATTGGAAATGCTTGTGTCTGTGACTCTTGCTTTCTTTTTTAGGTGTTCTACCTCTAGCGTTATCTCTTTTAGTGTTCTCTTGATTGTGTCAATTTCTGTTTTAAATTCCTTCTTCCATTCCTTCATCTCTTTGGTTCTGTTTTCCTCTAGTTCTTTGAGTTCTTTGAGTGTTTTTATTGTTTCCTGTTTAAAAGCTTCTGATTCTTTTTTTTTCCTCTTGTTCTTGTTTAAGGATCTCTATCATCACCTTGAGGTATGATTTTAGGTCTGTTTCTTCTTTTTCTGGAGTGTTTGGCATTCCAATGTTTGCTGTGATGGGAGAGCTGGGTACTGGTGTTGCCAGGTTGTCTTGTTTTCCTTGGGATATGCTGTTTTGCTTTCCTCTTACCATCTTGTTGTCAGTGATATCTTCTTGCCTTTCCCTTGTACCTGGTCTGTGTCCCGGGATCTCCACTGGTCCAGGTGGTGGATGGTCCGAGCCTTGTCCTGCCCCCCCAATGCCACCGGGTGGGAACAGAGGTCCCAATGCTGGGTTCCTGGTCCCTGTATCAGGTAGGGTAGGGGCGTGCTTTCCGTGCGCACTTGGCAGAGATCTCTCTGCCCCTGGATAATCTGATCACCTTTTCACCAGGCCTGTACCTTTGGGAACTGCTGGTCCAGGTGGCAGATGGGCCGAGCCCTCTTCTGAGCCCCAAAGCCGCTGGGTGGGAACAGCGGTCCCAATGCTGGGTTCCTGGTCCCTGGATCAGGCAGGGCAGGGGCGAGCTTTCCGTGTGCACTTGGCAAAGATCTCTCTGCCCCTGGATACTCGGATCAACTTCTCACCAGGCCTGTACCTTTGGGAACTCAGTATTGATTATTAATGAGAGGATTAAACTTTGAACTTAATATTGTGGGATTTAATTAGTCTTGTGTTGTTGAAAATAAATTTATTTTTCATATATTATATTCTCATCATGGTTTCCTCTCCTGCATCTCCTCTCAGATCCTCCCCACTGCCCAACCAATTTTTTGAAAACAAACAGGCAAATAAAAAACCAAACAAATAGAATATCTGTGGACTGGAAATATCTTTTTGAGGATGAGAAATATGTTTCACATGACCAGGTCACAAAGAAAAAAATTGGTTAATGAAATTATGAAGTGAAATATGAAAATTAAATAATGAAAGATGAAAATTATTAGGCAACGATGTAAGTACTTAAGAGATTGGAATTGGCAGTCAGAGGCAAAAAGTTAAGATGAGGTAGGCAGAGCCTTGCAATCTATCGAACATCAAGATCTGGGTGAGCTGGAAGAACTGGAGTTCAGACAGTTCCTGAGAACCTTTAACGTCATGAGCTTTGGGGCATTCTCTGGGTGACACAGCTGGGGGACTATCAGTCCCGTGAACACGCAGCGTGCAGGGGCCCTTGTCAATGACAGAACAGTGGTTCTGAGCTTCATGGGAGAAAACACTAACCATGGAAAGCCCCTCCTGTCTAAATAAAGGAGACAGGTTTAAATTATTACAGAAAACAAAACGAGGCGGCATTTCAGAGGAGATCTTTGACACAGGAGCTGTCTTACTGTGACAGAAATTTTAGGTCTTTAATAATAAGAATTACTGGTTTTGATTACTGAAGAATGCACACAATCCAAGACTATGTAATATGACCAGAATGTCAAACCACTTGTAAAATGAACAGATTTGAAGTGAGGAATTTGGAATTTGAATCCCAGAAGGACATTTATTTCTTGTTATTGGGCTGTACTGTGCAGGCTACGAGAGCCTACATGAATGGTCACACAGCTGAAGCGCTACTCACAAGAGACATGCAGATGTAGCCAAATACACAGAAAGGGCTCTGTGCTTCCTATTTTCTACTGGCCACCTACTGTTTGGTTCCTGTTTTGCTGATTTCCACTACCAAAAATTGAATTAATTCTCGTCTGCATCCTCTTCCCCACCCCCAGTATTACAGTTCAGTGTGTTCTCTTTCTTTGACAGTTGGTTTCTTCTGTTCCATGTAATGTTTATATGGCCTGCCTATGTTGTTGTGTCTAGCTGTAGTCTAATGGTCTCACTCTCCGATTATATTCTATTATGTAAATACCATAATTTATACAATCAATATTTACATTCAATGCACATCTGGGCCACTTCCACATTTTGCTTATCTGGAGTGTTCCTAGGAACTTCCTTGGTTATTTGTTTCACAGATGTGTGAATTAATTTGGGTTGGCCTGCTAGGAAAACTAGACGAAATAGCAAGTATGAGGGAGCTTAAACAGCGGAAATTAGTTATCACGGTGTTCTGGAGAATGGAGTGCAAAGTGAACAGGTCAGCAGGTTTGATTTCCCTGGGGGCATTCTCAGGATCTGAGCAGGTTTCCTGTGTGCTCACGCCTGGCGTGTCTTCCTCAAATGAGAGCAGATCCAACAAACCAAAGTCCTGTCCTTGCTGTGACATTTCATCTCAGTTACAGCTTTGAAGATCTTCAAAAAAAATTATAGCTAAATCGGGGATTTTGACTTTATCAGCTGAATCCCAGGAGACATAATTCATTCCATCATAGCATCTTTTGGAGATATATACTTAGAATAAATGGCAGGGTATGAGAAGTAGGCACACTCAACTTTAGGAGACAGAGGTAGCTTTCACATTTATTGAACTGTTTTGCATTCCGCAGACAGTGACAAGACTTTTGAGCACATTCACATTTTGGTATTATCATGTCGCCTTTAGTTTTTGTTCTTATCATATGGTCCTGGCCGACCTGATATTCAGGCTAGTCTAGAACTCACAGAGATGACCTGCAAGTCCTTCTGTGAGTGGGGATTAAGGGGGTGAGATCGAGGCCTTGCCCTAAATTATCTATCTGTTCTTATCATTTTATTTTAGCCACTCAGAAGGGTGCATAGACCCTTATGGTTAATTAGCATTTTAAATGATCATTAACATTTACTATTTTTTATGTAAATTAGCTATTTGGACATCATAATGATCTAAGTTGTGTGTTGAAGATTCTGGGGCTGTTTTATGTTAGTGTTTGCCAGTTTCTTATTGATTTGTAAGCATTTCCATATATCGTGGAAGTCACATGACCTTTGTAGTATATGTGACTATTAACTATCTTTAGTTTGTGAATTACCTTACCATGTACCTTAGTCATGTTCTCATCATTATAAATTCTTCATTTTAATAGAGAAAAATAAGTTATGAGCTTTACTTTAGAGTTTTTTATTCTCTATTTGTGTGTATGTGTGCTGTGTGTGTGTGTGTGTGTGTGTGTGTGCATGTGTGCAGGTGTGGTGGATATCAGAAGACTGATTTCAGGCCTTTGTTATTTCCTTCTAGTATGTAGATCTGGGTATCAGACTAGACTGTCAGGCTTGGTGTCACCTTTCTAGATCGGCCATCTCATCGACCCAATGTGCCTGCCTTTCTTACCTTACTGAAGTAATCTTTTCTTGACAAAATCATGAAGATTCATATTTCATATATTTTGAGTAGTCTTTTTGTTTTCACATTCTGCTTGCTCAGCACCTAAAACTGATATTATATATGATCTGAGGTTGGGAAAAGGAATAGGACTCAAATTTCTTATATAGACAGATGTTAAGTGATTCCAAACCATGCGTGCAAAAAGACCATCTTTCTAGCTACACTATATAATCGTCTTTGGTGTAAGTTAGGTGATAATTCTAATTCTGATCAGTCCTTGAATTTGATTTCTTTATTTCCTTTGGTCTTTCCCATCCTTGACTTGCTATACCACAGTAGAATGCCTTTGTAATCAGGCTTGACTGACTATTCATTCAGTTTGTTTCTAACTTACTGGAGTTTATGCCGAGAGTCTCATTCATGCTAGAATGAATTCTACCATTGAACTATACCCTCAGGTTTGAGTTCTCATGGTAATCTTTGTTTAGGGTGCAAACATTTCACAATTCATTTTTTAGTCAAATTCTTTAGACTATCTGTATCCTTTTTGTTTAGATAATGTTGAATTTATAGGTGAATTTAGGAATAACTAATTTTTTAAAAATTGAGTCCTTTTATTCATGATTCAAAAATATTAAAATTGGTTTTTGTTGTTTATTTTTTATAGATTTCTATGTAATGATATTGTTGTATACAACTATGATTATGTTTATTCTTAGGTATCTAATTTTTTAATGTTGCCATAAGTTAATGAATATTTTTAATATACTTCTATTCATACATCTATATGCAGATACTTGGAAATTTTTGGAAAGTATTGTTTCAAAAGAGATGTAAATAAATAATAACAGTCAATTATGTCAATTATGTGTCCTCATTTCTTCATACATTTGTTCACTATATACTTCCTTCATCCTGGGTTTATGGTGAGACAGTGCTAGATTCTGAGTACACAAAATAAGACAGTCTTTATTCTAGGGGTGTTAACAATCTATGGTTAAACATACAATAATGCAGGATTATGAATGGAGTTACAAAGTGTTATGTAAGTACTATGAAGAAGGTTGAGTCCCATAAAACAGACTGAGAATTTTTGCAGACATTTTATGAGGGCAATAAAAACTGGGATGTTTGAACAAAGTGCAAGATAGTGTGAAAGAAATTTGTTAATGTTATGTTTAACTGCTAGGTATGGCAAACAATGTGAAGTTATAAAACTTCTCAGAAACTTCTGTCACATGTTGGGGTACTTTAAACCCAAGTAGGTAGATATCGTCTGGGGATGAAGGGTTCTCGGCAGGCTTATTGCCAGGGTTTATGGAAGCAGTAGGAACAACCAACAAGAGAAGAGATGCTGATCTCTAGGCTTTGGCAATTCTTTTTGGAGATTGGAATCAACAAGAGTGTTTTTTTTTTTCTGGAAATACTGGGATAAGAATGATGTCAACCCAGCTCCATTATTTATCTCCAAGGCTGTTGCAAGAAGTGTGGACTCTTTTGTCTTCTAGAAAGACTATAAATAATCTTCTTCACTGCTTAAATCGTAAAGAACAACACTGACATTTTTATTGTAAACTGCAGCTTGGTGTAGGATATGTGTCTATATCATTCATTGTCCAAGACTATGGCTTCTTGGCATTGTCAAAGTCAAGACAGTTAAGGAAATCCTAATATGGCTGAGGTAAAAGAACAGAACTGTGTGGTGAGGAAGTCTCGGCTTCCCATGACTCTGATAAGCCTGTTCAATGTAAACCAGAGATAAATGGACACAGTGAATGGACTTCCGAGCTGAGCTCCAGACTTGGGCTCAGTTCCCACACAGCAGCAACAGCACAATCTTTCTACACCTCTATTACAGTTAGTAATACTTACCAGTTAACTGCGGTGCCCAGCAGAAGTAATGACAGTTTGCTAAAATAACCCCCATGAAATTCCTTGGCAAGGAATTTTTTCTATTATTATTTCCACAGGTTTTCATTAGGCCACCTAAACTGACCTGAATGACTGTGGGATACTTTGAAAAAAAAAAAAACAAAACAAAACGTTAAGAGTAGATAAGCAGACTGTTGGGTGTGTCAGTCTCTCCATTTCCTGCCATGATATGAACTGTCCTGATGTACAATACCCTCCCTCCACGATGGATTGGAAACGTCTGAAATCACGAACCAAAAAAAAAAAAAAAAAAAAAAAAAAAGTGATCCTTTAAGTAGTTCTCTTGGATATTTAGGCATGATGATTAAAATTAGACTAAGCATTCACGGAGGCTTAGAATATGAGAATTTATTTGACTGCATGGATGGGCAGGAGCAGCAAAGACAGATGAACCCCCGGGGACACTCTGGACAGATGTGCTACCTGAGGTAGAATTTGTTAGGACAGAACCAGAAGACATCCTTTTTGCTGCGTTTGCTGTGGTGGCATATACCCTGGGTAGAAGTTGAGATCTGTGACCTTAGAAAATAGACTTTGGGGTACAATTTTAAAGTCTGGGTGTTACACAAGAGGAGACAGCATGTCCAACTTAGTGAACAGAATTCTATAAAAAAAAAAATCTCCAAAGCCTTGTTGCATTTGCTTTGACAGTTTAAGGAATTCCCTCCCCCAAATTGCATGCATATTCTAAGTGCTCCCCAATCCCAGATACAGTAGTTCACAGGCAAATTTCTCTAATGTAAACTTATTTGAGAATCCAAGATAACAAGCTTCTAAGTTGGCAGAAGTGTTGGGAAACAGTGGATGAGCAGAACAAAGCAAAGCAAGGTTTCCTCATGAGCTTAGTGTATGTCTAGCTCAAAGAGAGGGTGATGAAAGAGATTTATGATGTGCTACGAAAAGTTTTTTTTCCCTAGAAGCTTATTTTGTTATGGAAGTTTATGTACAAATATGGCACCAGTTATAACACAGGAATCATCTGTTCTGTAGAAAGGAGGAGGATTGTTAACTACTTACACACCTCTCTTCATTATTTCCTTCACTATTATCTTTAGGAAAGAAAATTTTCTCAAATGTAGTAATGCGGGATAATGAGATGGCTCCACGGGACAGGAGCCCTGCTGTCAAGCCCAGTGACCTGAGTTCAATACCCAGAACCTTCACAGTAGAGGGCAACTTCCTCTAAGTTGATGCAACTTCCCTGAGTGTTATTCTGAACTACATACATATGCTCATGTGCCTGCCTATCTGTCTGTCTATCTCTATCTATCTATCTATCTATCTATCTATCTATCTATCTATCTATCTATCTATCTATCATCTATCTTTCTTTCTTTCTTTCTCTATCTATCTATCTATCTTTCTATCTATCTATCTATCTCTCTATCTATCTATCTATTTATCATCTATCTTTCTTTCTTTCTCTATCTATCTTTCTTTCTATCTATCTATCTATCTATCTCTATCTATCTATCTATTATCTATCTATCTATCATCTATCTTTCTTTCTATCTATCTATATCTATCTATCTATCTATCTATCTATCTATCTATCTATCTATCTATCCATCCATCCATCTATCTCTCAAAATAAAGAACATGCACAGATGCTAAGATGTAAAAATTTGTTACCTACTTTCTAGGCAATGATCAAGAGAAATGTGGTAGTAAAGAATTCTAAAAACGAGCATGAGTTGTTCTCCTGTAGTATCTCAAACAGCAACTGCACGGGTCTGGGTTTCCTGTTGTACTGCCTCGTGCTGCCTCAGTCATTTGTCTTTCCTCCATGCTTCCCATCATCATCTTCTCAGCCCTCTAGCTAATATGCATTAGGTAAAACACACATTAAGACAGATAAGCATCGTTAAATCACATGGCTGAAAGTATTTATATGAGCACATGATTTTTCAGATATGGGAAACTTGTAGCATTGTAACTTTGAGTGTGTAAGTGTTACAATCATAAAGTGTACTTTTAGATTTTTGAAAAAGACCTAATTTAATTCTATTAAACACATGAATAAAGAATTCTTGGTGTATTAAGGGGTTATGTTAACTAGAACTGATGGAAATTGAAATGTAGCAATGTTAACTGGTCTATTAGATGCTTTTCTAGACTCTGACTGTAATAATTATGTTCATAGTTACCAGAGAATTCCAACAAGTTCATGTATTCCCATATATGTGTTATACACATAGTCATAATTTTTGTGTATGTGTGATAACTGTATACTATTGTAACTGTACTGGCTGGTTTTGTGTCAACTTGACAGAAGCTGGAGTTATTACAGAGAAAGGAACCTCAGTTGAGGAAATGCCTTTATGAGATCCAGCTGTAAGGCATTTTCTCAATTAGTAATCAAGGGGGAGGGTCCAGCCCATTGTAGGTGGTGCCGTTCCTGGGCTGGTAGACCTGGGTTCTAGAAGAAAGCAGGCTGAGCAAGCCAGGGAAAGCAAGTCAGTAAGTGACATCCCTCCATGGCCTCTGTATCAGCTCCTGCTTCCTGACCTGCTTGAGTTCCAGTCCTGACTTCCTTTGGTGATGAACAGCAATGTGGAAGTGTAAGATGAATAAGCCCTTTGCTCCCCAACTTACTCCTTGGTCATGATGTTTTGTGCAGGAATAGAAACTCTAACTGAAACAGTAACTGTATCATTAAGAAGCCTTATTGCTTTCTTTGAAAAAAGTTTCATTAAGCTTGGTGCTAACCCCTAGGCAGGGCATGTATTTTAGAATTAAAATAATGCTTAAGATTATATAAGACTACAAATCTGACATTATCTCATTAGGAAATAAGAAATCAGCAGCTCCTCATTAGCAACAAAATTTCAGTTCTAGGCTAGTGAGACCCTGCCATATGATGCATTTAAAGAATTATCTAAAATTCCTTCTTGTCTCAATTCGTGTGTATGATAAACTGTTGTAGCTACCAGATGAAGAATTTAATTTCCTCAGCTTATTGCTAGGTGCTCCCCTGAGCAGGTGTCCTCTGTTCAGCTTGCTCATGCTTGGGCTTAGCACACTTTTTAAGTAGTTCCAGGTAAGTAGATGCATGTCATTGTTCCTAAATCTTGTTACCATCATCAGACAACCAAAGATTATTAGAACACATGGAAACACCCAATGCTCTAAAAACGTTGTTGATATTTTCCCATCTTTGGGGCTTGAATCTACTTCTAAAGTGTCACTGCCAACTCCCATCCTTTTATTATAATTTTGATAACTTCATGAAGCATCTTTTTCTATAAACAGAAATGTCTCTGCTCTATGATGGAATTTTCTAAATTCACCAAACCCTAAGGATATGCCACCCAAGGCCCCCCATTTGCATAGAATAAGAGCATCTGTCCTGACTGGTTAGACTGGAAATTCCATGTCCTGTTATCACAGAGAGCTGCATCTCTGTCCCAAGAGGCCATGACGGAGCTGAAGGCATCATACACAGTATGCTTTAGTGTCATAGTTGTGTAGTGGTCCATGCTGCAGTGTTGTCAATGCTGATTGTGTCTATTTCAAGTGACAGTTGACAGCAGCCCCTTCCATCATGCTGGTCACATAGTTCAACACACAACACTCTGCAGACTCCAAGAAGAACGTGAACAGAGCTTCCCAGCAACAGTGCCCGAGGCAGGAATAGAATGAGTCCTTTTAAAGCTCCCTCCATTTTTTGTTTAGACAGTCAAAGGGTGGTATCGGTGGTTTGCGGCAGGCAGGGTGGGGTGGGATATTTGCAGTGTACCAAATGGAACGGATTGAGGGACATTCATTTTGCAGTTGCCGAATAAGACAGGCTACCTTCAGAGAAAAACACAAACCCCTGCAAGGAATTTTGGCAAAAAAAAAAAAAAAAAAAAAAAAAAAAAGCTAAAAGCTAATGTCGCTATGCTTGCCAAGGTTATTGTCTGCTGGGCTTAATTTGCAAAAGCAGCATTAAAAAAAAAAAGGGCAGTAGTATAGCTATGAAAAGGAGTGATATCGGCAACATTTTTTAACATTCATAGCATTGTGTGCAAGTATATTCTTGGCTTTCCAGTTCTCTCTATGATGCAGAAGGGAGCAGTCTTGGTATGTATCACTTTTGTGGGACTTGCCCTGACTTAGATGACTGAATCATGCATAAGTGATGTTTAGAAGGCCTCTATCATGCCTCTGACGTTGTTGTTGTTATCTGTCGTTAAAAGTAATCCAGTTTTATCTTGTATGCATCTTCCACGGTGGTCTCACCCGATGCTTGCTCTGTATGACCGCAGACGGAGAGCCTTTCCATTTTTGGAGAAACCACAGCCACTTTCTAGCTTCACTCCAATAGCAGTTCTTGTCCCTTCCTCAGCCAGCCCTGCCTAGGTTCCACGAGGCAGGTTCCCACTGCTTGTTCTCAGTTAGAAGCTTTTAATCTATTCAGGGAATTGGATGGAAGAAAGGAAGAACAACAAAATAAGTAAACAGGACCCCATAATGAATCAATAGGAATCAGGAGGGGGAAACCGGTTTGGAGGCTAAGAGGCAGGAGTGCTTTTAAGTCGGGTCTCAAAGCTGCTAATCAAGCGGTCTCTCTCCTAGCTATGGTCTCAATCCCCCCAAATTCTTTGAACTTCAGATCAGTGTATTGGTAAAGAGAAGTAAACCTATGAGTGACTAACACAGTAACAGGCCTGTTTTCTCATGCTCCAGTATACAATGATCACCACCTTCAAAATCCTGTTACAAAAGTAAGAAGAGCATGTTACGAAAAAATTAAAATAATACAAATGTTGATTAATCTCTTTGACTAGGTCACCCCATGACTATAGTTTTAGATAAAAATAAATTAACTTTAAATATCCTAATGAAATGAAATGAAAAAGGCTATGGTATCATTAAATAAGAGGGCAGAATACACATTCCTCTGGGATATTCTGAAACTAAAATGGCAACAAACTGCATTTCAGCAAACATATGATGTCATCGACGAGACAGAAGAGCAAAGAGGACCAGGAAAAGGCCCGGAATCCTCAACCCTAGACTCAGAGCTGCCGGTAACTACTAAATGCTCACAGTGGGAGAAATTGTCTTTCCCAGGGAAGAGCACACCAACTGGCTATCCAATGCCTAATGGTCAGCCCAGAAAACATGCATGCATAAAACATTATATGGACTGAGCGGTCTACGTTTATAAACCTAAGAATCTATATGTACACACACATGAATGTATCTATGTAACAACAATCACTGAAAGATGAGGCTATGCATTTGAGAAAGAAGAATTATGTGAGAGAGTTTGGATGGAGGAAAGGAAGGGAGAAGCCAGGTGATTACATTAAAACTTAAGAGAACAGAAGATACAATTAGAACAGATCACACAAACCTGCACAGCTGTTACACTCTCCGGCTCTTAAGCCCTGACATCACAGAACTCTGTGATCTTGGGTTAATTGCCTCAGTTTCTTTAACCATTTTACTATAAGACTAATGGTACCTAAATTTGTTTGTTTGCTTGTTTCCTGATGCTTTTGGTCACTTAATATGGGGAAACTTGTAGCAACATCTAGAAGATAACACATCCCAGGAAAGCTGACTCATTGTCATAGCTCTTTGTGCCCTGATGCTTGTAAAGATGTACTGTGTCACCCTCAGGTAGAGTTGAATTTCTAGTCCCTAGTTCATTGAACAATCCTGAATAATAGGCTCTTCTGTCCAGTAGGGTACGTGCATTTAGCAAATTTCATAGAAAATTACCATAAACTTTGTGTCAGAATTAAAATGTTTTCAAACAAACCAGAATGCGCGTGTCTATGAAGGGGCCATTGTGACAGGAGTTGAAAAACTGTGCTCAGAAAGTCAATTTATGCTCAGAGCAGATGTCAGTGGGTGGAGAATCCCAGTCTGTCTGATTTCACCCTGACCTATGAGGAAGATGGAGGTGCTTAGCCTTCAGTGTCAGGAGTGTTTCAGATGTAAAACTGACTTCTGCTTGATTTTGTAGCCTATAGCTTAAGGGTCATTTCTCATAATGTAGTGTCCTGGCAGACACATACCCTGCAGTTCTGTACAGTATTTTGTCAAATATAACTCAGCTTCTTCCCAGTCGAATGACAAGTCTCTCTTTGTAGATCCTACGTGATGATTTGTGATTTGCATCTCCTGTACATTATTTGTTTTAAAATTATACCCTCCCCCCAATACAGATAAACTTCGCTTGTGTGGCTATTTGGTTTTTCTCATAAATATATTGGCCAATGTTTGTCTTCACCTGGAGGAGACATGATACTGTAGAACTCTTAACTCCATAGTTCTTGTTGTTCATATTTCAAGATAAGACAATACAACTTTTAAATGTATAGAATGTGGTAATACACAGACCATCCTGGTTTTCATTGGTTGAAACATTGCCCTATAGTGTTTGATAAGAAAAGGCTTCTTAGGAGGAATATATATATATATATATATATATATATATATATATATATATATATATATATATATATGGACATATGTATACACACACAAATACACAACACATACACACTCACACACAAACGAGCACATGTGACCAAGTCTTGGATCCATTCACATTTTCTGAAAGTGTTATATCATATTCTTCGTCTTCTATTTCAGGATTGGCTTTTAACCAAAGTGACAGGAAAAAGTCATGTAAAACTTTTCTCTGACAAAAGGAGGAAAATGGAGATTCTAGTAATATTTTTACCTCCATCAAAAATACAGCATAATTTGAGCCTTTACTAAAAATAATTATGTACACAATAAAGTAAAAGGAAAGACCTCTAGGTATATTTTAAGTATTTTGCAACTGTAATATCAATATTTTGAAATAATATTTTATTTTTCTGCCTGTTCTACATACATCTTATAGAGACTAAATATTCTAAGTTCATGTTTGCTTTATTGCTGTGGCTTCTTTATTCAGTAGGATTTGTGTTTGTAAAATACGTGTGTGTGTGTGTGTGTGTGTGTGTGTGTGTCTGTGTGTGTGTGTGTGTGTGTGTAAAATAGATACTTAAATTTTTTAAGAAATATTTCTTTGTTTATTTCTACCCTGACCCAGTAATCATTCAGTAGAGAGTTGTTCCATTTCCATGAGTGTGTAGGCTTTGTGTTGTTTCTGTTGTTGTTGAAGACAGGCTTTCATCTTGGTAATCTGATTAAGATACAAATAGTTATTTTAGTTTTCTTGTATTTGTTGAGACTTGCTTTGTGACCAAAACATCAGTTTTGGAGAAGGATCCATGAGATTCTGAGAACTATCTTCTTTGTGTTGGGGTGATATGTTCTGTAGATATCTGCTAGGTCCATTTGATTCGTAATGTCTGACTGTTTCATTGCTTTTCTGCTTGGTTTCTTCCTTAATGACCTGTTCAGTGGGTGTGGTGGCACTGTGTTGTAATCTCTCACTGTTAATGTGTGAAGTTAAATGAGTAATTTAAGCCTTAGTAATGGTTCTTTTATGACTGTGGGTGCCCTTCAATTTAGAGCATAGATGTTCAGAATTGAGACATCATCTTGGTAGACTTTCCCTTTGATGGGTATAAAATGTTCTTCTGGAGAACAAAACACTCATGGGAGGCAATAAAGGGACAAATAGAGGAACAGGGATTGGAGAAAAGATCATCCAGAAACTGCCTCACCTGGGGATCCAGCCCATATGCAGCCACTAAACCCAAGCACTATTGTTGATCCTAAGCAGTGCTTACTGGCAGGAACATGATAAGGATGCCTCCTCAGAGGCTCTGTCAGAACCATATTAATACAGAGGAGGATGCAGGCAGCTAACCATCAGACTGAACATGAGGACCCCAATGAAGGAGCTAGAGAAAGGACTGAAGAAGCTGAAAGGGTCTGCAGCCCAATGAGAAGAACGAAATTATCAACTAATCAAACCCACCACAGATCCCAGGGACTAAAACACCAACCAATGAGTTCACGTGGAGAGAGACCCATGGACCCAGTTGCATATGCAGCAGAGAATCTGTCATCAATGGGAAGAGAGGCCTTTGGTCAAGTGAAGGCTCATTTTCCCAGTGTAGGGGATGCCAATGTGCTGAGGTGGGAGAGGGTGGTTGGGAGAGGGAGCACCTTCATGGAGGGAATGGGAGGGGAGGGGGAATAGAATTGGGAGAAGGGATTAACACCTGAAATGTAAATGCAGAGAATATCCAATAAGAAAATGAAAAAAAATAGTTTCCTTCTGAATCTCTTATTAGGAAAATGCAAATTAAAATGACTTTGCGAGTCTACCTTACACCCATCAGAATGACTAAGATTAAAAAACAAAAACTAAAAAACTCAAGTAACAGTAGATGCTGGCAAGGATGTGGAGCAAGGGGACCAAATTGCTCCTCTATTGCTGGTTGAACTGCAAACTTGTACAACTACTCTATAAATCAAAAAGGTTGTTTCTTAGAAAATTGGAAATAGTTCTACCTCAAGACCCAGCTATAACACTCCTGTGTATATACCCAAAAGATGACCCACCATACCACAAAAAATACTTGCTCAACTATATTCATAGCAGATTTGTTTGTAATAGACATAAACTGGAAGCAACCCAGATATGCCTCAACTGAAGAATGGATACAGAAAATGTGGTTCATTTACACAATGGAATACCACTCAGCTATTAAAAATAAGAACATCATGAATTTTGCAGGCAGACAGATGGAACTAGAAAATATCACCCCGAGTGAGACAACCCAGACCCAAAAGGACATACATAGTATGTACTTACTGATAAGTGGATATTAGCCATAAAATACAGAATAACCTTGCTACAATTCACAGACCCAAAGAGCCAAATAACAAGGAGGGCCTAAAGAAGATTCTTGAATCTTACAGAAGGGGAAATAAAATAGACATTGGAGGCAGATGGAGAGAGGAAACTGGGTCAAAGAAGGGATGGGAAGAGGAATAAGGCAGGGGATCAGTTGTAGGGATAGCAGGGGAGGGAGAATAGAAATCACCAATGGACTGGGGTGGAGGCATCTTTAGGACTAGGATGTACCAGAGAACTGGGTTCTGGAGGCTTCAGGGAGTCTTTAGGGGTGACTCTAGCTGAGACTCCAACAATGAGGTATACGGAGCTTGTAGTGGCCACCTCCAGTAGCCAGGCAGGACTTCCAGTGGAGAGATAAGGATGCCAGCCTACTCACAAAGCTGTCGACTCAAAGTGTGTCCCACCTACCAGATGTACAGGAACGAAGATGGAGCAGAGACTGAGGATATGGTCAGCCAATGCCTGGCCAAGCTTGAGATCCATCCACCCCATGGGTACGAACCAAACCCTGACACTGATAATGATACCCGATCATTCTTCCAGACTGGAGCCTAGCATAACTGACCTCTGAAAGCCTACGGAAACAGCCTACGGAAACAAATGCAGAGACCCACAGTCAACATTAGGAACTTGTGGAACCTTGAGGGAAGAGTTGTGGGAAGAACTAAGAGACCAGAAAGGAATAGGGACTCCAGAAGAAGACTAACAGAGTCAGCTAACCTGGATCCTTGGGAACTCCCAGAGACTAAACCACCAACCAAGAAGTAAGCATGAACTGGACCTCGCCTCATCCCCTCTTTGCACACGTATGTAATGCCATGCAGTTTGTTCTTCATGTGGGTCCCACAACAACTGGAGCAGGAACTGACCCCAAATTTGTTGCCAATCTCTAGAACTTGTTCCCCTACATGGGCTGCAGTTTCTGACCTCAGTGGGAGATGATGTGCCCTGCTTTGGGCTATTTCCAGCAGGTCGCCCTTGTGTGCAGAACAGGTGCTCAGGCCATCTGCCACCAGGAACAGCATATATCCAGGGACACAGGCCTGGTGAGACAGCATTCCAAGTAGCCGGGAAGCAGAGAGGTCTCTGCCGAGCTAGCGGAAAGTGCGCCCAACATCACACCCCCAACTGGTTCAGAGGAGCAGGAACCCTGCTTTGAATTTGTATGTTTCCAGCCAGCTGCCCATGCATGCAGAACAGAGAACAGGCACTCAGGTCATCTGCCACCAGGAACAGCGGAGATCCAGGGACACAAGCCAGGTACAAGGGAGAGGCAAGAACCAATCACTGACAAGACCACGTATGAACACAGACAACAAGATGGCAAGAGGAAAGCGAAAGAACATAGCTCAGGGAAACCAAGACAACTTGGCAACACCAGAAGCCACCTCTCCCATCACAGCAAACAGCAGAAGGCCAAACACTCCAGAAAAAGAAGACTCAGACCCGAAATCATACCTCAAGATTAGGATAGAGATCCTTAAACAAGAGTGGGAGGAAAAGCATAAAGAATTAGAAACTTAAATAGGGTACAAGAAAAACAATCAACTCAAAAGAACAAGAGGAAAACAGAACCAAAGAGATGAAGGAAGAAAAAAAGGAATTTAAAAAGGAAATGGACACAAAAGAAAACACTAAAAGAGACAACCCTAGAGGTAGAAAACCTAAAAAAGAAATCAGGAGTCATAGATGCAAACATTTCCAACAGACTACAAGATATGGAAGAAAGAATCTCGGGGGCCAAAGAAAACACTGAAAACATAGAAAAAATAGTCAGAGAAGATGCAAAAACCAAAAAGCTTCTAACCCAAAATGTCCAGGAGATCAATGACACAATGAGAAGACCAAACCTAAGGATAATAGGAATAGAAGAGGGAGAAGAATATCAATTAAGAGGCACAGTAAATATCTTCAACAAAATCATAGAAGAAAACTTTTCTACCCTCAAGAATGAGATGACCATGAGCATAAAACAAGCCTACATGACTCCAAATACGTTGGACCAGAAAAGAAATTCCTCACGACACATAATAGTCAAAAAGCCAAGTGCCCAAAGCAAAGAAAGAATACTAAAAGCAGTAAGGAGAAAAGGTCATGTAACATATAGAGACAGACCAATCAGAATCATACTCGATTTCCCAACAGAGACTGTGAAAGCTAGAAGAGCCTGGACAGATACCATGCAGACCTGAAGAGGACACAAGGGTCAGCCCAAGCTGCTATGCCCAGAAAAACTCTCAATCACCATAGATGGAGAGACTAAGATATTCCAAGACAAAACTAAATTTACACAATGTCTGACCACAAGCACTACAATGAATTATAGGTGGAAAACCCAATACAATGAGGGGAACTACATCCTAGTAAAAACAAGAAAACTCCTAAGCAAGAAAACCAAAAGAAGAAAGACATACAGGCACAATTCAACCTCCAAAAGCAAAAATAGCAAGAAACAGCAACCATTATTCCTTAATATCTGTTAACATAAATGGACTCAATTCCCCAATAAAAAGATATAGGCTATCAGACTGGATACATAAACAAAACCCAGCATTTTGCTGAATACAGGAAACTCATCTCAGAGACAAAGACAGACTCTATCTCAGAGAAAAATGTTGGGAAAAAAAACTTCCAAGCAAATGGCCCCAAGAAGCAAGATGGAGTGTCCATTCATATATCAAATGAAGTAGATTTTCAACTGAAAATTATCAAAAAAGATAAGTAAGGACACTTTTTACTCATTACAGGGAAATTTTGTCAGGAGGAACTCTCAATCCTTAACATATATGCTCTAAATACAAAAGCACCCATATTCATAAAAGAAACCCTACCAAAGCTCAAAAAATACATTGCACACCATACAATAATAGAGGGAGACCTCAATAGCACACTCTCACCAATGGACAGATCATGGAAACAGAAACTGAACAAGGACACAGTAAAACTAGCAGAGGTTATGAACCAACTGGTATTGGTTCTACAGAACATATCATCCTAAAACAAAAGAATACACCTTCTTCTTAGCACCTCACGGCACCTTCTGGAAAATTGAACACATTATTGGTCACAAAATGACCCTCAATAGATATAAGAAGATTGAAATACTCCCATGCATCCTTTCAGATCACCATGGTTTAATTTAAGGCTGGTCTTTAATAACAACAAAAAGAACACAAAGCCCATATACACATGGAAATTAAACAATGCTCTATTAAACGATAGGAGGTAAAAAAAGAAATAAAGAAAGAAATTAAGGATTTTCTAGAATTCAATGAAAATGAAAACACAACATACTCAAACCTATGGCATGCAATGAAAGCAGTACTGAAAGGAAAACTCATAGCTCTGAGTGCTTCCAAAAAGAAACTGAAGAAAGCATACACTAGCAACTTGACAGCACAGTTGAAAGCTCTAGAATAAAAGGAAGCAGATACACCCAAGAGGAGTAGACAGCAAGAAATAATCAAACTTATGGCAGAAATAGACCAAATAGAAGCAGAAAAGAACCATTCTAAGAATCAACAAAACCAAGAGCTGGTTCTTTTCAGAAAATTAACAAGATTGATAAAACCTTACCCAGACTAACTAGAGGACAAAGAGAGAGTATCCAAATTAACAAAATCAGAAATGAAAGTAGAGACATAATAACTGAAACTTAGGAAATTCAAGAAATCATCAGATACAACTATAAAAGCCTATACTCAACAAAGCAGGAATATCTTGAAGAAATGGATGAATTCCTAGACAGATACCAGATACTAAATTTAAACCAGGACCAGGTAAACAATCTAAATAATCCCATAACACCTAAAGAAATACAAGCAGTCATCAAAAGCTTCCCAACCAAAAAAAGCCCAGGTCCAGATGGGTTCAGTGCAGAATTTTATCAGATATTTATTGACGACATAATAACAATACTCTCCAAGCTATTCCACAAAAGAGAATCAGATGGAACCCTACCTAACTCTTTTTTTTTTTTTTTTGAGGCTACAATAACCCTCATTCCTAAACCACACAAAGACCCTACAAGGAAAGAGAACTTCACACCAATCTCTCTTATGAACATTGATGCAAAAATACTCAACAAAATCCTTGCAAACCAAATCCAAGAACACATCAAAATGATCATTCACCATGATCAAGTAGGCTTCACCCTTGGGATGCAGGAATAGTTTAATATAAGGAAATCCATCAATGTAATCCACCATATAAACAAACTCAAAGACAAAACCACATGGTTATCTCACTAAATGCTGAGAAAGCATTCGACAAAATCCAACACCACTTCATGTTAAAAGTCTTGTAAAGAACAGGAATCTAAGGCCCATACCTAAACATAATAAAAGCAATATATGGCAAACCAACAGCCAACATCAAACTTAATGGTGGGAAACTTGAAGCCATCCCACTAAAATCAGGGACTCGACAAGGCTGCCCACTATCCCCCTACCTATTCAACATAGTACTGGAAGTCCTGGCTAGAGCAATTAGACAGCAAAAGGAAATCAAAGGGATACAAATTGGAAAGGAAGAAGTAAAAACATCATTATTTGCAGATTACATAATAGTGTACTTAAGTGACCCCAAAAATTCCACCTGAGAATTCCTACAGCTGATAAACAAGTTAAGCAAAGTGGCTGGATATAACATTAACTCAAACAAATCAGTAGCCTTCCTATACTCAAAGGACAAACATGTGGACAAAGAAGTTAGGTTAAAAAATACCCTTCACAATAGTCAAAAAATTTAAAATACCTTGTACTATGCTCAAGTGCAAGTGGATCAAAGATCTCTACATTAAACCAGATACACTGAATCTATTAGATGAGACAGTAGGGAAAACATTAGAACACATAGGCACAGGAGAAAATTTCCTGAACAGAACACCATTGGCTCATGCTCTAAGGTCAAAGAATGACAAATGGGACTTAATGAGATTGCAAAGTTTCTGTAAGGCTACGGACACTGTCAAGAAAACAAAACGGCAGCCAACAGAGTGGGAAAAGATCTTTACCAACCCCACATCAGATAGAGGCATAATATCCAAGGTATACAAAGAACTGCAGAAGCTAGTCACCAGAGAACCAAACAACCCTATTAAAAAAATGGGCTACAAACTAAACAAAAATTCTCAATTGAGGAATGTCGAATGGCTGAGAAGCATCTAAGAAAGTGCTAGACATCATTAACCATGATGGAAATGCAAATCAAAAGAACCCTGAGATTCCACCTCATACCAGTCAGATTGGCCAAGATCCAAAATTCAGATGACAGCAGACACTGGTGAGGATTTGGAGAAATAGAGACACTTCTCCACTGTTGGTGGGGTTGTGAACTGGTACAACCACTCTGGAAATCAGTCTGGCGATTCCTCAGAAAATTGGACATAGTTCTACCCGAAGACTCAGTTATTCCACTTCTGGGCATTTGCCCCAGGGAAGCTCCAACATACAACAAAGACACATGCACCACAATGTTCATAGCAGCCTTATTTATAATAGCCAGAAGCTGGAAAAAACCCAGATGTCCTTCCATAGATGAATGGATGCAAAAATTGTGGTACATTTACACAATGGAATACTACTCAGCCACCAGAAACAATGACTTAACCAAATTCTTAAGAAAATGGCTGCATCTAGAGAATATCATCCTGAGTGAGATAACCCAGTCACAAAAGAACAGACATAATATACAGTCACTGATAGTGGGATGCTAACCCCAGAGGCTTGCACTCCCCCAGAAACAACTCACAGACTGTATGAAGTCCAAGAAATAAAGAAAACAAAACAAAAAAAATATTTACAAAACAAAAAAACTTTAACTATTTCCATGTTACACTTTATTTTACACGTACTTTAACTTTATGCTCATTGTAACTATTAAGTTTTCAAGGCATACTATCAAACCTTTAAAAAAAATCAAGTACTGACTAAAAAAATATATTCATATAGTTTTATGTTAAAATTATGTTAAAATCTGAAAAAAAAGTACTGACAAAAATGTATAATTTTAAGCAAAAAACGTTCAAAATCTGTACATTTATCTTTGTTTTTTAAAATAAAGTTGTTTTTAAAAAAGACACAAAATATTGCAGTTACCTTTCAATCCCAAATGATGTGAGAAAGGTAGGCCAGAAATACTGGGTGGAGAATATTGGGATATATTGCAATAGACCACGTTCTTTAAATAAATTGTTCTTTTATCAGTTTCAGATAGCTTCATTTACTGTGTATCTACACCAAACTAAGACAAGCAGGAGATGACCAGAGTATGAGGATAAATTTGAAGATGGAATTCATTTAAGGTCGACCTAGGTGACATTTCTTATACCATCTAAGTAGACATTGTTTTAAGAAACTGTCCTCCAACACCATGGTGCCACCTACCAAATTTTACAGTGCTCCAACAGGTAACTAGAATTACTGGAATAGAACTGACAAGGTAACTAGCAAAGTCTTTTTCATGGAATATCAAGTAGTCTGGATAATAGTTCCTAAGTAGGTTGGGGTTTAGCTGATGAGATTGATAATGCCATCTTTCAGGCTCCCTCTCTTCCTGGCCTCTGCTAGTTCCAGGGGAGGTGACAGTGTTTGGGAAGAAGGGAAATTTCTCCCTATAATTTTGTTAGGGATTAATCCCAGAAAGCTCTGGACACCCCAGAAATAACTCACAAACTGTGTGAAGTTCAAGAAAAAAAAAAAAAGAAACAAAAAAAATCATTATGTTCACTCCTTATACACCAAGAAAAGTAACTAGTAAGATCTTAATGCACACTATCATACCTTTAAGAAAAACGGAGCACTGACAAAAATGTATTCATAAACTTTCATACAAAAAATGCTTAAAATTTGTAAATTTATCTTTGCTTTTTAAAATAAAGTTATTCAATTAGAATAAAGAAAATCTTAGTGAAAACATAAATAATCGACCATATGTATGAAGTTCTATTCATTGTTTTTAGAAACAGTTTATAACATTTTTTTCTAAATAAGCAAGTTTTAGGGTAATAACAGTCTGGTGGTCACCTTATCTGAGTCAATGCTTCTTCATAGTTAAGCAGTTTTCAAATTTTATAGTCAATAACAAAAATAGAAAGAAGTTATGCTGTGTAATTTTCCTTTTATTAAATTTCTGCCACCGCTCAGCATCAAATTTTAATTCTTAGAAATTATTAATGAGATTTGTTAGAAGGGACTTCTGAATTATAGATTAGAACAATTGGACATATACATATATATGTATATACATGTTAATACACTTTTATATAATGACAGTGTGGAATGTGTTGGTTTATGTGTGGCTATAAGAGTACAGAGAGCAACCAGACCCTTTTCTAAAGTTAGATCCTAAAAGTTGACAATTGTTGGATCACCTCCTTTGAGTTTCATAGATTTAAGGTATTAAGTTTAGAAACTTCAGTTATATTTTGCGAACATTACCACAATATTTTTTGCTAAGTTTCAAAAAGAATGACTTCCATGATATTATAAAACTGAAATGACTCCTTAAAAATAGGGACAAGTAAGAAATAAATGTGAAAAATTAAAATCCAAGTCTCTTTGAAAACACACTTGCTTTGCAGTGAAGGGAAGGTGTGGTCCTACTAACCATCTTTGCCTGCCCCATAGGGTGGATTGTTAGCACATTGTAGTGCCATTAAAATGCCTGCGGGTGGCTATTTTGGGAAGATCATCTTTTAAAGACGTGCCTGATGTTATAGTACACAACCTCTACTCTTCCAGGCATAGACACAAAATCTCTGTCATGGTTTATAGATTTACTTGACTGACTTTTGTAACTTCTTCCATTTCTAGGAAAATTTTGGGTGTTCTCTCTGGCCTTATTTTATTTCATTTATTTTCTGCTTGAACGTTGTTGCCTGAGAACAGAGCACGGTTTCTGTTGTGATTTCTTTTAATGATTTTTCTCACATTTCTCACATATTCACTCGTGTGAGCATCATAGAGTACATTGTGTTCGAGGTCCTTGGGTTGAGTCCTTCCAGAAGATAGTGACAGCTCATCAGTTGTGTTAGAGCATCAGAGGGTCCAAGCCACTGTACCCCTCTTCGTGATCACACGAGTGTAACTGAGGCCTCACTAAGGGTCAGGAAAACATCCTGGCCCGTCTGCTTGTTTCTCACTGGTTTCCTGAGCTAAGTTTAGGGATCAGGGTGGGAGCACGGCTGAAATCTCTTCCTGAATATCAGGATTCTAAGATCCAGAGGGACCAAGGCCAAAGGTTCCCACAGCATAGCCACGTAAATAAACAAATAGTAAACTGACCTTGCACCCTGACATTTGGCCACAGCCTTGAGCACTGTATCCTGGACCTGCTGTATTTTGTTTTCTAAGAGGTAGCTATTTGGAACACTGAACAAATATTTTGTCTTTGCTACATACATACACATTTTTCTGAACTCTGAAATGGGGAAGTAAGAACAATTACAAGGGCCTTGTCATCTTGTTCATCCGGACGCTGAGCATCTCTCCTTTGCTGAATAACCTCGAGTGAAATGTTTTTCTTGGGTTTGTTTGTTTGTTTGTTTGGTTGGTTGGTTATTTGGCTTTAAAGTAAACTGCTTCTTTGAGGATTACGGGGTGATGAATTTGTAGATTTAATCAGAGGTAGATTTTGTGATAAAGTTTTATTTGACTACACAGTTTTCAGGGCTCTGTTATCACAAGAAATTCAGGAAGGGCTTAATAAAAGTTGCCCGTTTGTTCCTTCAGTTCAGCAACACAGGACAGGTGCTGCTGCGGGCATCAGGGCTTCAGCTCAGTCTATCATTTAGTTCTATGTTTTGACTTTTAACTTATTCCAAGATTAAAAATGCCCACACTCTTCCCTTCAGAATCAGACCGATCTCTCCTAACTCCAGGACTGACAGCCACACAGCCTTGAGCTCACCATACAAAGAGCTCTGGGCTTCTGTAGAGGAGAGGATGGTGAAAGAGTTGTGCTGAGGTGTTCAGGGAACAGGAAGGGGCATGGTGGAAGCGTCCTGCAAACAATCACTGATCCGTGATTAAGCATTAAGCAGCCAGAGCAGAATCTACTCTTCACAGTGAGCAGCGAAGGTTGTCCCTCTATCTGGGGTGGCAGGAGAAGTCACTCCATCTCACGTATGCGCCTGTGCTCGGGCAGAGCTGAGCGTGGACCAAGATCAAGGCTAACGGTAGATCCAACAGGAATTTCCACTGGATTACTTTATGTTCATGATACTGAAGAGCAGGATCTGCCCCCAGACAAACCTGGAAACAGAGAAGTTGCTTCTGTTTTCTTATGTTCTCACTTACTGTTCAGATGCCTTTCCACACCCCCACCCTGGCCGCCCGGAGCTTCTTTTTCTGTCTGACAGTTCCGTCTCTATCGGCTCACGGGCTGCTCTGTGCTTCAACAGGGTCCTGAACACACAGGACTTTTTAAGCCCAACTGCTTCATAAGGAAGACTCCTCTATCACCATGCTCCCCCTTTAAAACATGGCCTTTCTTTCTTTCTTTCTTTCTTTCTTTCTTTCTTTCTTTCTTTCTTTCTTTCCTTCCTTCCTTCCTTCCGTCCCTCCCTCCCTCCCTCCCTCCTTCGCTCCCCCTTTCTTTTTCTTTTGCAGTCCAGTCATTATCCTTATCCTGGTTCACCCCCAACAGTTCCCCATCTATTCCTATCCCCCTGCCCCTGTCTCCAAGAGGATGTCCCCACCTCCCATCCCCCAGAACTCCTCCCTCCCTAGAGTCTCAATCTCTCTAGGGTAAGGAACTTTTTCTTTCACTGAGGCCAGACCAGGCAGTCCTCTGCTGTATATGTTGGGAGTCTCGTATTAACTAATGTGTGCTGCCTGGTTGGTGGCTGAGAGATCTCAGGTCCAGGTGAGTTGAGACTGCTGGTCTTCCTATGGGGTCAACCTCCTCATCAGCTTCTTCCAGCCTTTCCCTAATTCAACCACAGGAGTCATCGGATTCTGTCCATCGGGTGTAAACATCTGCATCTGGATCTTTCCGCTGCTTGTTGGGCCTCTCAGAGGGCCATGTCGTGCATGTTTTTCCGCGGTCACCTTAACCCATTTCCTTGTAATTCTTACAATATATTGGTTACGAAAACTTGTTTCTACCCTAACCTTAAGAGCTCTTGTTTTGTTCTGCATCTTCTTCATGGATGTTTCAACTGAGGATTTTAGAGGACATGCTCTGCTCATTGGCTCTGTTAGAATCAGGACTTGAAACACCTTTAAAATAGGAAGTCTTGCTGTGATCCTTTTATATCATGGTTTCCTATCAGCATGTTTTGGGTGGAATGTGTGGGAAGCTTGTCCCCAGTGTTAGGGTGGTGGTATCTAAAGGAAGGGAACTAAATCGAGGGCACTTCACTCTTACAAATGTATTAATGCTTGTTAGATGGAGTCGGTCAGGTTTCCCGGGACTGGCAGGTTCTGTATTTTGTTCTGAAGTTTCCTAGGCATGTGATCAAAATTTTTTCTTAAAAAGTAAAACACAGCTATATGAATTTGTTTATTTTTGTTTTTAAAAAGTCTTGATTTATTTACATACCAAATGCTGCTCCCTCCCTTCCCCCTCTCCTCTAAGAGGGTGGAGGCCTCTCTAGGCCTTCCCCCATCATGGTACACAGAGTATCTCTCAGAGTAGGTCCATTTCTCTCCCACTGAGGCCAGACAAGGCAGCCTTGTTGGGGAACAAATACCACAATCAGGCTACAGTTTTAGGAAGAGCATCTTCTTCAGTTTTTAGGAACCCACATTGAGACTGAGCTGATCATCTGCTACATACGTTCTTTGGTTGGTGGCTCAGTCTCTGAGAGCTCCCAGGGGTTCAGGTTAGTTGACTCTACTGGTCTTCCTGGGGGATTCCTATCCCCTTTGGGACCTTCTATCCTTCTCCCAATTCTTCCATAAGACTCCACAACCTCTGTCCAATGTTTGGCTGTGAGTATCTGCATCTGTCTCCATAGGCTGCTGAGTAGAGCCTCTGAGAGGATGGTGGTGTTAGGCTTCTGTCTGCAAGCATAACAGAGTATCATTAATAATGTCAGAGATTAGTGCTTGCCTGTCCTGGCTGCTTTTGTGTATCAACTTGACACAAGCTGGAGCTATCTCTGAGAAGAAATCCCCCTTGAGGAAATGAGATCCAGCTGTAAGGCATTTTCTCAATTAGTGATTGAGGGTGGGAAGCCCCACTGTGGGTGGTGCCAGACCTGGGTTCTAGAAGAAAGCAAGTTGGGCAAGCCAGAGGAAGCAATTTAGTAAGTAGCTTCCCTTCATGACCTTTGCAAAAGTTTCTGCCTCCAAATTCCTACCCATGTAAGTTCAGTCCTGACTTTCTTTGGTGATAAACAGCAATGTGGAAGTAAAAGCTAAATAAACCCTTTCCTCCCCAACTTAATTCTTGGTTATTTTGTGTGTGTGTGTGTGTGTGTGTGTGTGTGTGTGTGTGTATAGGAATAGAATCCCTGACTCAGACATTGCTCATGGGATGGGGTTTCGAATTGGGCCAGTTATCGGTTGGCCTCTGATCCATCTTTGTTTCTGTATTTCTTTTAGACAGGACAAAGTTTGTGTTGAAGGTTGATATCTTTATGCCTCCACTGGGGGTCCTGCCTGGCTACAGGAGACAGCCTTTTTAGGTTTCATGTCCCCACTGTTAGGCTAAGATCACCCATATTGATTCCTGGTAGCATCCTCCATCTCAGATCTCCAGGACATAGCAGTTTTATTCATAACAACCAGAAACTGGAAAAAACCCAGATGTCTCACAACCAAAGAATGGATACAGAAAATATGAGTTTATTTGCACAATGGAATACTACTCGGCTATTAAAAATAAGGACATCATGGATTTTGTAGATAATTGGGTAGAACTAGAAAATATCATTCTTAGTGAAGTAACCCAGACCCAAAAGGATATGCATGGTATTGAGAGACCCCCTGAACTGGGGAAGCCTCTCACTCAAGTACCGTGAAACACGAACCAAAGACCTCATGAAGAGCCTATCTTGCTGCAATCAGGCAAGAGGTTTATTTAGGACCAGAGCTCTGGCGACGACACGTATCTCACACAGGAGATAGAGGAGTCGACTCCAAACTCGAATGGGGAGAAGTATTTACAGGGAAAATCACTTAAGCAGTTAGCAACAGGCACATAGCAGTTTCATTGGTTCATTCAAATTGTCACTCTGCCTATTTTGGACACGATTCAACTCTAAGCCACCCTGTTTTGGGGCACACTGACCTTCCTACTTGTTTTTCTCAGGACTGCAGAACCAGACCTTATCGAGACTAGGTGGTCTGTGTTTTTTGTTCTCAGCCTTAAAACATACTTGTCCTCAAGGCAGGGTTAGTGGAGCCAACTTTAAATTTTAACTCTTTCATTATGTACTCACTTATAAGTAGATTTTAGCCATAAGTATACCCAGGATACACCCCACAGACCCAACAAAGTTAAAAAGTGAGGATGCTTGAATCACACTTAGGGTAATAAAAGTAGTCATAGAAGGCAGAGGGAGGGAGTAAAGTGGGTGGGAGAGGGGAGTAGGAGGGGAATGGGCAGGCAGGATCAGGTGTGGGTAAAAACTAGAGAGAGACCCAGGGGGCCAGGAGGATGAATGGTGGTGGGGTGGAGGGAATCTTTAGGAAGACCAGGTTGGTATTTTTTGTCAATTAAAATTATTCCAAAAAAAGAGAGATAAACTTGAGCTAATAAAATTCAATGTCTAAAAGAGAAGTTATTATATGAAATATATCCATATGTGAATAAAGCCTCAACTTATGTGTACATTTATAAAAGTAGACTTTATTATGGTTTGAATACGAAATAGCCCTAAAAAGCTTACATCTTTGAACCCTTGGTCAGTAAGTGAAGACTCTGTGTTGAGGGGTTGTGAGATCTTGAAGATGTGTAGATTAGCCAGAAGAAGCAGGACTCTGGGGGTACTTAATCCTTTCCCATCCCCTCTCTATCTTCTGTTCACTGTCATGATGGCAGAACAGCTGCAAGCTCTCATTGCTGTGGACAGGAAGGAGATGCAGATACCACACCACTTATCCTCCATGATGAACTGATTGCAAAATCCCCAAAGAGACCACCAGGAACCACAACTCCAATACAAGATGTGAGAGCCTTATTTAAGTTTGATCTTTGGGTGACAAACCTTCCTATGGCAACAGCATAGGGGAGTGACCCCTGGTCTAGGTGATGGGTTCATAAAGAAAAAGTCCGCAAGCAGGTGCTTCCAAGCCTTGGCATTACATGAGAGGGTAAAGGAATGTTGGTCTTTAAGCTAATTGTTTTACAGCACCTGGTTAAAACAGAAAAAGGGAGCCTACATCAAAAAGGAGCACCCTGACCTGGAAAAAGACTTTTGTTTTCTTAGCCCACTCTGTTGTTATCAGCAGATGCTAGTCTATGTTGTTACCACAAGGGACATTTTATGATTTTACTCACACCTCAAGGGAGAGGCCCATGCCTCTCTAAGAGCAAGTTAACTTAGGATGGAGTCTTAAGAAGAAAATGGAGTTTATTCTGCTACCTCAGTCCCTTCAGGTTCCTGAACTGTGAGCTAAGAGAGGCTTTCTCCCTGTAAGTTGTTTCTGCCAGGCAGTTTATCAAAGCAAGGATAGCTAATAAAGCTTTACTGATGGACCTATAGAATAAAATACATAAAATATATGCATGTAACTATAGATCTGATATACATACATACATACATACATACATACATGTACATGTACATATACATATACATATACATATACATATACATATACATATACATATACATATACATCATATACATATACATATACATATACATATACATATACATATACATATACATATACATATACATATACATATACATATACATATACATATACATATACATATACATATACATATACATATACATATACATATACATATACATATACATATACATATACATATACATATACATATACATATACATATACATATACATATACATATACATATACATATACATATACATATACATATACATATACATATACATATATACATATACATATATACATATACATATACATATACATATACATATACATATATCCCCAAATAGTAAATACAGGCCAGCAAACATTTTTATTTCCATAAAAATGTTCTGTTTCCCTGAAGTTGATTTCTTTTCGCTGTCCACCAGTCTTTGAAGCCAATGATCTTCATGGTCTCACTCTAACTCTGCCTTGCCTTGAATTTCAGATAAAGGGAGCCACTCACTGAATAGTCTTTTGTGCCTGGTTTTTCTTTCAGGCACATTTTAAAATTTATCTTTATTATAGATGATGTATATTATAATTTTGCTAATCTGTTATTCAAAGAGATGGGAAAGTGTTCATATTTCTGATTTTAGCTACTATGTATAATTATGGTATAAATATTCATTAATGCATTTTTGTAATTTATGCTACATTTTGGAATTTCCTATGCTTGTGATTAATTGGGCTTTTAAGAATATATTCAGCATTCTAGTCATATACATATAAGTATTATATAGACTGGCATGTTGTATTTATGTATTTAGTAATATACATATATGTACATGTATAACAGAAATTTAAAAAATGAAGTCATGAATTTGAGAGAGAGAAAGGGTTACTATATGGGAGAAGTTGGAGGGAGGAAAGTGAAAGTGAAGAATGATATAATTATAATTTCCAAAAATAACTGCAAAAATAGGATATTCAGTTCTACCAATAATGCAAGAGATGTATTTTCTAATCAAAACTTATGATTGGGAGGCTATGGAGAGAGGCCATCAGTTAAAAGTGCTCCTCACTCTTGCAGAGGACATGTGTTGTGTTCCTAGCTCCTATATGGCAGCTTACAACTACTTACAACTCAAGATCTATGAGGAACTAGTACCCCCTTCTAGCCCTGAAGGGTTCATGGATGCAGGTCCTGTACATAAACTCTTACACATTCACATAAATACAAGTAATTACATATGTATTTTTAAAGCTTGTGATTGGTAATCATTCTAATATCTAATAATTCAAAATGGGCTCTCAGGGCTATGTCATCATGTTATTAATCTTCAAAATCGTTATCAATGTTGACATGCTAAGTGTTTTACTAGATCCAAGTATTTTCTCCTAACAATTGCAAAATATAGTTGCTTCTTCCTTAATGAATGCAGCTGAGCATTGCCTGTCATGTATCGTTATCAAATAAACACTATGACTTAGTATGATTTCTATTTTAAGATTCGTTTTGAAAGCACTATTTGCTGTTTATTTTCTAGGTACTTAAATATTCATGTCATTTCTTTTCCATACATGGTCACATGGGCCTTTTGTACTACTTTTAATGCAAGAGGTCTGGAGTAGAATGAATATCTAACTCAGTTATGTACTTATTATGATACTCACACATTTAATTCTGTAAATTTCATATTAAACATTGCCTTTAATAAAAAAATAAAAACAACTCTGTCAAGACATTTTTTACGCAATGCAACAATGGGTAAGAACAATAGTACTTTATTTACACAGATTTCTCTTTTCTCATATTTTGAAATTTACTGATAATTTCTCTCTCCCCACTTTTCCCTTAGCTTTCAACTAATTTTCTTTCATAACTTTGGATACTGAATATTTAATTCATTTCCTTTTCATTTTAATCATAAAAACATTTGCATTGGGGTGAAGGGATAACATTCTTCATATCTTTTTGATTAAAGGGGTATTTTTGATAGTCTTATTATCTTATATAAAATTAATGTTTGATGATATTAAAATAATACATGCAAATGAAGTGAACTTCAAATTGCTGTGAGATAAAGTTTTCTACATGAGAGTGCATATCAGAGTTCTTAAGAGAAAAATAATGGGTAGTCTACACATACACACATAAAAGAGATTTTGAGAACCTTCTATTGCCATCAGAGCAGCAGAGTTCTTGGAAGGTGTTTGGTATGGTTAGCCATGGCCTACAGGTCTGAGAATGCATGAAAGGAGGCAGGTGTGAGGTAAACTGAGGTTTGAGCCTGTAGGTAATGATGCTCGTGGAGGAAAAGATGAGTGTCTGAATCAAAAAGAGTTAACTTTCCTTCTCCAGCTTTTGTCTGATTTAGGCTTCATTGGGTTAGATGGCCCCATTTTCACTGGATCCAACTCAGATGCTTTTTTTTCTCTCTGGACACACCCAGATGTGATGTTTATTATTGCTTAGCCGAGTCAAGTTGACACATAACATTAACCATCACTGTGTATTTATATTTATTATGACTGAATATTAAGTGAAAATTTAAAATTAAATATCAGTTAAATTACAAATTCCACATTGCTTAAGTAGCTTCTTATGTATTTTAACAAATGGAACTTTATTGTGCACAGAGAACGCTGTATACGTCGTGAAAACGGACAACATCCCAATGATTTCTGCCTAGATCAAGAAACTGCCTCCTTCAGGGAACGCTATGAAAGAGGAAGCAGAAGAGGGAGAGCCAGGGCATGGAGGAGGAAAGAAAGAAGGAAGGAAGGAAGGAGGAAGGGAGGGACAGAGGTAGGGACGGAAGGAGGGAGGGAGGGAGGAAAGGAAGAAAGCTCTAAATCAATATGATCAAGCTCATGTGAACCCACAGTGTAGGGTAGCATGCACAGGCCTGAACGGGTCTGCACTAGGTGGTTGAGGTTTGGTTGCTATGTGTTCTAATGCTAAACTCTGTGCCCAATGCGAAGGTCTGGGCCTACGGGTGAATTCTCGTGTTTACAAGCTTTGCTGGGCAAGTCTTGTTACTTGATTTAAAAACTACTGGTTAAATGACATTGTCTACATTCAATTATTGGAGGGATTAAGGACAGGTGGGTTTTGAGTTACCTGGTTTGGGTGGAGGAGAGAGCAGAGAGACCAGGTGGAGAAGGAGGAAGAAGGGAAAAAGTGGAGGAAGGCACCATGAGGGGAGATGGACTATGAGCATATGGCCAGGAGAAAAAGTAAATGTCTGGGGTACCACTGGGGAGGTCACCAGGCCAGCAGAGTGGATTAGGGGTTACCCCTCCCCAGTAATTGTCGACAGTAAATAAAACAATCATCATCTGAGTTTCGTTTATTTGTAAGCCAGTCAGGGATAAGCATAAAGTGGTTCTACTACACTTGGTCCTCTGCTTATATATTATGGTTTCCAGTTCAGTGTTTTGTGGGACTCACAAGTGTGCGAGCCAGGCACATCTCTGATTGCTGTCCCTTCTGTCAGACTCTTTTCGTTCTGCTTGCCCTGGCCAGTTCCGATGTGACAGATTCTGATTTATCTTACTTATTTTATTGTTATCCCTTTAGAAGCCTGTTTGTTTTCTAATAGACAAAAAGGAAACGGATCCAGATGGGAGGGGAGGTAGAGGGGAACCACGGGCAGGGTACATATCGGAAGGGGAAACTGTAGTCAGGATATATTATGTGAGAAAAAAAATCTATTTTTAATTAACGGAAAAATGATGGTCCAAAAGGAAACTGCCTCCTATGTGTTTTCTATGCACTTGACCTGCTGTCTCCAAACTATTGTTCAGAATGATTCCTAGATCCCCGTGGAAGATACATATCAGAGACTTGTGATAGGTCAAATATGTCTTTAAAAGTTCAGGGGACAAGGTCTTTTCAAGGGACAAGATTTGAGGACTGATTATTTTCTCCTTTTAAAGTCTTGTTTTATTTCAGTTATATCGGAGATATATTGATGAAACCCAGCTTACTCAAAGGATTTGTGGCATGGGCTTCTGGTATCCAAGCTAAAGGCTTATTATGTTTGTCTCACGTTAGGATGACATCATATTGTCAATTTAAAATTGTATCTTCCGCCCCTAAGTCTACTTCTTGAATATTTATTGTCAACCAATGTCCATAGATTAAAGTTTAAACTGCCCAAGATGGCACCCAAACAGTGCCCCATTTGGGTCCATATAGCTTCGCCTCACTCCACCTCGCATTCTTGGATCACTTGACAGTTTTCGAAGGTGGTTCCTTAGTAGGAAGCGCTATGTCGTCCCATCGTTCGTTCTCTTCTCGGAACTGTTCTCCCTCTTCCCTCAGCTTCGCCTCGGAACTCAGCATTCCTCAGCAGCAACCCTTGCATCAACGATGAATGCTCTTCCAGTGCCTGTCTGCCAATCCCTTAAGATTCTTAAAGCCTTTTCATGCAGCATCGTCCTTCCCGGTCCCCAGGGAGAATTTAAATTGTTTGCCTCGAGTGTCTTCTCCCAGACCTCGCCCTGTTTTTCAGCAGTGCATCTACCTCTTCTCCTAGCTGTGGCTGTTATCAGCATTTACAGCTTCCGTGTACTCAATTTTTTAAGACACATTTTAACTTCATTGAGGAAGAAAGGAAAAAGATAATGTTTTCAAATTCTAGAACATGGAAGCTTTCGTGATCTGCTCTTTGACCAGCTAGATTCTGGCTTCTGCAGTTCTTACTTTTTGTTTCTTTTCTTTTCTTTTCTTTTCTTTTCTTTTCTTTTCTTTTCTTTTCTCTCTCTCTCTCTCTCTCTCTCTCTCTCTCTCTCTCTCTCTCTTTCTTTCTTTCTTTCTTTTTTTTTTTGACACTGTGACCAAGTACTTGACAGAAATAATTTCAGAGAGAACAAGGGACAAGTTTATTTTGGCTCATGGTTTCAGAGGGAACATTCTATCATAGAGGAAGGCTCCACAGTGGAATAGGTCGTGTTAGCAGAAGGATGTAGAAGCTTTCATTATGGCAGCAGATAAGAATGTAGAGAGTCACAGGAAAAGGATGGATATAGCAGTTAAAGTCTATCAGCAGCAATCTGCCTGCTCTTCTAACCAGAGTCTACAGTTTCCCAAAACCAGCGCCATTACTGGTATCCAAGTATTCAAAAAATATAAACCTGTGAAATAATATTCTCAAAATTCCAAAAGCCTTATGGGAAAATTAGTTTCTATTTATGGAAACTGCATCCTAGTCTTGTGACTAATACTTGGATTAATTTTCAAAAATTATGATTGTGAATAGTCGTTTTGTGTGTGTGTGTGTGTGTGTGTGTGTGTGTGTGTGTGTACTGTATGTAAGCATCACATGACAATAAAAGCTGATGGCCATAAGCAGAAGAAACCAAGGCTGGGCCAGTGGACAAAACTAAGACTGCTGTGTAGACTCCTGCATTACTGTTTAAACACAACCATTTAAAAATATAAAGGACATTCTTGGAGTATCCACCTATGGGAAATGGAGCAGATCTTCCCTGTGGTCTCAATTTTGCAGACCCTCACTTTAAGCAAGCAAATTGGCCTGACGTTTGACACCTAATGAGTATTAGCATACCATTATTTCTTAAGGATTTTTTTCCCCAGGTAGAGCAAATCTTAAGAGTTAATTCAGTGGCTGGTTAAATTATACATGGAAAAGCAATAAAGAGATGATTTTTAATTTTTCTCTTAGAAATAGAATCTATTGCTATTCCTCAATTCCCTCAGTCCCATGAAGGGAAATTCTTTGTTTTGAAGATGACTTTGATGATGACTGAGACAGAAACCCCCAAGAGGATACCCCGAGAAGATAAAGATGACAAGATTCTTAAAGTAGCAAGGAACAACTATCATCTGGATTCCTTTTCTTTTTCTTTTACAGGGAAAAAAAACCTCCTGGGGTTTGAAAACTGAGTTAAAAATAAGCTGCTTGGGACAGTAGAAGAAATTAGAGCCATTGTGTATGTGCTAGACAGATAAGCCTAGAGTTAAGAAAAGAGAAACTTAGATTGCTAAGGGCTTGTGATAAACACACGAGTCACGCTTCATATCATGGTGGCCAAATACCTGACAAGTGCAACTTAAGGGAGGAAGGATTTATTCTGCCTTATAGTTTAGGTAGCACAGTCCATTGAAGTAGGCAAGTGTGGCTGCGGGAACAGTAATTCTTGATGGTGATGTCTGGGGTATGATGCTTCCTGCTCACATCTCATCAGTAAGTAGATAGCCATCAGGTAAAGCAGACTGCCATACAATCCTCAAAGTCCATCCCCACAGCCCTTAGGTCACCAGCAAGGCCCAATGTCTGTATGGTTACACATCCTCCAAAAATATCTCTACCTGCTGAGGCTGGGTGTCTGAGCATTGAGCTGTGAAGGGTGTTGTATATTAAGATTCATAACAAGGAAAGGAGAAATGGAAAACTGTGGCTTGAAGAGAATACTTAAAAATGTACAGGAAAAAGAACTCTTATTTTATTACACATTTATTTTCTTGACTAATAATTTATTATGCTAAGACTCTTAGGCTCTATAAACAATGAGGGGAGTCTTGTTAGAGAAATAAAGTAAATTCACAGTCTTTCATGGAAAGCCATTGACTGCTTGGGTCTCATATAGTTTTGCTTATTGACTAGAACCAATGATAAGATCCAGTCAGAACTTGTTACAATCAAAAGCTCCATTTATTTTCTATTAGCAGTTATAAGCTGGTGAAACTAATGAAGAACAATTCATGTTAATAGCTATACCTCTGAAATGAATAAAGCTTCCTGCTTTTCTTCAGAAATAAATGAAATGAACTCTATTGGAAACCTAGAATAGAGTCTGCCACCTGCTAAGGTACATGTGTACTTTCAAGTCTATTATTGTATCATTTAACAAGATTACTTGGTGGTTCTTTAGCTAGTGGAGACCTCAGATATGAGGGCAATTACCTTTCAGGGGCAGAGTCTATGGATCATGGGGGGGAAAAATAAAGCCCAAGACCTGGAGGAGGAGCTCCAAACAATTTGACATACAATTTTGGAGAAGGGGTCTCTTCCAGGCTAGCCAAAGCTGCATAGAGAGGTTCTGTCTCAACTAAACCATGTTTCATGATTAGACTTGTCCATGTTATATATTTAGACTTGTTTGTTCATTCCAGGTGTACCAGTACACAGATTCTTTATTAGACATCTTGGACAAGATGGTCTTTGGAGCTGGGGTATTCTATTCATTAAAGAGTACCCAGTAGTACCAGTACTACTGTTCCACAGTGCTAGTAACACCCCTCCCTCTGGCTACCTGAAATCCAAAGTGTTTTCTTTTTAACATTACCATCCTACACAAAAGCATTCTTTGTTGAATCTTATTGGTCTATTTCTTGAAATCAAAGAAAAATAGTATCAAATTTAGAAGTAATTGGCTTAGTGAAAAAGAATCCTGATATAAAGCTAAAATCTACGGTTCCAATTAAAAGATGTTGAAGCTTTGAGCAGTTTGAGTGCAATGTTCTTCTGGCCTGGAATTTTCCATGAGTGCTGGGAAACTCTTGCCTACATTTTATTCTGTTATTTATTGTCCTATTCTGTCCAGTTTTTTTTTTCCTTTACAAGTCTGTTTGCACTTGGTGTGTTCCAAAAAAAAAAGGAAGATACAGATTCCTCATTTGTCTCTGCTACTGTGTGCTATTACTTGGGAAACGTCAAGGCAGATGCCATATAAATAGATAAAACAATCCAGAAGCCTAAGCTCTCACCATTAGGAGGGAAGGAGACAAAGCAAATGTTTAAGTTTTATGACTCAGAGATAATAAAATGCTGTCATTTTCTGAGAAGAAGAGACAAAGGACCTTCTCAAACCTATGTAACTTGGCTCTGAGGATTAATAAAAAGTCAAAGGTATACTTTGTTAACTATTTGTATCAACAGTTTTTTGGTTTTTATCACTCTGGAAAGGCTTTAGTTCTATTGAGATTAGTGAGCATACTCAAATACTGGGCAATAACTTTTATTCGTGCAAAGAACGTAATCTTTATTAGATGAGAAGGCAAAGCCCATTCACTCAGTATTGCATTGAGGGACCTTCTGAATAATCTCCTTCCTGCTTCCCTCTTGGTTTTTATTTTTTTACATTGAATATTCTCTGTATTTACATTTCAAACATTATCTCCTTCCCCCCCACTCCCATTCCCCTCCCCTTGCTTCCATGAAGGTGCTCCTTCTCCCAACCACCCTCTCCACCTCAAAGCCTTGGCATTCCCCTACACTGGAAAAACTGAGCCTTCAGTGGACCAAAGGCTTCTCTCCCATTGATGCCAGATAATGCTGTTGTTTGCTGCATATGCATTGGGGGCGGGAAGGGGGGCTGTGGGTCTCTCCATGTTATAAGACACTTCAATAGAATCCAGCTATGAAGAGCTCAAACTGCCCTAGAGGAACTCAGTCTCTTTTTTGTAGATTTTCAGTTCTTACCCAAATTCCTAGATATAGGTTTATACCTGTCCTGGCTTTGTCCCTATCCTTAACATATCAACACGTCTTTATAATAGTTTCTATTCATTGTATTCTGTGGAAAAGAGTGGTTCCTGCCACCAAAAAAAAAAAAAAAAAAAAAAAAAGTAACAGTCAAAACCAAACAAAAATAAACAAAAAACCTAAAACAAACCAAAACAAAAACCTTAAGCATTTTTCTAATTACTCAAAGTTCAAATGCCAATTTTTCCAGATGCTAAGCATTGTAAATTTTTAAGAAAAGTTATCTTGTATCATCATTTTATATTTTTAGATACTTAGTACTTAATCTCAGTGGCAAGACAATCTAAACATTTGGCAAATGAACTGTTTGTAAGGGTACATATCTGACAGCTATTAACTTCTTCCATGGCCTTTGCATTAGCCATTAGCCATGCAGCAGAAAAGCAATCTTGAGTGTGTTAAGAAAGTCTGTCTATTGATAGTTGTTTTGTGTTTTATTCTCAATTTTTTATTTCTGCATTTTCAGATGATTATTATCAATGTATCCCAGCCTACTCCCAAAATATTGATACCCTGTAAACTATAACATGAAGAAAAATTTCTGTTGTCACTTGAATTTCAACTTAAAAACATTTTTTTTTCATGATGAAACATAAGCATGTGAGGTAGAGAAGACCAGCCTCTTGCTGCTCTGCAGCTGTCTATAGCTGTGTGGGCTGAAGTACGTAACCCATTAAATTGTAAGTATATGCATTTTGGGAGTACAGCATCAAATGAACAGCAGGAGGAGAAGAAGGGAAGAAGATGAAGAAGAAGAAGAAGAAGAAGAAGAAGAAGAAGAAGAAGAAGAAGAAGAAGAAGAAGAAGAGGAAGAAGAAGAAGAAGAAGAAGAAAAGAAATAGGAGGAGGAGAAGAAGAAGGGGGAAGAAGGAGAGAGAGAGAGAGGGAAGAAGGGAGGGAGGGAGGGAGAGAGAGGGAGGGAAGGAGGGAGGGAGGGAGAGAGAGAGAGGGAGGGAGGGAGAGAGAGGGAAGAAGGGAGGGAGAGAGAGGGAAGGAGGGTGGGAGGGAGGGAGAGAGAGGGAGGGAGGGAGGGAGGGAGAGAGAGAAGGAGGGAGGGAGGGAGGGAGAGAGAGGGAGGGAAGGAGGGAGGGAGGGAGAGAGAGAGGGAGGGAAGGAGGGAAGAAGGGAGGGAGGGAGAGAGGGGGGGGAAGGAGGGAGGGAGGGAGGGAGAGAGAGCGCAATTACTTGCAACAGCCAGAGGATACGATTGTTTTTTTCCAAATCAATGACCTCCTCCAACAACACAAATATGGGTGTTGAGGGTTTATTCATGAACTTTATTCACAATTCCACAAGAAAGTACTTTGGGGTGAAGCCTGCATTCTTGAGTATGCTTAGCTTAGGCTAAGAATTCAAGAAGGGAAGACAGTTCAAGGCTGTAGAGAGTACATTAAGAAGTTGAAATGGCATGCAGGAACACTACTGAGCACACTCGATTTCCTTAGAGTTTTGACAGAAAATACATTAGAAGACATTATGAAAGCGTATTAGTATTGGGTTTGCTGCTAAAGGTGTCTGTTTGTTTAGCTGCTAAAATCATTAACTGAATAGATTTGCTGTTCTTTCAGCCTCATTGCCTTCCACAGAGCAGCCCATGAGTACCAACCAGAATCAAGATGTGCAACATTACAGACCCTCCCTTTTAGTAGAATAAATCGTAGTCACAACATTCCGTCTGAATTTGGTTCGATTTAGATACTCATGGGGCAGATACTGATTTTTCTTCTGTAGCTAGCAATGCAGTGAATACTCATAGGGAGGAGACAGGAAGTTCACAAAGCCAGGTAAGGATGCAAGGTAGTGCTGACCATTACTTCTTAAAATTCAAACAGTATCACGAAGGTAGAGAAAGGGGAACTGCTATTAAAATGTTTTTAAATTTCTGTCTACTTTCAAGCAGTTTTTTTTTTTTTTGAAGGATGCACAGTGTTTATATTATTTATTGCATCCCAACCAACCTTTGGGCAGGGATGGTTGTCTCCTTTCATGAGAGACAGAACCGAGGCGCAGACAGGATTACTGGCTTGGTCAGGGTCGCACAGGGACAGTGACACCACTGGTCCTTATCCCTGACATCTCCATCACCTGTCCATTAAACAGTGTTGTCAGGAACAATGGAGGTTCAGGGTCAGTATTGGGTGGGACTTTAGAGGCAGTGTTAGTTAATCCTCCCTTGTTATCCACCAGGGTGGTGGCTCTACCCAGATGCTTGCTAGCCGGAGGTGTGTGTGTGTGTGTGTGTGTGTGTGTGTGTGTGTGTCCACCTCTCTTTCTAGAATTGTTTTGTCAGTTGTTCAGTCTGATCTTCCCTCTTCCTCATGAGATTCCTCCCCGATTTTGTCCCCTGACTTAACACCTTTAGCCCTTCCTCTTGCCTAAAGCCATCTTGGAGCATATGTGCTCCAAGGCCCCAGCTGTGTCATCTGACTGTGATGTTTGCTGTTCCGTCAGGATGTTCCTGACTCAGGGTTGAGTGTAGAAGTTGTACTTGGCCCCAGGGACCTTTCTATGCTCCATGGGCTCCTGCTAGGGAGGCAGCGCAGCCCACAGCCCACAGCCCACAGTCCACAGCCCACAGCCCACAGCCCACAGCCCACAGCCCTGCTCTACTCTGGACCAATGATCTAGATAGTAGAGGGCAGGTCTGAGCTCACTGGGCTCCCTTCTTTCTTCTCCTCCCTGTCCTCTCCTGCTTCCTCCCTTCCTCCCTTTCTTCCTCCCCTCCACTCCCCTCCCTCTCTTTCTCTCCCCCCAGCATGTGCTGTGTGTGGATGTGTATGTACGTCCATGCATCTTCCCATTTTTCTGTCCTAGAATCTGATTTGTCATTCTATAGCCCTGCTCCCCTCTCTCCTGCTGTTTTATGCAAGACCACTCCATTTGCTCTGTACTCAGAAGCGGCACTACGTTGGTCCATGGCCAACCCTAGTGACTGGAGGGCACCCTCTAGATAAGGCTGCAGACACCCCATGGTTGAGTCTCTGCCTTCAGTCTCCCGAGCTCATCATTGTAACATGGGGGCACGAAGTCCAGTGAGAAACCCAGGTTCAACCTTTGCACTTATTTTGGGAGAGGATGGCCCTGTAGCTGAAGGCTGTCACTGGCCTGAAGGGGATGGCAGGCAGGAAACAAGGGGAAACATGTGTGACCTGTAGGCTCCCAGGACAGACGGGACTCTCAGCCACAGTCAGGGACATAGAAAGACATGTGGCCTTGGTCAGCAATGGGACCTTCTGTTACCAAGTTGTCTGTGGCCCAGGTCTTAGTCACTGTTCTTTCTCATCCAGAACAGGGATCTAGAAACACGTGCTGCTTCAGAGTCTCCCGAAACCTGACTCTTGTTTCCAAAAATATAGAGGCATTTGAAGGGAACAGAGTGAAGCTAAGGATACGGAGGCTCTGGGAGAAAGGAAGGCAGCTCTACTGTGCTTCTGCCCCAGGACCATTGACTGGTCTTCGGTCCTCTTCTGGCTTTCTGAGACCGCTGAAAATGGCTTTGCAGCTCACTGAGTTATCCACAGGCTTCCGCAGTTATCTACAAAGGCTTCCACAGTGTCTCTGGTCCTTCAGGAAGGTGTATCCAGGGCTTAGCATAGTTGTTGCCCAAGTTGTATCTTCCCATGTGTTTCTTCTTCCAAAACCCATAGACCACAACCAATATCGTAAGTACTAGAAGAAATGTCAACACAGCCACCATCACAGATATGTCAGTCTCCTGGGACCTGTTGGGGGTTAACTGGTGGCACGTCCCTGTGGTGGACAAGCTGCTACTCTGGTGTCTGGACATGGTGGAGGTCACTGGATCAACAGAGAAGGATCTTGCATGGCTAGGAGACACAGTTGAGCAGGCTGGGACTCTGTGCTGTCAGGCTCTGTAAAGGTACCACTGCTATAGGCGAAAATGTAGCATGTCATGGGGGTTGGTGCAGTGGTCCCTGAAGCCAGCGTGGGGAGTCCAGATGTGAACACAGTCACATCATATGTCAAAAAGGGTCATGAGGGTCTGAAATATGGACTTGGCTGGTTGTGACAAATTCAGCCATGAGGGTGTTGGCAAATCCATCCTAGAGGGTATTGGTAAGCTGTGTGGGAGGAACGTTTCTCTTCGTTGTTAGGGGTGTGTGTTCCCATGTATGTGTATGTGCCACACTCCATTCGTGGAGGTTCAAGGACAATTTGCAGGAGTTGGCTCTGTTGTTACACCATCTGGGTCTTGGAGTTTGAACCTGGATAAACTTCCAGCTGGAAACCTACCAAGAGGTAGAGATTCCCGGCCGTGTTCCGCATGCACCAATATCTCTGAGAGACTCCATGGTGATGCAAACCACCTTGGCCTTTTCAAGCAGTTATTGCTGTGTGCATCTCCATAGGCTTGTGTGCTTTGACAACTCGTCAGGTGATCAGGTAGGAAGATTGACATCTCAATCTTGCACAAGGTGAAAGATGTCAGCTAACTTGTGTCTAATGAGTTTCAAGTCATCCTGTCCATGAAAGTCATCACAATCACATAAGATCTGGAAGTGGAAGAAACTTTACTAATTGCGTAATCATTATTAATTTTGTCATTAATATTAATATTTATTTCAATTCCACCTTACCAAATATCTCATTTCATTTAATATGTGAGGAATAATGAGTCTTCAAGATGAAGTAATATTAAAGTTAATTGAAGTTAGTACTAAACTTAGACCGTGAGGACATGACACTAACTCTTCCTCAGCTTTCTTCCTTTCTTTTTTCTTAGATTTGTTAGCAGGTGAGTATGGTTACTTCATTTCTATATTTACTTGAATTTTAAACACAAAATATCTTGGAGTTTTAAAAATTTTTGCATTAGGGATTAATTAATTGCATTTTAATCAATACATTAATGCAATAGTCCAGTTAGCAAATTCATCAATGTTTGATATTAACTTTGATTTCTAGCTGAAAAATAATTTTGCAGGAGTTTGTGAAAAATTATTGGAAATTAAATAATAGATAACAAGAACCTTCTTATAACCCTTACTTTATTGTTTAATATCTCTCTTCAGATATAGAGGATATATAGTCATACATGTATATATATATATATATATACACACACACACACATACACACAAACACACATACACATATATAATCTGCTAAGCCTGAATCATGTAATAATGTTTCTTACATATATGGTGTTAGGGCTGAACACTAGATATTAGATAACTAGTTAGTTAGTGAGTTTTTCCTTGAAGAAAATAATTTTTCCTGATGTCAGCATTCCTTAGTTGCCTGTAGAGATTGGTCTATGGTTGAGGCACATGTATACATCACATATGTGCAGATGTTTGCAAATATAACATCAAACCCCTTGAATCAAGAGCCACAGGCAGTTGAGAGTTAATGTGACTGATGGGAAATTTGAGGAAATTTGCATCCTCTAGAAGAGCAACGGCTCTCTTATCCACAAAGGCTGCTCCTGGGCCCATTTCACTTAATGTTTAATTTAAAATATTATAAACATATTGCCACGTAAATTATTTTATTTTATGTGTATGTATGGCTGTTTTGCATGCAAGTGTGTGCATACTTCACATGTGCCTTGTACTCAAGCTAGAAGATTGGGTCAAATACCTCAACCAGAGTTGCAGGTAGTTGTGAGTTGTTATGTAGATGACACCAAACAAGCCCAGGGCCTTTGGAGGAGCAACAAATGCTCTTATCTATTGCACCATCTCTCTAGCCTCCGTGAAGAGTCACCAGATTGTACCCATGGAAGCTTCAGGCTGAACTCTTTCAGTAAAAGGTTCCCAGTTCACACCACGAGGGAAAGTAGTTCAGAAAATATTAGCAGAGGTTGCTTGGCTCTAGGACACTACAGAAGGTGTTTGTTGCTGAGCCGGCCTGTTTGTAGTTCAGATAAATTACTTCCCTGAATAAAATATGGAGGTCTAATACCAACAATGCATACTCATATAATTTTATTTAGTTTTTTGCACATAATTCGGGATCATTTGTATTAATGACTGATTTGATTAATGTTTTATTAATATCGGCCCGTGAGTGATAGTATCAGGATCTAAAATGATGTAAAATGATGTCATTAAGTTGTAGTGAGCATATTGAAGTTTCAATAAAAATTAGAGTATCAACTGTTCCATGGACTGAGGAAACAAGATAAAGTGTGCGAGAGAAAGGAAACAGGTGCTGCACATAGAAAACAGACCAACCCTAAGGCTCTGAGTTGTACTGAATGCCAAGAAACGCCCACTTTGATGTGGTACCTGGGTTTTCTCTGAGACCATAGGTGTGTGAACAATGAAATCGAACAGTAGAGAGAATTCCAGGCCACATTGATCAGAACACCTCTAGAACATGGTTTAAAAACAAATTCATTAGTGTGTCCATTCTGAAAGGTTAAAAACCTTAAAACCCCATCACAGAGGAAACAGAACCGCTGTGAAGAGACACAGATGATTGTGGCTAACCTTAAATATTAGGAAAAAGTTACACATAAAATATGTGTAAAGAGGGACCAGCAGAATGTAAAGGTGGGGTGAACAGAGGACAATTAGGTGTATGTTTCATCATGATGGTGCAAGAGAAGTCAGGGGTTAGCCTGAGACACAAAACCATACAGAACATCAAATGGTACCTGGGTTTTCTATCAAAAACATACAAAACTTGGGAAACAAAATAGTCATCTTCTACCTGTTAGAGAAAGACCACACTTTCAAGAATATTTAAATAACCTAAATTGATCTACAATGTTAAGGAAAAGAAAAAATAAATCAGACACAAATTTAGGTTTGTATGAAAGCACAGGTAGGTCTGAAAAGACTTGCCAGGTGCCTATGACCAAAACTCAAACAAAATTCTCAAAGGACTTAGAAAAATAAAGCTAAAGGAACTTAGTAAGAAATTATCCTTGAGAAAGAGGAAAATTGTGGTAAACCTAGAATGCTGAATAGAGAAGTTAAATGGTGCCAATAATTGGCAGCTAATCTCCAAAGCAGCAGGGTAGATAGAGCTTATCTGTGTGTCTTCCTGAGTTACAGAGCCTACTCAGTGTGCTGACACAGAACATCTTAGACTGACTGCTTTTCTAAGGAACATGGTTTAAATTGCCAGCACCCACAGGGTAGTTCATACCTGTCTGTAACTCCCATTTCAGGGACCAAACACGCTCACACAGACGTAAACACAGGCAAAACACTAGTGCATATGAAATAAAAATAAATAAGTTATTGCCAGGCAGTGGTGGTACCCACCTGAAATCCAGGACCTTGGAAGGCAGAGGCAAGTGAGTTTCTGAATTTAAGGCCAACCTGGTCTACAGAGTCATTTCCAGGACAGCCAGAGCTACACAGAGAAATTCTACCTTGGGCAGGGGGGAGCGAGAGTGAGACAGAGACAGAGACAGAGAGAGACAGAGACAGAGACAGAGAGACAGACAGTCAGAGACACAGAGAGGGACACAGGCAGACAGACAGACAGGGACAGAGAAAGGACAGTGGATTTGAGAAAACATCCTGGAAGACATAGCCTTGTCTCCTCTCCTCTAGCTGCTAATTGCTATCTATTGTTTTCCTCCTTCTGTCTTCCTCCTTTTCTCTCTCTTCTCTCCCTTCCTCTGTCTCATTCTCCTGCTTTTCCTCCTCTTTTTCTTTTTATCCCCCTTCTCAAGTTCTTCTTTAATTAAGATGAAACTGCAATAGAAAACGAATTCTTCTAGGAAGCTTGTGAGAACCCTAGTTTTGTTTTAGTTACAAAGCCATTTGAATCTTGGTACTTCACATATCCTGATGTCCATGACAGTGATGTCCTTGCTGGGTTTTGAATAAGTGGGTGCTTTCCAGTGCAATTTGGTTCCTTTCCTCTTTGGAGAGCACACAGCACAGCTATGCTTTGGAGAAAAGTATCAAAAAGCAGATTGTCTTTTGACTTTTTGACTCTTCTCTAGCAAGGCCAGCAACAGTTCTGCCAGAAGTGAGGGCTAGAATGTGTAATTACAACCATTGTCTGAGAGCAATTACAGCCTGCTTTGACTTGTGCAGCAGGATGACAGAGGTCCTGGCTGTCAGCAAGGTCAGAGGTCAGCCACTGCCCCATTCACTGCAGGCAGCAGCCTCATCAGAATTCTGTGGAGACTTTTGGGGATGAGACTGTACTGTCTGTGTCTTCCTGTGACTTTGGATGAAAACATGAAGTGTTTTCAAGACACAAGAGCCTAGCATGCAATGTGGCTGGCTTCTTATCAAAGATATGGGAGTTATTCTAAAGTAAAGGGAGTTATTTCTTGTCCCCTCCCTTTTTAAAATAAATTTCAAGTGTAATGTGTGCATAATCTAGCATCAAAATATTATATTAGTTTCTTATATACACATGACTTCAAATGATTAGGATGCTAACTCAGCATGCTGCCTTAGAATAGAACTGCTGTGTGTTAGTAGAAAAGCTTACATATGGACAATTAAACTGTGTTCACAGATAGAAAATCTGTATAGATTATACAGCCTCTTAAGTCAATAAGTAAAAATTTAAAAATTTTTATGGGAGTTAATCTATTTCTGATAAGTGGATACTTCTTAAATAATTGGTCATGCTTTATCTAAACTAGATTTATTTCTCTTGTGGGAATAATAAAAACTAAAATACACTTATAGAGAAGTATTTATTGTTATTTAAAGGTTCTCTACTTTCATTTTCAAATCTAAAATATTTATTGTTATGTTATCTATAGCATTGGCAGACATACGAATCTAACATTAACTTGAGTGAATAAAAATAATAAAGTGAATACTAGAGATATTGTTTGTCATATTTGCAGAGACTAATAACTTAAGCAGAATTGCTAATATTCTGGGAATCAAAAGTAAAATATCAGATGGCCATGGTTAGACAGTTCATCCAAAAAGTCGTCATCTGATTAGGGACAATGTAAGATGAGTTGGAATAAAATGGGTAAGGAAAAATTAACCTAATCACTTCAGCTTCCTGAACAGGATGTCAGGGATATTATTAAATCTACCAGCATGGTATTCTGACCAGCCTGGTGCTCTAGGGCCCAGGAAGAGCTGCTGAACACACAATTGACTAAAGAACTGCAGATTGGGCTCCCACTCCTGCATCTACATCCCTTCATTCCATTGGTGTGGGATGCGAAGCGAGAGCTATGTGTGCTCAAGTGGAGTGTAGGGTGGAGTTTAAAACTCTAAAAAGCCAGATGTTAGCCAATGAGGTTTTTTAGATTACCAGACTGAAAGAAAAAATACAGAAAGAAAAATGTACAATGCAATTTAATACTAATTTAATAACAAACTGGAAATCCTCAGCAAAGTGCTCAGACTGAGATCACCATGGTAGATTTAGAAGAAACGTCTACAAGTGTGTGTGTGTGTGTGTGTGTGTGTGTGTGTGTGTGTGTGTGCATGCCCAGCCATCTGTCTGCAGTTGAGTAACAAATTCAGAAATCAGGTTGAACATCCTCCTTCACCTGATACTTTGGTTTAATGTTAAGAGAACTACCACCATTTTCTTCCAGAATAATTATTTTGAAGGCAGAGTATTTACTAGGTCACGATTTAAAACCTCATTCATTGATTGCTTCATTCCTTCATTCACTGTTTTGTTCTATACACATGCACTGAATTTCACATGTGCCAGTTATGGTGATTCCCAGACATGAGAGTGTTTGCTATATTACTTGTGTGACAAAGTAACTAACGTCATGCTACTTAAAGCATAAAAGATCTATTGTAGCTCAGTATCAGAGGGTTTCTGCCCATGGTTAACTGGTTCCATTGTTTGGGTCTAATGCATGTCAAAGCACCATGGTGGTGGTCTACTTACTATACCCAGGATGGTGGTCAATTTGTAATATCAAGAAAGAAGACAGGAAGAGAGAGAGAGAGAGAGAGAGAGAGAGAGAGAGAGAGAGACAGAGACAGAGACAGAGAGACAGAGGGACTATGAACACTGTTCTAGGACATGCCTTTAGTAACTCACTTCCTCTAACTGTGTATTACCTCTTCAAATATAGTCAACCTCCAGTCATGCTATCAAACTATCAAATTTCCATTCCATCTTAAGAGTAACCCACTGATGATGTCAGAGCTGTTATGATCCAGGATGACCACTGAATGTCACTGCATTTGGTACTAATCCTTGAAAACATTAATATTTTGTCAGAAAATTTCACACATGATGATGATAGAAATAATATTAGTAATATGAAGAAGTTGACAGCATAAGGAAGAAATACAACTGTCAATGCGTTGATTAAGTGGTAAATAAGGGTGAGGAGTTTTAAGAGGCTTCAGTCTCTCTTCTCTGAGTTGTGCATATTTGATAATTGTCTTCAATGAAGAACCAATCTGTTCACAATATTCACTTGTTTCTAATTCCACCATGGTCAATGGCAGCATCCTCTCTAATCCTCAAAGTGTATGAGGTCTTTTTTAAGCTGATGCTGTCTCCTTCTAGTCAGCTTTCTTCCAGCATACGGTGATTCTGTCAAACTGAAGTCAGGCTGGGTTTTGTTCACTTTGACTTTTGCCTGACCTCTCCAGAGACTCTTCCAATCTCGATGAACTGGAAACCCTGGACTACAAGGCCACTCAGACTCTTCATCCCAGTGATTTCTCCAAACACATCCAACATTTCTCCCTAAAGCTCTGCTACCTTGAGGGTTTTGAGTCCCTCAAACAAGCAACCATACCAGTTCACATTTTTTTTTTCCTCATACCTGGAAACATTCCTGCTATTCTCTTATCATTACGATTTCATGAACACTTCCCTTGGTATCACCAAACAAAAGAAGCAATTCTGCCTTTGAATGGAACATGATCATTTCTTTGTTACCACTGTTTCATCATCAATACTTAGGTAGCTAGATTGTTAATCTGTTTGTCTTCCTTCACCAAAATGTAAGACAGAAGAGGGTCTTTATTTCTCCCAAGATTTTATTTTATGCCTGTAACTGTTACTCACCAAGTATTCATAGACCTAGAATTCATTCACAAAAGAACCAAGCTTCTCTTCAGCCATCTACTTGTAAGGACTCTGCTCCAGCGAGTGTGGTGACTAGAGATATAGCATGAAGACTTCAACTTTCGTTTGCTCTCATGTGACATACCTCTGTAAGCTAGCTTATTCTCCATTAAATGGGGATCCTACCAGGTTATGACATTACATGTCATTTTAATCCCTTGTCTATTAAATGAGAGTCCAAGCAGTCTGTCCCTACACTGGTTCATGCATTCATTCCACGTTCAAAATATTCCTGTTGTTCCTCGAGATACTCCTCTAGAACTTGCGAGAGCTGATCCCTTCCCAGATGTCTATGTGGGAGTCCTTTCCTAGACATCATGGACTCCCAGACTCTTCATGTTCTATTCTTTCCCCCAATGCTCATTCTCCAGGTACTTCCTCCAGCTCTTTCAAATGTGTCCTTTATGCTTTGCAGAACTTCCCCAGAGAAAATCAGGCATCTATCATCCCAGCACTCCAGTCTGTTATTAATAGCTCTTATGTTTATAATTATTCAGGTTTATAGACATATTTATATTCATGCAAGCTTAACTTTTTAATGTTGGGTTAATTCTTATTTATAACAAGTATCTTTATATCTGGGATTATATAATACCCGATGATAGGTGTATGTGCTGTTGTGTGTGTGTCTATGTGTGTATGTGTGTCTATGTGTATGTGTAATATTCACAATTGCTGATAATAATTACTCAGACCTTTAAAAAACTTTTGACTGATTCTTTGTGAATTTCACATCATGCACCCAATCTCACTCATTTCTCCCTCCCCTCATACCCATCTTCCACCCTTGTAACCTCTCCAACAACAAAGGAAAAAAGAATCTCATTGTGGCAGCTGTAGTGTCATGGTGTGTCCCAAACTTTATATTTTTGTCCACATTTTGTTGCTTGCAAATGTTCATTGCCGTGACTCCTTGGTCTGGTACCAGGCTTTTGCTCTACTATTAATACTGGAACCTAACTAAGACTCCTCTTAGAAATCTTGTTGTTGTTCTGTGTCATGGAAATCCTGTAGCTTTGGATCTGTACTACTGGCTCCTTTACACACTCTAGCAGTTCATGGATGGGGTTGGTAAAGCCCTGCATCTGGGCCTGAGAAATATCTGACCTTATCAGAAACCCCACAACCCCCACAATCATAGGGAGCTCTCCTGCCTCGCCCTTATGCCAGCCAGCAAGATCCAAAGCCAGCACATTTGCTTTCATGCCTTAGGTACTGGTTCATAAACACACACACACACACACACACACACACACACACACACACACCATCAAGGCCAACTCTACTGTTCTGCCCAGGTAAGGGGCGGGACCTGCTCTCCCAGGTGCTGCAGCAGCAGGCAAGGGGCTAGACCTCTTGCTTTTTTGCGCTCATGGTGGCTCACCTACAGCTAGAGCCAGCTCTACACTGTGGCCCAGGCTAGGTGCAGGCCCCCTCTTCCTAGTGTGGCAGCTGGTGAGGAACAGGACCAGATCTCCCACTCTCCATGATGCCTTTACTCAGATTTCTTAATCAGTAACTGCCAAAGAGTGATAATAGAAGCATGCTATTCAGAAATGGAACATGTACATATAAATAATATTTTAAATAATTTTAACAGATAACAAGATTTGCTGATGGCATTTTGGTAAGATTCAGGGGGGTGGAAAGAAATAGAAATGATTCCTCTGTTTCTGGCTTAAGAAGCTAATGATACTATCACAAGATCCTATCTGAGAGCAGTTTGGGATGTATGGAATATAAAGAATGCATGTCTAAGTCAGGGTTTCCATTGCTGTAAAGAGATACCATGACCAAGGCAACTCTTATAGAGGAAAACATTTCATTGTTACTGGCTTACAGTTTCAGAGGCTCAGTCTATTGTCATCATAACAGAAAGCCTATATAGGCAGACATGGTTCTAGAGGAGTTTAAAGTTCTACATCTTGATCCAAAACATTCAGGAGGAGATTGGATTCCATACTGGATGTAGCTTGAACATTTAAAATCTCAAAGCCTTACCTCCACAGTGACAAACTCTTCCTCAGGCCACACTCTTAATAAGTACAACTCCCTGGATCAAACATTCAAACACACATGAATCTCACATGAATATATGGGGGCCAAACCTATTTAACCACAGAAGGATGTGTATGTAATGCTTATCTAAATGATTATATCAAGATGGCAATATAGTATTAAAAATAGAGAATTTTATGGTATAGTTATAGTACACAATAGTGCTTAAGACTGGGGTTCTGGCAAGGACTACTAGAAATACATAGAAGAAGAGAAAAATCAATTTTGACGACCTACAGGTAATTCGGACCAATTAACCCTTAAGCAGAACCATATATAGAATTCAACAAAAAATTAAGCTTGTCTTAGGAGGATTTTTCCATATCCAATAGTGTAAATTAGAGAGGGAGACTCTCTTGTATAACAAAGAAGAGACAGTTTCTGTATTAACACACAGAAGGGAAAACAAATCCTTGGAAATCAGCCCCCCCCCCCCCAAGCCAGAACAGCAAGAAGAGTTTCTTCTTTATTAACAAGGTGATAACTCCTAAAACCCACTATAGTGAGAAGAGTTATAAAACCAATCTCTACCTCCAGTGGGAGACTTCTAACATGCTCCTATCACCCTTAATAGTTGTCTTGCCTCTTTTTGGTTTAATTATGTTGCAAGGCAGAAATTTTGCAGACATAGCATGTTATTAATCTGTTGACCTTAAAACCAGAAGGTTACAAACAGGCCCAGCCTAGTCACATGTGCCCTTTCAAGGCATAGTTCTATTTTAGTGTCAGAAGAGGAAGTTAGAGGGCATCTAAGAGTGAAGAGGACTTGATGTGACTTTGCAGATTTGCAGATGAAAAGAGCCCCACGGTAAGACATATGACCTAGCCAGGAAATGCTGATGTGAGTCCTCTAAGCACACAGATGCTCTCAACCCTGCATGAATATGGAAGTGTGCCCTCCTGCAGACCGTTCAGAGAACAGGGTGGCCCGCCTAGCACCCCAATTTTGTGACTGTCTAAGCAAAAAGCCCAGTCATATGTGAATGGACTTCAGACCTGCAGGCTTGTGAATGGGGTGTGCATCAACATATTTCTGAGGCAATACAGAAAAAGACAGGGGCGTTTATTTGTATTTAGGGTAATGCATGGGTCACAGTAAACAACAAAGGAGAGATGAAAGAGTCTGCTAGCCCAGACACACGGCTGCAAAGTACACAGATCTGTAACCCATGTTACATCAAATGCTGGAGACATCACAGGACACTCCCATGCATTTGGAAAGTGTCAAAACCCATTAGGAAGTATTTGCCCCAAATTCCTTTTAAGAGAATCCAGAAGATTATATGTTGTTGTCAAAGGAGGGTGAACGTCAGGAGATGTCATGTGTGTAACCAAGTCAGTTCAAATGGTTTATTAAATCACAACCCATGGTTGTGCATTCCCATTTCTTAGTTTACTTCCTGACTCATTTGGACTTCTGAAAGACTTTTCTTTACTATGATTCAATTTTGGTTCCTCTAGGGTGATCTGTCCGACCTTCTTTCCTGTAACTTCCTCCCTTTATTCTCTTCCTTCAACCTTAAATAGCAAAGCACTGTTCTAAGCCCCAGTATCCTCAGTATGAACAAATTTCATCAGATCTAGGGTGTAAAACAGACAGGTCATGGATGAGTGAGTAAGAATTGCAGTGTGGGCGAGAGATCAAGGGAGAATAAGTAGATGTGTGTGTGGTAAAGCAGCCAATTCCCACTGAGGAGGGCACTTTCCTGAGAAAAATTGTCACTCTGAAGTTTAGGCCCTCTCTCAGAGCTATCCAGATGTAGAGCTGTGAGCATTTCCCAGTGTCTGTCTCTGTCTCTCTCTGTCTCTCTCTGTCTCTCTCTGTCTCTCTGTCTCTGTCTCTGTCTCTGTCTCTGTCTCTGTCTCTGTCTCTCTCTCTCTCTCTCTCTCTCTCTGTGTGTGTGTGTGTGTGTGTGTATGCATGTGAAGGGGGAGGGTGAATCAGGAGCTGCAGGGCATAGTCCGTCTTTTTATATAAAAAGCCATAGGGGATGGCTTTTTATATTAAAAAAGTAGGTAGATTCAAGAGACACACAAATGATGCCAAATTAATTTAGTGACTTCAGAGATAATGGCTTGGGATTGAGTTTGGCTTGGTCCCTTCTAATCGCATTATATAACTACTGTGTGTCTGAGTTTGGCCAGTTTCTTTCTAGTCACATCGTATAAGACCTATTTCGTGTCTGCATAAATCTCAATATTATATGTGAGTTCTCATAACTGTTCTCTTTTAATTCCAAGTTGGAGATCTTAGCCCTATGTCTGATGCACAGGTAGAAAACATCAGCGAAGCTTACAGAGGATGAGATCTAGTATCCCCTCAACCTGACAGACCAGACAGGAGCCCACATTTTAAATCATTTGCTGTAGTGGGTGATCACTTTAAATTCTTGTTGTGCAGAAGAATGTGAAAGTCACTCATAGTCTGGGATAGCAAGCTTGAGGTATCTGCCACATCGCTGTCCCTTCCCCTTTCAGCTTCACTCCGACCTCTTCAAACCTCCACTTAAGAGCAAGAGTGTTTAAACGTAAGGGCAACAAGGAAAACAGTACCATCAGTCATTGCCAAATGCTCTATGAATGGAGCCAGAGACCCAGTTCAGAGCTGTGACGAGGACAGAGGAAAAAGGTCAGCGATATATCATGTGGTGTAGGATTTCCTTAAAGCGTCTGTTGTCGGAGGCTCGGTCCCAGGGTGCAAGCTTTTGTGTAGTGAGAAACATCATTGTAAGACTGATCTTCAAGGCCAGGCTGCAGCTCTGCTCTGCACTGCTTTAGAGAGAAGAGAAATGCAATGCAAGTAGATTTGGGGAGAAATTAATATTTTTGCCATTCATAAAAGCAAGTAGCTCATACGAACAACTGTTTAACTTATGAAATATTAATTAGGTAACTTATGAACAATAAATGTGGGGAAAGAAAACTTGTCAATGGCTAGCTTGAGGAATCAGCAAGCACTGAAGTTGATCACAAAAGGTATTTTGTGCAGAAGGTCATGTTGGGGCGGGCTTTCTCTCTTCTCTTGTGCCTGATAATAATGAATGCAGGACTTTATAAGTAACCGTGGTAGTGAGAAACCAGCCATTTCTATAGAGGACTTTCGTTACATGCTGATCTGCTGTTCAGAGTTGTAAACGTGGGTAGAAACTCTTCCCCACTTGAGTCTTAAAAGATTAAGTACAGTAACCGTGGATGTCTTACCCACACCTGTGATGTAAGAAATGAACATTACACTCAATCTTAAGAAAAGGTTAGATTTTTTTGCCCGTAAAACCAAAACATTTTTTTATAAAGTCTTTTAAAAATATACTTAATTCATGTTATTTTCTGCTTCCTTTTCTGTTTTTCATACTGTCCAATGTAGCCAGCAGCAAGATTCATGAATAGTTGCACAATGTCATAAAATGGTTAATATCACTTCGAGAGACACACTATTAACACACCTACTAATTCATATCTTCTCAAAACCAATAAAACATTTTTTGCAATAATTTGAAAAATTTTGTTTCGGTTCTAAGGAATTTATTCTACTTTAAGTTATAAAATGATCCAATAAATAGCTATTCTGAGTTTATGTGATATTCATTTTTTGTTCTGGTCTGAATATGGTAGGAAGCTTTAACATAAATTAAGTCATTATTTTCCAGTTTGTCTGCCATAGATGATTAAATAAAATATTAAATAATTCAAATTTATAATTCTATTCAATTTTCTACCTCTGTTCTCTTCTTTCCTAACCTCTCTTGAGAGAAGATAAAATGTTTACTAAGGGTAGGGAAGGTAACGTGTGCAAAGATGCCAAAGTGCTAGCCACGCAAGCCTGAGGGCATAAGTTCAATTCCCAGCACCCACGTGAAGGCCAAGCATAGTTTCTCAGTACTGGAATCTCAGGGCTGAGGGATCTCATACTGAAGGAGCCCGGGGACTTGCTGGGCCGCCATCAATCTAGCTGGGTTGGCCACTCAAGGATACTGTACTTATTTTCAAAGGGCTATGAGATTGCATCCTTGTTTGGCTTCTGTATTCAGTCTTAGGATCTCCGAATTCTACTGTCTTTTCTGTCCTCTAATCTTCCAAAACTCTGAGCTAACACCGAGTGACTGAAATGTGTCCTACTACATTCCGTGCGTCTTCGGTGTCCAATCTATAGGGACAAGTATACCTGGAGACAAATGTCCAGACTATCGTAAAACTAGAAGCTCAGTTGTCTTCAGTTGCATTTTCAAAGTATTCTCAACAAATTACACTGGGGACAATCCATCAAGGTAGGACTCCAATTTCATATTCATAATAATGCACTCCATGTAAACTGCTCTAATAAGGTTTTAACTCCTGACCTCAATGAGCTGAAATACGCAGGCTGCGTGCGCTTTCAGTTTCTGCAATTAATTTTTGACCTTGGGGCTGCCTGGGCACAATGGGGCAACTGCAGGGTGGGGCTCAGATTTAATTTAGAATTTCCTGACTACTGCTGTATCTCAACTCGAACAGCGCTCAAACATGTTCTTTTTGGTCAGTGACTTTCTAGCTAGCACAGCGGGCAAATGGAATTAAGCCGGCTCAGGTTTGTTCTCAGCCGTCCTCTGCATTCTCACAGGGGAACTGCAGGCCTCAACAGGAAGCACCTGTAAGGCTGTTGTATACCACATCTTCTCACAGAATTAGTATGTAACATTGTTCCTGAGCACCACAAATTCTTCCCCAAATAGAAGGGCTCAGCTGTCTTTGAAGACTGCGTTTTTAATTACTAATGAAAAAAAAAAAATCCAAAGCCTTGGCTGACAGTGACCTTGGTTTGAGTGGAAGTTAGCAACATCAAGGGTCAGCCACCTTATTCATGAATTCCACCATTTAATAATAGGCAATTTAAAACTCACCTTTGGACAAATCTCTGCTCTGTGGAAGGGGTGGAGAGGTGCACACAGAAATCAAATTAAGATTATCCTCAAGGGAGAGTAAAAGAAACATAAGATAAGTGACTATAGTAGTCGGTGTGTAGCCTTGTTTCTCACAGACTTCAGTTTCATCACTTAAATGGCAGCGAGGTTAATGCAAGAAAGGTAGGGCAGAGAAACAGAGATTTCTTCAAACAAATGGAGTGTTTCAAGCTTCACATCTTCGGTGAACGTGTAGAATCAAGAAGCTTACTCGTACTGGAAGAAGACAAGGATGTGAACCAGGCTCAGCTATGACCCAGCTCAAGGAAAGGCTCTCCAACCCCTGTCCCTGCCTTGCAAAAACTTGCAATTACCAAATTCCCTTCATAGTTTGAACGTAGGACAACCTAGAGGTCCAGATAACAACAAGCTAAGAAAACCAAGTTGTCTGGAACTTCCTGTGCTTCTGAGTATAACAGAAGCTGAGTCTGGTCATGGGAAAAGGCAGCAGCTCTCTGAGAGGATGAAGCAGAATAAGTTGGAGTTCATGTTTATACAAAGGCGTGCACATGAACGTTTACTACAGCAATGCATAAACAGTTGCCAAAACCTGGGAAAAAATGTATCCACTTGACCAGAGACTAAAACACACAAGGATAAAAAAAAAAAAAAAAAAAAAAACTTTATCAAGAAGATTCAAGACTGACAAATTTTAAAATGTGGAAAAATAAGAAAAGGGAAATCATCAAAAAAGAAATGTTTGAAAAATAGCCAAATACATATTCTAAAAGACTCATTATTGAAATGAATAATATAATGAGAGCATTAGACATAAATATGAGCTTTCACCATTCACTTCAGAGGCAATGAACTTGGGTAGGCTGGTTTTGAACTCCCTCTGTAGGACAAAGAAGCCTGGGGAATTTAGTGAGACTACCTCAGTGGTAGGTACTTGAGTTCAAACTGTTGGGATTCTGTAAACCCCACCCCTCAATTACCCAGCAGTGGCCAGGTATGCTCCGCCCCAGTGACCTGACACTATAAAAGGGGCTGCTTGACCCCTCCTCTCTCTCTTGGCCTCTCTTGCCCTTGTGCTCTTGTAGCCTTGCTCTCCCCGCCCCTTCATCCTCTGTCCCACGTGCTCATGGCCGGCCTCTACTCCTCTACTTCTCTCTCTCTCTCTGCCTCTACCACCCTCTCTGTCTCTACCTGAGACACTGAATATTCAACAGTCAGACTGTACAGGTGTCACTTGGGGCTGGATTCTCTGAGAACTCTTCCTAGCCCACCCAACTTGTCTTTAAAGCTAGTCTACCATGATTTAATTACAGCACTACTCAATGGTAAATATGATAAAGCTACTGATGAATAGTATACCATGAATAACTCTAAAAGTAATCATATCAAGTAGGGGAAAAAACAGACCAAAAATATTTGGTGTATGATTTTAAAGTTTTAAAATTCTAACAATTCTAAAATTGGTTGACATTTGATGAGGATTAACTTAAGTCATCATCAACTTTATTTTTATTTATTTTTTATTGGAAATTATTTGCATTTACATTTCAGTTGTTGTCCCTTTCCCCCAATCCTATCACCTCTCCCCCTCCCATTGCTTACATGAAGGTGCTCCCTCTCCCAACCACCCTCTCCCACCTCAGCTCCTTGGCATTCCCCTACACTGGGAAAATGAGCCTTTGCTAGACAAAAGGCCTCTCCTCCCATTGATGCCAGACAATGCTGTTCTCTGCTGCATATGCACCTGGACATAATCAACTTTATAAAACAGAAACATAAGGAATAGTAATTATGGGAATGGGGAAAAGTCAACTAACTGTACACTAAATGTCACAACAAAACCTGCTATTTTCTAAACTGATCAAGTAATAGAAAAGAAAAATAGTAAAATGTATGTATGAAAGAGTGAGGAATAGCATAAAATGGAAACACCAGAAAGAAATACAGCCCAAGAAGTAAAAGAAAATCGAAATCAATGGTTAAATGCTTTGCACCAGTATGTTCACAAAACACCACACATGGAAAAAACAAGGAGTTGGGCTGACTCTTGGAGTTTCCCATGTCTGAAATGAGAGAAAGATGTAAGACTGTCTCACAGGAAATTCTGATCAGAGAGCCAGAGGTATGTCTTAGGACTTACATTGCTGCGATGAAACACCATAAGCAAAACTAAGTTGGAAAGGAAAGGGTTCATGTGGCTTACACTTCCATATCATTGTTCATCACTGAAGAAAACCAGGACAGGCACTCAAACAGGGCAGAAAGCTGGAGGCTGCAGCTGATGCAGAGGCCATGGAGGAGTGCTGCTTCTTGGCTTGCTCCCCATAACTTGCTCAGTCTGCTTTCCAATGGAACACTGGACCACCAGCCCAGAGATGGCCACACGTACAATGGCCTGGGCCCTCCCCATCATTCACTAGTTAAGATGATGCTTTATATGTTCACCCTCAGTGCAATCTTATGACGTCATTTTCTCAATTGGGGTTCCCCCCTTGAAGATGACTGTAGCTTGTGTCACACCGACACAAAACTAGCCAGCACAGGGTGTGAGCTGAAGGCCAGGTGGTCAAGATTTGATAGGGATTAATGATGACAAAGTGCTAGAAAACTTGTTACCACTGATGGTAATCTAAGTCACCGTTGACTTTACACAAAGATATCAAGGACAATAACTGTATAACAAACAATAATTACAAGTATCCAGTTGCAGTCAACGAATTGTTGAAACTCAGTACTAGAGAAAGTAGCAGCAGTGTATTTGTCTGGGAGAACAAAAGGGCACCAAAGAAAAGCAAGGTGCAGTGGCTGGGTTATCAAGCTTAATAGTGGCTCTTGGAGCAGAGAAGTCAAGGAACAGAGGCTAAAATTTCCCGATAGCTCATGTTATCAACAGAATCACTATGTATGGTGACAGTCAAAAAGTGATTGGGTGACCAGCTATGATCTACTTAAAGTAACCTCAAACATTCGGAGAGGATCCCAGGATTTTAAAAATAATGTGAAATAAAATCACAGTGACACGTCTTAAGAGATCAAAAAGTCTCAAAAACAAAGCTTCATGCAAGGCGAGGGTGGACAGACATGTTGAATGGAATTATCAGTATGAACAACGTGTCAGCACTGGACCCAGAGACAAGATGGCCAAAGGATACAGTCTCCACTCGAAAGGGCTGAGGGTGGCACAGTCCTGTGGAGATTGAGATTCCCTCAGAGCGGAAAGATGAAGGGAGAAAGGGGGAGAATGTTTCAATGGCACCAGGCTGTGGGTTTTGAGAGACATCGATAAAATTGTTTATGACTAAATCCTGTTTGTTTGAGAGGCTATGAATAGGTTCTGTTTTGTAAACTGTACTAAAGCAGATGTTTATGTGTTTGGAGTTGACATCCCATTTCAACAAAAAACATTTTTGGTAGAGTCAATATAATTGACAAATATAAGATTGCTTTCTTTTTGTCCACTACTTATATGGATAGCCAATATCTTTAAGCTGCCAAAGTTAACGTGGTTTAAGATCCATAAACAAACTGCTAGCTAGTGGACTGAGTTTTCTTATCAGCACAATGTAATTTGCTTACCTAAGGGAACAATATTAACCATGGTTAGCAAGAAAGCTGATTTCCTTCTTTTTCTGCTTGCCAGTTCAATGAGGCTTCCTATGCTGAATTTTCTCAATGCATAGAGTTAGTGTCCTGCCTCCTCGACTAGAAGATATACATTCCAGTGAATCCTAGTTTTGCAGAATACAATGTGCATTGTAGGTGCAGAGGAAGTAGAGGGTTGGGCTCAGGACCCAGACTCCTTTGCCAAGAACCTGCTTCCTTGATTTTTCTGGGAGATTAAAGGGAGACAAAGGAAGAGGAGAGTGCCAGGAGCTGGTTCCCAAGGCAACAGCCTTCCACTCAAACAGGTGTCCTGATGGAGGGGATGCTGAGCCATGGCTGAAGCCAAGGAATGGTCAACCCACTCAGGCAATCAGAGAGGCGAAGAGCTCCAGTATTGTCGTTCTGCTCCTGAATTCACAGAAGTGTGATTTTCTGGTCATAAGGAATCACACTTTCCTTGTTTTGTTTTGTTTACCTTATGCATTCTCAAAGGAAGACCTAAATCTTTGCACTATATAATTTAAACAAAACTGCTGACTGTACTCTTTGGCTCTATGTTATCCAACCTTCGTCCAAAGAAAGACCTAGACCTTACACTCGCCATACTGACAAATGTTGAAATGACTAAATTATTCAGCAAATGAAAATGTAGAGCTTTGTCATTGCAAATATATTCTCCAAGGAAACTTTAAAAGACTTAAAATTTCACAATGCCTTTTTAAAAAATCTATTTTTTTTCAATTTTTTATTGGAAATTCTCTGCATTTACATTTCAGATGTTATCCCCCCCAGTCCCATCCCCCCACTTCCCATTGCCTCCATGAAGGTGCTCCCTCTCCCAACCACCCTCTCCCACCATAGCACTTGTCATTCCCCTACACTGAAAAAATAAGCCTTCGCTGGACCAAAGGCCTCTCCTCCCAGTGACACAATGCCTTCTCTTTTGTAGATGACTTCAAGAGAAAAGATAACAAAGACTTACTCTAATTTGCATACTTCCACATACTTCGGCACTATAGGTTGATACTTTTTACACAGTCACATACCAAATTTGTTCTTTCAATTCCAAGGAGCAACTCAGAAATCAGACTAGGGTACTGTGGAGTATTTTTCTGTTATTCAACCAACACAATGATTCATTCTTGTTTCTCATGAAAACTTAAACTCTCAAGAAATTGTGAACAACTTCTGCTCCAGTGACACTGTTTAAAACATATATGCTACACAAGGTACTTACCAAGGCTTTAAAAATAAATATCAATGTAATTAATTCTTCACTTATAATCACCGTAATGACTGTAGTGATGATCGAAGCCTAAACCATCCTTAAGGATCTCCCAAGGTAAGCCTTACCTAGTCATCTGTGCTTGTCATCTGTGCCAATCGCTATAACAAGCACTATTGTCCTAATTAATGCAAGCTTACACAATGCTGACGTAATATGCAAGCACAATAGTGTTATTTTTTTCTCTTCATAAGCGTATCTTTCTATGAAGGAAAAATATTTGGTGGGCTTAACAGGACGACTTCCTCCTTAACCGCCAACATCGTCTTATGATCATTAGAAAAAATATGATAGGTTTGCTGTTGGGAATTTGAGTTTGTACAAAGATATACAAATAAATATATAATGAATATATATATATGTGATTGTATATTGTTAAGTTTGTATATATACAAATGAACGATATATGATAAATATATTATGTATTTATATATAAATAGTTTATATAAATAAGGAAGTTCTTTTTAGTTTTGTAGGCAACAAATATATGCTTTTTGTTTGTTTAAAACTCTGTGTAACTAGGAACTTTAAAATGTGAGATGTTCTGGTTTCTTTGTGATAATTCACCATGTATACTTTAAACACATGCTCCTTGTTCTACAGTAGAGTCCAGCCTAACTCAGGGATGAAGAACTAGTTCTCGCAGTTCTCAGTCAGGCATGGCCTCTCCACCATCCACTCCAGCCCACCCGCTTCCTGCGGTCCTCACCGCCTCTTGCTCTATTCCATCATCCTGCTTTCAGAAGCTGCTTCACCCAACCAGGCAAAACACCCAGTCGATCTCCTTGTGATCTGCAACGCTTTTCCTTCAACCAGCCAAGGTTTTGCTTCCTTCAAGTCTTTGTTAAAAATACACCTTAATCAGAAAAGCCTTGGAAGCAACTCTGCATGCACAACTCCTCTCAAAACCTGCTTCCCACTTTGTTTTACTATCACACGGAATTACCACCGGACATACTGCATGTGAATCTGCACATTTGTTTCTCACAGCACCGACATACAACGATCAGAATACAATGTTCTGTTCATCGATGAATGGAATCGAAGCTTCTATTAACATGACTAGGAGGAAATCCTTTTCTTTCTAAATCCACTCTGCCCCTGCACGGTTCAGAGTCCTTAAATATTTGTTTCCCAATTACTGTGCCCCAGCCACACAGAAGGAATATTTAGACTTATGAATAATCTATGAAGGAATAATTACAAATATCAGAGGTTAAGTCAGTAAGGCATAGGTTTGCCTTTGTTTAGTCTTTAATTTGCTGTTTGCTTTTTGGAAAGCAATATGATGAAGTTTTGGAAAACAAAAAGTCAGAATGAGTACCTAATAATTAAATAAAACAGAGAGATATTTGTGTTACCATTAAGAATCCTCTCATAGGTAGCTCAGGCCTTGAAGGACAAACGCCTCATATTCTTTGTACTAGCTTTGAGTCTTTAGATATTTGTATTTAGACTGAAGGGCTGATAGAAGTCAGGAGCTAGTGAGGGATTTTGGGTTATAGAGATCTTTTAAGGGAGGGGAGATAGAAGAGAGAGCAGGAAACAATGAAGCAGGAAGTGCTTTGTGAGCTGGGGGAGCATCCAACAGAAGGGAGTCGGGGAAGTATAACTAACACAAAAACTCTGTGATGTTGTGGGGGGGGCACCCCTGCAGGTATCACAGTCAGCAGGGAAATGAACCAGGAAGAGTGAGAAAGAAAACTCAGTACAGCTGAACTTGGTCCATCAGACTGGAGCAAAACCTCTAGAGAGTCGGTTCCGAAACCTTTAATCGCTTTCACATTTAAACACAGCTAAACACAGTTAAAAACTCTCCAAGTGACAATTCCCATAACACAGCCTCAGGCATTGCTACCTGGACATTCCTTTGCAAAACACTCCTTTAGAGTAAAGTACCTGAGACCCTTTATGGTAAGAATGAGTTCTATTGACTGAGGAAGGACTTGTAATATGCATAAGGGTGCATTCTATTGATGAAGGATGCACAGTACATGAGCCCCTTTCCTAAGAATGAATTCTAGTCGCTGAGAGACAAAGGCCAGGATTCTCAGGATTTGGGGGACATGCAGGTGGAAGCTAATTCTAACAGGATAGCAAAGGATGACCAGCTTGTTTGATCACTTTTTTTGACTGGGCATCATTCTTCCCTTGGAATAAAGTAGAGCTGTGTGCTTAGCAAGCCTGGTGCCCCCCCCCCCCCAGTGCTTTATTTAAGCTGTTACATTATGAAAACCCAGTACCACAAAATCTTCATAAAGTACACACATAAACATATATCAAGTGGATTTAAATGTTGGTGCCTTGTAATGGAGGAACAAAACCTCTCCCAGACACCAACACCAAGGTGTTTGGTATGGTTCAGGTATGGGTTACTTCTTTTCAAATTGTTGGTCAGTAGCATCCAATAGACAGACCTCCAACCATCACAGGTCATTACCCCCCAGAACAGAGCTCCATGGTAAGATACTTGCGAAAACCCCACATCCTGAAGACCGAAAATGGAGAAACCAAGCTGACCCTGACCTAGAAGCTCCATCCCTATTGATTAGCTTTCATGGTGGCAAATGGTTCTTTGTGGGTTAGTAAGCAACTGCTTTAGCCACGTCTCAACCCTGTGAAGTATAGTAACAAGTAGTCTGGTAAGACATGCCAGCTGGTACAATAGTGCTATGCAAGAATTTTCTTTTTCCCCTTGATAGTCCCATTGTCACCACGATACAACCAACACATTAGAACTTTTTCATTACTTTTATGCATGTCCTTGACACTTGATGGCCACAGTCTGACTCTTCTACTTTTTCAAATCTAAACATTTTAGTTACTTGCTCTCGTAATGGTGTTCTTAACTCTATTACTAATAGACTTAGTAGCCCTTAACTCTGTTTTCTTTGTCTTAAGTATATTTCTGTATGCTAAACACTTGCAAATGTTTTCTGTTTCTATTAATGACTTTATGCTCTGCAATTATAATCCCTTCATCTCTCTGTGGTGTTATGACAGGATGTGTCAGAGACCAGAGGTTTACTGCTTTTGTTCCTATTTAAATTACCAAATTACCGTGTTATTTGTAGTAGTTTATTGTTTTCTTTTCTCTTTGCTAGTATCTTATGTTCTCCTGTCTCCCCAGTGGTTTGTATCTAAAATTACATTGAGGATTCTTAGCAAATGCAGTTGAAACTGGTTTTCATGTTTCTTTACTAACTTTATCTATACTGAATTTATAACCTAGTGATTGTTCCCAAATTTCAATTCCTTGTGAATTTTTGATGTCCAGTGTCTCTCTAGTGAGAGAATGGGAGTCTTGCAGTGCCTGCAGTATGTGGCTCCAGTCCACAGAGTCAGCACAAACAGAAATCCTGCAGACATAGTACTGACCAGCTCAGCTCACGTTCTGCACTTCTGTTTCCTCCTTTCCCTCTTTCAAAATCATGCCTCTTCTTTGAAATTGCTGTACGGTATCTGTATACGACCTAATTATAGCCTTCTCAGACTATATAGATTTTTGTTAAGTGTGTGCTCAGGGCTGATCATTTATTACTGAATAATGTGTCTCCCAGGGGAGATTTGAAGAGCACATGCCTAAAGTCATACCCACGAGTCAGCCTAAACATGAGCTGAACACCCTCAGCTTTCAATCCATTAGGGACCCAAACAATCTGCAGCCTCAATTTCTAATTTTGGAAGCAGCAAACCTTATTCACTTTCATTTATATATATATATATATATATATATATATATATATATATATATTTTTTTTTTTTTTTTGAACAGTAACCTATATTTTGCCATTGAGCATGTTTTTCTTTTTTTGTACTTTCTGCTATTCTACTTCAATTAAAATTTCTACATGGATGATATTTAGAATCTAAGGATGTTTATTTCCCAGAGCCTAGATGTTCAGTTCCTGTACATTTGGTTACATTTCGTTAACTGATCATCACACACTGCGTGCCCCGTGGCTGCTTTTGATGTGCACGCTGCTCTTGTTAGGGTGCTGTCTCAAAGGTCATGTATTTCTCCTATTTATAATATAGAATAAAATGTCTGTGATGTACATTGCATTCAATCTAAATATTTGTGTTGAGTTTAAAGGGCATTTTATTTAACTTTATCAGTTAAAATATGGGCTTAATGCTTCATTACATTCTAAATATTAGATGCCTTTCATAAATACCCCAGAGGACCAGAGTATGCTTTGAGATCTTTTCACAAAAGATTAGCAATCTTTCATTCAGTGGATGCTTTTCTTCCTCCAAACCTTCACGTGGCTGATAGCTTATCAATGTCTATTGTAAGTTAAGAATGTGCACGTCAGAAAAGGAATTAGAGAGGCAACCACAGATAACCCTGGGACCATTTCCCATGCCCCACCCCTGGATAATTCAGGATGTTGTTAGGAAGAAAAATACATCATGACTATCAAAAATAATTATCAACGTAAGCTGGACCCAGAAATTTTGTGTCTTACTTATCGTAAGATTTGCTGTGCTTTTGCTGGCACACATTTAAGGTGTATGCGGCCAGGGGTTTGGATCACCCTTCTAATGCTCTGGGAACTGCATGCTGGAGGATCTTTGTGCTGAAAATCTCATAAGGCGTGGCAGGGAGCCCTCCAACGGGCTTGAGACACTCTTCCTGCATAGGAGGAAGCCGACCTCTCCCACCCAGAGCAATTGCACATACACTATTCTAAACATACACTGTTCTTATGAAGTTGACAGCTTACATCTTACACAGCATGTGACACAACATTTTCTCCAAACAAAATTTCAAGTTGATGAACAGCTGCCAGAACTGCAGAGGGTTTGTTTTTATTTATTTTGTGAGTGTGTGTGTGTGAGTGTGTGTGTGTGTATGTATGTGGTGTGTGTATTCCCTTCCCCTACCAAACCTTGGGAAGGAAATAGTTTATGGGATAAAATAGGAGAGACAAAGTTCAGTACAATTGAGACTTGATTAAATTAGAAAAATTTCGGCGAATTCAGTGAGCTCAAACTTTAAATGTTTGTAAGAAAAAGAGGAAAGTCCCCATATGTTCACGTCTGGGCATGTAATGCTCACTAGCAGGGCAAATATGCAACTAACAACAACAACAACAATAATAATAGTAAACAGAAAGGGATAGTCTAAATTTTAGGACTTCTAAATACAAGGGCTGCTTCACAATTTTAGGGGTAGAGGGCTACTCAAAGCAATTTTTAAAAAGTCAATATAGAAAAGTTAGACTCCAAACACATTTGTTTCTGTGGCTCCTCCTCCATCTCCAACCCATCCTCCGTTGCCTTTTCCGTACTCCTCCATCCTCATAGCTTGCTTACATTTTCATATCACGTGTGCTCTGTTTCCCCCTCCCTCCCCCACTACCTTCCTCCATTCCTAAGGTTCACACTTGCTCACATCCACATACCTAAAATGTAAAGCCGAGGATCTATGTATAAGAGATGACATACTCTATCTTTCTGAATCTACATTATTCCACTTAAAACAATAATTTTTAGATACATCCATTTTTTTTTCTACAAAATATATGATTTCATTTTTCTTTATTTCTGAATACAATTTATTTATGAATATGTTCTACAATTTCACAATTTCTTCTCTTTTGACAGATATTCACAATGATTTTATTTCCTTGCTCTTGTGAATAAACCAATAATAAACATGGTTGCACAAGTACCTCTGTGGTAGAATAGAAAAATCCTTTGTTTATATTCCTAAGGGTATAGCTGAATTGTATGGTAATCATATTTTTATTTTTTTTCTAGAAACATGGAGACTAATTTCAATAGTGGCTATAGCAGTTTATACTTCCTTTCAACAGCTAATAAGAGGGTTTCTGTTTTTGATTTTCCCACTTCATCAATAGCATTTTTAATTTGATGACAGTCATTCTAACTGGAGTGAGATAAAATTTCAAAATAGCTTTGAGTTTCAAAAGCACTTTTGTTTAACATCACGTGAGAAGCAAGTACAACAATTACTCTGTTAAAACCTTAAAGACGAGAGCCACTCATGGGGTATAAGCAAACCATCCCTGTCCTGCTACCAGATTCTACCAAATGTTACTGGCTAAGCACTATCTACACACAACCAAAAGGGCCATTCCCTTGATGTTGTCCGGAGGGCCACTGTGAAACTTACCTGGTGAGAGATGCAAAACCGTGATAAGGTTTCAGGAGCAGTGCAGGAGGAGGCTTCTCTACTTGATGGCCTACTTGGTCAAACGAGTTTGTGAAAAAGCTAAAGTAGATTTGATCCAACCAAAAGGTGTGGGAGCCATCACCAGTGGCGGCGGAGTGCAGGGGGAAGGTGCCCTAGCCCTGTATGGCCATGATTGGTAAAGTTGGCTTGGAAAGCAGGGTCCTTTGTCCTAAATACCCACATGCACCAACTACAGCCAAAGTGTGGAAGGAAAGGTAGCTCCAGATAATGGATTTGTTTGGGGAGATAAAGAGATGAGCAGTTTCACTAGATGAAAATGGTACCATTACCCTGGCTAAATGGGCATCATCTTAAAATTCTTTCATGGATGTAACTCTTAGATAAGGGAAACAATTACTAGAGAATATAGATTTTTAAGACATTATAAGTACACTTGGCTACTTGGATGAAACATTTGTCCTCAACGAGCAAGTGCTTAGAAGGCATTTGCTCAAAACATTTATTTAAGTTTATTGCTGTCTGCAGTCTACAGATAATTATAAAATTATTTATGTGTTTTGGTCTCTCTTCTCTTTATAATGAACTGCAGGAGATTGAGTATCTTCTAAAGGACTTCATCTGGCTTGTAGTTTTTAGAGGCCAGCATCTGCTAGATATATGGCCAAGAGCCTCTGGCTGGATCCTACACTGATAAGAACATCACACATAGACAGAATCTACATAAGTCATCCCAGACAGATTATCTTTTTTGGGAAGCCATGAGTCTACTGTGAAACTGAGAGTTTTGTCTAAACCCAGCGGCTTCTCAAAAGGCACACTTCAAAACATCCCCATGCTAATTCAGAATTCGGTTTCCAACACATGACAGCGACGAAATGCACCAAAATCATAGTGCTGTAAAATACTGGTCATGGTTTACACTCTACCGATTAGCAGGTTGGTGATTCCATTTAAAGAGCCCCGTTGAAGTGGAGTATTAAGACCTCTCAAATAAATACATTTCATTGTATATAAACTGCCATGCTTAATTAATTCTTATTCTCTCTGAGGACTTGCCCTGCCTAAGGCATCAAAGTCAGGAAGCACGGGAAAAAATAGGGTGCATAGTCAGAACACTGCTTGTGTGAACAGCAGCAAGGTATGTACTCAAGAAAATGTCACACAACTGTCCTGTGCCTGATAGTTAAATGGAAGACTATGATAGTAAGTACTTTAGAGCGTGATGAAGATTCAGTTTCATTGTACCTTAGAGCATAGCTAAGAACACATAGGTTTTACAAATAGAGAAGGTACACAGACAATGGAATTTTATCTTCATAGGTGTTTTAGCGTTAACAAATACCAGCATGCATAATTTCTGTGAAGTACTGCTGACTGCTTTGCACATATGAACTCAGAGAAAAAGGTGTTTCTCTTGAATAATCAGAGCTGAATTTAGGTGCATGAAGGTCTCTAGGATGCAACTCCAGGATGCAACCCACCACGTTTTTGTGTCCCTCACAGTAGATTCAGCAGTGCATAGGGGCAGGCAGTTGATCAGGAATTTTCCTGCCTTTTATTTCTCATCATAGATAATCCTTAATGTACCATGAGGCTATGTATTATAAAGCCATCACCAGAATTCATTATCAAAGTGAACTTGCTGGGTAAAGGTTATAGTTCAGTGATAGAGCAATTGCCTGATGTATGAAGCCGTGGGTTCCTACCCCAGAGCATGCGTGCGCGCGCGCGCGCGCACACACACACACACACACACACACACACACGTGCACACAGGGAGGGGAACAAAATCCAGACACTATTATACTAAATGCCTGTTATAGGTAGCCTACTGAACATTGTAGCCTAGTTACAAAGCTCACTGTAGAGCACAGACTGTTTCCTCTTGTGATTGTGTAACTGAAAGGAAGCTGGGGTTTTCTATCTTTGCCAAGCTTCATAACACATGTTGCTAACCTGAGAAAAGTTCAAATTTAAACTGCAATCTTGTTGATGGAAATGGATTTCACCGCCATTAGAGTTGGCAAACTGAAAAAGGAATTGTTCTGAGTCAAGAACTGTTAGTATGCTGAGCACAGTGTCAGCCAGTGGGGAAATGGGAGAGATGACCCCCGACCTTTACCTGGACTAAGAGATCCTGAAGGTCCTCACAGGGCAAGCAGGGAATGGTCATGAGTCAAGTTTGGCCACACACTTCCACCCATTGGGACAATGGGTGACTGTTGATAATTAAGTCTACTGTAGCACCTTTTCCTCTTGGGTTCTCAGAAACAAATCCAAGACCCCACAGAGAGAATGTAAACTGACCTTTGTGGTTTTGCTCTCTGGGATAATTAATTAGCAGAATCTCAGTCATAATGCAGATGAGGGCACAGGAAAGCTATTTACATAACACAGTGTGCCACACCATGGAAACAGCTTCTCCACCTAGTGTGTTAATATAGGTATCATCCTTTGAGAAAACACATTTCAGAATTTAGGTACATCCTGGAAAGACATCCTTTTCTCTGTCTATGTCTCTCTGTCTATGTCTCTCTGTTTATGTTTCTCTTTCTCTATCTCTATCTCTGTCTTTCTGTCTGTCTCTTTGTCTTTCCTGTTCTCTCTGTGTGTCTCTGTCTTTCATTTTCTGTGTTGCTACTTTCTGTACAACAGACAGATGAAGTGGAATGAGCAAGGTTATTCTCAGAAAGGAGAAATAGGGACTAGTCGAGGAGGAAATGTTAGGAGGGAGAAAGATTGCTCGCGCTGGGGGAAATACTTAAGGTGTGATGGTTTCCGTGCACCTTGGAATTGGAGGAGAGACAGACTGAGTTGCCCTTGGCTATGCAACGCTCCTGTTTCTGTCACATGCCAGAGTCTAATTCATTGAAGAAGACAGAAGATATTCTAGATATCTTTCAGGTTTCTACAATACAAAACACAGAAGTAAAACACACAGGTCCACTCATAACCAGTCAATGAGTGAAAGGTTATAAATTAATTTATATATATATATCTGTGTAGATAAAGAGAATAGAATTTAGAAATTAATAGTGATATGATGTTATCATAGTCCATGACTGGTACTAAAATATCGAGAATAAGAATGTTCTTTGTGTTTAACATTTCAAGTATGACTTTAAAATTAAACCCCAAACCTCCTGGAAGATAATTAGGAACTGTAGACAAATTGGAAAAATTTTGTGGAAAAGTCTTCTCTCTGCAATTAGAATCCAGCAATGAAAATGTCCAAGAAAGCAATCAGCATAGAACAGAAGAAGGGGTAGCGTGTCCATTGAACTGTTAGACAAGGCAGCACCAGGCCTCAGGCCAGCTTCACCTCCAACACACACTTGCCCCTCACAACCCGTGAATCCTAAGCTCCTGAATCATTCCAGATCAGGGGAAAAGAGTTACATTCTGGTTTTTAAGTGAGTAAAAAAGTCACCTACAGATTTTATTCAAAGAAAACAAGAGAAAGGGAGGGTGGAACAAGAAAGGAAGACAATGAAGAGGAGGAGTGGGAAAGGAGTAAGGGAGGAAAGGAGAGAGAAAGGACAGGAGGGAGGGAGGAAGAAAGGGAGGGAGAAAAGGAGAGAGGGAGAGGCAGAAGAGAGGAAAGAAAGGACAGAAGAAAGGAAGAAGGCCAGTAAAGAAAAATGCAGTCCAGTCTGGTTCACTAATACCTACCTGTGTAGAACCTCTTTTTTAAGTAATGTTTGGCTGAAGGTCTTTGCATCTGTTCTCGACTGAGGCTGGAGAAAGCCTCTCTGACGGTGACAAGGTAAGACACTGATCCATGAGCACAGCAGAGCATCATTAGGATCCATTTCATTGATACAATGTAAACATTAGGTCTGGTTCTTCCTTCCAGCCCCATGCTCCCAGAAATAAGACTCAGACTCAAAATATGTTTACAGATACCTCGCATATATAGCTAGGCTCTTCTCTAACTAGATCATACCTTCAAATAACCCATTTATTCTAATCGATACTCTGCCATGAGTCTGGTTACCTGTTCTCAAGTGCCACATGTCTGTTTTAACACATCTTCCAGGCGAATTTCCCATTTTTCACACTCCTAGAATCCTTTCTTCTCCGAGATGTCTCACTTTCTATTTCCTGCCTAAGCAGTAGTCCATCAGATTTATTATTGACAGATGCCACATCTATATAGATATAAGATAATCTGTCTACAGTAGCTTTTCCCTCCCCAGAAATGTTTGGTTTTACACTAGATCTCTGCACTATCTAATCTATGGCCCTTGGTTACTCAAGCAGTATTGAGTATGGGTTCCATGATGTGGGCCTTAAGTCAAAGCAGACATTGATTGGCTTCTCCTGACGGTTCTGAACTGGGGGTAAGTAGAGTTTTGAACAAGAGGATCAGGTGCCACAAGTTATAACCAGGTGAAGCTTCCAGTGGCTGGATTAGTTGCATTCAGTTCAGTTGTTGGCCAAAGATCTCATGGAAATCTGCAAACAACCCGGGATGTTGCCAAGACAGTTTGTAGCTCTCTACAATCTGAACATTGGGGGAGGGGGGCAGCATTGCTTATGACAATGCCCACCCAACTCATTGAACATGGAGAAGTCCAGCTGATGCCTACAGGGAGCTTTCACCCTTCACCCCTAAGGTCTACTGTCTTTGGTGTGGGAAGGTACGCTGCAGGCTACCTAAAGAGAAACACCAACTTAGTCACAAAACCTTTGACCTACAATCAGTGCCTTTCATTATTTTGTTTCAAGACAAGGTCTCATTCAGTAATGAAGGCTTCAAAAGAACTCAAGGTCCTTCTGCCTTAACATAATATTAAGTGCTTGAATAACAGACGTGAACCACTATGCTTGGCTGCACACACCGTGATTTCGAAAAACAAAGCACTTAATGAAGTTGGAACAGCAGATACGTCTTTGCCGTTGCACACAGCATTAGCCATCATTTCATTCCACATGGAGATACTTACAGCAAAACTCAAAATGAAGTCCAATAGTTGTGTAAAACCTGAGCTTGAGTATCTATAACTCTAAAATAATTCAAGGTTGAAACGGATTGAGAGAAATGTCTACAATTTGAGAGAGTGGCGGAGCAAGACAAGCTCCCAGAGGAAGAAGCTGGTCTTAGGAAGCTGCAAATGACATCCAAGTAGCTCTGTGTAACTTACAATGGGGATGATCCAGGTGATGACCGAGGCTTATATTCCAGTTCTCACTTATCATTTTATTAGCTTGAAAAGTTCTCCCAATTAACTAAGTCTCAAGAAATCATGCTCAAGAAATCATGAATTGGGGTTGGAGAGATGGCTCAGGGGTCAAGAAGTGAATAGAGTACACTGATCTTCCAGAGGTCCTGAGTTCTGTTCTCAGAACCCACACTTGACCACCCGACCATTCACAGCCTCTTAACTCAAGCTGCAGGGAATCTGTCACACTCTTCTGGCAGTCAAGGGCACTCTGTACTCTGAGGTACAGCTCCAACCCTCTTCCAAACAACTGAATACAGAATTGATAGAATTGATAATAGAAATCAAAAGTTTTTTAGAAAAAGGTCAGGACTCACCATGCAATTTCATTTATAACTAGTAAAAATCCCAAAACTAATAAATGAGACTAGCAATTTCTAAAGATATTACTTACGAATTTATCTACTGTTCAGGAAAGACCAGTTCTAGAAACCAATCAAAGCAAACTATAAAAATATTTATACTAAAAGAAATTTAATGCCACATCATGTCAAAAGCAAAATGTGACCTGGGAAAAATTATTACTAGGCTCTATTGAAATACAATTTGATAAACTCAAGCCTCAAAGTATTGAGAAACTATAAAAGAGAGTGAAGATTTTAAAATGTTGCTTTATATAAAAGGAAAACAATGAAGAAAGAATGTTTCTAGAAAGTAAGTTAGAATAGGATATAGTATTATATATAATAAATAAATAATAAATGGAGTGTCAAAATTAATGGAGTGTAAATAAATACTAATAATTATTATTAATAAATAAAAATAAAATAAATACCACATGACAATAATTACTCTTATTAACTTGTTGATAAGATCCCAGTTTGCCTGCCCCTTCTCTATTAAACTTATTCTCCTAGTTTTTCTTCTGTGCTTTGCATATTACTCTGAAACTTGAGTTCTCGAAATATTTTATATAGTCTTTTGTTAGGAACATCAAAATTTCACAACTTTTATTTGCAGTAATGATCTCTAACAACATTTCTGGAATTGATTACTGTGTATTAAAAAATTCCTTTGTAAATATACTTCAATTTTATGAGTAATTTAGAAGAAAAAGCATAAAAAACATTGGCATTATATCCAAGCATGTCCTCATACATGTGTGACACATGTATGTCACACATACAGTGTGCTGCATGTTCACGCTAGTCTTTTTTGCACAAATACTCAGAGAAAGGAAAATGAGCAATCTTCTGAATACAAAAACTTGGGATGATCATTCTTTTTCTTCTTTCTGAAAGAGAAGCAAATTCCACAGGCAGTAACATGCAGTTAAGGCACCAGCTTGGTACACAGACTGACAGTAAGGCAAAAACCTCAGATATCACCATGTTTCTGATGGGGCTCAGAACATGTTACCCCACGTTTGATCTTCTGGCATGCTGAATATTCTGGAATGAAGGAAATAAGGACCCTAGAAACAAGATGTCTGCCCTCAGCTTCTTCTGCCCTCATTTCTTTCTCCCTTAGCATTGTTTTCTGAAACAACCAGATGATGCAAATGTCTCTCTGACCTTTTTTCCCTTCTGAAAGCCTTCATATGGCTTGCATCCCACTCTATACCTTGCAGGGGATTCTGTACAGAAGGGTTGAGAAGACCCTAACCTTGTTGAGCCTAATTCTTCTCTGGTGGTGGTTTCAATAAATATGGCCCCAGAGATTAATTTGTTTGAATTTTTGGCCCATGGAGAAAGGCAGTATTTGGAGGTGAACCTAATTGGAGTAGGGGTGGCCTTGTTGAAGGAAGTGTGTCACAATAGGGGCAGACTTTGGGATCTTCTATGCTTCAAGCCCTGCCCAGTGAGAAACTGTCTTCTCTGTTACTTTAGCATCAAGATGTAGAACTCTTCACTCTTTCTCCAGCAGCAATAGCCCTACAGGTTTCTATGATTCCTGCCATGATGACAGTAGACTAAGCCTCCAAACCTGTAAGCCAGCCCCAATGAAATGTTGTCCTTTATAAGAGTTGTAGTGGTCATGGTGTCTGTTCACAGCAATAAAATCCTAACTAAGACATCCTTCCAGGGTAATATTACCCTTAGACTACCCTTGTCATGGTTAGCTTCAATTATCAACTTTACAACTTGGTCACCTGAGGAGAGAGTCTCAGTCGAGGGTTTACCTGGGTCAGATGCTTGTTGTCATGGGTAAGGGATTATGTTGATTGATAGCTGATATGGGAGGGACTAGTCCACTGTAGATGGCACCATCCTTAGAATGGTGCATCTGGGTTGGATAAGAAAGCTAGTTTCACATGAGACTGGGAGCAATCCAGAAAGCAGCATCACTGTGTGGCCATTGCCTCTAGATTCCTGACTGAGATTCAGCTCTGACACCCTCCAAGATGGACTGTGAGCTGTCCCTCTACTGAGCTGCTTTGGGTCACTGTGTTTTATCACAGCAGAAGAAGGGGACCAGGACAGTTTCCTTTGGTCCAGTTACATTTTTACAGTTATCCCTTCTTCATGAGATCTAAGGATAAAATTTGTTTCCCTACATCACTTTCTCATTTTAGAATGTTCCCATGTCAGTCAAAATTTTGTTAAATAAACGTGTCAGTTTCTGCTGCAAATTTTTCCTTCATGTTGCGATTGCACTGGTCGTGGATGGAGAGATGGGATGACCCTTTTTACCCCATATCCCTAAGGCCTCATGTCATGGCTTGCATAGGTTGAATAAATGCTTTTAGGTGACTGAATGAATGCTGTGCTAAGGAGAGCCATTGACATTTCTTTACTACTAGGTAAAGTTTTCCTCCTAAATGCATCTGGCTACATATATCATAGGATAGCATCTCTGCAGAGCAATTTCTTTCTTCATTAAAGACTTTTTAAAAAAGACAAGAACTGAGTGTCAAGCTTCTTCACTGAACTTTATCTCAACTATGTACAAGTAGAGAGGCAGATGACAGGTCTCCATTTGGAAGAAGTGAAGCACTGAGGGGTTGAAGTAACATTTTATGACATAGAACTGTAATTACATCGTTACACATAGCATTCTATATTATAGTCTAATCTAGTATATAGCCTAATCTATGTGCACATATGCATATGACCCAGGCTTCACAGAGATGGAAAGAAACTATCCATATAGCCTTAGAACAATAGCATCATCCTGAAGGGAATTTTAAAACTGCTCTTGGAAGCAGTTTTACAAAAACTGAAGCCTTTCTCACAGTTGGTCTTGATCGAGTTGACTGGATTAAGGGAAGACTAGGAGTGAAACTCACCCGTGGGTGTCCGTAGGGCTGTTTTCAGGAAGGAAGCACATGTGGACAGCAACTGGAGAAAAGGGCTGGCTAAATGTACATGGCGCCAACCAATGGGCCTGTGTGGACGGAGGGTGACAGTAGGCAGATGATTGCAAGCTTTCTTGGAAAGTGTATGGCTTCGCTATTTACCATTGACTTCAGACACCAGCTTCTTTGGCCTTCAAACATGTCACTATAGCTAAACAACCAGGGATGCTGTGAGCCTTTAACACTGAACTGAGACGGCTGAGACATCCAGCTTCTTGGATTGAGCGGCTTCAATCCTGACCTCTCCAGCGTGTGGATGATATTGTTTGACTGCCCACATCGTCAGGGCCAATCTGACCAGCCCCCGTTTATAGTACATATATTCACTCTACTGGTTCTGTTCATTAGTAAAGCTCCGAGTAGTACAGTTCTAAACAAACAGAAGTCCATGGAGGTGATGGGACATTTCTAGTTAATTTCTTCCATCTTTCCTCCTCCCTTCCTCCCTTCCTCCCTCCCTCCCTCCTTCCCTCCCTCCCTCCTTCCCTCCCTCCCTCCCTCCCTCCCCCCCTACTAGTTTTATGCTCATAGGCACAAGGTTTTGGGCAAAATACTCAGGAATGAGTTTATCATACTCCAGACTTGGGAACATTGTACATGCCCAGTGCATGACCCTGAGGCGTTTGGTGTTTACTGCAGACAGTAAGAAATGTGACAAATCACATGCCATCCTGACATTGTCACTGCTGGTCACTGAACATACTGGCTGTACATCAGTCTCAAAGTTAATTCCCACAGGTCCTCTGCCAAGTTATTTGAATAAACCCAGGCAAGTTTATAATTCTTGTTGTGGCTAAAAAGTAAAAAATCTTTTTTTCAGCAGTCTACATAGATTTTGGAGCATGTGAGGATGTACTGTCACTGACTATATCCAAACCATATCTCTACCAAAATGAAATCCACTTATCATGCAATGTACACACTCATGGCTGTGAGTATACTCAAAGAACCGAAAAGCCATCACTGTAGCCGATGTTAGAACATGTTGCAGTGTAACAGTTTCCTGAGATTTAAACACTCCATTCTGCAGGGAAGGTCTTTAAACAGGGAGACAAACTACACCAACAATTTCAGGAACTTTCTGAATCTAACCAGAATCACTAGGGCCCTTCTTTCAAAAGTAAGCAGTAAACCTGAGTCATTCTCTTTCTCTCTTTCTTCTTTACTCCCTCTCACTTCCTATTCCTCCCTCTCCCTCTCTTTCCTTCCCTCTCCCTTCTTCCACTCCCTTCCTCCTCTCTCTCTCTCTCTCTCTCTCTCTCTCTGTCTCTGTCTCTCTCTCTCTCTCTCTCTCTCTCTCTCTCTGTGTGTGTGTGTGTGTGTGTGTGTGTGTGTGTGTGTCTTTCCTTTCAGTGGGGGCCTGTGCAATGCTCAGAGAGGACTAAGTCTTTCATTTATTTATTTTTTATTTTAATACCATTGATCATCACAATAAATAATTCACAATTAATGATGTCAGGAAGACAGTTTACAAAGCACCTTAATATAGTGATTCGGTTCTTTACGTAAGATGGCACCGTGTGTGCACGCTGACAGGCACACACCTATCTTGGGCAGGGGACCTCAGATGAAGAGGTGAGTGAACGGATGGGGGGAGCTCTTGGATTCTTCTTCTTCTTCTTCTTCTTCTTCTTCTTCTTCTTCTTCTTCTTCTTCTTCTTCTTCTTCTTCTTCTTCTTCTTCTTCTTCTTCTTCTTCTTCTTCTTCTTCTTCCCATGTATTAATGGGTTTTTTGTTTTGGTTTACCATGTATTAATGGTTTTTTTTTTTTTTTTTTTTTTTTTTTTTGTGATTTTCATTTTAAAAAACATGTTGAGGGCATCCATTTCGGGGGAGTGCAGGCCGCTGGCTGGCTGAAGAACAAGACTCTGTCCTCCCTCTGACACCTGTGCCTTGGGCCTAGCTACAGAGTGCAGGAGAATGAGCAAAGACATCAAGGTTCCAGCCAGGATACCGCACTGGATCTCCCAGAAGGACAGCAGGAATGTCACACAGAGCAGTAACAGATCCAGCCTCTGAACAACGTGCCAGAGCCTCCTGAAGATCTTGATGTCAAAGAGCAGGGCCAGAGCCATGATGATGACGGCAGTCAGTGCGGGCTTGGGGATGTAGTAGAAGAGTAAGGTCAAGTAGTCCAGAGACAGCAGCACCAGGCCTCCTGCCGGGGAACACACACCTGTCTGGGCATTCACAGCTGTCTGCCCAAACCTACCAGTGACTGGGTAAGAGGACACGAGGAAACCCAGCACATTGGTGAGGCCAATGGTCAGCAGTTCCTGGTTGGCATCAATGCGGTAGTTATTCTGAGAAGCAAAGGATTTGGCCATGGCAATGCTCTCCAGGAGGCCCATCAGAGGTACCACAGCCAGTCCAGCCCCCATGTCCTGCACCATCTCAGAGAATGGCATGGTCTTATTGTCGGTGGTCACTGAGAAGGGTGGCATCCGCACAGGAGGGAGCCCCTTGGCGATTTTTCCAGTCAGAATGAATGGAACTGGATCCTGTCACCTCGAAGGCATAAGTAATCAGGGCCATAAAGGAGACCACTAGGGCGTTGCGAGCGGTCCTGAGTATGTCCAGAGATGTCCACGGCAGATATGGAGAGAGCCCAGTTGGGATGCTCAGCTGTGGGATCCCCTGTGGAGAGGACTAAGTCTTACTATGGTTGAGATGTCTGTCTCCTGCTCCGCCCCCTCGTGAAACATATAAAGTTCCTGAGGTTTGAGGCTGGGTCTTACCATGCAATTCCTGGTCCTCTGCAGGCAGCAAAACACTGGGGGAACTCTTGGGGCAGATTTTCTAGGAACTGTGTGTGATCCTGGTGCAGGATCCTGGCCTGGTCTACAGTTCCCAGGAAGTGTAGGTGGATTAAGCAGCTGGAACTCAGTGCAGGAAACCACGAACTTCTTGTACAATGGGTCTCGGCAGCTCTAGGCAGGAAAAGCTTGTCCCCTACGTGCAAGAAGCCATGCAAGCTAAGGCCCTGGAGCGAAGTTCGGGAGTGCTATGGTCTTGTCTGGGGCATGACCATGTCCAGGTCCTGGAGCCCATATTATTTTACAGGTAGACAACTACCGAAAGAACTTGTGGACAAAGAGATTAAGAAATACAAAGAAAAGAAACATTAGTGACATGTCTGAACTCCATGAACACTTAAAACTATTTTAACAATTCCAGGCCATTTCATTGTTTATTGACAAAAAAGAATTTGATTTCATAGACCCAGTATCAGAGTTATAGGAAACTATCCGTCACTGTAGAGTCCAAGTGGAAAAACCCCAGAGAGGCTGAAATTATAATCATTAAAGCATAAATGCCAATACCTTTGCATATAAAACTGTAATGATCCCCTTAATTTCACACCTCAGAGTATTGTAGGGATTAAGTAAACTGCTTATGTTCTAACTATATGGAATTCTGACCATGGTAGATACTTGGTCAATGATCATTGACTTACTTTCAGTGTTACTAAGGAGACTCATGGCAACCTTGCCTGGAGAAGTATTTCTTTATTATTATAAGAATGTTTGAAAGCAGGGTACTGGGTCAAACTCTTTGCCATTCTGCAATGAACATGAATTGGGGTTTGTGTTGCTCTGATAAAGACAGGAGATAGATAACGCCCTCTTGAAACCGAACAGACGTTTTCATAGCAATACTTATTTAAAAATATAACAATTCTAATGGCCCTTTCTTTTCATTTACATACAAGTGTGAATTTACAATGGTTCAGCTATATAAATATTCATTGGCTTTGAAATTATTTTTGAGATAACAGTTTAGTCACAATATTTCTCCCTTCCCCACCCCCCATGCGTGTCTCTCCCCATTCTTCTTCAGGTTCATGGTTTTTCCCCACTAATTGTTACTGCATGCATATATGTATACATATAGATGTATCCCAAAACAGAACATGTTCAGTCCAAATAATGATTCTTGTATATATTTTGTCAGAACTGATGTTTGGACACTGGACAGCCAATTGTTATGTTTTTCCCTGGTGACGGCCACTTCTCTTGTCTATATTGATTTTTCTGAAACTTCTTCATTTTAGACTACTTGCCTGGCCATTTACCCATTTGGTTACTATTCAACTAGCCAAATAATAGAACATGTTAAGTGATGAATCTAGCATCAAGAGGACAGCGCTTCTTTAAGAACCTCAGTCTATCTAGGGAGCTACACATGACAGCTTACTAAGTACTATGAGAGTAGGTGCTGTTTATAAAATAGATGGAAAAGCTAAAAACAAACAAAACAAACAAACAACCCCAAACTCTTTTTCTTATTTTAAGGACACATTCCTGATTGACTGTTTTCTTAAAATAATATAGAAGCATGTATGTTAATTGTTAAAACTAGATCCCTTATAATCAGGAACGAACAGAAACATTCCTATTCAACCCTCCAGGCAGGTCTCTGGTTATACCTCCTTTTTAGTTGTTTTTGCTTATCTCCCTGACCGTCACACAAGCCCTAATGACTATCCTTCCTGCCTCTGCTGCTTCTATAGCTTCCACATAGAGTCCTTTCTATGTGCTTTCCGGGTCCCTGAATATATGAATTTTAGCATTTTACTATAAATAAAATGTCCCTCTTAAAGGGGTCATACTGCTCTTTGTTCACATAGCTCTTCTGCTTAAAACGCTCAAAGCTTCCTTTTTTATACTAATGTGCACCAGAAGTTCTTGTTAGATATGGTGTCGACCTTTGTCACACCAAAAGTCACTCAGCGTCTTAGTTGTTGTCCTCCAGCGACATAACCTGTGCATGCTATGGCACTCATGTGGAGGTCTGAAACCACACGTAGGAGTCACATCTCTCCTTCATCATGAGTTCCAGGGATTGAACTCAGATCATTGGGGTTGTGTTGCAAGCCCCTCTTCCAATTGAGCCTTCTTAAAAGCTCCCGTCTGGTTTTAGTGAGCCTGCTTCTTTCAGTCCAGCTGCTTTCACCAGCAATCTTCTGGGAAAACTTCCCAAGGTACCAGCTGAATTTCCTCCAGCCCATGTTTCTTTGTGTCCTATGTGTTACTCCGGCAAATTTCTGCTTTCTCTGTAAGTGCCAGCAGCGCTCCCACAGAAACTACGCTCACTTATTTCTTTAAATTCCTTATTCAAAAATATTTGTTGCATTGGTGATTCCGATATCTAGTCCTATAGTCCTATCTATTCTTTGGGGTTTCGGGGCTATGCTTTCTCCTTCCCTAGAGGGACACCTCTGAGTGTTCCCCCTCCCAGAGTCAGTCTCAGCTAACTGCTTCACTATCTATAGTGACTGGATCAGGACGAATCACAGAATCCCCCTCAGTGTAACAGCCCCAGGGTCTGTGGCTTGGTTTACAAGGAGGTTCTTGTATCCACACTTTTTATTATCTTCGAAACAACTTTTAAGTTCTGCTTGGCTCAGCTTGGCTCCTCCTCTGGCTTTTCTTGTCTGTTCTGGGGAAATTGTTTATTTTTTCAGAAATGGGTTGAAAGATTCCTTGTCAGACAATTTAGTCTTTTATGACACCACTTTGAAACTGGATCAACAAAACCAGAGAGCACTGGGGAGTTTTTATTTCTAGTCCCTAATCATACAATTTTCCCGAGTGAATCATTTTTATGTTATTTTGTAGAGTTTCTTTCATGATTGTGGCTTGGGTTAGAAAAAAAAAACCAAACGTTTTTCTTCAAAATACAAATTGTTCTAGAGTTGATATCTAGGCACAATTTTATGGTTACTTTCTTTTCCTAAGTTTCTTAGAAACGATTTTCTTTTAAAATGGGGACAAAAAAAAATAACAAAAAACAAAAACAAAACACACACACACACACACAAAAAGCTGTTTGACTGCATATAAATAGAACCTTAACCCCCCAAACCAGACACAAACTATCCCAGGAAAGTGGAGCTAGCTTCCTTTGGGTCTTGCTCAATAACCTCAGTTTCCTTAATTTTTGCTTGTTCTTTTCTTCCTTTTTCAAAAATTGAATAATTCTATTATTATAAAACTGTGCCTAGAGGCATATTCTTTTTTTCCCCATTGCTACATTTGCCTGAAAGTATGCATGAAGGTATTGGATCCCCTAGAACCAGAGTTCCAGTTGTCAGACACTTGTGAATGCTGGGAATTGAACTCATGTCCTTTGGAAAAGCAAGCAGTCAGTATTCCTAACCACTGAGCCATCTCTCTAGCTTTGCTTTTGCTTTTAACTCAAGATAAAACTGTGGGGAAAAAATGTGCTCCTCTAACAACTGGTCATACGGAAGCTCTGCTTCCAACCGATTCACATCTGCATCCTCTTCTCAAACCCTGCAGTCAGAGTGTGTATCTACTGCCCATTCTGTCACCGTAGTTTTTTTGTTTGTTGGTTATTTCTGTCCCGAGTCACTGAGAAATGCTGTTGATAGTGGCGAATTACCATACTGTACCAGCTCCCCCAAAATAAGCTCTACTTTTTCCTGTTTGTGTAATCTTTAGTTATTTTCATACATGTATGATATAGAAACCTTAACAGTACCCCCAACCTGTATGTCTCTTGTTTCAGTTATAAATGCTCAGATTCAACATGAAGAGAAAAGGTTTACATGAAATAATTATTTTCTGTTTGACATCTGGCTGGCCTGGCTGAGGTCACAAGGGCTGGTACCCTGAAGATTTAGCAACTTCCTAGGAGATTTGTGGGGCCCAGTCCCTTGTGTAAATTTCCTCTGCCCTGGCCCTTCCCTAAATGAAATGAGGAAACACCCATCCTAAGATAAGGCAAGTAAATAGTCCATTGTCTGCTCCCAATGTAAAGTATCCTAAGAGCTTTCTTACGGCCTCTTATCTCCTTCATGTTTCTGAGATGGGTCCTAGGCTTCAAGAAAGGGAAATGTAAACCTTGGACATTGTGCTAACCAAAGGGTCAACACTGAGGAACAGGACAGGCTTTATTGGGGGTGAGGGAGGCAATCTCCAAAGGCTAAGCGTAGGCCAGAAAGCTTTTAAGGACTATGAAAATATTCCCAGATTTCTAACCCCAATGTTCTGTCTTTGGTATAAGCAAATTAAAAGAAAGTTTTCTGTTTCTTAAAGGGCTATATAATTTCTAAAGGAAAACAAGATAAAAGGGTTGTGACAGATGCCAGCTCTCTGCGTAATTGCAGTGTGGCTTGAGATTATACAAGGAGCTTTTGACATCTTTGCAAGGCCTCCCACCATCCAATAGGGCCAGAGAACATTTGGAAAGTACATACTTGCTGTATTTCTTGGGAAAACCCTGGCAGGGTAAGCCAGCCTCAAAGGCCAGTAGTGACTGACCACCCCATGCTAAAATGCCTTGTTTGCCCCTCACTAACCAACTAGGAACGTTTGTCAGTACTTTTTGGACCTTGTAGGATATGAGTCTCATGAACTTCTGTAATGTTCTGGGTCTTTGTCGTTTTACTGGGGTTATTTTGTCTTCTGACTAGGTTTTAACCTTAAGTTAACATTAGACCCACTCTATCCACAGACACTATTTTAAGGGTGTTTAATCATTTGGATTGAATTGAATTGAATGACGTCTTTCTGAAGATTTTTAGCTAGCAGTTTTGCCTAGTCAATATTGGAAATGGACACTAAGGTATTTTACTTATAACATGCTTAGTGAGAAATAATATGTTAACACTGAATGAAAATGACAACATGACTGCTCCAAGAAGAAGGGTGGAGGAGAAGGAGAAGGAGAAGGAAGAAGAGGAGAAAGAGGAGGAGGAGGAGGATGAGAAGGAAGAGGGGAAGGAGAAGGAAGAGGGGAAGGAGAAGGAGGAGGAGGAAGAGAAGGAGAATAAGGAAGAAGAGGAGAAAGAGGAGGAGGAGGAGGAAGAAGAGGAGAAGAAAGGGGTGGAGGATAAAGAGAAGAAAGGTAAAGAGGAGGAGAAGAAGGGTTTATTGTAGACAGGAGGGAGAAAACAGCTAGAGACATCTATAAGGGTCCAGACTGATCAGGGCTATAGGGGCTGGGAGTGACAGAGAAAGAAAATGGGGCAGGGTAAGCAGACCAAGAGAAGGGCTATAAACCAAATGTCCAAGAGGGTGCAGTAAGCAAAATGACCAAGTTTTATGGGGGTGAGAGGCTGGGGAATGGGGGAGACACAGGTACCTAGTGAGACTTGTCCCGGGATTCTTTGAGTCCGTTGTTTTGATAATGGGTGATATAATCTCTTGTATTGCTACTTCCTGATGAAATTGGGGCATCATTGTCGAGGTGGACAGGAAGGCTGGAATAATGGTTAAAGGTCAGAAAGGGAGAGAGTAGTGCAGGTTGGGGGATACCTATTTCTCTCACTTTCCAGCTTCGGTGAGACCAGGTGAAGTACAGGAGCTTTGGATAAGTTGAGTCCAATTTCAAAGGAGCACCTGGGGCTGGCCCATCACAAACAGTTTGCAGCCTTCAGCTGACTGGGATCTGCTGAGAGAAACTAGAGACAAAAGGTAAAGTTAGGGACCTTATAGGAAAATTGCTATCATAGGTGTATACTTGAAACTTCTAGGTCAATGGGTCATGGTAACTGGGGAGGAAGAGAGTCTCAAGACCAAGGGAAGCAGACAAGAACCCACCCTCAGGAATAGGCAGGTGGGGTAACTTAGGCTGTTGATTGACAGTCCTATTTATCTACAGTCCATTTGACCTGTGACAGGTGTATCCAAGTCTCATGACTCTGAAACTTATAAGAAAAATTTAAGTTTACAGAAAGAGGTTTTTAAAAAAATAATTAGAAGTAATTTGTACTGAAATATAGGTTGTAGAAAAGTCGGTAGACTCACACTTTCAAATCATAGTAAAGGTTGGGGACCCAAAGTACAAGTCTGGGTTGAAAGCTTTAGTACTTTGTATCCAGAGAACTGGATGTATAGGTTGGACAGAGATGATCTTTAACATGGATGAGAAGCACTTTTAAGTCTATACTTAGAAGACAACTAAAGGAAATTCAAAAGTTTGAGCCTGTCGCTATGATATGGTCAGTGTTATGCCAAGATTGGATTCATAGATTATCAGAGCTACACTGATTAATGTTAAAGTTTTGAACTCTTGCTGTCTTAGTCTAACAATAGCATTAAGAAGGGAAGGGGAAAGTCTCAAACACATCTCATTGTTCCTCACAGCCTACTTCACTTTCCTAGACCTTTACAGCTGCATTTATGCATCTTAAAACACCATCTTAGGCTCATAACTTAAACTCTGAAATTGTTGGTTTTGTTTCTTTCTAATTTCCATTCATTTTTGGCTCTCAGAGCAATGTCATTTTTCAATATTAAAAAAAGCAAGTTTAACACACAAAAGGTAGAAATGACCAAACCGAGAGCAAGAGGAAAAGGGGGCAAAGATGTTACCCTCCCTCTGGGGAATGTCTGAAACACCCAGGTGGAAGCATACGTTCCCAGGTTTGGAGATTAAGTGGAAATTTGAGTGTTTCTGGACATTCAGAGACCAAGGCCTTGCTGCCCCCCCTAATCCCTATGCCCCACCTCTTGGAGAAAGAGCTAATATAGGGAAGATACCTCCAATGGCAGATTTGGAGCAAGACAGCTGGGAAGGTATAAATGTTGATAATACTGTTGATACCTCTCCTGGGCTGAGAGATGAAGCAGGGAAAAAAGCCCCATTGATTGAAAACTTCAGTGGATTTCGTGTCTAAATGGCCCCCAACTGGAAACCCCCACCCCTCTCTTCCTGGTGACCTCTACCTGGTATCCCTCTACCCACCTTTCCCCATCCACTACTTTGCTAAGATTTATTTATTTATTATATGTACAGTGTAGTTGTCTTCAGACACACCAGAAGGGGACACAGGGTAACGCCCAGAATGTCAGAAATCTAAGTTTGTCAGAGTGAAAAAGAAAGGAGACATTACACAAACAAATATTTATTGAGTGTCTGCCTCTGCCAGGCACTGTTTCGCTCCCAAATGAGAAAACAAAACAAAACAACAACAACAAAAACAGGACAGAGGCACCAGAAAGAAACTGGAGGACAAGGGGAAGGTGGAGAAGCACCCTGAGGTGATGTAGGGCTCTCTGCCTCTTCTTCTGGCTCCTCTCCACAATCCTCTTCCTCTTCTGTGGTGGCATCCTGGTTCTGCTGATGCTTTCAGCTCTGATGAAGTCCATCTTGTCAATGCCCTCACCTGTGTAACAGTGGAGGAAAACTTTGCAGTGGAACGATGCTGTAAACTACTCTGAGATGCACTTGAAGAGCTCCTGGATGGCTGTGCTGTTTCTGATGAAGGTGACTGCCATCTTGAGGCCACAAGGTGGGATGTCACAGACAGCCGTCCTGACCTTGTTGGGGATCCATTCCACAAAGCGAAGCAGCCGTTCATCAGACACGAATGGTTGCTTATTGAGAGTAGCCATTGCAAAGCAAGTTTCTTTAAGTAAAGGGATAGTAAAAAAAAAAATTATACGGAAACCTGTTTTCTGTAATTGTGTGTGTGTGTGTGTGTGTGTGTGTGTGTGTGTGTGTATGTGCAAGCTAGGTAAACTGTCTGTGTCAACCTAGTAGCTCTAGGAAAGTGAGGCCTGGCTTTGCATCTAAAATGAACTGACCAGAAGCAGCCTGGCCAGGGATGGGGAGTGGGAGTGGAGACAGTGGGGGACGGGCAGCCTGCTGTTGCTAACAGAAAGCTACAGGTAGCTGTCAATCTCCAGAGATTTGAGAAGGACACATTATAGCAGGAAGTTTATATAATCCAAATGGCCTTGCGTGTCGATTGAAATGTCTTACTGCTACCTGAATGGTTACCCTAGGCTTCCCTGGACTTGATGGCTTTGTGGGGGGCAGATGACACTCTTCATCTGCCTGGCCCAGAGGACTCAAGAGACTTTCCTGTGAAGGAGAAATGTGGGGATCTGGCCTGCCTTGTTTAGGCAAAGTAGAGCAATCAGCTCACCTTGTCCTGCTTGTCCACAGTCTGGGCAGGGTCCTGGCAGTGGGTGAGGCATGGGGTAGGTTTGTCCAGTGGTTAGCATCGCCACAATCCAGCTGTCTTCTCATGCCAAGGTTGTTCTAGGAGCTGTCATCTCTGTCTTTCACAGGATGCCTTTTCTATTAAACAAGTACCATATTCAGCAGATCGCTGAAGAGTTTGAGGGCCATTATTTAGTGAGTATAGCCAATATGAAAATAGATGTTACTTGTTATTGTCATTTAGTTTAAACTTCAGCTTGGAAACATGTACAGGAAGCTAAATTCAAAAAGCTTGTCACTAACTGAATCCCATTTGTAGATTCTCTTATCACACCAGAAAAATGTACCAATCCTGAGAGGATGAGAGTTTACATAATCATCTTGGAAGATTTCTTGAGAGTAGGGTGTGGAGAAATCATAGATAAGAGATTTTGGGGTGTGCAGATCAGAGAAAGTTTGGATATAAGAGATTCTAGGGTCATCTATTTGTATGTTGTCATTTGAATACGGAGTGTTCCAATATTTGGTTATTAATTGAGCTCTGCAAAGGTCAAGCAATGTGCAGTAAGGCAGTGAAACTTTAGTAAAGTTTCTGAGTCCAAGACAAAGAGAGGACAGCCCAGAAGGATGTGAGAAAGCTAGAGGCCTAGAGGCTTAGGAGGCCATAAGAGTCAGAGCAGACTGCAGAGATTGGGGGGAGGTGTGTGAGGGAAGGGGTAGAAGCATAAGCTTAGGAAGGCATGAAGATCGTGTGGGGCTTCTAGGAGGGAGCTGAGAGACAGAGGGACAGTGTCTCAGAGGCACAGAAGCTGTGGGACTGTAACACCTATGGGGAGGCTTGGAAGCTCCAAGAAGGGGTTGAAAAGAAAGTGAGCAGACTCATGGTGATAAGAATTTCAATCCCGGGCATCCCCAAGCAGAAAAAGCGACTCGCCAAAGAGAAATGCCTCAGATCACAAAGAAGAGACATCCCGTGGCTAATGGCTCAGTACAGCAAGGGGAGAGCATGCTGGCACACTGGCGTACGGGCAGGGCTTTTGTAGTGGTGGCAGACAGAGCAGACAGCTCCAGGGTAACATTTATTTAGTAGAGGAGAGGAGAAGAGAGCAGCTCAAAGGCAGACTGGGAGAAGCTTTTAGGAAGTGAGGATTTCAATAGAGGGAGCTGGGTACGTGTCTTGGTAGAGAGTTGTCCATGTGGTGGAGCTCTGGGAAATGGAGCTGGCCCTGATTGCAGGGGCTGCATGTGAGACAACCTGGATGGCCCAGTCCCTTGCCTGCTGCAACCCTCAGAAGTGTGGGCCCTGTACTTTGATTGGGCAGCACAATAAAGCTGGCCCTGCTGGCTTGGGCTCAGGCATGGGTGAGCTGGCCCCGAGGGCATAAAAGCAGGGGAGCCGGCTTTGTCCCTTGCCTGTACCAGCATTGGGTATTGTTGGAGAGCTCACTATGGTGGGCTGACCAGCTGAGCTACCACCCAGGCCCAGATTCAGAGCTTTGAGTTGACCCCCTAACACCTACCTCATCTATGAACTACTGGAGAGTGTGTAAGGGCTTGTCCTACAGATCCAAAGCTGGAGGATCCCCACAACACAGGGCAACAACAGGATATTGCAGAGGAGTCCTGATGAGGATCCAGTAATGATAATGTAGCAGAAACCGTGAGCCAGACTAATAACTCAGCAATGTACATTTGCAAGTCAAGAAGTGTGGACAAAAGGGTGTAGTGAGGGACACACTGTGACACACTGTAACTTCCACAACTTTGTTTTTCTTTTTTGATGGGTAGGGGGAGTTGCAAAGGTTAGGGGCAGGTAGATGAGTGGGAAGGGATCCATGAAGTAAAATTCATAAAGAATCAATGAAAAGTTAAAGAAAAGAGAAACAGAAATGTACGTTGATGTTTACATTCTTAACTGGGCAGACCTTAACTACTGTAAAACTCATGAACAGACTCTCTGCACTTTCCACTGCTCAATTTTCTGTGAGCCTAAAAATGTTCCAAAAAACTGAAAGTGTATTAACAAGCACTTTAGCATTTTAATTGTCTATGACACAGAGTAATCCTTTTAGGATTATGATGGACACCATCCAATAAACTAATATTCATGGCTGTATATCAAACCATGCCACCATCTGTCAGGGACTGTTCAGGACACCAGATTTTATGATGAACATTTGTCTTATGCGGGACTTAAAAAACAAATGGAATATCTTCAAAAATCTGCCATATTATTTAATAATAAATAGATTTTTTTCCTTCTCTTCCTGTTAGTGCATAAGTAAAGAAACGTGTCGAGTTGGAGGAGACTTTTCTCAGTAATAACATTTCCTCTGAAAGCATGAAGTTTGGTTTGAGATCCCAGTACCTGCAGAACACGGAGATGGTAGAAACAGGAGCATTGCTCTGACTTGCAGGCCTGCCAGCCACCTGAAGACCAGCAAAGAAAATAAGGTGGAGAATGGTATACCATGACATGTAGTATCACCCTCTGGCCTCTCAGTGTTTGCACATGTATATCTTTACACATACGAACTCATATAGTAATTTTCAAATAACCTGAATAATATTAACAACTCTGAGCAAGAAGAATCCACCCAAATTAGTAAAGTTATATTGTGTTTCTAATTATGCTGTGGCAATTAAAATTAAGAATTCCTTTGAATACATAAAGTAATATGTGTGATTAAACCCTAATAATCTAGAATATCTTATCCATGTATTTTGATAGGTACAAAAGGAGCTGATGAATTGAAATGACACCAGATGGCTGAGTGATTTTAGGGATCATTTTCAATTGCACGAATTCTTGAGAAGACACATACAACTTAGAAGAAAAAGAACTTCTGTTCTTAGTCAATGAGTTTCTCTTCAGAATAAAAGTACAGATAGTTACAAAGTGCAGAGTCCATTAGTTTTTGAATTCTACCTTATGACCAGAAGATTATGAGACACACTGAAAGATGTTCATGTGCGTTCTAATTTTAATGGGTAGCTTAATCAGAGGCTATATTGTGGTTGAAAAGCAAAGGGAGTGAAGAATTAGATGATATATTCATTTCTTCACATAAAGGACTATTATACAAAGAGATTCCACACTGTAATATATCATAGGAGTCAGAAACTGCAAAGACACATTAGGTCATCTGGTTGCTCTCTGTACTAAGGACATCATTGTTTGCTACAATATACTCTTCAGTGTTGTATAATGGCAAAATATTCTAAAAGTCTAAGTCGAAGAAAAAATATCTTGTAACCCTAGAATTATGAAATAAATCAAAGTGATGGGAGGTTAGATTACTTCTCAAAGCACCATCTATATCCTATTATGAATGAAGAAGTCATTGGGAAAAGCAACTTCCAAAATAAGGACTATTAAACTATTTTAGGGTAGAAAAGTGAACCAGAGAGAGCAATGCCTAAGTGACCTGGAGCCCAGGCAAACTCAGACATATACTCAATGTGTAAAAGACTTCTCTCATGAATAAACATTGTAGTCCTTTACAAGTGATTAAAGCAGGAGCGACTTGTTCTCTGAATGTTGAACAGCTGTAGTTTTCAGTAATGATCTCTTGTTGTAAAGAGAAGTTTCTTTGATGAGTGAGAGCTCATGTATCAGTGGATAGAAGAACAGAAGTCTATAACACAGTCAGGTGATTGTGGGATACTCAACCCTAATTGATACATCTACAACATAATGCTTGTACGTAAGGCTCAGGAGACATCGGAGAGAAGCTGGTAAAGAGATTGTGAGAGCTGAATGACCAGGAAAACAGCTGTGAAATTGTAGTTTCTAAAAACAAATGAGAGGGAAGCTTTGCCTATGATACCTCAACAACATGGCTGACCAAAGAAGACCTGAAGAATACAAACACCAATACACACAATGCTGTGGAAAAGGAGAGATCTCATGGGGCCCCATACCTCAGTGCAGAAGGACATGCAGCTAAGGGACGCTAAGATTGGAAGATAGAGTCTTCCCCAGGGATGAGTCTCTTAACTGGTGATCCTATACTGATTAGTCAGCCCTGCCTGAAATTATATAAATACAAATAACACTAGTTTTACTAAGGTTTATGTAACAATAATTACAGAAAAAGAAGCCATGGCTTCAAAGAGAGATGGCATACATGTGAGGGTTTGGAATGAGAAAAGGAAAGAAGACAAAGGATGTCATTACTACTTTGAATTTCTAAAAAAAAGTTATTAAAAATAATTGTAAAAATTAAAACAAGATAAGAGCAGCACTGAGATATGACATGAGTTGCCAAGGGTTATTGTATGGGACTCGTAAAGATCGAGAAAATACATACCCAGTTCTCCCTTGATTTATTCACTGACCAATAGCTTGCTCAGTAGACTGTTTAATTTCTGTGCATTTGTGAATCCTCTAAATTTCTTTCGTGACTTACAGCACCATATCATTTTGATGAGAGAGAAGATACTTGATATGATTTGAGTTTTCAGATGTTTGTTAAGACTGGCTTTGTGCTCTTATATATGATCTTTCTTGGAGAATGTTCCATGAATATTTGGAAAGAATGTGCAGTCTGTTGATTTGAACTGGAATGTTCTATAAATTCCTCTAAGGTCATTTTGGCCCGAGGTGCAGCTAAAGTACAATATTTCATTGCTATATTTTTATTCTTGGCAGTTCCCACAGAGCACTGCTATATTCCTCAAACATTGAAAGGAGCAGGAAGGTTTCTCTTCTCTTCTATATAATACAGAAAAGTGACTGAAATATCAGATGTAAGCATAAGATTTGTAAACAAAAAACTAATACTAAAAGACTAACTCAAGGTCACAAGCTTAACCTATAATTATAAAAACTCAAATCTAGGACTCTTTCCATTATGCTTAAATGTCACAGTATTTTTTTGGGTAAGTCTCAAAATCTCTTGTCATAGAGGAAAAAATGGTTGATTACTGAGGTAATTATTAGGGTTTAGGAGAATTCCACAATCAGTGTCAACCTTGAGCTCTGAAGCCTACAGATAACATCTCCAGGGACATTTTTAGTATCTGTGCCTTGTATGTCTATAGCAGGAGTTTGAATGTGTGTATGAGATACCACCATTGCTTGCATCTAAATAATTCTAACACATACCACTCTGGAAACACAGATCTGAGAAGAAAATCTAATGATGTTGAGATAGCCTTTTAAAAAGTAAAAGAATGTACCATTACTAGCAAATGTCTCTTGGTCTTCACATGTGGTAAATAGGAAGAGATATTAAGCTTCAAAATCCAGACTGAAATACAGCTGACTTTTACTGGTACCAAATGAAGTTACTGACACTTTATCATTCATCTGTAAATGAATTCAAATAATTCCCTACTACTTGACTTTTACCATGAGCATAAACAGTCAGAGGAGTTGGTGCTTTGGCCACCTGAGAAATGACTGCAGGCTAATCAACAACCAACGACATGTCAGCTGGAATAGTTTATGGACACTAATCTATGCAGAGTCCAGGACTTCAGTACCTTTGCTGAGTATCATATACATTGAAATTCATCATCTACTAACATAAAACACAACTGAACATGTCCCAAGGGTAACTTCTCTTTCTCGTTGGCAAACTTATTAAGTGATTATATGGCTTTTTGGATTCTCATCTTTTTCTGAATATTTTCTGTCAGTGAACCTTTCTGGAACTCAGAGTTCTGGAGACGTAGGTTTGGCAGGTACAATGTCTTCTGAGCATCAAGGTTAAATCAGTGACTTTTGCATGTTCTAGTGACATCAAGACAGAAGCTCAGACATGCAGACTAATGTCAGCATTCTGAGGCATTCACCATGAGCAGCTTTTATCTTGTGAGGAAGTCAGGTATCTTATGTTTGCTGCTTTACAAATCAGGCAAATCCATACCTGCCCTTTAATAAAACACTATAGTCTTAAGAAAGTATAGCAGGCTATAAACTGTCATATTATCACACACACACACACACACACACACACACACACACAGACACAGACACACACACACACACAGGAAGTAATATATTAGAGACTATTTCAAGACTTGCCAGATGAGAAAACTAAACTCCTCTTCTTTGGTACAAATCAATCAGCAATCTAAAGACAAAATATACTTTGCAAATTCTCAGATTCTATAGGATTTACTGCAATTGATGGTTCTCAATACATGAGGAGAAATACAAGGTTTGTATGTTTGGATATGTACACATATACACCTATACATAAATTTATGTGTATGTGGTTTCATTTTGATTATCTATGCTTTATATTTTAGAATTAAACACATAGGATAACCACAAAATAGTTATATTTAATTCATAACATGCTAGGGTGGAATATAAAAACCTTAAACCATAGAAGTTTAACTTAGCTAGTAAATGGTTGCTTTTCTGGGATATCAATCTTACTCTAAGGTACAGTCTAGCTAATATTTACTGTGTGCTCTACTGCTTTGAGCTGGAATGTTCTATAAATGCCTGTTAGCTAAGTATGAAGCAATCTGTCCATGTCCTATTTCCTCAAACCAACCCCGTGATGTTAGTGCAGTTAATATCATTACCTTTGTACTACAGAAAAGTAGACTAAAGTTAAAGAGAACTCCCAGAGTTTGCAGAACCATCCTGTGTTTTGGTGTAAGCAAGAGCCTTGTTCAATCAGCCAAAATCCCAGATTTCATCCCATACCCTTGTATAGGGCTGATCCTGTTCCTTCCAATAAGTAGGACACAAGAATCAGGAACCATTGTGGAAGAGGTGGAGAGACTGTAAGAGCTGGAGGAGCAATTTTCAAACTTCTACAAGGGTTTCCACTCACCACTAGAAAACACAGATACTTGGGTTATTACACAGAAGTAAAATTGCTTTCGTTTTGAAATAGCAATGAAAATAACTTTACAGTTTGAGGTCATCACAATATGAGGACCTATATTAAAAGATTGCAGCATAAGGAAGGATGAGCCCCACTGAGCAAGAGTACCAGGAAGTCTGCTGTGAAACTGTATCTAAATGGTTTTAAAATGGTTGTTAAGTAATACCTAAGTTATGACAATATCGATAGAAATTCTAACAGAGAAGGGGAACTCTACTAATGAAAGCCCCAAGAGGGAGAATTAGTGTCTCCCAGGGATGAGTTCCCTAATGCGTTTTCAATACAATGTGGTTAGTCTTGAAATTACATAATACAAATAAGAAAAATAGACAGAGCAGGCTAAATGTTAACATTTATGCATATCTCTCCGTGTATCAATAATAAAAAAATGAACAATGCCATCAATCTGAAAGAAAGACAAGAGGGAACATGGGAGGGGCTGGCTATCAGGTAGGGACATAGAGCATTGGGGAAAGGGAAGAGGGGGATGATATAATTACATTTTAATCTAAAAATATATCAGATTGAGATAGAGAGGGAAAGAGAAGGTCACGGGTAAGGGGAGTGGGAGAGAAAGGAAGAGGGAGAGGGGGAGGGAGTGGAGAGTAAGGAATGGACTGGATTGGAGGCCCAGAGAAACTATATGGATCTTAACTCTGCCATCTGCTTCCCTTGTAGTGCCTTCTTGTGACTACTTCTCACTCTGCCCAGAAAAACAGTCTAGAAGAAAAATTTGGATGATAATTCCTATGACTTTCCCTTTCTTTTTTTTTAAAACATGGAGGCCAAACAGGACTAAGCAACTTATAGCAAATAGAATACAAGAAATGTATCTGTTCCACCACTGAAATTCGATCTGATTCATTCTTAATTTGCTTTCTTTGTAATTGCTTACAAATGTTGTGTTCGGATCTATTGTTGGCGGCCCATTAGCTAAGTTTGTAGGTAAGGCCACAGTCACATTCCCTGAGGAAATTCTTAGTTGCCATTTGTGGGAGTGATGTGATTTTTTTTCCTACAGAACTCAGAGACAGGCACTGAAGCAACTGTGTTCTCTGTGATTACAAATGACAAAGTTTGTGGGGACAGTAAGTAAAGGCTGCATGAGTATCCTCACTTAGGACAAGAATGGGTCCTAAGGCTCTTCTTTCTCATTCCTTCTCATTAGTTTAATGTATTCTCACCCAAGTTTACAACACAACATGACAACTTCATTTCCAGCAACTTGTTTCTCATTTTATTGTTTTGTATTTTATTTTACATTTTAGAGACTAGGTCTCATGTCATCCTGCTATATAGCCAAGAAAGAACTGGAACTCCCTGATCTTTCTGCTGTCACCTCAGATCTGACATTGCAGGTGTGTGCGACATTTTTGTGTGTTTTCTTGAGACCAGACTTTTGGGCATTCCCAGAAGCCAGGGAATTGCTCTATTAACAGTTGCGTCACCAGCCCCCACTCCTTTATTAACTGTGTTAGGAACTTTTCTATTGGTGGGACAAAACATCTTGACCAACACAACTCGTGGAAGAAATAGTTTATTTGGTTGTGGAAGGCTAGGGACTATAATGGCAGGAACAACAGGCTTGTTAGCATTCCTTCTGGGTTCTACCCAGCCGTTACCAGGCAATAGTCAGATAGGCCTGGCTTACTATAAAAGGGGCTGGATTCCCCTCCTTGCTCTCTTACTCTCATATTCTCTCTGACTTTTTGCTTCTCTTCCTGACTTCTTTCTTCCTCTCTCCTCATTTCCCTCTCCCTCTCTCCACATGTTCCTGTCTAGCCTATTCTCCTCTTCTGTGTGTGTGTGTGTGTGTGTGTGTGTGTGTCTCACTCTGTCTCTCCCTCTTTCTCTGCATTTCTGTTCCTACTTCCTTCTCAGCTCCCCTTCCCATGTCACACATAAACTCTATTCTACACTCTATTTGTCATATGGCTGGTACCTCCGGGGTGAGGGATGCCTCAGCATGGCCCGATGAGACAAACCTCCCACCTCACCACACCTGGCTCTACAAAACATATACTTGGCTCCTTTCTTTTACGTGAAACACAACAAGGTTACAGACATGGCAGGTGGAACTAGTAGCAGAGAGCTCAAATCTTGAAAACATCATCAGGAGAGAGAGAGAGAGAGAGAGAGAGAGAGAGAGAGAGAGAGAGAGAGAGAGAAGAAGAAGAAGAAGAAGAAGAAGAAGAAGAAGAAGAAGAAGAAGAAGAAGAAGAAGAAGAAGAACAAGAAGAAGAGAGAAGAGAAGAGAAGAGAAGAGAAGAGAAGAGAAGAGAAGAGAAGAGAAGAGAAGAGAAGAGAAGAGAAGAGAAGAGAAGAGAAGAGAGCGAGCGCGCTAACTTGAGAATGATATGTAGCTTCTGAAACCCAGTGACTGCCATCTGTGGCACATTTTGTCCAGCATGTCCATACCTCCTAAGCCTCCCCGCCAAAACAGTGCTAAATCTGGAGGAACTGTTCAGATGCCAAGACTTACAGCAAAAATTCTCATTCAAACGGTCCTATCCACTGGGCTGGCTTTAGCAGGTGGAAGGGAGCGTGGGGACTCCGGATCCTTCCCTAGGGTGTGCCTGCAATGACGTAATGACTTCAGCTAGACTCCACCTCTTTCACAAAGCGATTATCTGGCCATGTCTCACATTTATGTTCCGGACAAGGGGGAGGGTATCTAGGACTTCCTTACATCCTACAATTCGCCCCTCTCTTCCCCTTTCCAAATGAAGTGCTTCTTCCCTGTAAGGCTCCTTCTACCTTCGCATCCTTTCCCCCCACTCACTGAACTTAATCGTGGTTGTCTGAGTAAGCCTGAGTAAGGGGTTATTTACTGGCGTGTAGGCAAGAGATTAGTGGCCATGCTATACTGAAGAAAAGAAATCCTCCTCCTCTCACACCCTTTAACTGTCCACGCTCCTCATTGAGCGCTGAAGCCTTATGAGCCCTTCCCCCACACAGGATGAAATAGCGACAGCGCAAGCTTGTTCAGGATTGTGCTGGTAACCAGAGAGGCACTTGGTTCATCGGTCAATGGCTTTGTCATGTGCAGAAGACATTTTTATAGCATTCCACCCCAAATTCTTTATCCTTTCTGCCCCTGCTAGGCTCTCCTTTTCAAGGTCTTCACCATTTCCCAGTACCATCACACTAGGAACCAAGTCTTTAAACACACTGGGCCACTAGGAACACACACTACAAGCAGAATACGCTCTCCCATTTTTTTATTCTCTTGTTTTGATGATAAGTTGGCTGGAATTCCATCATCTGTCTTGGATCACATGGCTACCTTGAGTATAGAGACAACACACCGAAAATGATGGCGCAGGGGCACAGAGGAGTCTGCATGTCTGGTGACATCATGGAGAACCCATACTAACTTCAGACTTTCTGACCAGGGCTGGCTTGTGTGTGAAAAAAAATAAGCTCAGGTTTCCAGCCACTGCTATTTTAGGGTTACTGTTGTAGAATGATGTCACTATGCAGCAAGGCGGGGCCAGCCTATCATTGGATGAGAAGGAAGGGTAGGTGGGAAAATAGTCTAGGAAGGAGGAGAGGGGGAGGGCGTGGAGGAAGCAACATGGAGGCAGATGTAGATGTTCCTCTCTGCATTTCTACGCAGATACAGGTTGTTATGAATATTTTCTAAGGGATGAAATTGCACAGAATGATCTGACTTGTCTAGGTGGGGAAATTTTATTATACCAATTGGATCAGAGTTCACTGTGTGGTGTTTTCCTTTAAAGCGACAAGGGAATTATGAGAGAATTTCCACCACGGAGACCAGGGGGTGGCAGCAGAGAATGTGAGCAGTGAGCAGAGTTCCAGGCTAGCAGAGAGGCAGCCGGGAGAGCTACTAACACTAGGACTGAGATGAATTAATGTTAGTTCTATATGGCCCTACAGTGCCAGAACTAGCGTAGGAGCAACCGCCTGGGCTAGAGAAAGCTGGGGGCAGCATGGAGTGGAAATGCTCGAGAACCGGAAGCCGTCTATTTACTGCAACATACTGCTATTCTTAAATGACAAAAGATCTCTTAGAAACAAAAAATTATTATAATGTCAAGAAAAGGGGTTAAGTGTGGCACAGCACACTAGGCTTGTCATAACCAACTGTTCAAGCCCTACAATAGCCTTACGCATGGCTAATGAAATCATAATTACAGAAGAAATCATAGTTAAGAAGATAATTCCAAACGGCACAGTGTAGCGCTTACTCAGTTCACATAGCTACTTAAAGGAGAAGTTTTATAAAAACTGAAGTCTATCCATTTATTTTTCTCCCCTTACAAGATTTTCTACCTATAAGAATTCGTTCTTAGTTCTACATTTCTTGTCTTAATTCAAAGTCCGCCTCTGATTCTTCGATCTTGGGTCATAGGGTTTTTGGAAGATAATAGGCATCAACTTATGTGAAAATTTTCCAAAAAGGTTGTACATATGCTTGTAATAAGAATGGTTATTCTTTTAAATACTTAAGTTTATTATTAAATATGTTTTTAATAGGTTTTAAGTGGGAAATATAATTGTGTCATTTGTGTTTACAGACACATCGAGACATGGTTTCTTGCTTGGTGAATGGAGTTGACTCTCTTGTGATTGGCCTGAAAATGTTAGCAAAGCTTAATTTGCCTGGGAAGCAGGCTTTGGTTGATGCTTTAGTTAATTTTTTTTTTTAATTTAGGTGCATTTTACAATCATTTTAATGCCAGATGACTGGTCAAGTCAGAATAATGTCATTTGCCTACGTGAAGCTGAGGTCAATTATCAGCCATGCTCTGAGCTTTGTCATTAATTCATAGGATTTAACCGTAGAAGCATTGATTTGTAAATCGCATTAAGATGTGAAATCTTTTATGTCTAATCTCACCCATCTTGAAATACTTAGAGTGGGCTCAATCTTAATTTTATCATTTAATTATAAGAAATAAGAAAGTATTCTATTATTTATATTAAATTATAAGATACAAGAAAATCTTTGTTTTGTCCACATGAAATCGTTTTAAAACTGACAAACTCATCCATTATACTCAGAGCTCAATTGCTGATGCCAAACTGCCTCAAAGCAGTTCTCTCTTTGGATGCCCTCTTCAGTTTCATAAATGGATCTATCATAAATCATGAATAGCTCAACAAGATTGGCACGAATCTTAATTTTTTTAGACATATTTTGATAGAATAATCTTGGGCCAGATGTTAAATATTTACATAACAAAGTCAAAGTAAAATGCAGTTCAAAATGCAGTTCAATGTCCCTGTGGGATGTCACATTTAGAGACAAATCCCCCAGCCTTACTGTCTGTTGTTTGATAGAGTAACATGCAGACTTTGAAGGAGATGACATGTTTTTAGCAAAGAAGTTTCAGTTCAGAGAGCGTGAACTTGAATTCAAACCAATTAGAACAAATCATATTTGCTTGGAATGAGTACAAAGTATTCTGAGAAAGTAGACAAACAAAAATGTGACTTTATCTCATCCCATACAACTGCGGGGACTTTTCATTGTAGATATTTGTGAGTCAACAACAGTTCTGTGCACAGCACTTGCAGAACTGGGAGTCCTTGTAGTGTTTCATTGAATTTACACATGACAAATTAACAAAATGTTCTTCACATATACCACTAGTTAAGGAATTGGCTGTGGTGGATTTTCATAAGCAAATTATCCCATAGTTGCCACAATATTTTGAAAAGTATAATTTGACATGTTACATTCTGTTCTCCACAAAACCATCTTCCTTTGAAATCTTACTGTTTGTCTAGGGATAAAAGGATACAAAGTTGACAAAGAAAAGAGATGTCTCCAACAATGATCAATGACCAGGGAATAAAGATATATAGTCCCTAGAGATGTCAAAGAACTTGCTAGAGTCACAAATCACAACTGTTATTTCATTGAGTACCTAACCTTCCTTTCTCACAGGTGATACTTAAGATGACTTCTCAGACACTTTATTTTTAGGGCAGGATAGAAGCATACCTGTCAATAAAATTCTGTTAGCCTATCTTAGGTAGGACATAGGGAAGTAGGAGTTCTGGTACAGATAGAGGATTTCTGGGAACTGAGTCAGGCACTTAAAGATTTGTCCCAGACACAAAAGAAGATTGTCACATGAAAGTGAGGACCATGTAAGCAGCCACATTTTAATAGAATAAATGGGTAATTAAGTTATGAGCTAGTCAGGAAATAAGAAAACTTTTGGCCTGAGCATTTATTCATGAAGTCTCAGAGTCATTATTTCTACAAAATAGATAGGTGTAAAAAAAACAAAAAAGCAAAAACAAAACCAAAAACCAAGGTTACAGACAGATGCAGCTACAGGGCAGGTAGAGTCACAGGAAAAGTATAAGATGAATCTTTTTATTCCAGACTTTTAATGTGGACTTTGCAACTCATCTTTATATTTTTCACATTTTCATTCATAAGCTCATCCATTTTCTGCCTCCTTGAACACATGAATTGTATCATAGTAACCTATAGTGACTCTCATAATACTTTTGCCTTTCTGGATGTTTCAGTTAAAAGAGTTTTCTCTTCCTTATGGGGACTGGTTGCTTGCTTCTTTGTAAGCGTAGAATCTTTTAAAGTTACAGTCACAGTATGGTATTTTACTTCATAGGGTCCCAGATCCTCATCTCTATGCAGGGACATGGGCATATGTGCTAGCTGATTTTCTTGACCTTTGATCTTTGACAATTACTTGAAAAGAGGTCTATTTTCAACCCAGAATGTCTTTAAAGTTTGTCTGGCCTCTCCTCTTTTTTTAATGGAAGCTGTTTGTTCCCCATTACCGAAGAGGTATTACATGAGTATCTGAAGAACTCTTGTAGACTCCACTATGGTAAACATGGCTTGGGCAGGCCTTGCCCTTCCCATATTCCCTCTGCTTTGATTAAAAACTGTTAGATCACATTTCTAAAGCTACCCACCATGGTCCATTCCTTTATTTGGTCATTTTTTCCTTCTATGGCTAAATACCAAGGTTTAGCTATCAAAGTATTGAAGTCCAGCAATCCAAAAATCCTTCAGCTTATCTAATTAACATGCCCAAGTAAAATATACTACTGCATCTAGGCCATCTGACACGGGCTTCCTTTCTTTTTCTCTTAAATAAAGTCATACCTGCAAGGTCATGGGCTGCTGGTTTCTACCTGAGCCAGAAACCTCCCAGTGCACTTTTCTTCCCTGCTTGATAAAAGACCTGTTGATGAGAAGAGGTGTTTGGGTGCTTTATGCCTGATTTGAGGTCCATGAGGGAGCACCCCTCTGTGGAAAGGCAGGAACTTGAGGAAGTGCTCCATTCTGGACCTGGTTATATTACATCCACATGGAGAAACATAGGAAATGGAATCTGATGTTCTGTTTGCTCTCTTCCTTCTCTATGGTCCACTACCCCAGATCATAAACTGGTCCTATGCAACTGATTAAACCTTTTGTAAAACGATTTCATAGACCTATCTAGATGTACATCTTCTGGATGATTCTCAGTTCTTTCGAGTTGACAATCAAAACTGTACTGCTCATTTATCCAGTCTTAATGAAGTGCTTACTGTATACTTGATATCATTCTTCAAGATTCAGTGTTACTGAAACAAAAGGTTGCCTCCTACCATGTTTCTAGACTGACAATTATTCCTCAAAAACATATTCTGAGGATTTAGATATTGTTCAGTGGGCAAAACATTTACTAAGCCAAGATGAAAACCCAAGTTTGGGTCCCCAGTACCCATACAAGAAACTGGCATGGTGGTATATGTTTGTAGCATTATCTCTGGAGTTGGGAAAGAACAAAGAGATGAATGCTGGGAGCTTGCTGGTTATCCAGTTTACCTGAGACAGTGAGTCCCAGGTTCACTGAGAGACTGTCTCCAAAAGTAAGGTACAGATTTTATAGTGATAGAGGATGGTACCCAATGTTGATTTCTGATCTCTGCACAGCTGTGAGACAGCACATATAAGCACATGCATGAGTGTACCTATGTACTTTGCTACCCAATCATGAAAAAATAAAGACAAATACGTTGAAGTCGTTTTTATATACTTAGTGATGTTATAGTCTCATGCCAACTTGATATAAGCTAAAATTAGTTGAGAAGAGAAAATCTTCCATTGAAGAAATGCTTCAATAAGTTCAGGCTGTAGGCAAGGCCATAGGGCGTTTTATCAGTAATTGATAGAGGAGGTGCTAGCCCTGTGGGTTTTGCTAACCCTGGGTGATCCTTGGCTCCATAAGCTAGCAGGCTAAGTAAGCCACAAGGAGCAAGCAATTAAGCAGCATCCCTCTATGACTTTTGCATCAGCTTCTGACTCCTGGTTCCTGCCCTTTGTGAGAAGCCCTCACTGCTTTTGATGATGAATTGTTATATGGAACTATGAGTGAAATAAATTTTTTCCTCCACAACTTACTTTTGGTTAGGGTGTTTCATCACAGTAATAGAAACCCCAAGATAGATACCATTATCAGGATCACTTAATTATTAATTAATTAAAAGGATTCAGTGTTTGAATTAATTCTGTGCATCTCCAGACTTATTTTATTCTTTGTAAAGACATTCATTCTGTCTGTGCAAATGAAGTTTTTAATTTCCCTTAAGGTTTTATTACCAAATCCCTCATATTGACTGAAAACACAGCATGAGCAAATACCATGTTTAAAGGGTCACATTAAAAAATGACAAAGATGATGAGAAAAGAGAAAAGGACTTAAGAATAAAACATGTAAACAAAACCCTAACACTTGCCTAAAAACACCTTTAGTTTTATTGAAATATGGGAGCCATTGGGCTGAGAGACATTTGGGAGACACAGAAGAATTTGCATGAGTCACATAAAGCTTCTCACAGATGTATTTACTATCAGCTGAGCGTCCTGTCTATACTTGCTCATTTTCAACTATTTTACTTCCAAGATACTTTTTAAAATATACTGTTTTACAGTAGAATACATGTGATATGAAGGGGGAATTAGAAGCTTGGGAATATTTAACTTGGAAGTAGCTGGGAGGTAAATATAGGAAGGAAGTTTGGAAAAGTCATAAACAATCATACTGTTTTTAATTTACCTAAAGCCACACATAATAAAGATAAACCTATAGATCCATACATCAATACATAAAATACATAGTTTTAATAAAATCTTGCTACTTGGAGTGAAAATACCACCACCAAGAGGGATAGACGACTTAAAAACAAAACAAACCAAAACCAAAAAAAACCCATATTCTCTGGAGTGTTGATCTAGGGAGTTCATGAGACTTCCTAAACAATATAGGCCATTGTCAATACCCTTGGTTGCATCTCAGATGTTAAAAGTGAAGTCCCTATTGCTGAAGATGTCTGGGATTCAGAGGACTAACAGGATTCAATCTGGATCTGACATGGAAGCTCCCTCTGGAGACACAGCTTCTGGTACCAGAGGGTGTTATGCAACCTTCAAGGTGTATTGATGGGAGCAATCAACACTGTCACCTAGCTGTGACACTCCAACAACAAGCCTGGAAAGATGTCCCTAAGGGTGCAGTAGTAGCAGTCATGTCCCTAAGGATGTAGTAGTAGCACTCATATTTTGGTGGTAACTAACATCTCTATATCTCTGTAATTACAGACATATTCTCCAATCCTGTAAAAGCTGCTTAAATAGAATTTCCTTATCTGATGGTTGTCATTGATTAACCTATTAGATGAACAGATCAATAAAGATAGCTATATTATTTTATACTCTGTGCCTTTCCTATAATTCCTGTAATAGTTTCAGATGAGCTTTTTAGCTTATACAGACTAGTTTTGAACAATTTTCAAAGTAATAACAATGTCTAAAATTTCAAATGTATTTTAAAGGTTCCCAGAACGTGCTAATACACACACACACACACACACACACACACACACACACACACATACATACATACATACATACATACATACATACATACTACATATATCCTACAGCTATTGTATAGTTAGAGAATATTATGTTCGTATGATGGAAAGGATTCTTCCAACGTTCTAATTAAGTTTTTGAAGAAATCTCGACAATATAGGTTCAGAATGAGAAAACAAAACCCTATGGTTTTCAAGTAGATGAAACTTACTCTCATATATATATATGTTCCTATGGTTTCATAAGAGTACTAAATGAAGGCATTTTGCAGTGTTAAGACTTTACTGCTAATTGTTCTTTAAAAATTTATATTTGTATTTGACTTGCAGAGTAGTAGGTTTCTGTATTAATTTCACGTGGGTAGATTTTCCCCAGCCCATCTTATCTCAGTACCTTGTTCTCCCAGCTATACCCTCTCACCCAGTAATCTCCCTCCCATTTATATTGTCCTTCCCATCCCTTCCAGTAAAGGCCCCACCACCACATAGAGCCCTTTCTAGTATCCTGAATGTTACTCCCATCCAAATACACGTTTGTAAAAGCTAGAGGCTAGGATCTATATATGAAAGAAAACATATAGGACATTCATCTTTCAAAGCCTGCATTACTTCACTTTACATAATGTTTTCCAGTTCTGTCCATTTTTTTTCCCCTGCAAATTTCACTTTTCTTTACAGCTGAGGAAATTCCATTGTACAAGCGGACTACATTTTTATTACCCACTCAACTTCTGATGGGCATCTAGATGGATTCTATTTCTTTGTTATGGAAAAAGATCAGTAACAAATATGGATGGACAACTATGCCTATGGCAGACTTTGTGTTCCTTTTTGTATATGCTTAGGTACAACTTTGACATTATTATAATTCTAACTTATTACTAAAATTACTAATTTTAGTTTCTCAAGAAATTTCCTCACTAATTTCTGTATTATTTGTACAACACTTTTGTGAACACGTGAACTCATACCTGCTGTGACTGCATACATAAAGCATATTAAAAGACAAGGTCAGTGGAATACTGGTATAGATAATAGAGGCTTCACACAGCCCTGTTCCTTGCTGCGAAGCCATCAGTAGTTGATGACCGTTGGCCTATGAAGGGTCAGTTTTCCTTAGGGATGCAACTTCTGAGAGGCTATACTGGCTTTAGTACATCATCCTACATCCATTCATAGGCAGAACTAAATGGATTCATTGGAATTAAAAAAAGTGAACACATGGGGTTTGGTGGCAGTGATGCTGGAAAATAAGGGAGGGATTAGAGACAGGGGGATGGAGGTAAATTTGATCAAAATGCATGTATAAAATGTTCAAATAATAAAAATTAAGAGGTTATATAACTCTGTCCTAAATGTTGTAGGTTCTCAATTCTGAGAAGCATAGATTAAGACAAACAAAACAAGACAAAAATAAAACCAGGGTTTCACTATATAGCTTACAACTCTTTATGCAGATGAGGCTGGTCTCTACGCTATAGTCTGTCTACCTCTGCCTTTGCCTCTACCTCAAATTCTAGGATTAAAGGCTTGACACTACGTTCAGCAACACCATGTAATTTTATTAATGTGCTTATCTACAGAAAGGTATACCTAACTTTGAATGTAATTTTAAAATTAAGGCAGAGGCATGAAAGTTTGGAGTATGCACAGTTTAGTAGGCTAGTTTTAGTTGGATTATTATTAGCTATTATCTGATCAGAGAGGGTTGTCATCCAAAAGAGGAAGCCATTAGTAGTTCACACGATGAAGTGCATTCTCCATGTTCAGTGTGTGGAAGAAATCTTGCCAGTAAATAAAATCCACAAAACTTAAATTTACAGAACTTGTAATATTGATTGGAGAAAATTTTTCTTCAAGGTAGAACAACTATCTCAGTGAGGCTTCATTTAAATACAAGTTTGGAAAAAGTATTCATAGAACAGGGAGTCAAAATATACTAATGCTTTATGTGTTTAATAGTATATTTTTAAATATGTCAAGACATTTCAACATATAGGATAACGGAAAGAAAATTTAATTTTTCTAATCCTTGCATTAAGTATAATTTAATAGCAATCATATACAGCTCATAAAAGGATTTGGAGATGTAGAGAAGAGAGACTGGAAGGTATACATGTTCTAGGAATACAATGAACAAGGGAGCTGCACTGTAATGAGTTCCCAAGTGTCTTAGTTACTTTTCTATTACTGTGAAGAAACGCCATGACTAAGGCAAGTTTGAAAGCATTGAATTTGGGGGCTCATAGTTCCAGAGGGTAGTAAAGCCTGTGACCATCGTGGTGGGGAACATGGCATCAGACAAGGAGGCAGGCGTGGTCTGGAACAGTAGCTGAGGGTTTGTATCCAATGCACATTCAGCAGGCAGAGAGAAAAGGACAGACAGGCAGGCAGGCAGGCAGGCAGGCAGACAGACAGACTAGACCTGTCTTGGGATTTGAAATATCAAAGTTTAACTCTAGTGACACACCATCTCCAACAAGATCACAAGCATCCCCAGATAGAGTTACCACCTAAAGCCCATTCAAATATACAAGCCTATGGGAATCATTCTCTTTGGAGCCACCACACCAAAGCTTTTTTTTTTTTTTTTTTTTTTTTTTCACGTCTCATACATTCCAGACTTGGAGGTAGAAAATACAGTTCCCCAAATCATGATTGCTCCTAAAACATTTTGCAATGACTTGGTATGGAAATGGAGAACAGACTGGTGGTCACAAATGACCACAGAGGACATGGAGGGGGAGGAAGTGTGACTAGAAACATACAGCTAATTTTCTTGTCAACTTGATTATATTAAAGGGTGCTCAGCAAATAAACTGCTATTTCTTAGTTTCTCTATGAAAATATTTTTAGAAAAATATCACCTTTTGCATTAGCAGTTAAAGAAAGATGTACCGTTGCTCATTTGTATGGTCACCATCTAGTTCTGACATAGCTCCAAATAACAAGAAGTAGAGAGGAAGATAGACCTCCCCCTTTCTCGCTCTTCCCTTCAACCGAAGCTATCATTTTCTTTTGCTCTGCATCATCCCAAAATGAGGTTCCCTGGTCTCAGACTCCAGAACCTACACCAGTGGCTCATTGGCTCTCATGTTTTATAGCCTCAGGCTGAATTGCTGTTCTCCTGGTTTTCCAGGTTGCAGAAAGAACATTGCAGGACATCTAGGCCCTCATGTTCTTATAAAAGTCACATATATGACTATGCATTGATATTAGAATTTATAAATATAATTAAAAATGGTGGCACAAAGTAGGTTTTTTTCATGAGTAGGATCAAATATCAAAGTTTATAGTTGAAACAAGAACATCTTTTTATTTTATTTTTTATTTTACATCATGATTCTTTTACTTATGAACTGTTTGGACCTCTTATAAATTGTGTCTGCTTTTTTTAAAAATGCATGAGAGAAAAACAGATATAAAGGTCTTAAAATCTATACACTACATTACTGTTGTGTGACAAAACTTCCTGGTGAGACATAACACATGTGTCTACTCATAGAGAACCGACAACACACCAAAATACAGGTAACACCAAAGGCCGACCTAGTGAACCAATGCTTTCTATTGGAGTTACAGGAATATGAGTGAGTAGTTATTTACAGGAGCAGAAATGACTCAAAAACAGATACAACACCAAATCTAACCCAGCATGAGTGACAGCTCACAAAGCTCGGGACATGAAGTACACTGCGTAGCCTACAAAGAGACTGGAATGTCCCTTCTAAATACTCATCTGATAGAAACCACTTCTGATCAGCTAGCTCTTCTGGTTTTTGCTTATTCTTGCAACTTTATCTGGTCCCAGAGTCTTCTTTGTAGTTTAGTTTTTTTTACTTTGGGCAACAGAGGCCAATAAATCTGGTCAGTTTCAGGGACTTCCTGAAGCTATTTTGAATTGTTACCTTCCTACCTAAGAACCTTCCCTTCAGAATGGTATGTTTCAATCTCCAAGAAAATTGTTATACAATAAATATAGAAATCAGCATCTCTCATTCAAACTTCCTTAAGGCTAGCGAAGTACCATTACTTCAAAAATTATCATTTTTATGTTTCTTTTACTTATGAGCTGTTTGAACCTCTAACACCTCATGTTTGTTTATTTGAGGTGCATGAAAAACAGAGAGTCTTAAATACTAGATAGACCATATTACTGTTGTGTTGCAAAACTTTTTCTGGGGTAACATAAAATGTGTCTACTCATCCCAGATATGGAGTGTACAACATACCAAAATACAGGTAATACCAAAGTCCCACACCATTCAGTCAAATTTTAAGGATAGTTCAAATTCTAAGTCTCAGTTATTCATTGCTCACTATCATAACCACCTTCTTGACATTGTCTATAAAGCAAGCATAGTAGCCTATTAAAACAAAGATGATTTGACATCTGTTTTATATATATATATATATAACACATATATAATATATATATATATGTTTAAATTGCATTTAAAATTTCTAAGCACTTTAGCACATAATCTGAATTCAATAAAATGGAAATTTGAAATTAATTGAAAAGCATCCACTCTATCTGAAGCAAAGAGAGAATCCTTGTATAAGAGAAGTTAGTAGATCAGAAAAGGCATGGATTCCTGACTGGTCATTCTCCTCTGGTCTCTGCTTTTCTTGCTTTGTTCATTCAACAAGCTAGGGTTTATTTGAGGTAATAAGCTATAAAAACGCACCAGTCCATACACATGACAGTCTTAAGAGAGTTGTGAAAGCATCTGCTCATCTTGTGATTCCACTAAAATGGTCTTTAAAAACCACTTTATGGAACTTTCCCTATGTTGAACTGAAATTCGGGGATAACAAAAAAATTTGTAGAATAAATTCCCAAAGTGGTAAAATTAAATTCTACTATGAAATGTAATGCTCTTTTGTTTTTAATTTGAAGTGGCTATTTCCTTAAGAGAGTATTTGGGCTCTAGCCTAGACTTGCAGAATAGTTTAGGAAACAAATTCTGAAAATCATGCACAGGAGTTTTTTTTTTATTTCTACAAAGTAGTAGGAGAATAAGTATGCAGTGCTAGAAATGCTACCAATAATGATCCAGTGTCCCTAGGCTATGGCAAGCCATGCATGCTGTCCCTGGGGTCCTCATGATCCCTAGTGCACTCTTGCCATGACAGCACATTGTCAGTAAAGGCTGGTCCCATCAATAGTGCTTTATAGAGAATGACCCAGCACTACCAGCCAAGCAGATGTTAATCAACAGCCTCCCCCCTCCCCGTTTCCTCTTCCAACTTCCCTTAAGAATATCCCCACCCAAATCCCTACAGATGTTATTGTTCGAAGATGCCCCAGCAGATTTTGTGAACTCATGAATTCTTTTTTGTCGTTTTCTTCCTTCTCCTTAGAAGCTCAAGGTACTGATGAAAAGAGAAATGTCCCCATATTAGGGGCAAAGCAAGAAACAAGTCATGAGTTAGTCAGTTTTTGAGGTGTAACTGTGACTCGTGCCTTGTCCTTCATTACATTAATAGTGCCAGTATGACACATCAACTTTTGGCACCATGAACACAATTTTAGAATTTTTAATAATTGATGGTTTATGATTCAGAAAAGCACATGTATCTTGGCTATGCCTCAACACAAAATCAGAGTCTTAGTCAAGACTTTATGACTCAGCAATAAAGGAAGAATTCAAAAAATTGCATATGTCTGGGGCGCGTGTGTGTGTGTGTGTGTGTGTGTGTGTGTGTGTGTGCTTAGAGAAAATCTTGTTTGTAATCTCATTTGGGTGTTCTACCTTTTAAGAATTCTTTAAACTCTTTAAAGTTCTTCTTAGACTTTGAGAGATAAACAACCACACTTCAAAATGTTTTGTAAAAAGACTCCTTGGGATTGTTAACAAAAAAACTTCATGGAAGTGGCCTAAGAACTATAAGTGTGCCAATGTGCTGTCACGACTAAAGGAATTTTAAATATATCTCAAAAGACATTTAGATGGATAACAACAGGGAAGAAACAGAAACTACATATAAAATTAATAAACCAACACACACATGCACATACATTTATTAAAATATAACAATGTGTAATTTTTTCTCTATTATCATCAGTTCTTAGAGAATTACAGGTGTGAAATAAATTTTTTTTTCCTTTGGGAATTCAGTTGTGTGACGGGATGTTTTTCTGGGAATCATCTTGTGAGAGAAGGCTTTGTTGAAGCAGACACTTGAGAGGGTATGTGACGTTTGGAAAGAGTTTTAGTAGAACCCCACAGACAGTGAAAGGACATCCTCGAATTGTTATCCCTTGCAAGACATTTTGGTCTTCACTAGCAGTGCAAAGCTTCTCTGGTTTTAGCTGATCTTTACTCCACAGAGAAAAATTCGTCAAGGCATTTTCATGGTAGTCTAGCTAATTCTTCTCACTTCCACTGACTCCCGCCGATTTGTCGGAGTCTTGCGGTTTCTGCTGGATTGAGCCTCTGCTACTAGTCCATGTTTGCTGTTTGCTTTTAGACCGTACTGCTGATATCCTGACAGTGAAGATTAGAATCACCCCCCAAAGAACTACTTCTCAACAAGTCCACTAACCCTCTTTCTCCATTAACCCTCTTTTCCCTTGTACCTCCGATTGGTGGGCTAGAAGGAATGTTGTATCATTCTAGAACCCTAAATAAAATAGATTTAGAGAAAAAAAATCTAAACCTACAGCGGATTTTTTCCCCTCAAATGTGATATGTGTGTGTTCATGAATTTGCACTGTTGATACTAAGGCAACAAATGGTTAACAGCAGACCAAAACTGTGAAGAGCGTCAGGCACCCAGTAGGTAACAGATGGAATGAAGTACTTTATAAACACATAACAGAATAAAACTCATTCAACAGCCAAACAAGAAATGGCAAGCAGTCACAGGTCACCGAGTTTAGAGTATGTCGGTAGAGTCAAGACCACAGGTAGCCTAAGGTGGACTGTTGTGCTACTTGCCTTCCCTGTGTCCCAGCAGTGGTTGGAAAGAACAGTTGGTGCCAACATTTTCAGTGTTCTCATTAAGGTCTCTTCCCACCGTCCCCAGGTCAGAAGGCAGGAAGCAAGCTGAAGTCATATGGAGGACTAAGTTATCTCGGAGTAAAAGAGGAATCCTGTAGGGGCAAATTCTGCCTAAACAGACCCAATGGAATGGAATTAAAACCCCTGGAGATAATCGAGATTTCCCAGGGCTTCCTAATGGGTTTTGGAAAAACTGAATACCTTAGTAGACTCATTCCTTCTTTGTGATAATCTCTTTTTCCAGTGAGGCGAAATGACACAGAACATTAAAGACAGTCTGAAAAGGTACTGCCTGTGAAGTATGCGCCTGCGCATCCTCACCTTCACCCCCCTCCCCACTTCCCCACGTCCCCATCTCCCCATCTCCCTCCCACCCGGCTTCCACTCTGCTCACTTGGCTTTAGCTACTGTCTTCTTCACAGCAAAACAACAACAACAACAACAAAGAAAAACAAATAAACATGTAGGTGTTCTCTTTACAACCTCACTCTCTCCAGGGACCTTTTCCGCACTCTGACCAGTCGCACATCTCCGTGTTAATTACCTCCCACTACAAAACCAGTCTCCCTTGAAGAGGGGGTGAGACATACCACCAATCTACAGGTACATGATGTTACACATTTAGAAGACAGTTTGTTGCCACGTTTCTTTGGCAGAATAAAGATAAGTTTTCCCTTAGGGTCCACGAAGCCTGCCACCACACCAGCTGTGGCTTTTTAGGTTTACAGCAACAAGCCTGCATTCTGTTCTGTCGGGGTGGTCTTCGCTCAAACCAGCAAGCTCGTGATTGCTCCGTAACCACTCTTGGTGCTTCAGTGCGTATCTTCCCAGACATGTCATCATTGTCCCTCCGGATAGGTCTGCAGATGACCCTTCTCTCCCAGTGGCCCGCAGAATACCTTCGGGCATTGCAAATGCTACTCATGAGCGCATAGGAAGCTCTACTGGGACTCAGTTCTAAAAAGTAAATAAATAAATAAAGACATGTATTTGGGAGAGCTATAAACTGTAAGAGTTCTGGAAGGAGTTGGAAAGGGGTGATAGTAGATATGGTTAAAATAAATCGTATATGTGTATAAAAATCTAAAAGAATAAATGAAAAATAATGTTTGAGAAAGACACAAAAAAGGGAATTAAAGATCTCACTTCAGCCTTCAAGGTGGCCTGGTAGTGACTGAAAAAAGTTCTAAGCTGAGTAGGGTCAGCATAAAAATGAACACATATCCTAGATACAGGTGTCATGAGTATTTTTATTTTTATTATTTCTTTGAGAATCTATTTTGATCATATTCAGCCCCTTCCTCCTCACTCACTACTCCCAGTCTGTGTGTTCTCTCTCTGTGTCTCTCTCTTTCTCTGTCTCTCCCTCCCTCCCCCCTCTTTCCCTCCCTCCCTCCCTTTCTTCCCCCCCCCCCCTCTTTCTCAGCTCATCAAGTACAGTGGGTTCTTCCCATATATTTCTGGCATAAAGCCTGTCTCTGGTGTGTGGTCGACTCACCAGGAAGTACACCCTGAAGAAGACTGACTTCTCTTCCAGGTGGAACGTGACAAGCACCCTTTCTTCTCCATGTTTGGATTTTGTCTTGTTTCAACTTGCTCGTGCTGTCTCAACTACTGTGAATTCATTTGTGCAACTGTCCTGCTGTGCCCAGAAGTACTTTTCTTGACGTTTATCCACCCCAGCTGGCTCTTATACTCTTTCTATCCCACTTCCGCAGAGATCCACGAGCCTTGGGAAGAGGTGGTATGCTACAGATGCTTTGCATTTAGGGCTGAGCACTCCAGAGTCTCCACCTTTCTGCTCTGTCCAGTTGCTGGCTGTGTTAATTGCCATCTACTGCACAAGGAAGCTTTTCTGATGGGGCTGGAGAGATGCCCTTATCTATGGATATTGCAGCAAGTCCTCAAGTGTTGATTTAATACCACGTGCATTAAGCAGGATATCAGTGGTTAGGTCTCCTCTCTGACCTGTGACCAGTCTAGTCACAGATCTTTAGCCTTTACATCTGTGCCAGATGTGTGTTTCAGCTTATGGTGCAGGTCTTAAATCACTGGCATGCCTTGCCAGAGCAAGCACTAGTTATGGCTTATAGGGTAAGCAGGAAGGATGGTTAATGTATCCTAGTTGACAACACAGCCTCTACTAGCACTGTGAAATCTTGACAGTAGAGATGAAGTGTTGAAGTTAGTACCAGCTTGCTAGCTCTGTGATTTATGACTCAAGTATGTGGTGGTTTTGGCAATAGATTCTAACCTCAATTCTGGAGGAAAACCAAGAGCTCTGTAAATAATCTGTAATTTTGGGTGGTCTATGGGACATCACTGGGCAAAGAATTACAAAAGGGAAAACCTTTTACCTTTTACTAGTCCTGAACTTTTTATTTATTAAGCTGCACTGTCTAGTGTGGTCACTGTTGCCCTGTTATTACTATAAATACTAAGTGTATATGTGTACATTGTCGGGGAAAATTTAAAGCAGTAGAGTTCCATTATGATCATTTCAAAATGTCCTTAGTGTTAGTGACCCGTCTCATATTCCCTGGCACACCCTGCCCTCCCATTCCCTTCCACTGTATCACCCAATACTATCCTATCTACAGAAATGTCACCCATGGCTTCTTAAGATCTCACAGGTTTTGTCTATATCTGGTTCATTCTCTGACTTGTCTTCTCAACTTAGGTTCCAAAAGCCATGCAACATGCTCAATGGTAGCTCCGAGATAGAATCTCTCACAACCCACACTTCGCATTTCTCTGCATGTAAGAGATTTCTTTGTAATTAGTCTTGGTCTCTAGCCTCTCTATGACATCCTGTATCTAATTCACCACCATATGGGCTCAAACAACGCTCTTTCCTGAACAGATCTGGAATCTTCCTGCATCTTTTTATCTCAGTTGATGATATCTAAGTCTAACACTATTGTTAGCATTTTGTCTAGGCTCTGCACCACAGTTACCTGGCAACAGCCAGGTGTGTCTGACTCACTATAAAAGGGGTTGCTCATCCCCCTCCTCTCTTGCCTTCTTGTTTTTACTCTGTCCTTTCGCCCCTTCCCTCATCTTTCTATTCTCCTCCCCCACTCTGTGCTCATGGCTGGCCTCTGCTCTTCTACTTTCTCTGCCTTTCTCTGTCTCTGCTAACCTCTCAACTCACCTCCCCATGCCCTGAATAAACTCTATTCTGTACTATGCCGTCAGTCGTGTGGATGGTCCCTCAGGGGGAAGGGACACCTCAGTAGGTACCCCTTTCCCCCACGCCTGATTCTACATCCACCAAACCTATTTCTTCTCTTTTTATTTTTATAAGACACAACAACTATCACCCCTTGCTGTGAATGCAATAAGCCGATCTCTGACCCCATTTATGTTTATATCTGATTTGCCTGCTCCTTAACTAACTTATGTCTTCTGGTCATACCAGCCTGTCTGCTGGTTCTAAGACATGCTGAGCAGACATACCACTAGACCAGTTACTCTACTTGCCTGCAAAGGTCTTGATTACAATCTATTCAGAGCTCTGTGTACAAAACACTCAATCAGAAAGGTTTTTGTTGGCCACTTAAATTACAAAACCTCTATTCCCACTCTATCTTTTCTTATTTCATTTTAAAAAAATATTATTATGATTGGCAGCAGAGCCACCACAGCCAACAGTGGACAGTGTTGAGCTTTTCTTTTCGGAATAGGGAAGAGTAATTGAAAACATGAAAGGCTAGCATCCGCTTATGGGACTGCATACCATGAGTGTTCTTTTCTGACAGGGTTACTTCACTCAGGATGATAGCTTCAAGTTCCACCCATTTGCCTAGGAAGCTTGGAATACCCAAGAAACAATTCCAGAAATCATGAAGCTCAAGGGAAAGGAAGACCAGAAGGTGGATGCCTCAGTTATCTTAGATGGGAAAACAAAATGCTCAAGGGAGGAAATAAAGAGACAAACAGAAGAGCAGAGATTGAAGAAAAGATCTTCCAGAGACTCCCTCACCAGGGGATCCACCCCATATGCAGCCACTAAACACAAGCACTACTGATGCCAAGAAGTGCTTACTGGCAGGAAAATGATATGGATGCCTCCTCAGAGGCTCTGCCAGAACTTGCAGCTAATCATCAGACTAAACATGTGGACCCTAATGAAAGAACTAAAGAAAGGACTGAAGGAGCTGAAATGGTCTGCAAACACATGGAAAAAACAAAATTATTAACTAACCAAACCCACCTCTCCCATGAACTAAAACACCACCCAATGAGTTCTTATGGAGAGACCCATGGCTTCAGGTGCATATGCAGAAGAGGATAGCATTGTCTGGCATCAATGGGGGGAGAGGCCTTTCATCCAATGAAGGGTTTTCCTAGTGTAGGGGAGTGCCAAGGGGCTGAGGTGAGAGAGGAAGGTTGGGAGAGGGAGCACCTTCATGGAGTCAGTGGGAGCACGGAGATGATTTTGGCAGAAAGGAGATAACACCTGAAATGTAAATACAGAAAATATCTAATTAAAAAAAAAAGGATAAAAAAGAAAGAAGGAAAGAAAATGTGGAAGGTAACCAGAAACATGGGCCCTGAGGTCAGTTTATTGTTAGAAAGGAAAGATTTTACCATGGAAGGGGCATGAAGAGCTCACCTGCTTTGTGACAGAAATGCCCCTCCATATAATAGACAGGGGAAATGTCTACAATGAGGGAACCAGCATATACTTCCTGGATGTAAACTGGCTGAGCCCTGATGTCATCAGACACACTGCTTTGGTGGGTTGCCAGGGACCAGATAAAAGGGTTTAGCTTCATTTAGAGTTGCTGATATTTGTACCAAGCCCAGCTAACTGCTCTTCTGCCTGAGATCTTAGGCTATCAGAGTTCATTGCATGGGGACCATGGTGTCTGGGAGATAAAGAATACCTATTCTGCTCTGCATAGCATTTGGAAGAAAGCATTTCCTCACAGTTCCTGACTAAAGAAAAAACGAAGTTCAGAGGAGGGAGACAAATCTTCAAATTTAAGCAGACAGTGCTTACAAGGGGTTTGTAGAAAAAGGTGAACGCTCTTGTCAGGTCTTAGGTAGCGATATATCTAGAAATCAGTCCCAGCTGCACTGTGGGAGGGTTTCTAGTGGGTAGATAAGGGCGAGCATCCATTAGGAATTTGTAAAATGAATTTTTGTCCCTAAGAGAATCATCTTCCTTACCTCTGGCAAGAAGGGACATCTGTCTATCAGCACATCAAAGCTCTTCCTGAGCCATCAGCACGTACTCACAAGTACATTTCAAAGTATCCTGGTCCTTCTCACCTCCCTGGGCTTCCCTCTTCTCAGATACCCTGTCTTCTCAATGTGACAGCAAGGATTCTCTTCTGATCCCACTGCCTCTGGCTCTCCTGTTATCTCTACTACTGGGTCTCTTGGGTTTTCTCCCAGCTAGCCCTGGTCACCTCTGATCTGCTGGCCACGTCCAGTTTACTTCTCTTCCTCTCTGCTCTGAACTTTCCAGATGCTTCTGGATATTTTCTCTCTCTAATTCACAATAAAAAATCTTCCTCGTAAAAATGTATCTGTCACGATGGCAATCTCTTTACTGTACACACCGCCACCCCCACTGTTCTCTGAGGGTTATCTTGTGGACAGGGAGCAGTGAGCTGTGTGTCATCTTAGGGAACTCAATTTGTATTGCTGAGAAGTCGGCATCTGGAGGTCAAGTGGCATCAGAAAACTCAAACAGAATACAAGAGACGCAGCCATATCTCTGACAGCGTGGGTTCAAATAGTAAATTCATTTTTCACTTTAAAAAGCATTCATGTATGCCATATTGTATCAATATTTGCATCTAAGGAGAACAATTTAGTCCATCAAGAAATGTTGGCCCAAGGTTTTCATTTAAAGCTCCACAGGCCTATTGTTAGGATTTCATTCCTAGTGCAAAGTACTTGGAACATTTTTTTTAAAAGAAAATAGAATTGTGAGATATTTCAATTAAAATTTATACTTTGAAAAGACATATTAGTAAAAATTATCTGGTAATATTTCTATGGAGTTATATTTGAGAAGATACGATTTTATCAAGTTATATTTGACAAACAGATTTGATAAAAATAATTTTTATATAGTTTTTGAAAAGTCTGAGTATTGGAACATACTTCTTTGTAATTCTGGCGATAAATATCTTTACTGTGTATTTGTGCAAAAAATCAGATAATTCCATTGTCAACTATGGGCAAAATATGGATCAAATGTCACATTATATTCTAGATCAGGCATATTATCCATGACTAGACATGCTAAAATGAAATGCAAGATTTCGGAAAGTATTTGGACTAAAATGTTGAGGCGTTTAAGATAGCATTAGATCATATGAGAATCAAAGAAAACCGTGTTTTCATCTGGATCATTTGGGTTTTCACACAAAATAAATTAAAAAAAAAGAAAAGATTAAAAAGAAAAGATAAAAAGACAAAGAAATCACTCTTAGTTACAGATGCAAATTCTATTAGCTTTTTACACTTCAGCTCTCTCTTTTCTTGGTGTTGTGACTTATAAATTCAAGTAGAGGGAGGAGTAGAATTTAAACATAATTCAGATCCTTTCTTCTGTGAGGTAAAGAATAAAATCCAAGCCACAGAGAACCCTCTGTTGAACTGGTGATGGAAGGATGAAGAAGTGCTTGGCATCCAGAATAATGTGCCCAGGGAAGAGACTCTGGCTGAACAGTCAGTGCCTAGAGTCCTGAAGCAACAGATGGCAAAGTTCTCGGAGCACAAGGGAGGTTCAAGAACCCTCTTGAAGACAGAGATGGCATTTTCTGTATGCTCACCCAGAAGTGCAGAGGATGTCCATGAAAAGGAGCCTGGCTACAATCAACAGTTTTTATTTTGGAAGAAGAAAACAAAACAGAGGTCACTTTAGGGACATCTTAAACCAGAAACAATTAAATATGTTCTTTTTTGCTTTAAGGATACAATATCACGATGTTCTCTAAGAAACTCACTGTTCCTCCTTAACAAACCTTGCACAGTGGGTGGGGGTGGGAGGTGGCGGCGGCCAGAGGGGTAGGGAAGTGATTAATCTGTAACTTTTTCCATTCCTAGTCTGGTCTCAGCACTTGGTGGTGGGAAGCTTTAGAATTCTTACACCTCCCCCTGCTGGTAGTAAAGAGGATGTGCAGCTTTTGTACGTAAAGCTTTGGCTTGTTTATTCTGAGAACCAGGGCTAAATATAACATCCGCTTGTTATTGTAAAAACAAGATTCCTTTCGTCGTTTCCGATGTCTGAAAAAGTTCAACTCGTAATTAAGGAGAAAAACAAAAACGAAGAGTCATAGAATCTTCTGGAGAAACAATTTCCCGAAGTCGGGGCAACAATGGATTTTAGGCTAGAGCGTTTAATCGTACAGTACAGCTTCAAGAATCTTTTTCTGAGACCCAGCCCCAGAAATGACTTAGGATCTGTGGTCTTTCATTTCCATTGCGTCGTCTTGCAGCCACGCTCCGCACAGATTTTATCTGTATCCCTGGGCAGACGTGAGAGGGATACCAGTCATTTTAGCAGCTCTAACCCTCTCTCAAAGCCCCTGCTGTTTTTGCAGTTGGGGATCTGTCATGTGTGAGGCACTGACCCATTCAAAAGAACTGTGGTCAGGTGGCACAGATGCTCCTGGGGTCATGTCTGGCCTGTTTACCTACATGTCATGCATAGTTGACATATTTTGCACATTTCCATTTCCTGACCAATAAAATTGCTAAAATCTGTCTTGCCTTCATAATTCAAAGTATGAAGGCAAACCAGCCATTCCGTGTTTTTAATGGTCACTTTAATCCTGTTTTTATTTTTCGACATCACCGAGTCTCTTTGTACAGGAGGAATATAGTCCCGTTGCTCTCTTGTTCTCAATGGTGTTTCTTTGCCTAAGATGCAGAACACCTTCCCAGGCATTCTTGGGCTATCTGGTTTGTTGTAAGAGCTCACTCACCATTTCAGGATATGAAGACTGGGAAAGTAACAGATCTCCAGCAACCTTAGCCAGGTCCTTCATGTTGACAGGAGTGAGAAGATTTGAGATTCGACGTTTAAAACGCTTTCCTTGTACTGCTATTTTTTCTGTTTATTGGACACTACTTTCCTTTCTCTCAGCCACTCTTGCCTTCACGTCTTAGTTGACAAGAAAATACATTTAAAGTTGTGGGGCAATTGGCTGTGAAGGGTACCCTGATTCTTTTTCTTTTAATAATAAATCAATATTTTTCACTATTAGTAAAAGACTCATACTAATACTAGTATGTGATACATAAGTTATCTAAGTAAAATGGAGTCGTAAGTATCATTATGCACATAATGTAAGTAATAAAATACGATTAGTATTTTTCTTTTCTTTCTTTTTTATTAAATATTCTCTGTATTAACAATTCAGGTGTTATCCCCTTTCTGCCAATCCCCCCCCCCCCCCGCCGCCGTCATTGCCTTCATGAAGGTGCTCCCTCTCCCAACAACCTTCTCCTACCTCAGCACCTTAGCATCCCCTACACTGGGAAAATGAGCCTTTGCTGGATCAAAGTTTTATCTTCTCATTAATGCCAGATAATGTCATCCTCTGCTGCATATGCACCTGGGGCCATGGGTCTCTCCATAAGAAATCATTGGGTGATGTTTTAATACCTGGGAGCTGTGGTGGGTTTGGTTAATTGATAATTCTGTTCTTCCCATGGGGTTGCAGACCCTTTCAACTCCTTCAGTCTTTTCTTTAGCTCCTTCATTGTGGTCCCCATATTCAGTCAAATGGTACCCTGATTTGTAGCAGAGATAAGTAGAAGCCCCAGGACCCTAAGGGATGACAGAGCTTCCTAGTCTCCTGGGAGATCAGGACCCTCTCCTGAAGCTACAGCCGCCCCCCTCCCAGCCCTTTGTAGCAAGGTTTGAGTTGCATATAGGTCAAGGCCCAAGTTCCTCCTCCGCAGGTGAGGAACTGGCCACATGTCAGGTTGGCTCAAGACAGAAGCAGGACCACACCCCCATATATGTAGATGAGGCATTCCCAAGCTCTCAAGCCAAGCCAATAGGAAGTACCTGCTGTCAGATCAGGAATCATCTCAAAACTGTATGTAAGAAGCCTACCCAGAAGGATCAAAGGTGTGCAGGAATTACTTTCGTCTGAGAGCTTCTGTCATAAGAGCTGTAACACCTCTGCTTGGGAAGAGATCTGCTCTCCCAAAATCGCCGCTAGAAGCTGTCCTGTTCCCCTCACAGCCTAGCCTGTTGGTTTTGCCCAGCCCTGTATCTCCCGTAGCATTAGAAACAGAGACTGGGCAGCACCTGCAGCGGAGGTGGCAGAAGCCATTCCCCCTGCCTGGCCAGAGATCTCCGTGTGGGGTCTCCGACACTCAGGCCCACATAAAGTCAACTTGTTTATCTTGAAAATGCATTGCTTAGTTATTAAACTCATGGCACATTTGATTTGAATGTCACCTAGACCAAGGTTTTCATGACCAGGATTCTGTTTGGTTTTCTCTGGGGTTTGTAATTGCCTTTCTATTTTAGCTCATTTGTTACCTCCTGTTTTCTCCCATTCTTCCTGTGCACCTGGTACATCTTGATTTCCCTGAAGGGGTTGCAGTACTTCTGGGGTCTGGGGTCTGGGATCTGGGTGTCTTTTCTACTGTTGATGGTTCTCATGGTATACAAACGGCTGTTGCAGGGGAGAGTGCCTAGTAGGAACTGCCTTTCCCCGGGGCTACCAGCTGGCACTTGGAGTTCCCCGGTGCAGCTGCTTAGCCCAAGTACGGTGCAGGTTTTATTCATCTTCCTGCATATCATTTCTTAGTGTGGAAGAAAGAACAACTACCTTTAGTTTTCCTTCTTCTACCCAAGCAAGCTGCTATCATGGCTCCAGAGCTAAGAGGTTGTCACCTTGCAAGAAGAGGGTGTCAGAACCTACTTTACAAATTCCAAGATGTAGGGAATTTCCCATGGTTAGGGGAGTAATAAAAAATAAAATTGTCTCCTACTTGGAGACAATGCTAACTGGACACAGTGCTGAAGATAGGCACACAGACGAGGGCCAAGTTCTTCAGAAACCGAGTCTCCGTTTCAGCTTTCTACCTTTCCAATCCCCTAGTCCTGAACTCTGAGATATTCTTCACATCCTGGTAGTATAGTGATGCTGACTTTATTCACTGTCGTTCACAGCAGGGGTTCTCAACCTGTGGGCTGTGACCCCTCTAGGGCTCAACAATCCTTTCACAGGGGAAAACACATTTATATTATGATTCGTAACAGTAGGGAGGGAAATGATGGTTTTGAAATAGCGATGAATAAAATTTTATGGTTGGGGTCTCTGCAACCATGAGGAGTTTATAGTAGAGGGTCACAACATCAGGAAGGTTGAGAAACACTGATTTAGACTCCTTTTTATCGCCCCTGGATGTCCCTAAAAATTGTTACCAATGTTTGTACAGTGATAATTATCTCCATCCCTGACCCCTGCCATCACCTGTTTGGAAACATAGCTTTTGACACTATATATTTAAAACATCTCCTTGTTGCTCCCACTAGTGTTACAGAAGATAGGAGGCAAACTGAGATGTCAACAGGGTTTTTTGTTTGTTTGCATTTTGGTTTTGGTTTGTTTTTTAATTTACCAGCTCATTACATAGGTTACTGTCTCTAAGGTGTTTTTATAACTCCGTAGCAATTTGGATGTGCAGGAAAATGGCAGCCGCTACTGGAGAGGAAGGTTGCAAAAGAACTAATGCATGCTGGTGATGGGCTGTGGATCTAGCCTCTGAACCTCTCTGTAAGGAAGTGGGCTGAGCTGACTGCAGGTCCCAGCAAAAGCCTTTTGTTGCATTTTAGAACATCCAGTCTCGGATCTTCCTCCCATCCTCGTCAGTGTGTGCTCAGTTTCCAACTTGCTTTTTTCTGCGTTAGGTTTCAAGACTCCACGGGTCCAGAAGACATCTCCTCTCACACCTTTCCTCGTTCTGGTTCCACAAAAGAACTGAGCTAGTCTTTCCGGCTTATCCGCACCACCATTACCGACCTAGTTATTATTACCAAAAGAACCGCGTTTCACTGATCCCCATTTCAAACCTCAAAAAAAAAAAAAAAAAAAAATCCCTTTAGATTTTTAATCTGCAATTCCCAGTGTTTGCCAATTTAGGACCATCTGCAAATTAGTTAATGTGCAGTTTAGCCTTTCTTTGAAATCAGTAATTAAGATGTAAAGTAAGGCTGAGACCAAGACTAATTCCATGGGCTTCCCACTGGGACCTCTCCTGAGCACTATAACTCTTTCATCCGCACCTCTGGCTTCTCAACTTCCAGCCAAATCTCCAGCTATTTCTCTCGATATGTAATTAAGCTGATGCACGAGGATCACCAGATTAACTTCTGTTTTGTAAAATGCTATCTGGGATACACATTTATTTGACTTGGTTTAGTATTTACATGTGTGGAAACCTTATAACCAACACGAGAAGAATATTTCAGTTAGACAAACCCATTAGCTAATCTCCTACACTGCAGACAGATGCAAGAGAGCCTCTTAATATTAATTCTATTACTTAACTGCAGCCAGCATTCAGAATCTAGACTACAACTGTTACTCAGGCCTATCTTTTTTCCGTTCTTATCATTTTAAATTTGTTCCAGCATTCTAGAATATTTCTACTTAAGATAAAAATCTGCCTTTATCTTAATAAGTTTATTCAACAATTCCCCCATTAGCTATAGAAAAACCTTTTGTTTTCAGGTCTTAGGCGTTTTCTATTAGCTGCCAATTATCTGTGTCACAGACTGACATTCAGATAATTAAATATTCAGGTGCACTGATCTTGCCACCAAGGGTTTTATGAGCATTTGAGAAATTTGTTTAAGTTTAATTGGGAAATTAAGCCATGGGGCAACGTTACTGCAGAGCTCCACTGCTGTGCTCCGAGGAGCTGCACTAATCCAGGGAAGAAAAACACAATAGGACCCACAGACACCCAAAGATCAGGAACCCACAAACACCCAAAGAACAGGAAACCCTGCTCTGAATGACTGCCAAATTTGGAGGTATTTTAATCTTCCCTTTCTGGGACTTTCTGCCTCTGGTGTGCAGACCAGCCTGTGGTTTATAACCTAAATCTTCTTACTGATTTCTTGCCCTGGTCTCTTCCCTATGGTTCTCATCTGCCTTCAGAATGTACCCAAGTATTTTATCACTGTGTGTCTGCAAAACATATCGCTCTTTTCTCTGTAGTATCAGATGACATTCCTAGCATTCTGAGTTAGATGCTGGTTTCTCCGTTGCTGGGAAATGCATCCAGACAAGCAGTAAACAGTTTCATTCTGCTATAAATACACAAGCATTTATGATGTATGTGGGACTCCAGCGTGATGGATTTCTGCCCAGCTAAGACACATGGAATGAAGGGGTCTGGCTCACTTTATGTTTTCATTAAGAACATATCCCTGTCTTTCAATTAATGTAACTTCAAATTAATAAAAAAGTAAAGACAGATAAACAGAAAGGAAAGGACAGAACTTGGGAGATTAGAGGGAAGTGTGTGCCTAAGCATGTTCCAAATCAAACTGTTCTATTTTCTGTTATATATAACATTATTGTGCTTTGACTTGATACTCTTCCCCTCCCCCCAACAAAGAGGTGCTGAGTTCTCTTTAATTCACTCTGTACAACTGTACATTTCCATTTTGACTTTTTGCTGAGCATGGGAATTAGCTAAAAATAGGGAATTGCTTTTTGAGGCCATTTTGCATGCTTAAAACTCTTGAAATCACCACCTCTTAAGATAGATGTAGACTTGTTAAGTCCAGATTTTTAAAAGAAGTTTTCCAACTAGAAATCTGAGGAAATTCATTGGTTTGTTCATGTAGCCACGAAGATGCCTGCGTTCCTCACATGTAGGAGTGCCTACGGTCCTGATTTTGGTCTGTAGCACTGTACTTCTTTCTTAGGATGTACTATGCTTTCTTTTTCTTGCTATTTCACATTGATAGTGCCTTAGGGCCAAGGACGAGACCTAGAACAGAAGATGGCGGGATAAATGTCATGCATGAGTGCTTCTGGAAGCATGCAGAGACATGATGTCACTGTGTTTTAATGAACTGTGTCTTCTCAAGTGTCACCTGGACTGTGCCAGGTCCATTTTTATCCCTTTGCTTCTTCGGTAAACATTTTCTAAATAGCTTATCTATCAGATACTATATATAACAGGGTGAATTAGAAACACAAGAATACCAGTGCTCTTAAGAACTGGGCAGAATTGGTTTCCCACACATGTGAATAAGAACAAATAAGACGTCACTGTTACCTGCCTCTGGCTTTTTTTCAAAGGCTCTGAGGAACAGAATTCACGATATCAGACTCAACTATTATCCTACATGAGCTACATCGGGTCTGTTGTTAAAATGGAATACATTTAAAGTTACATAAAAACTAAAAAAAAAAAAATAACCATTCTGTCTATTACGTTTTCCACCTTAAGAACCTCCCAAAGATCAATGGGAGAGGCCTTTGGTCCAGCAAAGGCTCCTTTTCCCCAGAATAGGGGAATGCCAAGGTGCTAAGGTGGAGAGGGTGGTTGGGAGAGGGAGCAACTTTATGGAAGCTTCATGGGAGGGAGAGGGAGGATGGGACTGGGGAAGGGCATGGCATCTGAAATGTAAATACAGAAAATATCCAAAAAAAGAAAGAACGAAAGAAAAAGAAAAGAAGAAAGAAAGAAAGAAAGAAAGAAAGAAAAAGAAAAGAAGAAAGAAAGAAAGAAAAAGAAAAGAAGAAAGAAAGAAAGAAAAAGAAAAGAAGAAAGAAAGAAAGAAAAAGAAAAGAAGAAAGATAAAAGAACCTCCCAAATGCTTATACCTGAGTGATAGCAATACTAGAAGCCCGAGAGATGTTTGAGGAGGTAAGAAGGTAATTCGGTCCTCAAAAACTGTGTCCTAGAAGGGAACTGGGGACATATATCTCTCCTCCCTCTCCCTCTCCCTCTCCCTCTCTTTTGAGATAACATCATGTTCTACCCCAACACAGACCTGAAGTCCCTCAGGGAGCCAGGGACCGAGATTTCCAAAATCACAAACTAAAACAAATCTTTTCCCCAGTGCACTATTTATCTTCGGCATTTTCTCACAGTAACTGAAAGGTGTCTGACACACTACTCCTTAGTCAAGTCTAATATAGTTAAAATTCAGAGAAGACCTCGGCCACAGTGATGCCCTGTGCCAGTGGACGGCAGTGGCTAGATCCAGAGGTGGTTAGAATGCTCGACAGGGCCTGCCAAGAGAGCTGTGACTTCCTACAAGGAAGGCTGAAGTGGGGAAGCATGACAGCATCTACTGCTTTAGTAAATCGTCCCAAATGAAAACAAGATTGTTTTCTACTCATAAATGATCAAAATCAGTAGGAAATATTGGCAATTAGTGAAGGTGTTTAACTAAATCCCACAGATAAGTCACCATAGTAGAAGTCACAAGTGGCTTGCTTGGTATTTTAGTCAGCCACACGGGGTCAGCCATTTCAACCCATGATTGAAAACACTGAAAATGTGTTCAGCATTATGGACATACGAAAGCCTACGTCTTCCTTACTATCTTCTTTAGTGACCTATGGAGGAGGTGGGTTATTACAGACACCATTAGATGGCAGCATCACACAGAACTATGGTTCAACCTCAAACAAGATAATGTTCTAAATCGCCAAAAAGTTGGTTTGTCACATAGGCAGCCAATATGCAGCAAATGTGTTGGTGGCGAGTCTTTAAACACAGGAAGAAACTCAGATCAGAGATGTGATGCAAGTAAAGGGTTCGGTGGAAGGAAATAGAAAGCCGGAGTCATGAAGTTGTGACAGCTGCTGACAGTAGGAGGACAGGTGTCGGAAGGAAGGACACCTACAGCATGGCGGGTTCACGGTGGCACTGCAGGGCTTGGTAAAAGCTTTTCAACACCATTATTTTACCAGAGAAACACTAAAGAGAAAGTAGTTTAATCATTCCATGATGCTTTCTCTAAATATAAGATGAAAATAAAAATCTATTCTATCTGTTGTTAGATAGGTAGAGATAATTTTGTTTTTAAAAGCAGGATATTTACCGAGTACATTTTGTAGGGTAATGATTTTGAATGTAAAATTACCGTTTTACATAAAATAGGATGTGTAATAACTAATCTTAATAATTAGCCAGTTCAGTTTTAGAAACAAGCATTATGTGTACAAATGACGACTTAATAATATTTGTTCTAAATATTTGGATTTTACAGACTTTTTGTGAACATGTCAATAAAAACACTGAAAATACAATAAAAATTTACCTCAAAATTGTTTTTATATGGTCTAGTAGGTAGCATGCTGAGACTTTATTTAGATGCTATACAAAAGGGTGGGTATGTCTTTGCAGGGACTAGAGACTACAAAATGGAAAACACTGCTCAGAGTCTTTAACTGCCCAATGGTAGGTTTAAGTTTCTCAGAACATAATGTATCTCTCTAGTTTCTCAGAATACAATGTAGCTCTCCACTTTGACATGGTTTCTCCATTCCTTATATGACCAGCCCAAAAGCAGCTTATGGGGACCAGATCCATGAAAATTTGAAATATTATACATGCCAGGGACATCTTGGATGCCAGACATATTCTGTCTTGAATTTTACTTGTTTGGTATCGAGAACCAATGTCTCCTTTCTCCAGTGTGAGCTCTCTTCCATAGTGGACTGGTCTTGTTTGTTAGTTTGTTGAATATTCAAAGATGCTCTTATATTAGGACTTAGCATTTATTTATGTGGTGGTTTTATAGTTGTATTTTACTTCTTTATTTAGTGTGTGTGTGTATGTGTGTGTGTGTGTGTGTGTGTGTGTGTGTGTGTGTGTGTATGTGCAGGAACCTGTGAAAGTCAGCTTGCAGGGGTTCCTTCCTTCCTTTGCATGGGACCTGGGGATTGAACTCAAGGTATAAGACTTGGTGGCAAGCAAGTGCCACCTCACTGGTCCAGCTTGTATGTGACAGAGCTAAAATTTTCCACCCCCCTTCCAGAAGAATCACAGCAAGCGTCTGCCCTGTGTCCAGGGACCGATTCACTGATGCTTCAGGCCATATTGCTATCACCAGCTGCGGTCAGGGGAGAAAATATAAACCTCTCGTACCTGTGATGTAATACTGTACAATTAGGCACATAATGTGGATTTTATGCTTTTCTCTGGAACATCTGGCATGCTGTACTTTCTAAAAACAAAGCTTGAATAGCCAGACCTCCTGTTGGATTTTAATATCAGTGTTCCTTTTCACATATCAGTTATCACACTTGCACCAGCTTTTGAAATACCACACTCTAACTATCACCTCTTGAGTGAGTGCAAATTCAGAGTGGCTGCCAGGAGGTGATGTGTTTGTGTTGTGTGGGGAGCTAATATCTACTCTAATCTAAATACCAAATGAATTTTAGATTGACATTCTAGCCCAGCATTAGTCTTGGCCCTTGGGAAAAATCATTGTTTATGAATTCTTTTCAGGTACTCAGAATTAAGAATCAATCTATTTAAACTTTGTTGCTTACATTACATTTGCATTTTTGAGATATTAGGGAAATGGGCATAGTTATTACATGTGTCCACAGGAAAAAAAACAGTTGGCAATTTAAAAAAAAAACCTTATAAATAAATTTTAAGACCTCAAGAATAAAAAAAAAAATGCTGTCTAAGGAAAAGAAAATCACTATCTAGAAATTCTTGTGAGCCAGAATATTTTTCACTAATAAAGTAGACATGAGAATATCTGCAAAAGAGAGTACCATTGCTTGCCCAGACAGCTTGCAGTAGAGTATTCTCATAAAAACAAACAAAAACAACCCCAAACCACCTGGGGTCAAACCAAAGAAGATAAAGAGAAAAACAAAGGACACAAAGTTAAAACTGAGAAGAAGAAGGAGAGAAAAGCTAAACACGGTTTGCATAAAGTGATAAAAATATGCTTTAACAGACATGTGGTTGACAATTGTCTGTGTTTGTTTATTGGCCAATACTAGGCAGTAGTCTAATTGTACTGATCATGTTGAAATTTTGAAAAAAGCAATTACGGAACTATAAATTACTAACATAAGATAAATGTATCACAAAGTTCAAAGAAAACTATTACCTTATGTAGCCAGTTGTCCACAACAACTTCTTCAGTTAGTGGGGGCAGGAAGAAATTTTCCTGACATATTTTAGCCCTACCTGAGTCTGGAGCATTAGACTTAGTGATCTGCAGCCCCTCTCTCTCTCTCTCTCTCTCTCTCTCTCTCTCTCTCTCTCTCTCTCTCTCTCTCTCTCTCTCTCCCTTTCTTACTTTCTTTCTTTCTTTTCTCTCAGGCTTTTTCAGAGACTCTTGGCTAGGGTCATTTTCTTGAATCTTTAGGCTCTTTTATTTGTGTGGTTGCCTACAACAAAATGGCTTCTGCAGTGGTTTCCATATTTAAACACCGAGTTCATGGATTTTATTATCAAATTGCACAGTATGTAGCTCTCTTTGTAAGAAAACTAAGTTTGTGACTTTTATGTTTTGGTACTTCTGCAGAACAACGGTTCCTGGGAAATATCAAGGAGCCATGGCCCCAGCACCACAATATGGACATGTTGGAAACAGATGGTACTGTGTACTTCCTTAAGTAGAAGGGCAGATGGGACAGGACTCAGGGACCAACCTTCCATGCTTTGAAGGGTTTGAATGACAGACAGGACAGGACGTTCTTTCTTCTCTAATTTATAGCATCACTGAGCTAAAGGAAAGGGAACTGGAGATCAACTATGTGAAGCATTGGTAGACAGACTTCCAGCAGCAAGACAGACTGAACACCACGAGAGATGTTCCTACTAACACACAGGAGGCACCGTGTAAAATATAGCAATACTATTCTAGGACAAACCAGAAAGACACATTAGGAATAGGAAACTTCTTCCTAGGTACAGAGTCAAGGGCTGTGACCATATACAGAGCATAAACATACAAACCAGGACATTGATTGCAGAAATATTGAGGATCGAACACAGGCTCGGGAAGAAAGGAGAGGCCTATAGCCTGCTGTACAGTAGAGTTGGGAGCCTAGAGGATCTGCTTCTTTCTTCAAGGACAGCCCTGGGAAGAGGTAAGAGACCTTATCTCTAGATAAAACAATAACCTTCCCAGGAGAAATCAAGACCTCGAGTCTAAATTTATGCTGCTGTGTGTGATTCACAAATAGAAATGAATATCTGAGTCTAAGCCAGTAAGATCTCTGGAGGATTCCATGAAGACAAATATAGGAACTCTTCAATCATATAGTATATAGCATGTACAAGATCTTTCTCGTAGGCTAAGTGTAATAAATTATAAACCCAGAGAGCTTGTAAGAGGTTGGCATGGACAGGAGACGTTAGTCAAAAACACTCCACAAATTTCAGATAGACAGGGGATTAAGTTCAGAAGGCCTATCATTAACATTGGGAAGTGTAGTTAATAGTTAAGTATCTTATACTTTAAATTTGAGATTTCGCGTATCCTCACCAAAAGCCAATGATGAAAATCCGAGACAAGGCATAAATCAACTTACTCAATAATTCCTTGATATATACATACTCCAAGACAGAACATTTTGCATTTTGAACCAATTAGAAATAATAATAAAAGGTATGCTCGCAATAAACTTGTAAGCTACCCAAGGGAATGGGGAAAACACAATACAAGAACTGACTCAAGAACCAGATAATCAAAAGGTTATAACGATGTGTGAGCATGCCGCAAGCCAACTGCGTGGGGGGAAATGAGAGATTGTTTTCTGCCTTATACTTTCTCCCAACTCATTGAATGTTAACAAATAACACATTTTATAGGAAGCTATGTGTGATGAAGTTTCTTATTTCTCTGTGTATTACATGCTGACTTTTGGGCATCTTTTCAGGTTTTTCTCAGTTGAAAAGACAGCACCAATGTGCCCCTTTCCCTGAGAATTCTGGCTTATCTAGAATGCTGTAGACAATTCTATTTTTTTAAATTATAAGTCTTAATTTTCATCTTCACCCAAGCCTTCCATCTTTTTTCTTTCTGCTCAGTATTCTAGATCCTTCCATGGAAGGAGTCAACGAAATCTTGGAAATAACAGTTTTCCCACTCAACACCCCACTTCCAAACCCTGAATATCATTTGTCTGAAAAAGAACGAAACAATTTGAATTATAAGATTATATTGCTGTTAGTCTAATACAATATCTTGATGTTGTAGCTAAGGCGTAAGGTGATTTATTAGTACTGGAGTCTGCACAGAGAGTGAAGTTACATTAGAAATCATATGTCTTCCCTGTATGTTTGCAGGAGCACAAATAACCATTCTTTTTCTTAAAAAAAGAAAACCAACTTAGAGCCTGGGGTTGGGGCAGGAGGTACTCAGCTCTCAGAAAAGGGAGGGACAGCGCTAACAAGGGGCTGCCTTCAAAGATGGTTGAAACCCAGGGAGATTTTCATCACAGAATTTTGGCTCTGGAAGGTCTTTGAAGATTTTTGGATTTTCACTTAACAGGTGGTCCTGCGCCTGCTGCTCTCTCTGCTGATCTGAAGCCACACAGCCCAGCATGGCTCCCACTGCCTGAGTTTCTGGAGGTAGGGCCCCAGGAGCTGCTCCGTTCCAACTTTTTTAAATTTATATCCAATAATTACTTTCCTTATGAGAGGCTTACAATCTCCCATCTCCTTTTCCCCACCCACTACCAACCAGCACTCTGGGGTTTGAGCATCAGTACCTGCCCCTCAATTAAATCAGAGAAACCTGAAAGGACGCACAGCGGGAATGCAAAACGTCCACTAGATGGCAGAATTGATTAAGCTGAACCGTGCGCCGCGCAGTGAGACCAGTGAACTCAGTACAGAATCAAGATGAGAGGACCAATAACCCTGTAAAAACTGGCGTCTCCTCGTTTCCCCCAGTGTGACTCCTGAGCGGCCCACCCGTGCTCTGAAATGCTCCGGGTCGCACCGTTGTTACAGTCCACAGAGGTGACACTAGAGAGTGACGTTATGGTGTCTGACAGCCTGTTATATTTTGTGACGCTGTCACTGGAGGCTAGAGTCGCCTCCAAAGGTCCTAGTTCAGGAAATCGTGACTTACAAAGTTCAGGTTGTCCATCCATATAGAAAGTCAGACACACTCTTTATGATGTCCCACGAGAAATACTGACAGCATCCCTCATTTAGAAAAATATTATTGTCTACCAACTCTCAATTCTCTATTGTTGCAATCTGGTCCGGGTTTGGTCCTAGCAATGGTTTTCCGTTGTGCCATGTTCACTGGGCATCTTTACAGAATACTTCAAGACTGGAACAGACACTATGAGAAAAAGAAAACATTTAATATTTCAAATTTTCTGTACCTTTTATTCTCCCAGTTTGTCCACTTAACATTTATCTGATTTATTTCACGCAGCAATTCGACTTTTCAACAGTCTTGTGCTGTTTAGAACACACACACATAGTACTTCTTTAACAAAAACCCTTTGTGTGACCAACTGGGATTCCCTATGACTATGCTTGGTACCAGAAACATGCCTTAATTACTTTATTCCAACGTTGCACAACACACAGCAAGCACCCAAATGCTGGTACCAATTCCCTTCATTAGGGAAGACGCCAAGGCTCAAAATAGTTAGCATCTTAAGCAGATCACAGTAACTATAAAGTTGAATAGGAAGCTTCTTCAGTCTTTCATTTGAAGTTTCCTTATTGAACAACATGTTTTTATTTTCTTAGTTGGATTTGAACATTATAAACACTGTGCCTATATTAAATGATTGCATATATAATATATTACATATTTTAATGATTGCAAATATAATATATATTGCCCACTTGTATTAATGATTGCCACTTATATATATTATCCTTGTAATTTGTGAGCAAACAGTCTATACATAGACTAGAAGTGAGAAAACCATATACACAATGAGTTAGGCAGTAATTGATTGTGATTAGAACAGAACTCATTTTTCCCCCAGGTGAACATGAATTGATGGATTAGAGCATCTTATATATACAAAGCTGCAGAATGGGGCCAAAATGAATGAAGATTTTCGAATTTGCAGCCACATCAGCTGTTGCTCTTTTTGTTTCTGTCTGCGGCAGAGCTACTGAACAATAACATTAGTTTACATCTTATATGTTCTCCATAATGATGACCTAGAAGCTAAAACGCTGTTTCTGTTTTTTTCCTTCAAGTCATTACAGACTCAGAGAACAGCATCAAAGGATATGAGATGGTCCCATGGACGACTCTTCATCCAGCTTTCCTTGTCACTTAAAATGGCACCCTGGTCAAAGACTATATTGCTAGTCCTATTCTTCGGTTACATCTACTGATTTTTCCACCAGCTCCCTTCTCCGTTCTGGATATAGTGTGGCACCTGATGACAAATGAGACCCAACTACAGGTACCCTCCCTTTCTCCTCTTGTCTAACTAGTGCTGAAATGTGTAGAGGTGGAACATTCTCCTCCCTTCCCATTTGCCTCGACATCAATAACCCTAAAACCCAGGGGTTTCACGCAGATGCCACTGATAATGAGCCTGTGCAGTACTAAGTCTGAGCTCTTCATGTGGGTAGGATCTGGCTTAGCCTGGGACTTTCTTATGGGAAGCTGGGCGCACTACCCATGGAGTTAAATATCAGAGCTTTCGGGTAGACTTGGATAGCTACGACAGCCATTAGCTTCGCTCAGCTAGGTGCTTCCTAATGAAGCATCCAATCAGAACGCATCTCCAATTTGGAATTTCTGCTCAGCCAATAGATTTCTTCGGAAAACTTTTTGTTTTATTTTGTAAAAATCTCTGATAAAAATCCTCTCCTGCCTTTGTCTACAGGAGCAATGTTCTGAGTTTTTCCAAGTTGATGAGCCCATATTTCCTTTGTACTCAATGCCAGCCCTTTTTTTCCTTAAAGTTTAGTTATCAATCTCTTTAACTCACCTCAAATGTCCCTGAATCTCTTCTTGCTTATGTATTCCAGAAATAAATCATTTTTTATTTCATTTGTTTTAAAACACAGACAAACAAAAAATTTGCCAAGCATATAGCTATTAAGCAGACTTCCCTGGGTTTTTTAAATACCCCTTTGAACACGGATACATTTCATTTGGTTTTGGTCTGTCCCACAGGCAAGTTACCACCCCAAGACTATTAAAGAGGTCTCTGTATTATAGTGTCTTTGCTTTGTAAAATACAAGTGTTCTCGATTTTGTTCTGTTTCCCCCACAACATCCCCAGCATTGCCCGTTATTCAGAATAAACACAAAAGGTGGTACAACTCTCTATAGTCAGACAAAATAATGGTTAGCTTACAGCAAACAAGAATTTTAATGTAGATTTCTAAACAAGTATTTTATGGTAAGTGCCCAAAAGGGATCATAGCAACAAGTTCACCTTTAATTCCATGTTTAACAGGAGGGATCCCTACATGCTAACAATCACTTATAAACAATATACTCAAAACAGTCACTTTGGTGAAATGAAGAGGTTACATTTTTATTATTATAATTTCCGGTATAACTAATGAGGCTCCCCATACATGATTGAAAAATAACTTTCTAGTTTCTTAGCTGTCAGCTCTGCGCTTGGGTTATGCCCATGACAGTCACGCAAATAGGAAGCTTATATTAAAGCCAGAATCAAAGGCAGCAGGAGAGGGAATCAGGCTACATTAATGAACCATTGAAGCCTCTCTCCAGCACGGATGAACACTAAATTACCGGTTAGATCTCTGGTGATTTCCCACTTGGGAGATGAGAAGAAAATGCACATTCAGAGCTCTAGCAAAGCCTTAGTAACTTGCCAGCCTAACACAGTGGCTGAAAGATTATTTTAGACATGATCTTGATAGAACTACTGACAATATTCCCTCCAAACATTTGATTCTGCCCCTTGAAAGGGCTGGTGACATCGTACAGAAACATCAGTGTCCAACAGACCTGCCAACAGATACATTATCAACGACTTCGGTTGCAGTTAATAGGGACTCCTTTATGGCTTCCGGTAGGGAAGAGAGCAAAGTGACATAAAAGTATTAGTCTTTTCTCAAATTGACAAGGAAGCCATGTTGGTTGCTCTCTTACTTCCTTGTAAATAGCTACACTGCAGCTCCGCTGTTCCTTACACACACTGAGTAACTGGATGGATCTACTGAGGTAGATATGCCACAAGTTAGGCTTTGTAACAGAGATGTATTGTTTTGTCTTTCAAAGAGAAGTTGTGCTTAATGTTAAATTAAGTTGCCAGCACATTACTGTAAATCTATCTGCTGCTTCTTTAGATATATATGTTGTCATTAACCACATAATTAGCAAATTTTCTTGATTGCCTTCCATGTAGGGCACCAGGGGAGTTGGAGCTTAGCAAAGCTCATAACTCATAACTTTGAGGAGTTAGTTGAGGAGGGAAAGAAATGGGTGAGATTGAGAGACATAAACATGCAAGAATCAAAAGACACCACCTTTACTAGAGTGGAAACTGACTTCTGAGTATTAGAGAGTTTGACAGAAGCAGAATAGTAATTCTAAGAGATAAACAGTGAGAACAGAGTCCTGGAGTCACACAACTCTAATGCAGATATTGGGAATAGTATCAGACCATTTTATGTGGCAGCGTGGGGATACAACTTCCAAAAAGAGCATGAGTCTCAGGTGTTCTGCCAAAACACCGGGAAGATATTTACAGGCCTCTAGTTTATAGATGGGTTGTTTAGAACACTATCTTAGGAGATCAATTTCCAAATAAACATGATTAGGCAGATACTAAAGAAATTAGGTAGAATGAACGATGCATTGGAATTATGGTTGCAGAAAGCCACTTAGTACCTAATTGGATTTTCATAATCACTTCGTTGGTGGACTTCAGAGTAATGTGTCTGCTCTAAATGCCTAGGACTTGAGAAATACTGACACAGCAGGTCCACACTGAAAGCGAGAACATAGATGGTAAGGGTGAGAGTAGACGTAAGTGAAAGAATCCAGAAACTGCTCTTCAGCTTCACACATAAAAATGCAACCTGTGACATAAAGGACATCTCAATAGGCACTCCACAGGCATTATTAGCATTGTGATGGTTTGTATATGCTCGGCCCAGGGAGTGGCACTATTAGAAGGTGTGACCCTGTTGGAGTTGGTGTGGCCTTGTTGGAGTAGGTGTGTCACTGTGGGTGTGGGCTTTAAGACCCTCATCCTAGCTGCCTGGAAGCCATTCTTCCACTAGCAGCCTTCAGATAAAGATGTAGAATTCTCTGTTCTGCCTGCATCATGCCTGCCTGGATGCTGCCATGCTCCTACCTTGATGATGATAGATTGAACTTCTGAACCTGTAAGCCAGCCCCAATTAAATACTGTCCTTTATAAGACTTGTTTTGGTCATGGTGTCTGTTCACAGTAGTAAAACCCTAACTAAGACACTGATAAACAGATGAATTGTGTACAAAGGATTTTAGTTCATAGCTATCTAATTGGGGGTTGCACAAAGTACCACAGTTGTTAGTTAATCTGTTATGGTTTGGGTGGCAAGTATTCTCAGAAAGCTCCCCCATGTACAGTGCTGTTATCCATGTATACAGCTATGTTCCAAGGTAGAGCATTTCAGAGAGATTTGGAGCATAAAGATTCTAACCACATAAACAGAACACATCCACTTATCAGATTTATAGATTAATGATCAGTTCAGAGATGGCAGAAACTTCAGGAGGTGGAACCCAAGTGGAGTCAGTGGGTTATGGGAGGTGTGACACTGAAGTGTGTTTTCTTCTATAATTTTGTTGAACATATTTACTGGGCCTTTTAGTTGGGAGTCTTCACTCTCATCTGCATCTATTATACTTAGGTTTGTGTTTTGGATTTCCTGGATGTTTTGAGTTAGGAGCTTTTTTATTTTTTTATTTTCTCTGCCCCTGAGATTCTCTCTTCTATCTCTTTTATTCTGTTGGTGATGCTGGCATCTATCAACTCCTGATCTCTTTTCTCAGCTTTCTATTTCCAGGGTTGTCTCCCTTTGTGATTTTTTTATTGTTTCTATTTCCATTTTCAGATCCTGGGTAGTTTTGTTCAATTCCTTCACATGTTTGGTTGTATTTTCCTGTAATTCATTAAGGAATTTTTGTGTTTCCTCTTTAAGGTTTTCCACCTGTTTACTTGTGTTGTCCTGTATTTCCTCAAGGGAGTTATTTATGTCCTTCTTAAAGTCCTCTATCATCGTCATATGATATCATTTAAAATCAGAATCTTGCTTTTCTGGTATGTTGGGTTATCTAGGACTTGCTATAGTGGGAGAACTAGATTCTGATGAGGCCAAGCTTAGGTTCTTGCGCTTGCCTCTTCCCATTTCTGGTGTTAGTTGGGCTTGCTGTCTCTGACTGGAGCCTGTTCCTCCTGTGAGCCTTCGATCATAGGTGTGTCAGCACTCCTGGGAGACCAGCTCTCTCCAGGAGATATTTTGGTATGGAAATCTGGGCCACAGAGTTAACTCTGGGGCATAGATGGAGACCAGAAGGATCCTGTCACCAGCTGCTCCAAGGCTCTTCTGCCCTGTGGTCTCTGGCAGGTCCCTCTTTGGCCAGTTATTGGAGCAAAAGTGTTGGTGTCACCTGTGAACTTAGGTGTGACAGCACTTCGGGGAGACCAGCTCTTTCCAGGCAGGATCTGGTTATCAATTGCTGTGCCATAGGGTTAACTCCAGGGTGCAGATGGAGACCGGAAGGCTGTATTTTTATTTCCAATACTCAATTTCTACATCCTTTGGTGCTTTCTAATTATTTTTATTTTTGCTAGTTTATCTTTTGAGAAGCATATCTTTCTTCCTGAATCTTTGTTTTTATGCAACCAGGGTTTCCCAGGGTGCCCCAAACTCATGATCCCTTTTCTCTGTCTTATGAACACAATGGTTTTGGCAATTTTTAAATAAAGATTTATTATTATTATTATTATTATTATTATTATTATTATTATTATTGTTGTTGTTGTTATTTTGAGAGCATTCTACTATGTAACCATGGCTAGCCTGGAACTCACTATGTATACATATACAAATGTATATGTACATGTATATGTGTATGTATATGTATATGTATGTGTATGTGTATGTGTATATGTACATGTACATGTACATGTACATGTGTATGTGTATGTGTATATGTATATGTATATGTATATGTATATGTATATGTATATGTATATGTATAGTCTCAAGCTCACAGTAATCAGCCTGCCTTCATCTTTCAAACACTGAGATTAAAGATATGTGACAATACACTTGGTTATATTTAATTCTGCTTATGTGTATGTGTCTTTGTGTTGTATGTATGGATGAATCCAACTACCCATAGAGTAGTTGTGAGTCATCTGATATGAGTGCTAGGAACCAAACTTGGGCCATCTGCAAGAAAAGCATTGACTTCTCAATGCCGAGCCTCCAGCAACTGTTTTGAAAAGTCTTTATAAAAAATATGTTCTGTGTGACAAGATTTTATTCAAATACACAAATCACTTACTTCTTACAATCACTTTGATATTGACATGGTTAATGCTAGTAGTAAAAAATGTGTGTGTGTGTGTGTGTATGTGTGTGTGTGTGTGTGTGTACACAATGGGGAGATATGAAGGAAGAAAGAATCATAGAACTAAACTATTTGAGGATCAAGCAAATTTTCTCTGTAAGTAAGAGGTCCATTAAAATTAAGACATTTTATCACCCCCACATAGAAAAACCCATCATGGATGCAAAATTTCAATCCATTATTTTAGGACTTAACTTCTTGAAGTACTTTTCCAGTGCACTTGCAATATTCTCACATATCTATTAGCAAGAGGAGGGGGGAAAAACCAGGGTTTTCTCCATGTAAAATAGCAGTGCCAGAGCAGACACCACGGCATATCTTTGTATATCCAAGTGAAAATTGGCCAGGTTTCAGTAAACACTTGTGAATGGACCATAACCCTTAAGACGTCACAGTTTCCGATACATTCCTTTAGCGAATAAGGAGAATAAAAGAGAAAGGCTTCTTGCTTTTAAGAATCAACTGCTAGGATATCCTAGTGTTGGTCAAGGACCCAACAATTCAGTTTCCTAACAAGTTCCCCGATGACGTTGGTCTGTGGAAATTGAATCCACAGACTGAGCCTATCTATGTATAAAGAAAGCAATAGGAGGCAAAGTCAAGCTTTCCTTTGTTCCCTTCATGGACAAACATAACACAGTCTACCCTCAAAAAAAAAAAAAAAAAAACAAACCTCTCATTGCAGTGAATAGAAGTTGAATGTGAAGCCTCATGGCTGCCCACGATGTTAAAAGTAAGGGTCAGCTGAGGGCCCAGCCTGATTCAAGATATTTACATCACTTCCTCAAGGCTCAGAGAACATTATGGAAGAGGAGGCAGAAAAAAATTAAGTGCCGGCAGCTAAGGAGACAGGCTGAAGAACATCATCTACGCAAGGTACAACCATGGTAACCATGGACTCACAACAGCTGTACCTTCTGATTGGCTCTAAAACCACACAAGTTGGGCCCACACAATCATAGAATATGGGTGGGGAAAGTGCTCAGAGAAGCCAATTACTTACGGCTGCTATCTTGGCAAATAACAGATGCTGGGAGAAATAGATGTACGGTATCGAGATGTTTGCCCAAGGGTGAGCTCACTAGACTCTAACAAGTTAGTTCCAAACTTAGGGTCACACAGACATTCCAGAAGAATGTCTGGAGGACACAAGAGAAAATAAACACTAGTAAAAATGGCGAAGAGATTTGTAAGGGAGTAGAGGGCTGGTCTCGAGAGGAGGAAATGAGAAAGAGGTAAGGCTCAACAACTTGCATAAAGTTGGAAGTATAGGAATCTGACTATTCAGGTCACTTAACTCTCATTGTCTATTAATTTTAGTTTATGAAAGTATGACAAAACATTTTTACAGTACGATGGACTGAATACAATGGTGCTAGGAACGCTTCTAAGTGCACACATTAATTCATTAAATTGACTAAAGCAACTTTGTTTCATCATGAGTCCATATTCAGGCTTTTGGTCGGCTGGCATGTACCAGAGATTCTAGTCATCCACCAAGTTGGGAATGTGAGAGGCAGGGCTCGCTGTGTTATGTTATGTGGATAGTATTTGCATGATTTGTTCCATATCCCCAGTGGTCTGAGCGGTCTAGGCTTTCAGTACACACAGAAGGACAGAAAATACATCATTTTGACTCTATTGCATGGTCAGCATCAGCTACAGACAGACCTGCAATCTGACTTCTCTGAAGGTTGAGTTTATGTACCTGCCTGCTCTAGAGAAACCCTACACCTGCTTGGAAGATTCCTAAAGGTGATGAAGAGCTTGAACCTCCAAGAGAATTCCCACATTGCAATGTGATCCGTGATGCTACACATGCGGAGTATAAACTGAAAAATGAGACCAGGTACTAGACTAAACGTTAGGAAGAACCGGAGACAGATGCTGGAAGCTTGTAACCTGTTATCTTCACCCAGCCACTCGGCAGTTTTTCTTAGTTTAAGAGAAACTCGAGCTAAAGGTTTGACCAGAATGTAAAACAGACAAGCGGGCCAAAGAAGATAGAATGGAAATTATATTAAGTGAGTTAAAATATGCATTGGACCTCGGGATGCAAGAAAATATCTCAGCGAGGTAAAGGTGTAATATTTAAATGAATACAATTAGAGCAAACAGCAGCAAAGGACATTGCTGGATCTTTGACTGGACAGAAGATTATACATTAAGATGAATCAATACAACATTTATTTGTGAAGAGAGGAAATGGGAAGGGCTGGAGGAAAGCATAGATTGATTCTCTTAAAGTCTAGAATGAAAATCAAAATGCTTAACTGGGAAGCTACAATCCAAAAGCCACAGAAGAACACATTGACAATTTTATTACATAAAATTAAAAATATTTCCAAGATAAGAACAGAACTGAATAGAAAAAAAAAAAAAAACGTTCTGTGCAAAGTTAAAAGACAAATGTCAAATTAAGAAAACATATCAATATCACATTTCAGACAAAAGAATTATTCTGCAGAAGGTGGAAATAGCAAGGAGACCTTAGGCTGAAATAGGCTATTAATCCAACAGAACAAATGGGCAGTTCAAAGAAAAAGAAATATGACTGGCATTTAAAATGTGAAAAGAAACGGCAATCTAAGGGGAGAAACGTGAGTGGAAGCCAGACACCTCTCACACATCTCACACTGACCGAGGGTGGGAAATTACTCCCGTTCTGTGTTGACCAGACCACCAAGTAGCATTGTTATCCATTCCCGCAGAGTGTACAGGGAGGTACTACTCTTGAGAAGAAATCAGGTCACAGGGATCACAACCACAGACACATTTCTTTTAAACCCCGTGACCCTGGCTCTGAGAATCTACACTGTAGCTACTCTGCATCAAAGAATCAATTGCAAGGCAAATCACCATGAGATTCTTATGATAGAGACAAGAAGCAAGTGTGATTGTCAGGACTGTGCTCTGGCCACATCTTATTGGAATAAGATGTCTGTTGGCTTATGGTGGATTTACGTTCTGAAAAGCCCAATGTAAATTAAAAAAACTTGTAAGTGTAGAATACATTTATACCCTTTACTCACCGAGCATCCCATCTGCCAACAGACGACACTGAAGTATCAATTTCCCCTCCTGACTCTGTGACTGAGAGTGACTCATTGCTTCACAGCACCTGGGGAGAACATTACACCAAAGAGCACTAATTTTAGAAACAATCAGGGTTCAAAACTGGGTGAATACGTTCCATTGCGTAAGTCTGGCTTTCGCTTCATTCGGTAGCTGAAGATGTTGAACAATTGTTCGGAGCAGCATCCATTATAAAAATCATAAGGAGAAGGTAAGGGTTCCTCTGTATATGTAATGAAAGTGATGTGCAGATTCAGTGGTATGTGAAAGCAAGGTCAGGCGACAAGCATGTCACACACAAAAAGAGAGAAAAGCACATACTGTATTAACATAGGCAGGAAAAGCCTTCTGGATCTGAGAAGAACTTATTTCTGGGGAGATGAGGGGCAGCAATGACAATCATGGAGCCTTAGTACCTGCTAAAAATTAATCTGTTGGATTAATATGACTGAAGTACATTGTTGGGATTATAAAATCATTAATGAAAATTGTTATTGAAATAAAACAGACGAAAATATAAAAGAAGCTTTAAGTGCTTTAGAGTTGCACATTAGCCTGATTCTATTTAAAATGAAGAAATCTTGAAGAGAGCCTAGTGCCATATACTTATGCTTTGAGTGTGACGTAATGGACTAAGCAAGTGAATTATTGGCACACAATTGTCAAGAGTATTTTGCACGTATGTGGTAAGTTTGTTTTATAGGGTTATTTTTAGACACATTTTAAACATATCCCATAAAGCTTCCTGAGCTGACAGATCACTTTGTTTTTAGGCATTGGAAGATACAGAATTGGACTTCTTCCAAAGCCCAAGAGGAGGCTGAGAGCGATGAAGATCAAGGAACCCTTCAGATTAAAGCCATGATTCCATGTATTGATTTGTCTGCATATACCTTGAGCTGACTGTAAGAAGGCCGATGCTAGCTAGATGCACCAAGAAGTACCTGCTGAAGAGTAAGGAATTCCATGATATAAATATCCAAACACACAAATAGCATATAGAACATACCGTTCCACACTCAAAACATTTTTAGAAATCAGAAATGACAAGGCAATGCTGTCCATACCTATACATTTTCTGTTTTCAAGAATAAAACAATCTAAAATCCCTTTGTGTTTATTTTTGCCTACTCTGGACCTCTTTACGAGTGAGAGTCAGGCTACCAAATACAGGTTTAACTGGAGGGGCACAATGGGTGCATGGGTTCAAATCCAGACTCTGCCACTTAACTACTGAGGGGGTCAGAGAGGGGGATGCCTTCAAACAGCGCAGTCCAACATCTAGTGAAGAGACATTTCATGTTAACGTAAAAAGAGCTCACTTCCTTCTGTCAAAACAAAACAAAAAACAAAACAAACAAAAAACAAACCAAAATAAAAATTCCAAATGCCTAAAGTAGTGGCATTTCTCAGGTGGCAGTGATTGCCTAGTGATGAACCACAGGATTGTACACATGAAAATATCTTTCAAGATCTCATCGAGAAACAACCTGCTGGCATGAAAAAAGAGGAGGCGCTGGTCTGCCCCCTCCATAAGCATCAGCATCCTTCCCCTCTTCTAGTGGAACCTTTACCTTGGTAGCTGCTGCACAGTCAACATGAGCATGAATGTCGTTAAATTCAGGAAACTTATAATACCTGTCACTGTCACGGGTGACACCAAGTTCCTTTTGCAGGTTCTTGGTCTCACTGATGAGATTTTTTTTTTCTACTTAAAATGTTCTTTTATTAAATTATTTATTTATTTACATTCCCAAAGTTGCTTCCCTTCCTGGTTTCTTTCCCTCCCTGCCTCAGAAAGGGTGCTTCCCCATTGGCCTACCCATCCCCCTTCAGCCTCACCAAGATTAAAGTCACACTCTCTCACTGAGGCCAGACAAGCAGTCTCCTTCTACACATGTGTCTGGGGGGCCCCCAGAGCAGCCCATGTATGCTCCTCGGTTTTTGCCTTAGCCTCTGGGAGTTCTGAGGTCTCTGGGCTGATTGACAGCATTGTTCTTCCTATGTGGTTGCAATCCCCCTTAGCTCCTTCACTCGTTCCTCTAACTCTTCCATATGGGTCCTGGACCTCAATCCAATGGTTAGTTTAAAGTGTCTGCATTTGTCTTAATCATTGCTGGTAGAGCCTCTCAGAGGACAGCCATGCCAGGCTCCTGTCTACAAGCACAACACTTAAACAATTCTGAGGCTCTAATGCATGAGCACACTATTCACATTCCTCACCCCTTCCCCTCCAACTCCTCCCATGTCCCCCAACTCCCTCAAGAAATTCACGACCTTTCCCTTTTCAAGTACTATCGTTATATTAATAAAACAATTTGAAAACTAACTCAGGAATTTGAGGATGATCTTACATATATCAGTAAGTGGCAGGAAGCAAGAGGGCAGGCAGGCTTGAGGTTTTAGAATCTCCTGGGAAGAAGGAAGACGGAAAGAAAAGAGCTGTACATTGTGCCTAATGTACAAACCGATGCTCTTTGGAGGACAAAGTGAGCTCTCTGGGTACACAGGGTATAAACAGAAAGAAGTGAAGCCATTGGTCCTTGGAGGCTTCACTGACGAAAACACGAACTCGAGTCTCTCCCAGGGGGTGACCTGGACTTTCCTATGAATACAATGCTACTCTCTGGGCCAAGCGAGAAGGAAATAGTTCATCTGTTTAATTATTTGCTATAACTTCATATTCAGCCAAGAGTTGCTCTGTGTGGCATAGAGTATTTGAGGCAGGAAAGAGCAACCAATCACATTGATGGCTACCAGTTTACCTGTTTGCTTTGTTCCTGAAAGAAGCCGTTGAGAGCATTTATTGCTATTAGTTTATTTACTTATTATTTTATGGACTTATATGTAGTTAGTGGATTTGGGGGCCAGGAAAAAGAGCTCATGCACATTTCCTATCATCGGTTCATGCTAACTTTGCTGCCAGTTTAAAGATTCTTCTACCATTTTCATGCACATGCATGAAATGAGTTCAAGCAGCCTGTACATTTTTATCACTCACTGACTGGTCCGTGCTACTTTATTTTTAACCAACAAGCAAACTAAACGAAACAACTTGACGCTGGTTTACAAACTTAGAAACGTCCTAACATAGGGTTTAACATGCAGCATTTGTAAAACAAATATAAAATTCTTTATATACAGAGGTATTACCGACCACTGGCCACACTTTTTGTCTCAAAGGAAGCTGGTGTGGTAATGAATATGTCTCAGATGGTGTCTGGGAAGCCGATGCCTACAAAAATCCTTCCATTTTCTTTCTTCTTACCTGGCGTTTTCCCCATCTCTACTTTAAATTTAGGATGTGTGCTTGAAGGTGACCAAACAACAGAGCTTAATCTTTGCTTACCATTGGACAAGTGATCAAGACAGGAATGTGCCCAGAACTTCAAGGAAAGACCTCATTGCTGAAGCCATCACACTTAGGATTCAGAACTTGGAGGAACTGAGCAGGGGCATGGGAGCCTCCTCCCTGAGCACGGGAGCCTCCTCTCTGAGCATGGGCTCTCAGTATCCGAAGTTGCTATGTTGTCAAGGGAGAAAAACCATCGATAGTCCTACCTGGATAATAAGACTATGGATCACAGCAAGAACTGGCATGGTATCTCCAAGGGTGAACAGATGTCTAATTGGCCCTCAGGCCTACTCAAAAGAAAGAAATTCATGTACAGTACTTTAAAGATAGCCAACTACTTATGGTAGGCAATATCACGAATTCTTAGCGGGGAACATAACCACATTCCTAAATCAGTATTATTCCTGCACATTTTTAAAAATATACTCCTTTTACTCATTGCTAAAGGTAGCTCCTGCTCCTCACCAAGGAAGATTATTTCATAGACAAAGGAGATCATTGCAGCAATCCATATCTGGACAAGAAGCACTGAGCAACCGCCTGTGCACAGCTCTAATTGATTTGGCTACCACACAACTCCCGCGCTTAAGGCTCAGGGGAAGTCACAGAACAGGGCTGAGAATATTGTCAGACCAGAAGACCAGGACATCTGCTTCAATATTTTGTTTTCTATATGCGATAGGGTGTTGCGGTAAATATTAAAGAGATGGCTTAGCCTCTTGTCAGCCCCTGCGGTCTCACTCTGCGGATACCGCTTCAGTGTGCAGCTGAAAACAAGGACTGTCATAGGGTCGGCAAGCCGTCCTCTCCACAACGTTCCTTTCCCAGGAAGATCACTGCACCCACCCTGTTGCTTCTGTCCAGGTGGATACGACCACCCTGGTGTGTTCCTTTCCTCCACCGCATGGCAGAGACATGACTCCAATGCCCAATAGCTTATCAAGCAGGCTTATATATTAAATTCTTAACCCACAAACCCTCTACACAATAAGCTTACAACCAATGGATAAAGATACAAACTGCCCTTCTATATGAGATAAAAAGACCCATAGAAACCCTTAGAAATAATAACAACCCCATCGAGTTAGAGATGTACCGAGAGAAACATACACATCTGCCTCCATCTCTGTTCCTCCTGGAATATCCTTCTCCTCTACTCCTTTTCTGCCTTCCTAGACCTTTTCCCAGCCATCTCTCTCCTGCCCAATCATGTATTGCCTTAACATAAATCTACAGCAGGCTGGCTGCATCCATAAACCCTCAGTACAGTTGTTTAAACAATATCTACACAGTGGCAGCATCATTTGACATTGCCAACACAGATGGTAAAAATCTCAGGTCCAGCCCTAGATGACCAGTTATAGGACATCACTGGCTGTGTGACCACATCATAGCATTTGGCAAATAAACCTGTTGGTTGAGGGCCTAGTTGTACCTCAGAAGAAGAAAAAGGAAATGTCTCAGGTGAAGCAAGAAATGTGTGAGTGGAGAAAATACTTTATGTCTGAAGTCTGGAAATATCCTAGGGTTGTGGGAACACAGAAAATGAGAAATGAAAAGGGAAGTTAGAACAGAGGTTAGTTGTAGGCATATCGTGAAATTCTGCGCACCCCAGGTGAGAACTTGGCTGATAAACTCTATTGAACAGTTTGAACATCTGAAAACCACATGCAGATGACATGATTGATAAACATAGAACTCCAGGCCAGGAGTCTATGCGAGACCCAAAGCTTGAATACAAATACTAGAACTAAAGAGGTAGAATAAGAAATATGGTGAAAAATAATTCTTCGAATGTTATCTCATTGTAATAAACAAAATTTTAAGTGATGGCAAAAATTGTTTTGTTTATTCAGCACACAGATGCTAAATAAATATTGGGTATAAAGTTTAACTAATGTCTAAGAATGGCATTTAGTCTTCTTTTTTTAAAAGATGTAATAGTTAATATTTTATTTTTAATTTTTCTTTTGTTTTAGTGTTCATAGATGCATAAAATGAAATCTGATATGTACTTATTGCCTACCCCTCCAACTGTCACCATACCTGCTCCCAGAATGCTTTCTTTCAATTTTTTTGATAACATATGAAGTCTAGTTAATGCTGCCCGTATGTTCATGGAGATGGGGCTAACCCTAGGAGCAAACTACCAGTGACCTTATCCTTAATAAAGAGTGATTTTATCTCCCTGTCTTAGTCAGGGTTTCTATTCCTGCACAACATCACGATCAAGAAGGAAGTTGGGGAGGAAAAGGTTTATTCAGCTTACACTTCCATATTGCTGTGTATCCCCCCCCCCCCAAAAGGCCAGGACTAGAACTTAAGCAGGTCAGGAAGCAGGAGCTGATGCAGAGGCCATGGATGGATGTTGCTTACTGGCTTGCTTCTCCTGGCTTGCTCAACTTGCTTTCTTGTGGAACCCTGGCCTACCAGCCTAGGGATGGCACCACCCACAATGATCTGGCCCCCAACCTCCACCTACATCACTAGTTGAGAAAATGCCTTACAGCTGGATCTCATGGAGGCATTTCCTCAACTGAGGCTCCTTTCTCTGTGATAACTCCAGCTTGTGTCAAGTTGACAGAAAACCAGCCCATGCACTTCCTTAGCAACTATCAGTTTCCAATAGTTTCTCAGTAAGGGGCTTGGGAACTGGAGTCACCTCTTCGAAGCTGGGATTTTGCCTGGCTTGGTTAAGTGTAGGTGGTTAGGTGACCACAGCTGCTATGGAATCTTTACCATAACAGCCATGTTTCCAGTGCCAGCAGGGTACTTCCAGGGCTTGCTGTTGCCACATTGTAGATACCGTTAATACAATACCAAAATGTAGACAATGCCAAAGATTTTAATAAGTAGAGGTGAGCAATCTTTATCTCCCAATGATACCTAATAAATCCCAGTATGTTTCTTTTCCATTTATATGCCTATTTTGGTGATATTCCTGTCTAGATTTTTCCCTATATTTAAATTAATTTATGTCACTGAATTTTCAGAGATTCATATATTTTAGCTATAAGTGCCCTATTCAATATGCCTTAAATAACCATTTCCACTAAATCTTTGGCTTGTCTTTTCATTTTCCTGGCAATATCTCAAGCTATTATGTTTTTAAATGCTATCTCTACTTGTACTCTGGTTCATTCCTTCTGTCCTGACCCTTTAAAAAAGAAAATCAGTTAATGAGAAAAATAAAAGCTTTTATTGGATGGACATTTAAAATGATATTCATGAATATTACAGAAAATAGCATTTTTTTTATCATGTCACAGTTTTATCTCCAATTTGAGCCATAGTCATTACAATAAGCCTAGATTCACAGATATTCTCTATCATATATTTAATTTGGAAGAACTTTAAATCTTTGAGAAATGACAAAGGAAACTGACACTTCTATGAAATTGGACATCAATCTGCCTGCCTGGGCTTTCGAAGCACAGTAAAATAGCTATTTCAAATAGTAAGCTGTCTGTTTTATTTATTGATCTACAACTAGAAATAGGGCTATAGTAAAATGCTCTCTCTGTATCTCTTTCACTGTATGAAAACAGGGTTACAGATCAATTGATTTACCATCACCATTGATTCGATACCTTTTCTACTATCTCTACGGTGACATGAGACATACAGTCATATAGATCTTTCATTAGGAAAGTCATTGAAAAGCTAAGGTTCATTGCATGCTTAAATGCTTTCAGCTTACTCATTAGGTCATTAACCAGCCATTAATATTGCTTAACCTCAAATCTTACAGATAAAATAAGTTACACTTTATCTGCTAAGCGCACCTTTGAAAAGTGAACAATTACATGATTTTGCTGCAATTTGACTTAAATGGTCATAGCCATGAGAAAGACTGCAGGTAGCCAAGTTATTTGTCCTAATAAAATTTATATGTGTACCTTCAAAGAATGGATGATAACACAGACCAACACAAAGAATTTGTTATCTGATACAACTTAAAATTGCTCTGTCCCTTTGCAACTCACTGTAATATATTCTGAATGGTATCACTCCTATCAAGAACAATCTTTAAGAAAATTTACATTTGAACCAATAACAATAAAAATCCAAAAAATGACAGCTTTGCAGAGAGGAGTTAATTATATTAAAACATGAACATCTTGGCATTTAGTTTTAAATTTAAATGCTTGAAAATTCATATACAGTATGTAATGATTCTGTTTTCTGTGAAACAAAACCTAAGACATTTGAATGTGTCTTATTATCAACCGTGTAAGCAAAAATTTAGACATCTTATAAAGCATCAAGTATGTGATAACTCCATCCAATTATTTACATCCCCACATTGTTAATATCCCCTGGAAGCAACTATAATATGCACATGAGTGCTTGCATACAAGTCTTTATGAGACATGTGTCAAGAAGCATTCTACCCAGAAAATTCAACTGCAAAACCAGAACCAATCGGTTCTGTTAAATGTAGAATGAAGCAAGCAGTTGAACACAAACCTATAACTTTGAAACACCATTGAAGGAGGAGACCAGAGTAGAATGTGTGATTAGGGAAAACTCTAACTAGAGCTCTCAGTTTGTATTCAAGATCATCAGAACCACAAGAGACACTGCATAGAAAGTAAATAGGTGTAAATGACCCTCAACAGAGAATTCACAAAGGGAAAATTGATGTATATATCTAGTGTCTATATAAATCCTGTCCCACAGCACCAGTTTGGTCAAATCACAGCTGACTGCCCTCTGTGTTTCATTTTTCTTTTCACTTAAACCTTTAGAGTTTTTACGCCCAGCAAAATTAAGCACTGGACTGTATGACGTCATGCTGATGAATGAAAGCTGGTATAATATCATTGTAAGCAGTTTACAAAAATATTTTATAGACTCAAATCAACCTAAAGGGACAACCCCATAAGACCTACAACATTCAATTACAGTTTGCATTTATTAAAATCCTTTATAATGGCTCAGTCTTTCTTCAGAGGAATCTTATAAGCAGGTACGAGTGAAAAACAGGGAGCCAGTGCCTTGGGCTATACCTTTCGGGGGCATTTTAATTAGTTTCAGTGTGCAATAAGGACACTGACACACGTCCATCGAACCATGCACATATCCCTTTGTTGAAAATGCATCCTATACTGAGAGACATTGAAGAGGGTGACATGAAGAGTTAAGTATCTGTGCACTGGGATGTGAAAGGACAGGGTGTATGGACAGGTGACTTTCGAGTGTCACTAGGCCATGTACTTGCTGTGTCTGCATCAACCCACACTTTTGTACCTTATGCAGAAGTGTGAGGGCAACGAGCTGTTTTTAAATGTACACACACACACACACACACACACACACACACACACACACACACACTCACAGTCACACACATACTCACACACAGAGAAACACACACACACTCATACACACAGACACACACACACTCACACAAACACAGACACTCACACACACAGACACACACACAGTCACAACACACAGAGAGACACACACAGACACACACACACTCACAGACACACAGACACATGCACACTAAGGCAAGAAATGATCTCCCTTCTTTGTTCAGTAAAGCTGACTTAAAAGCCTAGATTTCTTTACCCACAAAGCAAGAACAGGCATCTGAAGGCAGTTCTGCCTGTTCATCGTCCTTTCTCAATACTGACTCAGAAGAGTCGTGACTCACAGTTGATATGAAGTCTTGTCTAGGCCAGTGACGATGGAAGTGGACCTACTGAAAGGCATTAGTCGCAATGTTGGTTCTTAACCTCAGTGAGGACATCAATTTCTCAAAAAATATCATGGGCTGAAAAGTTCTGCTTCTGGGTTTCCCTAACACAGAAATATACGGTTCAAGAAAGTTTCCTGAGGTGGTGTGGCAACCTGGGAGGGTCCAAACACTGTGGACCTTGGGAGATATGGTAGAGTACCAGAGACTGGATCTGGACATGCTGTAAATGCCATAGGGAATAAAATCTCAGATCTCAATCTCAGCCAACATCTGTCTCTTTCTCCTGTCTCTGTATCTCTATGTCTCCCCTTTTGTCTTTCTCTCTGTCTCCATCTCTCTACTCCTTCCTCCTCTCTCTGCATGAACACGTGTGAAATGTGTTTTCCATTTTCTGTTTTTGTTTTACCTGGGTGTTTTCAGAAGAATGGGTTGAATTGTACCCCATATATATAGCTCAAAATCTTCATGTAGCCCAATCTGGTCTCAAACTAGTGAATCTCCTGCCTGAGTCTCTTCATTGCCAGGATCACACTCCTCTGCCCCTCTACCCAGCTGCTGTGTTATTTATCATGTTATCTCTTCACTGAAGCATTTTACTGGAAGGAAAGCCAAGATGTCAGTGCAGGTTCTGTTCTTGTAACCTGAGCCACCCTTGGACTAAGGGGTGACTCATGCTGTCATCTTGCAAAACACAGCAACTAGGGGTGCATTTTTACCATAGCAGATATCCAAGGGTGCAGAGTGTTTATTTTGAAAATTTCTATACAAGTGAGTTCTTTTGCTACATTTCTTCACATGCTAAATAAAAACAAGAAAAGTACCTTGTCCCCATTCTGTCATTGGCCTCTGTCATTTATCTCCTTTTCTCTCTTTGATCACTTATTTGTAGATCTAACAGCTTTATTTCTTATTCTTCACCTACTTGTCATTATTGGTTGTCTGTTAATCTATCACCTGTCTATCTATGTATCTATGTATATTTCTATGTATCTATGTATGTACCTATGTTATTTATGTATCTATGTATATTTCTATGTATCTATGTATGTACCTATGTTATCTATGTATCTATGTATATTTCTATGTATCTATGTATGTATCTATGTTATTTATGTATCTATGTATATTTCTATGTATCTATGTATATTTCTACGTATCTATGTATGTACCTATGTTATTTATGTATCTATGTATATTTCTATGTATCTATGTATGTATCTATTTATGTTATTTATGTATCTATGTATCTATTCATCTATGTGTCAGTGTATCAATGTATGTATATATCTAACTGTTTGAGTTTGGGTTTCTGTTCCTGCACAAACATCATGACAAAGAAGCAAGTTGGGAAGAAAAGGGTTTATTCAGCTTACACTTCCACATTGATGTTCATCATCAAAGAAAGTCAGGACCTGAACTCAAGCAGGTCAGGAAGCAGGAGCTGATGCAGAGGCCATAGAGGGATATTACTTACTGACTTTCTTCCTCTGGCTTGCTCAGCTTGTTTTTTTTTTTTTTTTTTTTTTTATAGAACCCAGGACTACCTGGGGATGGCACTACCCACAATGGGCCCTCCCACCCTTGATCACTAATTGAGAAAATGTCTTACAGCTAGATCTCATGGAGGCTTTTCCTTAAAGAAGCCTCCTTTCTCTGTGATGACTCCAGCTTGTGTCAATTTGACACAAAACCAGCCAGTACTCCATTTATCTGTCTTTCCATCTTTTCATCTATCTATCTATCTATCTATCTATCTATCTATCTATCTATCTATCTATCTATCTATCTATCTATCTTATCTTCTATTTCTCTCTTCACCCTTAAATGCCCTCTTAGTGATGTTAAGGAAATAACTTAAGTCATTCTCCTAAACAAAAAATAACTCAGAAAATAACAGCAGAACTCTCTCCTCTTTTATTTGCATACCATAGAAACAATTGTTAATTGAAATGTTAAATATTTTTTATTTGAGAAATTAAGTAAAGTGTAATGGAAAAATTTCCAAATAGGAAATATTATTTTTCTATTCCAGGAAATTATTGTTATGCATTTTATAATTTTCTTTAACATATTATCTTCTAAACAGTATTCTACAATTAGGAAGACTATAAAATTTACTGTATGCTATAATGTTTTCAGTATTCAATGAAGAATATTTTCCCGAGAATACAGTTATTATAAAATCATGTGGCATGAAACAGAATCTCCTCATGCTTAAATTGTATTAATAATTAATTGCAAGTGAAGTATTTCATCATGATAAATGAAAGACTGTATGGGGGAATGATGCGATTTTTGTGGCTGAAATAATATAGTAACACGCTGTTAAATACAGGATATCATATTAAATCTTACAGTCAAAGTACAGTGACATTAAAATATATTAAAATTCAAATTGACTCTATTTCTGGAAATTCTGGTGCTAGAGATAATAATTGAGTTTTGCCACACAATTATTAAAATGAGGGAGAAACAAAAATTTCTAGAACGAAAACTGCTACCAGTGAAGCGAAGTTGGATGCTAAGCTGAGGAAGTGCATGAAATGAAAACGTAAAGGTTCTGTTTGTTATTAACTAATCACCTTCAGAACGATGTACCTGTAAGAGGGAAGTTTATTCAGGACAGCCTTAAAGGACCAAGTCCTTAGATTGATTTTTGTGTTTTTTATGTAGATTTAAAACGCACATCATAAATTTTACATAAATGTAACAGACCTATAGATTTTCTGATAACACTTATAGCATAAACCATGTCTTGAGTCTTGATTATGCCTCCCCAAACACATCTGTCAAAGAGGGGGGTGATTGGTTTTATGCATCATCAACCTTACTAGGTTATATTTTGTATCAAATTATTTTGTAAACAGTCTTCATATGTACCCAGTGGGATGAAAATCATCCATCTCTTTCTCTTTTCTTCTACACACTGGTAGTTGGCATCTGTTAGTATCCAGACTTAGAAACTTGCGGCTGTTTTGAAATCTGATGGAAGTTGTGAAAATTGTGCTGCTAAATCTGGTTTGTGTGACAAATGCTGTTATATATATCTATATATATATATCTATATATATATATCTATATATATATATCTATATATCTATATATATATATATAGATATATGTATATCTATATATATATATATAGATATATATATAGATACACACACACACACACACACACACAAACCCACATATATATATGAATGGCTTCTATTTTCTTTGCAAAATTTTACATATGAACTTCAATTCTTTTGTTCTTCTGTTTTGGCTGGATATCATAGTCAGACTAAATAGAAGGTATATAGTTTGACATATTGCTTTTATTCTTGTTCTTGTTTTGCATGTTTCATAGCTAATATAATACTGAGAGCTTTACTTGTTGATGTTTATTTATTGATATCGCTCAAGTTGTTGTTGGTCTGCTAAGCTGAATTTTCAGAAATACTTTATATCTAGGTTATGACCATTTCTCCCCCAAAACAGGACGCTAGAAGTGGGTTGGCAGAGTCTCTGTGAGATCTATGCCAAAGCCTAGGGATTTTCTGCCAACTCCTGCTTCTTCTATACTTTTCATAAGTTTCAGATCTGAGTCTGACACACCCATTGGCTCCCCCAGAATTTTGTCATAATCTCTTAAGCTCCTAGCTTCATGCTTTCTGGACTGTTCATACCAGTAGGGTTTTTTTTTTTTTTTTTTTTTTTTTTTTTTTTTGTATTTTGAGAGTATAATTACATCATTTCCTTCTTCTCATTCCTACCTCTAGCTCCTCTCATATACCACCATTCTCTTGTTCTTCCTAACATTTGTGGTCTCATTTTCTTTAATTGTGTGTGTGTATAATCTATACAACTTAGCAGGTACTCAGGGAGCTTGGTGCTCTGGACTTACACCTTGCTTTCAAGATCAAAGCTCTGTGGTAAAGGAATGCACTTTGCCATCATTTTATAATGCATTGTGGGCCTAAAAAATAGACTGCATTGGAAATACACAGCATAATCTTCATAATTCACAGGGAAAACTCTGCCCCCTCATCTTTACATAATTTTAAAAGCCATTGATTGTTTTTACGACTACACTGGAAAGTTAAAAAGTTTGACAAAGATGTCTTTAGTATACTGTCATTTAAAATACAAACACATAGAAGCATTAAAAAATGTTAGTCTACTATATACATGCCACATTCGTCCCTAAGTCAATGGGCACTTATACTGCTCCAATTCCTTCTGGAATTTTTTGTTAAGACTAAAGCAAAAGTACGGATGTTAGAAAATGATGTTTATTCTTTGAATAATTAAGTCTGAGACCCTTTGTTGACATCCCAATGGCTTAAATGTCAGCATCAAAGCTCAGGCCCATAAGCAGCAGCTGAAGGAGCAGGAAAGAATTCTGTTTCCACATTGGTGTGAGCACAGTGGTGGTGGGGACCAAGGATGGAAGGCTGAGAAACTTCAGGACCACTGTGAATGGAGGTACTCAGGTGGAGAGGAAGGAAAGGAGGATCTAGACAGAGTTAGAGGGAGGAGCGAGGGGATTCACATGATCAAAATAGAGCACATGAAATAATCCTCACATCACTAATCAAAAGATTGTCTTATTTTAATAAAGGAATAATAATGCCAGCTGTTGCAGCTTACCAACAAGCTTTTCATGTGCATTGATCCCACCCTTCTTTTCCTGTTTGTTCTTCCTGAGTTGGGGGATGCTGGCCTTAAGTTCCTGGACTCAGGTCCCCCACCCTGAGTGATCCCTCAGTAGTCACTGTGGCTACAGATGTGCACTAATATGTCTGGCTGTGCCTACTTTTAGAAGCAGATGTAAAGAAATGAATTCCAAATTTTCGCCCCAACACTTCAGGGTCTTTAATTTTCTCATCAAGTAGATGCTATTCTACAAGTGTTAAACAATGTGTCCACCTCTTTTCTGTTCCTCTATGGCTTTGTTACACTGGTAAAACATAAAAAATCTGGTTTATTTACTCGAAGGTATACATTTTTCAATACACAATACTGTTGGGGCAATTAATAACTTGGATCACTAGATTTTTTTAAGATGTTACTTTCTACTAAACTTTTAGGTTGGGGAACAACATAGACATTGTGGTGCAAAGTAAAAAAGTCTATGAAGAAAGTTGCTACAGTGAATAAAATCAACTTTTCAGATTTTCCTCAAAAAAAAAAAAAAAAAACTTTTCAGAAAATGTGTTTTGGGCAATGGCTTATGAATATTTTTCAAATAGTTTCAAATGCTATCAGGTGCATAAATTTGCCTGTATAGCTAGAATTTATTTTTAAGTTTGATTCTAAGGTGAGCTTGCTGAACATTTATAACATGGTGTTATAATAAAAATAATATATGTAAGTAATCAATACAATTATATGATGCATATAAGCAATATATTAAATGTGATTTTAACCAACTATAAAAGGAATAATATATCCAGAGAACCAACCACACAGTGTACAGAAGTTTTGAGTACATAATGATATTTAATTTTTATAGTAAATGGGGTGACAGCTATCACTAGTATCTACTTTTTATGGAAAATTTGTTTATTATATACTTTACTGGAAAAAGCACCGAAAAAGGCACATTAGAAGCATAACAGTGTCTAAAATGAACTGGATGAAGATACTTGTGAAACATGGAAATATTTGTTGAAACCAATTCAAGAACATATGTGACTTCTTTTGTTATCTTTGTATTTTTAATGAAGAAAAAAGAAAAAAATCCTGTAAGATCTCAAGTCTTCAAGTACAAACATACTGATACATTATTCAGAACTCTGGATTGCCCTTATCTGCCTGACTTCAAGCTATACCCTACAATGGCCGATTATCTTATTTAACAGAGGGATTACAGTGCACAGCCTTTGAACATCTGCTTAGGCAATCAAACTGGGGACAGCCCTTTTCTTCTTCACTGCACCATTTCCTATGAGCAGCCTCACTTTGAGAGCAGCCTCCTCTGCTCCCTTCTTGTTTCTTAGCGGATTTCTCTCTTGCCTCAGCAGGAGTTACATAGTATCATTCTAAACCAATTCTGTGTCTTACTTGTTACTTCAGTAGCTTCCTCCAGGAATCAATCTCCCTCCTTCTCTCTCTCTCAGGTTAGGATTTTTAAAAATTTTATTGGATATTCTCTGTATTTGCATTTCAAATATTATACCCTTTCGCCCCACATCCCTCCCTCTTCCCCCTCAATTTGCTTCTATGAGGGTGCTCCCTCTCCCAATCACCCTCTCCACCTCAGTGCCTTGGCTGATGATGATGTTGTTCTTCCCATGAGGGTGCAAATCTTTCAGCTATTTCAGTCCTTTCTCTAGTTAAAGACAGTCTCATTCTGTAGCTCACTGTAGCTCAAGCTGGTCTCAAACTCATGGAAGTCCCCCTGATGGCAAAATCCTATTCGGCAGAATGGTAGTGTATGAGTACAATGTCACTGTCTTCAGAAGAAGGCACTATCCCATCACTGATGGTTGTGAGCCACCATATGGTTACTGAGAATTGAACTCAGGACCTCTGGAAGAACAGTCAATGTTCTTAACCATTGAGCCATCTCTCCAGCTCCCGATCCTTTCTTTTCAACCACCTAAATGTTCATCTAACTTTGTAGAGATTTCTTTACTAAGTAAATGTTTGTTTGTTTTTTCATATGTTTTTTTTTATTCCTTCATGTACTATGGTGCATTCTCAGTGACTTAAAATGTACTGAATCAAAATAAAAACAAAACCCAAAGTCATCAAAATAAACATTGAAAAGGATTCAATCCCAGCCCAATCTCTTGCAGACACATGGAAATTTTCCTGCATAGGCCCCCATACTCAGGTTGTACCACAGGACCAGTACCAGCCAATGTCAAGAGCAAACAAGACAAAGATGATTTGCAACTCTGTCATGAACTCTTTTGTCCAGCTGAGGTTCTCCTGGGGGGGGGGCAGGGTTTCTCAGAAGGAGATTGTGTGTTTCAAAATGACTAAGTAGATTCAGAAAACAGGAGTTCTTGAATAACTGTTTAGAGTTATTCTTTGAAGAGTACGTCATCAGTGTGGGACCTTGGGTTTGACAAGACACAGAGTATTCAGGGTTACGTTGTTACTGCAGTGTGGCTATGACTAGTCTGACTTATACTCAAAGTCAAACAAAATCATAAACACATCACCTGATGATCAATGTGTCTGTAGTGTTCACTCATTGCTCATGGGTTTAATTTTTCTGGAGTTCTTAGAATTAAGCCGACAGAGGTACCTGTTTATGTAACTAAGAGAGTTACATCAAGAAGAATGTCATACACATGCATTGTTAGTTAGACAAACTCAATAACCCAGGACCTTTATATTCTAAAGCTCAGCCCTCTTTACAAATGCTATCTGCAGTTGTTTACTTCAATTTAAATTTATTGTTTGTAAAATTCTTCCTGAGAAGAAGAGTACCATATTGCCTTTGTCATGTGTACTAGTCAGGGTTCTCTAGAATCACAGACCTTATGGGTAGTCTCTATACAGTAAGTTATGATAACTTACAGTCTGTAGTCCAGCTCCCAACAATGGTCAGCGGTGAATGGGAAGTCCAAGGATCTAGCAGTTGTTCAGTCTCACAAGGCTAGTCCCACATTCCAACAGATGTGCTGGCAAGTAAATACAAGTAGGCAAAGAAGAGTGACTCTTCCTTCTTCCAATGTCCTTATGTAGGTGTCCAGCAGAAGGTGTGGCCCAGATTAAAGGTGTGTAGTAACACACCTGGATCTCGGACTTTTTCTGTCTCCAGCTAAACTCAAAGATCTCCTTGCCTTATCTCCAAGCCAAGATCCAAGATCAGAAACTTGTGTCTCCCAGAGTCAAGATCTGGGTCACAGGTGAGCTCTCCAGTTCTGGATTGTAGTTCATTCCAGATATAGTCAAGCTGACAACCAGGAAAAGCCATTAAAGCATGTGTCTGTTCACCTGAGTCCATTTGATTCAGTTCAGGGGGATCCAATTCAGACATTGTTGGTGGCAGCAGCAGCCAAAAAAAAAATTCTTAATTTTTTTCTGTGAATAAACACATATGTTTTCTTGCCTGCCTTTCATTGAGAAATACAATTTATCTTTGAAAATTTCTGTAAACATGAGAGTATATTGTCATGTTTCTGTTGAGCTTTTATTCATGTCTGCTTGGTTGTTCTCTTTATAACTAGCACAAATTGCTCTGAGTCAATTAGCACTGCCTTAATTCATGTTCAAAGGCTTAGTAATAATCTTTGAGTTTTATGAACCAGCGATTTTTACATAATTCCCCTGTTGATGGACATTCACTTTATTACCAGCTTGTGCTACTATAAACACTAATAATTTCTTTTCTAATCTGAATTGCAAATGTTTTGCTCATTTTAGTTATTTCAACAACTTGAAATTTGGTGTTGAATATGACATAAAAATGAGACAAAAAATTTTGCATCCTACAAAATCAAATAGTCAGTGGCTTCATTGCAATTTCTTCAAGAAACTAAACTTCTACCTTTGACATACAATAAAATTTATGAATGTGGATTTACCTGTGGAAATACTGGACTATTCTATGGACATTTCTCTATTTTTATGCCAATATCATATTTATTCAAGTAAATTTATGGAAGGGTTTGATATTATGCTTTTAATAATTTTCCCCAGTTAGAAGGGATAATTTCATTGTCTTCTACTCCCATTCTCATTGATGGAGACAAGCAAGCTGACTTTTTGTCAAAGGATCAACAGGAAATATCTCCACAACACTTGTTCTTAATTGTTCAGTCTAAGAAGTTACTTAAGCAACTCCTATAGTCTCTCATGGGCAAGAGCGGGAATCAGTCCCAAGAGAATATCTGAGTTTGTAGACCCTGACTGTGTGTGTGTCTCCTGAGCTGTTCTCTTGCATGCTTTGTGTCTGGGAAGTGGATGGGGTATGGTACTTTGTGATGATCAAAACTGGCCTTTTCTGACTCCACTCTAGGCTTTCCCATCCCAGTCAATTGCTTACTGAAACCTTTGCGTAGTTGCTATGGGCGTTGAGTGTGCTTCAGGCCTTCTGCCTTAATGGAGACTCACTAGCAGGCTCTTTAAAGGCCAGACCTACTCCATTTAGATCGAACTTGAAAACACACACAGTGCTTTGCATTAGTAATCAATGCTACTGATTGACCTGTGAAGATTTACTGTGACTCAGTAAGAGATGGTCTATTATTTTTCTCTCAAATCATTAAAATTTTAAATTCGGCCTTACGAATGCATCCTGCTTTTTTCAGTGATATTCATTGTATCACATTTACAGTCACCGACAATATAAGAACATTTAAATTTGATTTTTTTCCTTGCACCTTGAAATTAACAAAGGGGTATTAATGTGCTCTTTCTATTTTCCTAAAGAGGCAAGATTCCCAAAACACAGAGTAATCTTAAAGTTCTGGATGACAACAATTATTTTTAAAGTTTTGTTTTAAAAATAAATTCTAGGTATGCAGACCTGAGGCCTTGGAACTTCTGATATCTTTGTAGCTTCTGCTTGCTCCTCAGTATTTTCTATATGAAAATCGGTCTTCCAATTGATTAGATAAAGTCTCACATTCTTAAGCAAACAAGGCATTAGTGATGGATGCTGCTGGTCTTCCTGTGGCCAGGACAGGCCAAGGGGTCCCTCATAGACCAGCTATGTGTCCATGAGAGTAAAACCAAAACTAAAACCCAAAACTCTAATGCCTCCTTTGGCCTTCTTTATAACCTAGGCTGTTAGACGTAGTTGTTGATCCGCTAAACTGCCGTTCTTGCCTGTTTTCAGGTAGAAGATGACTCAAGCTCCTGTGAACAATCATATAAGAGGCAGAGTTGCTCCAAGAGGGATGGCTTTTTAAAAGAGCTCCACAAAGAAGACAAGCTTCCTTTTTATACTTTAAAAATGTATCATTGCTAAGTCACAATACAAAGTAACAGGTGGCATTTTCAAAAGTGCTTGGTTTTATTGTATTTTATTTTTCTAATCTCATCTTTCCTATGACTCTCCTCATCACTGTCTCCTTTTATCCTTTCTCACTCCCACGTTTCTCCTTTTCAATTTTATATCACATGTGCTCTTACCTTAATTATATTATTAGAATAAACAGTAGAATATCAAATATAAAAAGTAAAAGACATGCGAAAGAGAACATACAGTATTTGCCTTTCTGAGCCTAAGTTACCCCATCTAATGTAATATTTTCCAGTTTTATACATTTTACTTCAAAATCAAGATTTCATTTTTCTTCATGTGTCTATAAAATTTCTGTAATGTATATATACTGTATACTTATTATCTGTCCATGTATTCATGGACACCAAGGCTGATTCCCTGTGGCATTTGAAGTTTTATCTATCATTTGTCTTCTTAAAATGAACCATTGCTATTCACATCATATTTTTTTTTTCAATTTTTAAAATTTCAAATGTACAACATTATCCCCTGGCCTTGGATAAGTCATTTTCTCTCAACAGAAAGGATTCTGGAATCATGAGAACATTGAGAATACTTCCGATTACACATTTCCTACTAGAGGAAATGAAAACATCTGAACCAAATAATAATGCTGGAAAACTATTCTGTTGTCCAGTGAGCAGCGTTCTGGAAAGTTTCTGAATGAATTTTGGTTGGATAAAAGAGTAGTGTTATAACAGGAAGCATGCGGTGTGTGTGTGTGTGTGTGTGTGTGTGTGTGTGTGCATGTGTGTTTGTGTGTGTGTGTTTAGCACACACACATATATATACATGTGACAACTGAATATATAAATTATATAAATATACATTTCCTTCTTTTCTTCAAATTATCTTCTTTACTAGCAGTATTATCTTTTGCTTGGAGAATATGAAGAGAAATAGGAAAATGACATAATTTTAAACAAGTCCTTATCAAAAACTTAACCCACTGCTGGGGTCCCTAGGAAACATCCCAAGCAATTGTCTGTCCTTGATAATCACCATCCATGATTAACGTAATACAGCTGGTTTTGAAAACACTACTTGGGTGAACTAACTAAATAAGATGAGACGAGAACTATATGTTGCTGAGTGGGGTTGATTATTGGAAGACAGCTGGCTATAGAAGAGTCGCCATACTAAGCAGGCAGCAGGTTTATTCTGGTTTAGCATACACGGGCTTATCTCTACCTGCATCTCGTTGACATGCTTGCTTGCTTCCAAATGTACTGCCAACGCTGGCTAGCACCACATGCACACAGAATGCCCCATTCTGTGAGCTGTTCAATTTTACATGTATGAGATTCCAGAGCTGTGAAGTAAACAGCTTCACTTAATATCAAACAGAATTGAAAGAACTCTAAAGTCTTGATAATGTGTGTTCTTGATCCTGGGAGGAAAGGCTGGAAGCAGGAGCTCAGATGGCCAGAGCGTTCTCCTTCCTGCTGCCACATAGGAAAGTCTAGGAGAAGTTCAGGGATTGGTGGTTAGTAAACAGAATCCGTAATGACAGAGGAAAGGGATGTTTTCTGAAGTCAAGATGCAAAGAGAGTTTAAAGGAAGTAGTCTCAAAGTCTCAAGGGCTGGCCTTCAAGAGAAACACAGGTTTATTCATAAAATGCCAGTCGAAGAGTCTGTCTCTTAAGACTACAGGCATGCAAAGGATGAATGTTTTTAGTGCTACAGGAAATATTGACCACATATCTGGAAAATGTGGGTGCACAGGGGACAGAAACACTGCCGCATGCCCTCGAGTCTTTACTGACTTAGAGGCCCTGGAGGGTGAACAAATGGTATACTTTTGCTAAGAATGAATACGATACGAAATAAGTCCACTTTTCCCCAAGTGTGGGGGCCCTGTGTATGAGGACACTCTGAAATCGCTTGCATTCAATTTGTCACTGTGACAGAGAACCTTGTTTCTATCCCCCATGTTGATGTCCTGCTCTACTATAGAAAGAAAGCATCATAGCCGAACTTGTTTGCCCATGGACCTGGGACTGTCTTCTACCGTCCCAGACACCCTGGGGATGGCTCTCCCACAGCTCATGTGATGCTTGACGGACAGTAGCACTGTTGTGTGAATGAACAGTGAGTGTTATTTAAAATACATGTACTTTTCATATTCAGTGTTTGGCATAACACGAGGAAGGTGCTTCTGTCTGTACCCCTGTGAATGGAAAACAAGTTAAGCCTACTTATTAGTATTTCATACAACCCTAAGCTTGAGAGCTCTTTTACATAAAGATGTGAAGTTTGATGGGCTCACAAGGCCCCACCTCTTCCTGAAGATCTATAGGCAGTTAATGCTTGCTACAGGGGGGAGAGAGACATTTCATTTTTTTCTTTCTCTTTTTTTTTTCTTTTTGAGAAACATTTTAAGTGGTATAGCATGACCTTTTCAGCCTGGAAGCCAAAGAAGGAATCCTGTCTGAATGTCTTTACCAAAATGAGTATCCAAGAAGGCTACACCATTCCTGTAAAATGCCCATGCTTGTGAAAGGCCCTTGCAAACATTATTAAAAGCACAGCTGTGCATTCTTTGCACTACCTGAAACAGCAGTGGTAGTTAGAAGACTGGGACAGAGCCAGTGACCATGGACTTTGTTTTGTTTGATGCTTAGGGTAGCTAGACTTATCCACTCTCTGTTCTGTTTTGTCTAGCTATGCTTAAAGAACTGGCCATGTCCTCATGGGCCATAGCAGTAAAGCATGTTATTCTTTCCTGAGGAAGAAAGTCTTGGCATTTGTAGTTCGAAGTGAACTGAATCTTAGGTACAACTGAAAAGGTTTGGGAAAATGGCATCTGTCCAGTTTATGGCCAGGGCTGAACTTAGTTCTACTCTTAGGCTGTAATAGGAACTTTTCCAATCATATTGGACATAGCACAAAAAATAACCAGGATGTCTAGAATTTAAACCCTTTATCGGCTCATTGTTTTTAAGTCTATGTGTGTGGTTGACTATATGAAACTTGCAATTTGATGCTCTAGGCCATCATTTACAAATGTGGTTGTATCCTCACAATGGCCTTCCCTTGCCTCTCACAGTACCAAGTCTCATCTGCTCTCCATTACCTGTTCATGCCTTCAAAACCAGTAGCATCTGGGTGATTCTTACACATTACCAAGTCTAGCTATAACACCAGGTACAACCTTCGCTATCTCTGGAACACAGATTCTTTGTGCTCTCAGAAAACACTTCCCAAAAGATTTCAATTATTTTCAAAGGCAGTGATGCTGTTTCTTCTTAATCACTACTAATTTCTTAGCACCAGCTGACCAGTATCAATTGTCCTAGTAACCTTTCTATTCTTGACTCTAAAGCTAGTGCTACAAGGCTAAAGCTGCTCAGTTATCCTACTTGCAGGATCTATAAAGTGCCCCCTTGTTCTGTTACAGTATCAGCAATTTTCTGTTTTCACTTATTTCATTTGCTGCCTCATCTTGGCTGTTCCATAACTTGTTCTGTAGGCTGACCTTGAACTCAGAAATTAGCATGGCTCTGTCTCCTGAATCCTGAGATTAAAACCATGTACCACCATACCTGGACTTAGGATTTTTATATACATAGAACTTGCTCTGTCCCAGGCTAGCCTTGAACTCAGAGATCTGCTTGCCTTGCTCCTGGGACTAAAGGTTTGTGTCACCATGCTTAGGTCTAAGCTTTTCATGGCCACTATTCCTAAAGATCTGGATCAAAAGCCTGTGTCTTCCAACCCCAAGATCTGGTTCACAGATGTGCCCTTCATTTCTGAATTGTAGTTTATTTCAGATTAAAGGTGCAAGTGAATGCAATAACCAAATAACTAACACCTAGATATAACTATCCTTTGTTGAACCACAAAAGCATAAACAATAAGCTAAGATGGGTGGGATCTTGCCCTACAATCATCACTCCCTTAATTCCATATAATGTTCTTGCCTTGAACAGAGGATTTAGCTTCATTCCATTTCCTGATGGCCTTTTACTCTTTGAACCACCCATTTTGTAATTTTTCTTTCTAAGCTTGCTACATTTGATCAAAATTTTCTTCATGAGTATAAACCATAGGGCAAAGTCTATGCTTAGCCTCTATCTCCTGGGATTAAAGAAAATCTGAGACTCCCTTTGTCAGTACAATTAATTGAAATGTCTTCACCTTGGCCTCACATAGACTTTTCAGACAAGAACAAAAAGCAGTCTCAATATTCACCAAAGTATCACAAGAACAGTATTTAACTACATACTAAGATTCTATTCCTTAGAAACCTCTTGAGCCAGAATCCTGGAGTTCAAATTAACATCAGCACCAATGTCTTCCATATTCTGAGTAGAATGGCCCATTAAGTCCCACTTAAAGCATTTACTGTTTTCCAATTCTAAAGTCCCAATATCCACATTACTCCATACAAAAACATGATCAGATCTATCACAGCAATACCTTAGTCCCTGGTACCAACTTCTGTCTTTGTTAGGGTTTCCATTGCTGTGAAAAGACATCATGACCAAGGCAACTCTTATAAAGAATAACATTTAATTGGGACTGGCTTACAGGTTCAGAGGTTCAACCCATTATTTTCAAGGCAGGAATATGGCAGCCTCCAGGTAGACATGATGATAAAAAAAGAGCTGAGAATTCTACATCTTGATCCAAGGTAGCCAGGATAAGAGACTGGCATCCTCGGGCAGCTAAGAGAAAGCTCTCAAAGCCTATCTGCACAGTGACATACTTTCCCCAACAAGGTCCACCCACTCCAACAAGGCCACACCTCTTAAAAGTGCCACTCCCTGGGCCAAGTATATTTAAACCACAGAGGTAGATTGCCCTCTCTCCTATTGTCTTCTTGTGGCAATTCAGTTTGTCTTGGAGACCCACACATGCCTAGCAGGGCATGGAAGCAAAAATGGAGACTGGTGTGTTGGTGATTTGTCTATTGCAATCCTAAGAGCCTTCCAAGAAAGCCCTTGCTGAGACCACGTGGCTTTTGTACAATAACCTTGACTAGAGGATGGGAGGGGATGGAAAATGAAGAAAGAACAAGCATGCGTACAAGAGAGCTGGGGTCAGGTGGGAGTGTGCACTCTGTTGGAGGATACTGCATACCACCGGCAAACCAGAACCTCTGCATGTTTGTTAGGCACAACACAGTGGGAAGGAGTTAGCTAGTCTTTATAGGTGGGCAGGCTCTGACTGCAAAGATCAGCAGCAACTGCAGTTGCTGGGTTTTGTACTTAGATCAGAAGAAAAAGGAGAAGGAGGAGAAAGAGGAGGAGGAGAAGAAGGGGGAAGAGAAGGAGGATGAGGAGGAGGCTGTGCCAATTTCAAGCCTGGCCTATTAGGGAAAATGGCTTTTCTAGTTTCCCATGGGTCCAAGGCTTTGCTCTTTGTCATGACTGTCCATGTCAACAATACACATTCATTCAGGATTCTACATATCAGGGCTTCCTCTGGTCACACAGCCTTTCATTCCATATACAGTAGCCTGCTGTACCTCTTGATTTTTCCTCTATGGAAAAAAATTGTAGAAGATAATTATGTCTGAGTGAGTGACTACAAGATATTCATATAGGAATGAAATGTGGCATTCCCAACTGAGTGTAGAATGAGGTATAAAATGGCTTGATCAAAAAAAAAAAATCTAAAGAAATTTGGTATCTTTAGAGTTTAAATCACAAAACAGTACAGTTGGAAGTACTTACAAAGTCACAATCAAAGCAATAGGTTTAACCACCATATTCTTAAGTAGTAGAGTTTCTTATGTTGGACGACCTCTGAAAGCAGAGGTTTCTGTGCTGTTCATTTCTCAGAAACTGTGACCACAGTCTAGCTGTGTGCGGGAGAGTAAAGCTGGTACAAGATATGGGACATGGTGAGCTACAGTTATCTGGTTATCTTACCGTAACTCAGTCTTCTACAGTTCCTTCTGAGAACCCTCATGAAGACCCACGACTAAGTGTAGCCTGCTCAGGAGCACAGGGAAACAAGAAATTTTGTCTATTATGTTTCAATTGCCATTATTCAATAGTGTGACCTATGTGCTTGTCAAATTTTAATGGTTCCATAACATTTCAGTGAGGATTATTTTTTCTGCTTTGGAAAATATAATGTCCTTGAAAATGAGCTGTCTATGTTTGACTCCTCTATTGGAGTTTATCACAAACTCTATATAGCATCCTTACCTGAAAACCACCCCTACCACCATTAAATCTGTAGGCTGTGCCATCTGTGGGCTGAGGAAGATGCTGCAATAGTTTTGGCTTATTGAGAAACCTGTTCTGCTAGCTAACCTCTGGGTCAGATTAGCATTAACAAATGTGCAATGCACTATGCCAAGGAACTGAACAAATGTTCCTTTCTCTAGTAGAAGAAAAGTTGTTTCAGAGGTTATTGTTGACAAGAGAAAATATTTGTTGCCCTCTCAAAAACCACTCAATAGAACATAACCTTTCTGACATAAGTTCTATGGGCAATACTTCCACCTACATCAGGGGAGGTCTCTTCTAATTCAGTGAAGAGCCTATCTACATGAAATAATTCCAGGACTCACAGGATTCGTACTCTCTCTCCCAAGATTCCTCTCTCCTCCCACCCCACACCCCAGACTCTGTGGCTTATGTCTAATCCATAGGTCACAGCCACTTTCTTTGGTTTGGTTTCCTTGCCTGAGTGACTTTCAGAACTCAAGGGAATAGTTTACTCATGTTTGTTAATTATAAAAAGTAATGCTACAGAAGATACTAATGAACAGCAGGACACAATGTAAACAGGGATGCGTAACAGCCATCTCTCCTCTACTATCAGCTCTCAGAAAGTTCTGAACCGTGTTTCTTCTTGGATTACAGACATGCTTTACCTCATCAGGTTGATATTTCTATCTTTTATTATATACTTACCTTATTTACCATGAATCATAATAATGCTCAGACTTCTAGGAAGCATTCCAATACAACTCGAAATAGGTCAGTGATAAAATTTTCAGAATATTTAATCTTGCTTACATCATAGATTATTCTATTCTGTTATGTTGTCTCCTACCCATCCATATTGATTGTTCTTCCACTATAAACTCTTGACATAAAATCTTGCCTATGTTCTTTGCTGCTTATGATGCATATTGACAGGTCAGTGTAAAATAGACGTATACCTGTACAATTAGTTTTGTACTCTTGTATTAGTTACTTTTCTGTCACTGTGACAAAGTACCATGACAAAGGCAACTTATAGAAAAGTTTTTTTTTTTTTTTGATTATGAGTCCAAATAGATGCTAGTCCATTATTGAGGCAAGGCATGAAAGCAGCAGCAGGCATGGCAGATGGGAGAGCAGGGAGCTGGAAAGTCACATCTTAGTCACACACATGAATAAGAGAGTGAACTGGAAGCAGGGTGAGATTATAACACCTAAAAGCTCACTCAGTGCAATAATATGTCCTCCAGCAAGGTAACCCATCTGAATTCACCTCAAACAGCATAAGCATCTGGCTACCAAGTATTTAATTACTCATGCCTAAGGAGGTCATTTAATATTTAAGCCACCTCCCTCCATTCTCTGGCCATCATAGACTGAGGCATATCATAATGCAAAATGACATTTTGTCCAACTCCAAAAGTCCTCATAGTCTTTTATACTTTCAACCCATGTTAAAAAGTCCAACGTCTCTTCAAAGACTCAAAAAAAATCTGTTGTAATTTCCTTTAAAATTAAAAAAAATGAATTGCATACTTCAAACCTAAATGTTACTAATGCTGCATCACCATTTCAGAAGAGAAACACAGAGGTACAGAGAGTTTTGGAATGAAAATAGCTCCCATAGACTTGTGTACTTGAACACTTGATGTTCATTTGGTAAAACCATTTGGGGAGGATTAGAAAGTGTGGCTTTATTGGAGAATGTCTGACATATAGGATAGATTTTGAGGTCTCAGCCCTATACCATTCCCAGTTAGTTCTCTCTGCCTCATAGTCATGTCTCAAGGTGTGAGGTCTAGGATGCTGTTCCAGCACCATGCCTGCCTTGTGGTTGCCATGTTCACCGCCATAATGAACATGGACTCTGACCCTCTGAAACTATAAGCCCCAAATAAACTATTTATTTTATAGGCTGCTTCATTAATGATATCTTGCTATAACAATAGAGAAATAACTAAGACAGTGAGAAAGCATTGGGGTGATGCAAAAATGAAACTCAGCAAGGAAAAACTCCAAATCCTGTAGTCCTAGAACTTAAATGGCTTTATGTTTCAAGCTTTTCTTCCTGCAACATCTATCTCCCACTTGAGATGCTCCCACTCCCTGTAGCAGCTCATTAAACTCTGAGTACTCAAGGGCTATAGTTTTTTTAAAAAAATAGTGCCACTACAGAGGGGTCTTTCCTACACTGGAGGAAAGAACAGAGTGCCCTTAAGTCAATATACCACTCCAGGTACCAATGTCTGTCTGTGCTTGTTTTCTATTGCTGTGATAAACACCATGACCAAAGCTTCTCAGGGAAAAAGGATTTATTTGAACTATATATATCCTAATCACATATGATAGTTGAAAAAATTTAGGGCAGAAACCTAAATAGGAGCAAAAAGGAAAAACTGTTAGAGCAAGGATGCCCGTTAACTTGCTCTCTTTGCTTTTCTATGCAACATAGTAATACCTGCCCAAGGGTAGCACCATTTGGTGTGCTGGGCCCCTGCCTATCAATCCTTAATTAAGAAAATTTCTGGGCTGACTAGTTTTTTTTTTTATCAACTTAACACAAGGGGAGGAAACCTCAACTGAGAATATGCCTCCGTAACATCGGCCTGCAAGAAAGACTGGGGACATTTTCCCGAGAATCATCACAATTTTAAAGCCTTGAGCAATTTACTTAGCTCTTAGTACCTCACATATAGACAGTCTATTAAAACATTACCTTAGAAGACTTTTTTAAGAGAATTAATTGAAGAGACAGGAACATTTTTTTTTTCGTATTGCAACTTGAAAATACAAGATCTTCAGGCAAATGGTATAAAGGAAGCTACATATAAAATGAACATTTTAATTCTCCACCCTTGCATCAAGCTAAAATTTTTTCATGTGCAATGATAACCTGAAGTTTGAAAAGTTTTAAGTATATTTCTAGTTTTAAAACAACGCAGCACTTCTAGAATAGAATTTGATCTGATAAATGAACAGGTTTCCCAGTGCTGTCTAAAGTCAGGTGAGGCAGCCTTCTCAGGAACAGTTTTACACTGGAATTAAGAGGTATAGGTACATATGGGTGTGGAGATCTTACCTTCGCATTTAATCTTTGCTGTTAAATTGTTCTTGTCTTTCACCAACTCAGACTGCTGCTGAGGTATCAGTTGTGTTAAAATTAAAATTTCTGGTTGAATCCTGTTTCTAAACCATGAATAATAGGGAGTAGTTGATAAGAGAATTGTCCTCAGCAGAGATCAGGGTCGGTGGGGGGGGGGGGTCTTTTTGTAGTGGTTAAACCAGATGGATACCTCTAGTATAATATATACGTTAATGTATTTACAACTAGGAGAATGAAAAGAAATAAAAGTTTATTACCATTTTAAACATAGTGTGCTATATCTGTTTAATGTAAATTACTAAGTGGCCAGCTGCTAATGAGGGGAACCATTCAAAAGTGTCCCTTTTTCTTAGTGCTCCTGTGGGTGAGCAAATTAGCTTGATGTCCTCAGTGTGCTCCCAGGGTTGTGGAAAGAAATGCACACTGAAGAAGGGAATTTGGAATAGGAAAAAGGCTGCTGGTCAACTCCACCCCTGCTGTGACCTCAGTACTACTGTGAAAGGAAATCAGCCAGGTGAGCATAAGCAACCAAGAGTAGTTTAAAGAATGAGAGTACAAATACTTCATTACATATTCACAGGGTAACAATTAATCCTCTGATTTTCTGCATTCTACATGTAACATATAATATTTTAGTAACTAAAAAAATATGCCAGTGAATCACACTATTGCAAAAAAGATATTGTTATGATCCTTATTTATTATGTTTTTATGATGTGTTGATGAATTTGGAGTTTAAATATAAAATATGAGGCTAGTTCAATATGTATAAATTCTGCTTTAGGAGACCAAAGCAGGAGGATCGATTACAAGCTTAAAGTCATTTTGAGCTCTATGTGTCTTAAATGCTACCAGAATTGTATTATTGAGGGACAAAAGAGTTTCTTTCTAGCTTATTGAGTATATTTTATTACAACTAAAATCAAATACACAAACATTGTCAATATGAGATGATCAAGTATAATCTTTAAAACACGTTTTTTTTTTTTTTTTTTTTTTTTTGAAGTAAAGTTTGTGGAACATAGTAAACTAAGAATCATTTACTATGATTCTTTATTAAATTGTACACACACACACACACACACACACACACATATATATATACAGACACACACAGTGATATATATTATCTATAGTATACAACATATATTCTCTGTGTATAGTTTGGTATCCTATTATCAGTTGTTTTTCAAAAATAATCTAAAACCTTATTAACTCCAAGTTTTTCACTATATGGGATTGGTTCACTGTATTATTTTACTTAATCCTCTTAAAACTATCGGGATATATATATTGGCACCTCTGTCTTATAATTAAATACTTTGAGTCTGAGTGAGTTTATGTAACATCAACGTTACTATAAATATTTGTTTCACAAAATAGATCATTCATTGTCTCATTTAAATTGAGATGTTTTTGCTGAGGCATTGTGATTTAATGGCATCTTTATGAGCTAGAACCTCCAGCAGGAAAAGGATGTCTCATTTTCCAAAGACTCAACGAAACTGCTGAAGGGACGAAATAGCAGTCCCACATTAGGAAAGCCACTAAGGCTTCACCTTTAATTCTGCTGTTTCTGAACCTCTTTTGTTCCTGTGTTTAGGTACATAAAAATATTTGAATAAAAGCTAATTTTATTGAGGAATTATCATAGTATAGTTTCTCATTAAACACACTAGTTGTTCTATTGGATAAAGTAGAGTTAGCACATGATCACACCACACAGGAAAAAGCCTTTCTTCTCAGAGCTATGAAATGACTTGACCATGGCGGCAAAGAAAGCTGTAGTCACAGTTTGTTCTTCAGCTGCCAGATTCACACTTTAGACTATTGGTCAGAAGAATTTAACACTTATTTTGTTTCCTATGTTTTACTTTGTGTGTGATGTTTCTTGGAGCCAACCTATACAATGTTACCTGTTCATTGTGTGGCTTTCTGTTCTTTATCTATATGTCTTTGTTTACTCTTATGTTTTGGATATTTGTCTGGTTGTCTCCATCCTCTGTTTCTAAAGGGACAAAGAATAGAAAATAAATTGTATGATTAGTTTCCAAGACAATGACGATATACACTGTAGTTGAACTAATGCTGTGCTTTGGGCTGTCTCGTTGCTTGAGATTCATCTCTGCTCAGGATCTCACCTCTTCTCTGATAAGTGAGAGGATAAACAATGCTACCCCTGCATTTGTAATGTTATCATGTTTATGGCACTGAAAATTTCCGTATATTCAAAACAATGTTTTCAATGAGAGTAAAATATTTTTCACAGGTTCTCGACTTTCCCTACCTAAAAATCCAGGAATTGAAACAAGGGTACTTGTTTTTGGCAGCTAAATCCTTAAAAATTTAAAGACTATTAATTAAAGTTGCTTAAAATTGAAATACACAGATTCATTAGAAATAAAAAATACACTTCCAAACCCACCTTATAAAATGTTAACAGTTAATCCAATGAAAAACTAATTATTAAACTATCCTGGTGCCCTGATTTCATTCTTTTATTGACACATCATGAAACTCTCGAAGCCTTGTGAGTCACAGTTTGGTTAATTAGGTACTTTCAGCAGCACTTGATTGGTAGTTTTGAAGCTCAATGATCTGGTAAGAAAGTTACTTACTATTCCTCCATAGTCATGTCTATGTGCAGGTTGCAGTTGGGAATTCTTCTGTCTACTCAAAATTACCCCTGATAACAGAAAGAAAGTTTGAGTCCATTGAAGTTGAAAGATATTAGGGACTCAATTCCCAAATAAAAAGACATAGACTATCAGACTGGATACATAAAGAGAATCCAGCAGTTTGCTGCATACAGGAAAGTCATCGCAGTGACAAAGACAGACAGACAGTACCTCAGAGTAAAATGCTGGGAAAAAAATTTCCAAGCAAATTGTCCCAAGAAACAATCTGGAATAGTCATTCTAATATCAAATAAAATAGATTTTCAACCAAAAGTTATTTCAAAAAAGTAAGAAAAAACACTTTTTACTAAACAAAAGAAACAATCCATCAAGATGAACTCTCAATCCTTAACATCTATGCTCCAAATACCAGAGAACCCATATTCAAAAAAAGAAACTCTATTAAAGCTCAAAATATATACTGCACCACACACAATATTCATGGGAGACTTCAGCATCCCACTCTCAACAATGGACAAATCATGGAAGCAGAAACTGAACAGAGACACAGTGAAGCTGACAGAAGTTATGAACCAACTAGATTTAACAGACATCAATGGAACATCTATAGAGCACTTTATTTTAAAACAAACCCTCTTCTCATCATCTCACAGTATCTTCTCCAAAACTTACCATATAGTCAGTTACAAAACAGATACAAGAAGAATAAAAAAGAAAGAAATTAAAGACTTTTTAAAATTTAACAAAAAATGAAGGTACAATATACCCAAACTTATAAGATAAAATGAAAGCACTGCTAAGAGGAAAATTCATAACCCTGAGTACCCACAAAAAGAAACTGCAGAGAGCATACACTAACAGCTTGACAGCACACCTGAAAGCTCTAGAACAAAAAGAAGCAGATACACACAAAGGAGTAGACAGCAGAAAATAATCAAACTCAGAGCAGAAATCAATAAAGTAGAAACAAAAAGAACTATACAAAGAATCAACAAAGCCAGAAGCTGGTTCTTTGAGAAAACCAACAAGACCGATAAACCCTTAGGCAGACTAACTAGAGGGCAAAGAGAGTATCCAAATTAACAAAATCAGAAATGAAATCATAACAACAGAAACTGAGGAATTCAAGAAATCATCAGATCCTACTACAAAAGCCTATATCGAAGAAAACTGGAAAATCTTGAGGAAATGGACAATTTTCTAGACACATACCAGGTACCAAAGTTAAATGAAGATCAGATAAACCATCTAAACAGTCCCACAACCCCTAAAAAATCCTCCCCCCAAAAAAAGCCCAGGACCTGATGTGTTTAGCACAGAATTCTATCAGACTTTTATAGAAGACCTAATACCAATACTCTCCAAACTATTCTATGAAATAGAAACAGAGAAACACTACCCAACACTTTCTTCCAATTAAGCTCATACCTAAACCACATAGAGACCCTACAAAGAAAGAGAATTTTAGACCAATTTCCCTCATAAACATTGGTGCAAAAATACTCAATAATTTTTTTCAAATGGAATTCAAGTACACATCAAAATGATCATTTCTCATGATCAAGTAGGCTTCATTCCAGGAATGTAGGGATGGTTCAACATACAGAAATTCATCAAATTAATCCACTATATAAACAAACTAAAAGAAAAAACATATGATCATCTCATTAGATGGTGAGAAAACATTTGAAAAAATTCAGCATCCCTTCATGTTAGAAGTCTTTGAAAGATCAGGAATTCAAGGCCCACACTTAAACATAGTAAAAGCAATATACAGCAAACCAGTAGCCAACAGCAAACTAAATGGTGAGACACTTGAAACAATCCCACTAAATCAGACAAGTCTGCCCACTTTCCTCCTACCTATTCAATATAGTACTGGAATTCCGAGACAGAGCAATTAGACAGAAAAAGGAAGCAGAAAAATACAAATTGGAATGGAAGAAGTCAAAATATCACTATTTGCAGATGATATGATAGTATACGTAAGTGACCTAGAAATCTCACAAGAGAACGTCTACACTTGTTAAATAACTTCAGCAAAGTACTCGATATAAAATTAACTAAAAAAATCAGTAGTCTTCCTTTACTCAAATGATAAATATGCTGAGAAAGAAATTAGGGAAACAGCACCCTTTACAATAGACACAAAGAATATAAAATACATTGGGGTGACCCTATTCAAAGAAGTGAAAGATCTGAATGATAAGAACTTCAAGTCTCTGAAAAAGGAAATTGAAGAAGATCTCAGAAGATGGAAAGATCTCCCATGCTCATGGATTGAAAGGATAAACAATGTAAAAGTAGCCCATCTTGCCAAAAGCAATCTACAGATTCAACTCAATCACCATCAAATTCCAACTCGATTCCTTATAAAGTTAAATAGAACAATTTGCAAATTCATTTGGAATAATAAAATACACAGGATATCAAAAACTGTTCTCAAGAATAAAAAAATTTCTGGGGCAACCACCATTTCTGTCCTCAGGCTGTATTATAGATGAATCGTGACCAAAAACCGCATGTATTGGTACAGAAACTGGCCGGTAAAAAAATAGAATAGGATTGAAGATCCTCACACTTATGGTTTCTTGATCTCTGACAAAGGATTTAAAAAACATTCAATGAAAAAATGACAGCATCTTCAACAAATGGTGCTTGTTCAACTGGCAGTCAGCATGCAGAAGACTGCAAATTGATCCATTCTTATCTCCTTACACAAAGCTCAAATCTAAGTGGATCAAAGACCTCCACATAAAACCAGGCACTGAAAATAATAGAAGAAGTGTAGAAGAGCTTAGACCACATAGGCACAGGGGGGATTTTCCTGAATAGAACACCAATGGCTTATGCTCTAAGATCAAGAATTTATAAATGAGACTTCATTAAATTGCAAAGCTTCTGTAAGACAAGGGGCACTGTCAATAGGACAAAACAGTAATCAACAGATTGGGAAAAGATCTTTACCAATTCTACGAATGACAGAGGGCTAATATTCAATATACACAAAGATTTCAAGAAGTTACACTCCAGAGAATCAAATAATCCTGTTAAAAAATGGGGCACAGAGCTAAACAAAGAATCGAAATGGTGAGAAGCACCTAAAGAAATACTTAACATCCCTAGCTATCAGGGAAATGCAAATCAAAACAATCTATAGATTCTACCTCACACCCGTCAGAATGGCTAAGATCAAAAACTTAGATACTGGAGAGGATATGGGGAAAGAGAAGCACTCCTCCATTGTTGGTGGGACTGCAAGCTAGTACAACAACTCTTAAAATCAGTCTAGAGGTTCCTCAGAAAATTGGGTGTAGTACTACCTTAGGACTCAGCTATACCACTTGGGCATATACTAAAAAGGTTCTCCAACGTATATCAAGGGCACATGCTCTACTATGTTCATAGCAGCCTTATTTATAATAGCCAGAAGCTGGAACGAACCCGGATGTCCTTCAACAGAGGAATGGATACAGAAAATGTGGTACATTTACACAATGGAGTACTACTCGGCTATTAAAAACAATGACTTCGTGAAATTCCTAGGCAAATGGATGGAACTTGAAGCTATCATCCTGAGTGAGATAACCTAGTCACAAAAAAAAACTCATGATATGCACTCACTGATAAGCAGATACTAGCCCCCAAAGCTCCGAATAACCAAGAAATAATTCATAAACCTTATGAAGCTCAAAAAAAGGAAGGCCAGAATGTGGATGTCTCAGTCCTTTTTAGAAGGGTGAACAGTATACTCATGGGAGGAAATAAAGGGAAATAAAGGAAAAAATAGAGGACCCTCACCTGGGGATCCATCCCATATGCAGCCACTAAACCCAAGCACTATTTCTCATGACAAGAAGTGCTTATTGGTAGGAGTCTGATATGCATACCTCCTCAGAGACTCTGATACAGATGAGGATGCTTGCAGCTAACCATTGAACTGAGCATAGAGACCCCAATGGAGGAGTCAAAAAAAGAACTGAAGGAGCTGAAAGGGTCTGTATCCCCATGGAAGAGCAACAATATCAACCAATCAAACTCTCCAGAGATACCAGGAACTAAAACACCAACTAATGGGTACACATGGAGAAACCCCTGACTCTAGTTGCATCTCTAGCAGAGGATAGCACTGTCTGACATCAAAAGGAGGAGAGGCCTTTGGTCCAGTGAAGGTCTGTTTTCCCAGTGTGGAAGAATGCCAAAGCACTGAGGTGGAGAGGATTGTTGGGAGCCGGAACACCTTCATGGGGCGAGGAGAGGGCATGGGAGTGGGGGTAAAGGGAATAGATAACATTTGAAATTTAAATACAAAGACTATCCAATAACAAAAGAAAAAATTCAGTCAATGCATGGTTAACGTATGATACTAGATACTCATATTCCTTGCATGTTACACTGAGTAGCAAAACAAAGCAAAAAACAACAAAGGAAAAACCGAATAAAAGAACAATTGGAGAGACAGCTAAGATGGTTGAGAATATAAGCTATTCTTGAGAGTATCCAGATTCTATTTTCTGTACTCACAGATCTGATGCCATCTTCTGTAGGCAGAAGGCCTATTAGTAGTGCACAGACATAAACATTGCTAAAGCACTCATACATCTAAAATAAAGTTTAATATGTATTCTATAAAATATAGAGCAATGGCCCAGACAAGGTAGCACTTATAATTGATACATGTTGCAGAGGAGTCTTTAAGAATGTTTGACTTCTTGGGGGAACATTTAAACTTTATAAATTTTATAGTGTGTTCAGCTAAAAAGTCCAGCTGTCTGGAAATATGCTGGAGTTGATTTGGTGAACTATTGCAACATTGAATGAAAGTTCCAGAAAATCCTCACTACGTGCTTTGCTATGATTTTCATAAATACAAGCAAAATTTTCTGGTATTTCTCTCTTTAATGTCAGTATTTTTCTAGTCCAAGGAATTCAGGGATCAGTTTGGAACTGAATATCACGCCAGGAAGATAAATTACATTCATATGTCAGATATAGCCCCACAATGCTATCTAGCTCAGCAGGCTATAATGAGCCCCCACTCACCAGCCCAGGCTCCAGCCAAATATATATATATATATATATATATATATATATATGAACACCTACTGTTTCCTCTATCAGTGGCAACTCTCTCAGAGGGCAAACAAAAGCAACAGAGGGAGGCCAACCATATCCATGCAGTACTACGGGTTGCTATGCAACCCTCTGTGCAACTTGGGCAGCAACAGATGGACACTTTGAATAGAATTAATGCTCCTCTGACCCTTGTTTTAAATGATGCCCAAACCTATTGCCTGATGAATTCTATTAACTACAGGCATACTTACACATATAAAATACAGCATTATGAGTGACACCGTTATTACCCTCTTTGCTAAAATAAAGTCATAAATCTATTGCAAAATTTGAGACCTATAATATTCAATGAGCTATTTCTATTTTTTCTCTTTTTTTTCTTGATAAATGAATCACCAACGTCTCATAACCTTGGGCTACATATTTCCTTTTAATGTTGCTCCTGTGTTGTATGCAAACCTACAATGACTGCTCTGAGTTTTAGCTTCCTTTTCACACAAAGTCCAGCTCCTTCCTCAGCCAGTGTCACCTGTGGACTCTGGGCATTGTCTGAGAGACCTCTTTTTATTGTAACTTTTAGAAGGAACATAATATCAGATAAATATTTTATATACCTTCATGGGGACAATGTTGTAACTGTGTTCCTGATTGAACAATCAATCTGGTCTCTACTCAGAGCTCCCAAAGTTCTTTGATGAGCTGCCTCCTGTTTAGGGCGACTTTGAGGTGGTTTTATAATATGTGGTGTTCATAGGAAATAATAGATTCCCAAAAATTATCAGGATAAGACTTTCTTTACCATCTTAAATTTTACATTGTAGCTGACTTTGATTATTATACTCTAAAAGGGAAGAGTAATCATTCCTCTAAAAATCAGAATGAATGTCATATTGGTGACAGCAAGCAGCTATAGAATTTAAATGAAGCAAGTATGTGATAATACATCTTAGTAAAGTTACATTGAGAACAGAACAGTGGCATAGAGAAAGGAACCCAGAGAAAGCCTCTGGTCCTAACTCAGCATTTAAATTGCCTCTATCTTAAAGGGGAGAGATTACTTTATCTTTCTTTATAATGATACTCTGGAGGAATTTTTGGCTTTATGATGCCATCAAGAGCTCCCCTTTAATTACTCTTTTTCTGGGAGAGGGTGTTTAAAAAATATAGCAGAAGATACAATGAAGGCCTGGAAAGCTTTCTCAACAGCTAAAGCACTTTCCAGGAAAGGATGAAGATCAAAGGTTGATTCCCATAGGCTATGGGAAAGGTTGACTGGTGGCCCCCCAGAATCTCAGCACATGGAATGCAGAGACCGGCCAATCTTAAAGCAATCTTGTGAGCCAGACTGCCAAATTCATGGGCTCTGGGGTTTAGAGAGAATACTCAATACATAAAGTAGTAATTGATGTGAAACAATATGTGTATCCACATATACATGTGCACACATGTACACATACATGCAGAAAACATAACGTTGTATAAGGTAAGTGGCAATTTTATCTCTAGCTGAACATGGAGATGATAATTTTCAAATCCTAATATTCATACATAATTGTAAAATTCTCTCCTGATACTGTACATATAGAAGAAACCTGACATACCCTTAGATTCTAAAGTCTACGGTATTCCAACACCTTCTTTTTGGGGACTGGGTTTCCATTTTTTTCTTATAAAGGAAAACATTTTAATGGTGCTGGCATACAGCCTCAGAGGCTTAGTTTATTATTGTTATGATGGGAAGGATAGCAGTGTGCAGGCAGACATATTGCTGGAGGTGTCAAGAGTTCTACATCCTGATATGATCTGAAGGCAGCCAGGAGGAGACACTTTTACCTGGAATACTTGGGCAGAGCTTAGCACAGAAACCAAAACCCTTCCTCCCCTCCCCCGTGACACATTTTCTCTAACAAAGCCATGCCTCCTCCAGTAAGTCCACACCGAATGGTGCCACTTCCCATGGGCCAAGCATATTCAAACCACCACACTCATGAGACAGAGTTTTCATCTTTATGCTTTGTATGATGGCCTGGCTATCAGACTTCTCTTCTACAGCAAGGTGGGCAGAAAATTCTAGTCTTCCTATGCTTTTGCATCCTTGACATATGTTCATAGGGCCGAGAGAGCCTTTTGCCCTAAATTTCTCAGAGGAAGAGAAGTCTGAAGAAGGACTTGGTGGTGCTTCATGGTGCCTGTGTCATTGACCTGTTCCAGCAGCTGAGCCAGCTTTCTACATTACTACAGTACAGGCTGGGCACAGGGAGGAGCAGTTTCCCAAGCAACAAGGAGAAACCTGTCCAGGGAAAAGGCAGTAGGTGACAAATGTTCTCTCTGGAAGAGAACTGTTTTCATTGAAATGACACTGAGCCTCATGGCAAATCTCTGCTTTAAAGAGGGATTTGCTTAGTTTTGATACATGCATTAACATGGTCTCCCAAGGACATCGAAAAATTATAATAAAAAGAATGAGTAGAAAGAAAGCTCAAGAAAGGAAATCAGTTCCTTGAAAATGTGACTATACAAAGCAAAAGATGCACTTGCCCATAGATTCCTTAACTGAGGCAGAGCATTATATTCTGTGTTGTGTTCATTGCCAGAGCCATCTTTCTACAGAGGGGACAATTGCACATGTGCCTCTGGTTTCTAACGTGATACTGTTTCTCTGTCAGGCCTCCTGCAGCTGCTCAGTGTGTCTTTGTTTTGGAAATATGAGCTTGGTTTTCCACCACTGCGTCCACAGGCCTATGTCTCCTTGCTGAGAACCATCACTTATATAAACACACATATACATACATGCTGCACATGTACTCATGGAAAAATATTTGCTTGCTTTTGTTTGCTCATTCTCCCACCTCCCTTGAAGGCCCTGGGGGTGGGAAATGCAGCATCTTGAATTATCTTGTCATCGTTGGCAAGATTTAGCGTTAATAACTTTATGGGCTGTTACCACTCCAGAGCCACCTGAAGTCAACACAAGGAAACATTCAGTTCTGCAGCAAACTGGTCTCTGTCTTTACAGTTCTATTCACTTTCTCATAAAGCACGGCATTTGATGTAGTCCTCCATTTATTCTATTTATCCAGCTGTGATTCATTAAAGGCTCAGGTTATTTATCTTCAAAAAAAAAATTCCTAGAGTGTTTATGTTTCACTCTGTAAGTGATGTTGATACTTGTTACATTTATATCAGACACAGCTCTCAAAGCAATCTTGTTTCATTTTAGAGACTACTTTGGCTACAGTGTTGAACCTGCATTGTAGCTAATAGGGAAGCAAAGCTATGTGTATTGAAGAATAACAAATGAAACCTTTGGATGCTATACCCTATAATTTATTTTTTCATCTACTATGAAAAGGCCTATGCACCCTACTGTCTGTGGTACAGATTCTGAAATCCTAAGAATGGTGTCCATGAATGGTAAAAAAAAGAGTCCAGTGAAAAAATATTCCACACTACATTAGGCAAATGTTTTTCTAGATAAAGAGAACCAATGAGAGAAAGTACACATATCATTGGAGATTATTGGATTGTGTTGTGCAATAGGAGCTGGACATTCCTACAATGGCTGTCAGTAAGCTGGCAAGTCAGAGAACCTCATGCCCACTCAATGTTCGAAGCTGAGTGCTTATGCAGTTGCAAACTGGTGCTGAAAACCTGGCTGGGGAAGTCAGTGCTACTGAATTCCTGTTAAAAGGCTAGGAAGCTGGAGTCTGCTATTAGTGGAGCACCGCAGCAGCAGCAGCAAAATGGCATTTGCTCAATAGAAGCATAGTCAGGCAGGTAATATTGCTTTCACTTAGAACCTTTTTATATCCGGTTCCCTCTTGGAAGGTGCCACCCATTTGGTTTTCCCTTCCTCATGCAATGCTTTCTGAAAATGCCCCCATGAACACAAAAGTGTGTCTCTTTGATTTATTTTAAATCATATCTACAATACAATTAGGGGCTGCGGAGATGGCTTAGGGGTTAAGAACACTGTTTGCTCATCCAGAGGTCCTGAGTTCAATCCCAAGCAACCACATGGTGGCTCAGATAGTGTGATCTGATGCCCTCTTCTGGCATGAGATGTACATGCAGCTAGAACACTCATATGCACAAAATAAATGAATGTAGCGGAAAAAGTCTAAACAAACCTGGCATAGGGGAATGAGAGGGCGGTGAGGTAGGAGTGGGTGGGTGGGTGAGGGAGCACCCTCACAGAAGCAGGAGGGAGGAGGGATGGGATAGTGAGTTTGCAGAGGAAAACCAGGAAGGGCGATTTCATTTGAAGGGTAAATAAATAAAATAACCAATTTTTAAAAAGATTACAATTAAGAAAAACCATTGAACTATCCATGTAACTGTATTGTAAAGAATAGCAGTACCAAATCTTCAAATGGTTCAGCCTGAAGGCGGTTCCTCCCAGCCTTAGTTTTGTATCAAAGGGCAAGAGAAGTACGTATACTTGATACTAGAGAGTTTCACAGAGGTCTAGAGGCCTTTCCAGTTCTTTGGAGCTACTTACAGCTAAGGCAGCAAAGGAGAAGAATAGCATCTATGGTTGGTAGATTTAGGGTGAGTGACTAAAACACCCGGGGACTAATTAGAAGTGGAAATTTCATCACTCCCTCCTTTGGACTTCTTAGGTAGGATCTGAATAATCTGTTGTTAAGGTATCACTCTGGATCTTTTTGACGTATGAAAATTTAGGTGCTCTAATTAAAACAGATTTTTAAATTTTACTAATTACATACTCTTGGTCAAGTATAATTACTATAAATAAAATTCACTTTAGGCAACACATGAAATATATTGGATCTTATCAAATTTCTAGGAAAAAAAAAAAAAACCACAGAAGAGCAAGTCTAGAATCAGACTGTGTTGCTACCCATTCCTTCTTCAAATTTCCCTTCTTTTTCCTGCAGGGTAATTTTATGGTGACCTTATTTGCAACACACTTACCATAGACGATACACAGGCTGGGATGTCTCATCACACTGCAAGGGCAAACGATGCTGAAAACATCTTGTACATTTGATCCCCCACCCCACCCCCCTTGGCATGCAACACTTTTTATTTTATAAGCATAGCCTTTTTTTTTTAGTAAAAACCTATAACTTTAATTGTCAAATTTGAAACTTCAACTTTATACTTTAAAATTCACAATGCATTTATACTTATTGTGTGCCGAGTAAGTTTTCACTATTGTCAAATTTTTCATGATCTCCGCATTTGATTACTGATCTTGTAACCCACAGTTCAAGAAGTGGAGTTCAGACTTCTGAAAGTTAAAATTAAGTTATAAGATTATCTGGTCTCTGTGCATGCTAGGGGAATTTAACAGGAATTTGATCATATAATTTAATCATAATTGAGTAGTGAGAAGTAATAAACTCTCATTCAGGCAAATCAACGCTGATGAATGATGGCACGTTTGCTGTTGATAATGAATAACTTTTGGAAGCAAGAAGTGTCTCTTTTTTTACATCCTTGTCTCCTGTGTATCTAGAATTTGGTCCTAGGCATCCTGTAATGAAAGGCCTCAAGTTATATCGCCAGATTAACCAATAGAGTGTCCTTTTACTTCTGAGGTTTGATATTATACTCGCACCATGTTTCAAACAGCTGTTGTTTATGTACTTGGCCCATCAGTTATGCCTGTTAAGCTTAACTTCACCACACATGCAGAATTCACACATTACATTTCACATTCACTGTGGCACCACAGTCTGAGTTTACTTTATACTCTGCCAGGATGACCATGTTAATGTCCTTCTCAGTCCCTCGGTTCACTCCCTCTTCATCCCAGATCTTGTCAGTTGAAATCACATGATGCTTCCTGGTTCATAGTAGAGAAAAACAACGTTGATGACCCCACCTGATAGCTAATTTCCCACTCTCCTCTCCTACACATCTGCATTTGCTTTTATTAGCTTTCTACTGTGCCATAAATATATTACACATATTTTTTACCATATTTCCTTATCTCTTTTAAGCACAGTCACTTACAAGCAACCTTCCTAAGCAGCTCCCTCATTTCAGATGATTTTGAAGCCATTTACCTTGGCCTGACCATTATTATGAAGATCCCAACTGTAGCTTCATTTCACCATCTGAAACATAGACTGACAGACAGATCTTTCTCTCTCTCTCTCTCTCTCTCTCTCTCTCTCTCTCTCTCTCTCTCTCTCTCACACACACACACACACACACACACAGACTGTTCTGTATTCTGCACTAGAATGCAATGGTCAAACATGTTTGTCTATGTACTTCGTATTTGCTGTGCTTTATCCAGCAACTGGTACACTACAGACAGGAAGAACTTACAGGTATGTAGAGACTTCATGGCTGTCTCACTACCTACTTCTCAACAAACTTTAAAAAAGGGACATCATTCTAGCTTCTGTTTCCACAACTACAGCATTTTTATTTTAAGTAAGAGAGTATTAAGTAATTAAGAACATCTTTGCATCTTTAGCATCCAACACATCAGTAGTCAACCTCGACCTTCATGTTCTGAAGTCTGCAAACTGTTCAGGATCGTATCTATCTTGCATGGTTCTCATAATAATGTAAAATGTTGGCATGGTTCATGTATTCAGTAAGTGCTTTGACCTCTCGATAACAGAAGACAAGACGCAACAGGAAGGTTGAAAGTTGGGAGTTGTATGACTTTATTACTGACTAGGAACGACAGTGTCACCCAATGTGGCACAGGGAGCTCTGCATTTCCCCAAATAGTTACTACTGTATCTATTTAATTACTTCACCAATTTCAAATTACGTTGACTAACTCAAACAGTTTTTTTTCCTTTTTGCCAACCTTTTCAATAAATTGTGGCTAGCGTTTACAGCAAGGGCTGGTTATCACTGTATTAGTCTGGTAATGTAACCTCTGACTCAGGCATTTGTTTGTTGTGGGAGATGAGTTACCCTAACAGGATGCTACTGTGGTCTAATCATGACATTCTCGTTAAATTTCACAATATTTCCCCAAGAGCTGTAACCAGGTGTACTGTTCCTATTTGCATTGATTTGTTCAGCCTATTGATGGCTTTTGCTTGAAATGTCTCCTTTGGGAATATTTGATGAGTTTTTATTGGAATTTTATCTTCAAAGGTGGGGAAAGCACTGGATTCAGCAAATCCTATTCTCCATCTGAGGTTAAGAAAATCAAAGACCGTGTCACAATTTTCTTCATACAGAGGAAAACTGATACCTATATATATTGTCTAAGTAACTTTGCTTGGTTGCTGCATAAATTATAAAAATAAAATATATCAGTCTTTCCTTTTTTATTCATTTCTCTCAGGATTCAGTGCTCTAGGACAAAGGTTATTCTAAATCTGGGAAAGCTACAGACTGGATGGAGGATGCTTTGTGCTCTTTGCAAGGAAACTGCTTTCTAGAATAGCATTAAGGGTTATCATCTAGACATTAAGATACTGATATCAAGCCTTTATCTCCTTTATTATAGTTTTTCTTTCATTGTAACACATTTTCCCTCTATTTCACTTCCAAAGTCTTCTTGCTTAAGACAATTATTTTAATAAAAAAGAGTCATCTATGTTTAAGAAAACGACTGCATTTGAGGTATTTATTCATTTAGGTATTTATTTAAATAGGTCTAGCTAATACAGAGGTTCATAACTGGCCAATGTACTAAAAATAGTAGATAGTTGAGAGCTCACCTTTGAATTTGACATCTGTATCATATCTTGCCCCCCTGGGTCAAGGAACATGTCAACATGGAACATATCAAGTGATCATTACATTCATGAATTCATAGAAGCTGTGGTTTATTGCACATGATGAAGCCTACTAACATTTCAGCATGGATACAAGAGGGTCACATGAGACCCTACCTCTAGCCAAAGATATATCATCAATTAGTGAGTAATGAGGCAGGGGAATCATTTTTCCCTAAGGGTTGTAGCCACTGATAAGTTACTCATTATCTAGTGAATAGCATCACACTTATTCATATACAAAGCCATCCTAGTGAACCTCAGTGGATTAGTTTTAGATCCCATGAAATGTGTGTTTGGGGTGGGCATGTTGGGAATATAAGGGCTCTGAGGGGAGATGAGGGGATGGAGGTTGAATATGATCAAAATGCATTCTGTGCATTGAAGGGACAAATAAAAATTAAAACACAGGCGAGATTTGTGGTCAAAAGAAGTAACAAGTTGTCAGCAGTGTACAATTAGGACCTGAGGGGCCAAACTAATATCTTTAAGTAGACCAGTGCCTAGCTAAATTCCACTTATACAATACTCTTCCTTCTCACTTTGCCTCATGGAAGAGTTTCTGTTCAATATGTTAAGCATATTTTGTCTTCTGTTTGTCCCTTTATTACATATAAACTGTTCATAGATGCATATCTTACCATAAGGTTATCTACAGGATTTGTATGAGAATGACACCAAGTTAGTCACCATTCAATAACTGTTAAAAATTAAACTGAATAAACACTGACTGTCCTAAAACTGCCCTGGCCTCTAGGCATCAGACTTGAACCAATTAGCTAGTCCCTCAGTGAAACTGTGTAGTGTATACAGTTCATACTCGGGGAGCTCTGTTCATAATGCCATTAATCTCTTTGCTTAATTCTTTTGGTCATCTTATTGTGCAGACTGTGCCAGAAACATATAAGTAAAATGATTGACTCTTGGGTAACCAGAAGGATGTGGTAACTGTATTTCCCTTAGGATAGAGGTATCTGAACAATAACCCATTAGTTAAATACATAGATACTTAGAATGTTCAGTGCCTCTATGCCAGGAAATGCCATTATTACTAGATAATGGGAACTATATAATTCTCTATATAATCTTCATCCTTAGAGTGCATCTATATAAGTCACTTGATTCCATCCATCTATCATCTAGGCATCTATCCCTCCCTCCATCCCTCCATCTCTCCCTCCATCCATCCATCCATCCATCCACCCACCCATTTGTTCATCCATTCAACAAGAAAGCAATTATTAAGAAACATGCTTTGAAGTTATTCTAAATACTGTACATATTAAAAGAAAGTGAGAGAAAAATGAAGATCAAAGAGAGGCAAAAAAGAGGCATGAAAAAGGAGGAGAAAGTCATTTGCAATGAATATGCTTGCTAAGCATAGAGAGTTCACACACAGTCAAATAACTATGAAAAGGCAAAAATGTTTTTTTGTCCATTTTCAATATATATTCTGCTTTATTTTTATTCAAAGATAAGTATGAAAATAAAATTCTAGCAAGGGTGCAATGTTAGTATTTTTTCCTTCATACTTTAAGGTACATATCAACAAACTATGTTGATATAAAGTTAATGTCAAAACTAATCTAAAAGGTTATAGTGTTTGTGCCTGTTGAAACAAGTGGCCAATTGTTCCATTGTTTTTCTAAAGTAATGATAATTCCAGAAACTGATTACAATTGTTTAGTAAGTTGTTCACTTAGACATTTACTTCTAAATGAATTATTGATTGTTCATTTGGTCTAGCATAAATATTTCCACCATCAACACTGATCCTGTTTTAGTTTATATGAGTCATTTATTGGTAGACAAACATTAAATATTATTAACTCAAAGGTGGTATTTTCTTAAACTTAGCTTTTGTCTTTCACGTTAATTCTCTATATCAAACATTGTAGAGAATTTTACAATATCCCATTTGTAATTTTGGGGGTCCCAATAGCTTCTCTTTTCTAAGGCTAATGTTACTTTATACAGTGATTTTCTTATCACATAAAATAAAGAGAATCACTGGCCTTGTTGTTTGAAATTATGTAATTTCCATCTCATCTATATCGTTCTCTCATAGCACAGAGCAACCACCAAAACTGGATTAAAAAATGTTTACATCATAAGGCTGAACCTTCCTAATGTGTCAAATCTGTTATTGGAACAAGTAGAATTGCCAGCTTTTATCTCAATTTCTTGACTGTTGCTTAAGAGGATTAGGGCCCTGGTCTGCTCCACTAGGGTGGTTCACAGTGACAGGCACTATTGCAGCTCAGATCTGAAAATCAATGACCTGTGACTCATTGATTCTGATTAACTAAGCCTCCATTGCCTGGTGGAAGATGCTTAGTGATGCTTGGCTCCAGCTATGCAAACCAAGGTTTTGCCAGAAGCTACTTTCCCCCCTCTAAATCCAAATATTCTCTAGGGAGAAATGGGGAGAAGGGTACAACTCTGAAAGAGAGAAGGGGGAGAGGTGTCTGCTTACGTGCTGTTATCCCTTAAAAGGAGGTTTGTTAGATGTAGACAGATAGATCTACAGGCAGGTAAACAGACAGACAGATAGGTAAATAGGTAGGTAGACAGATAATTCCTACCAGGAAAGTCATAAAGGAAAATAATTATGTGCCCTTTCTCATTCTTAAATTATGCAAAAAAATAATGCCATGTAGTGATGCAAGTTTTTAACCTAATGAGGTCCTGTAATGACCCCCATTCTCTTACATTTTAAAGGTAAAGGAAAAGAAATGTCTTATGTCTATACAAGGAGAGAAACAGCCACTGATTGCTGCTTAAAAATATTTTTCCCCTTGAGGAACATTGTTACATTTTAAAGAAACGGGTCCAACTGAACCCAGTGTTACAGAGTTGCATGGGAACTCACTCTGCACCACCACCAGAGTGGCTGAACAATGCCTAGTCAGTGAAATGTCTTCAACACTCAACAAGCATTCTTTCAACTCAGCATTACATGTGACCATTGAGAAATGCAAACGACCCTCTGCAAAGCTCTTGACAAGAATAGAAAACAAAAACCCTCCCCACAGGTTAAGGGACTTGGGAAGCCCATAAAACCAATTGAGTTCTTAACAGGAAGAGTAAGGAGCTTGAAAGCAGGAGCTCTTAGAGGGGTTAAAGGAGCACAGAATTCAAACCATGGCGATTTTTATGCAGTTTAAAGTATCAGCAGGGACCTTGTGAGATGCAGTGGGTAAAAACGCCCACTGCCCTGCCCAATGAGCTGAGTTCTGTCCCTCCCTCGTGGAAGGAGGATATGGAACATCGTCCCAGTTTGTTCTCCTATTTTCCACAAAAGTAACGGCACAGGCACACGTGCACATAAAATTAATTATAAATAAACAGATTAATTAATTAATTAAATTTTAAAAAATGTCATTAGGGTCATCATATCTGCTATTCTTATTTAGGGAATGTAACTTATTTATTTACGTTTAAAATATAAGCACTTTGTGTTTTTGTAGCCATGAAGGTACTTTGCGGTAGAGTAATTTAAGAATGAGGGAAACTTGGAGTTCCGGTCACCTCTCCTTAAAATAGGTCATCTGATAGTGTTAAGAGCCACAAAAGAGCTATTGAAACCTGATGCATCAGAGAAAGAAATCTTCACTGTCACACTGCAAGAAGTCAGCAGCCTTGCTTCTATGCATCATTGTCATGGCATAAGCTTAGTTCATTCAATGAGCATCCTGTGCTAGGAAGCTGAAAACGGGTGCAGGAAACGTCATGGAATGGCTCAGAGGATTACACTAATTAAGGATAATCTCATTTGGACAATTTTATCTTCTAGAAAAGAAATGTGATGCCATCCTCTGGGAAGAGACAATGTTTAGTCTCTGGAGATATGGGAGGGGGAAAAAAGCTCTCACAAGATACGAGCAATAAGAAGAATTAGGGTTGATCTAAAAGGCAGTCTTAGATCTACCCATTGCCTCTCAAAAGATCCACCACATAGACTGTTAAGCCCCGTAATTATCTCCCCGATTTGTGACAAGCGTGGACTAATCAGTCTCTGAGGGAGTTTCCAGCCGATGATGAGGCAAGTGTGTGCATTTTTCAGTCCTCGACATGCTATTCTGTACTCTGAATCGCAAAGAGCTAACCAAACTTCATTATCCTCATCTAGACCAGAATTAATTCAAATTAAGAAAAATAGGCGTTTTTAAACAGCCATGCGCTTATGATTTAGAACAAAGCATCGTTCCTATTTTTATAGCAGCAGCATAGGTTCTAGCTGCCTATAATCTCATATTAAAAGATTAGAAAGAACATCTGAAGAAATCAGAGACTGTCTAATTGAGGTTCTTGCCTTTAATCCTGTGAGCTGACTCCCTCTTGGATATCAAGATCTGTCAGGGCCGAGTCAGGGGAATTCCGTAAGGAAAGAGAAACCACGAGGAACGCAACACATTCTTTTCCTACTTGAAAAATAAAAAGAAAAGGAAGCACAGTTGGTGACATCAAAACCTAAGCCACCATAAAATCAGGGGGCACACCCAAAGTGGATTTGTAAACATAAGCTATTAGAGAGAGAAATAAACTTGACGATGCTTTTTCCGGGTTGGAAACAGTGAGTAAGATGGGTTACAGAAACAGATAAGAAAAATTTACAGGAAACTTTAAATAATAATGTAATAGTAAAAATGGAATCCAGAATGGTATGAAATTAATCAAATCTTTACTGAACACATTTTACTTCCACACTGAAGTATCAAGTATGTTAGTTTGCTTAATAATCTTGTCAGAAAACTGTATGCTAATAAACATTTTCATAGAATATCAAGATGTTTTACTATGAAAAGTTTTCTGGGCACCACATTACTGTACACAATGGAGTTTATCTACTACACATGTTGATAGTTATCATTTCATGTTACTTAGTAAAAGAAAAATAGCTTTTAGTGTTTGCAGTAGTAAGTTAAATTAGCACTAAAGTGATGAAGTTTATTTTGTTTCATGGGGCAATTATAATATATTTATGATATAATAAAAAATAAAACAATAACCAAAATAAATGAAATAAAATAGTACACTAAACTCAAAATATATTTTAAAATTACAATATGTTTAATAAGAAGCAAAATGTATATTCTTCATTAATCACTTGGAAATTGTTTAAAAATAGGTAAGCAATGCATAGATTCTGTAATACAAATATATTTATAAACAGATGTATATCAGGAGCATAACTCTCCAGTCCCTTATGCATGAATACATTATAGGGTTAACTTGCTTTACATTATGGAAATTTTTACTTCCAACATAAATTCAATTGTAAAAATAATTTTAAGCTTTGTAATAGACAATTTAATAATTTGTTACCAATCTTTAAGTAAATAGATCTCACAATAGATCCCGCACCTACTCAGAAAGCACTGCCCTATCATGTGCCGGTGTAACTGATATTTAAGCAGAACCTCCAGAGATCGGTATACCTGGTCCACATACAAAACTTAAAAACATGAAGTTATTTCAGCAGCAACTTGGTCAGTGTTTTAACAAACTCACTAGCTTCTCAGTAAGGGTACATAATTTTTTTTTAAGGTAGATTTAGTTTTGTGTTTTAAAATATGATTTATTATTTATTATTAATATCCTATTTATTTCATTAGATACAGATCATTATGAAACTAGTGTAAATTAAAGCAAACCGCTACATAGCCAGTGAAACCTGAGGATCAGGAATGTCAAGGTGATTTTCACTGCCATTCTCCTGGCAACTGCAGCACAACCTATCACAGCTACAATCTTCCCCATCCTACTGTCTAACTACAAGCTAGCTCCAAGGCGAGGTGTTAATATCTCAAATGTGAACAGCACAAAATAACTGGAGAGGAACATATCATTGGTAAACATAATCACCATTATCGCACCATAAAATCTGAAGTTGTCATTCATGAATTTAGGGATTTGGTTACTGCATGAGAATCTTATCTGGAGTCCTTAATCATCAGATATTACATGGGAAAAAACATTACTTACTTAGTTTATATGTGGCATATATGTTTCAGAATCTTACTTTTAGCTTGACTTCTCAGATGGAAATAACAAAGAAAACTATGAGTGTTTCATGTACTGCAAGTTATAAAATTATTCTATTCATATTTTATTATGGTTTTGTGTTGAAAGACAAAATAAGTATTATGATTTAGCCATTAAACCAGTATAATGTACATTTTAACTTAAATACCATCCATGATTCATAAAGAAATTGAACAATCAGAATTTTGAAACTCGTGGACAATACTTAAAAAACTTTATCATGTATGTTATCTTAGAAGGTTACAGACGTTGTACTGGTAAGAGAGCTTAGATCATGGGTGAAGACTGTTTAGGTTGCTCACAACTGGGGTACAATTACCATACTGGTCCAAAAGTGACACCTGAATAATGCAGAGGAAATATGGTAGAACCCTTGTGTAACCAAGCACATGTGTTAGATTCAGTCATGCAAGAAGATTTACAAAATCCAAATGCCTAAACAAAAACCTGTGATGGAGAGAGACAATAAGAGTAAAGGAGAAAAAGAGGAAGAAATATGGAATAATAAAGAAAAGCCATGAAGGAAGGAGTCAGGGAGAGGGAGGAAGGATGAGAAAAGAAACAGAGAGACATACACAGAGAGACAGAGACACAGAGAGCCACACACTCACACACACACACACACACGCACACACACACACACACACACACACACACACAGAGAGAGAGAGAGAGAGAGAGAGAGAGAGAGAGAGAGAGACAGACAGACAGACAGACAGACAGACAGACAGACAGATAGATAGACAGACAGTCAAACAGAGAGACAGAGACAGAAAGAGACTAAAGCATCTAAGCATTAATGATGTTCAAGGTCTTTAGGTGAGGCCAATGTTCAACCAAGGTTGAAATCTATTGATCATTTCCAACTCTGCTTTCTTCCTGGCAACTTATGAGATAGTCTTAAATCGTTTCTTGGAACCAGAGCCTCCTTCTAATGAACTAGAAGCCATTAGGCCAATTCAATGGCTCTAACACATTTTTATGTTCAGGTGTTTTTAGTTTTGAGGCACTATAGAGTCTTAAAGATATTGTGCCTATAACATTTACGAAATTGAAAATCATAACTAAGACATTTAAATCTACTCATTAAATAACTTAAATATAAAAACAATGAATCCAGGAGAGAGTAACATAAATATATTTTATTTGAAATTGTATTTTGTAACACAGAAGAAGAATCAGGGAAAAGGCAACAATGTCTGAAATATTTCTAAATCTTTTTGATCTTTAGTTCTGTGGAAAGTAGTTCAGTTTTCACATTGGGTTTATCTCAGTTCAAGCAGAAACACGTGTATGTCACATTCCCTCAGTGTGCTTCCAAAAGAAAGGAAGTGAAACTGTAACATCCTGGAATTAAAATGGTAACACCAAGAGCTGCTCTTACTGAATCCTGCCCCATCTTACAAACTGGTCCATAATCACATGGATAACCACAGTACAGACAAACATGTTAACAAATCTGTTGTCTCCAAAAGATTTCTCTGAAGAGACTGCTTAGGTGCAAAAATTAAGACTCTGTTGTCCTTTACTTGGTGAAGGTCAGGTTGTAGGGAGAGAGTTCCTGTTTTAAACAGTAACTTCTATAACTGTTACTGTGCTGCCTGAGGGTCAACACAATGCCTTGTATAAAGTAGGCAAATATATACAACCTTTTCCAGCTACATACCCAACCCTTAGCATGACTTATGTCAACAAAGTCCCATCATTTCATTTCTAATAGATCAAAAAGTCCATGAAGAATATGATTGTTTTGTTGAATTATTTTTGGACACTTAAAATTCCATAACTTACTTCTAAAAATTATGTAGTGTAGTCGGAGAAGCAAATTATCTAAAATGAAGGTCCGTCTGAGCACAGGGACCCCAATGGAGTAGCTAGAGAAAGGACTGAAGGAGCTGAAAGGGTCTGCAACCCCATGAGAAGAGCAACATTATCACCCAACCAAACCCTCCACAGCTCCCAGGGACTAACACACCAACTAATGAGTTCAAATGAAGAGACCCATGGCTCCAGTTGCATATGTATCAAAGAATAGCATTGTTTGGCATCAATGGGAGGAGAGGCCTTTGGTCCAGTGAAGGCTCATTTACCAAGTGCAGGGAAATGCCAAGACACTGAGATGGGAGTGGGTGGTTGGGAGTAGGAGCATCTTCATGGAAGCAAGCGGGGAGAGACAAGGGTAGGAGAAGGGGGGACAAAAAATATTCAATAAAAATGAAAAACTTAAAAAAATGAAGGTACATATGTGTGTATGTTTATAATATGTTCTTTAAATTTTTGTAAATGCTCCAACTTTTTGGTCTTGCTTCTTGGTCTTTAACTTTACAAAGGAGAGGGGTTTACTTTATTCATAGCACAGGAGCTGGAGAAATGTGACAGTGACTTGTGTCTGCCCTGCTGAGGGCCCTTTGGAGGGTACCATCATATTGAGAGAGCCCAAAAGGAAGTGATAGGACACATGACAAGACGATCTTCAAATTAAAGTACTATTCTATTAGACTTACCTCCCGTGAGGCCAAAAAGGGTGTTTTCCCTAGGGGTATATGAGGGTGGGAAGGAAATCTACAGACAGAAAAGACAAAAAGGCATGGAAGCAAAAAGAAAGTTGAGAAGCTGTTGGATGGGGTTGGGGCAGAGGAGAATGTGGGATAAAAGAGTAGGGGGTGGAGAATCAACAAAACAGGCTATTTTCAATAACACCATAATCAAACCCAATATTATATGGTATGATACTTTTGACTGAACTGCATGTTCTATTGGTTTTTACTTTCTTATCTATTGATACCTCATTTGCTTATTCCATATGATAGACTGTACGTGTGTCAGGGATGTGCACACATCCAGTCTTGCTGTCTGGACCACCACTCACACAATAATTTGAAGTGTGATTCTATTCTCTCAGATTCCAGCTGTTTCTTCTGCTCAATGTCATCAGGAGACCTAACAAGCATACTTGATAGTCTATCATTCTGCTCCCTGGAAGATGTTAAATAGAACTGAAACAGAAACTGACCCCTGAAGAACATTTCTTGCTATATTTTTCCCTTAATTCATTCCCAAAATGATACTTATAATATGCATGTTTAGATGTGTGTCCAGTAAGATAGTCCACTGGTCCTTTGGTACATAATATATTTCTAATAATTAAGAAATATTCTAATTGGGAAACTATATAGAACTCCTATAGAACTGAATGTTCCTCATAAAGAAAAATATGTATAAGCATAAATAGGCTAAAATTGGCCCTTAGAACAGCAATGCAAAGTCAGGAAGCAAGGAAAAACCCATACTGTATCCAGGTGTACATTGCTTGCTTCAACCTTACTAAAATACCCACATGACCCATGGGAAATTATAAAGAAAAATAGTGTTTTATAAATCATTAAAGTTTCCACTGTAGCATTCCTAGTGGCAAATTATGTCTAAATAACTCTCTTTACTCCTCTTTCTAATTGGGACATCATATCTAGTGAATCCTGGCTTATCTCTCTTTGCGCCCCCATCTCTAACTCATGCCATTAAAATGGGATGTGGTCCACACACCTTTTCATTAAAGAGCAGTACTGCAGTATTGATGTTTTTAACTGTTAAACTCTTATCAGTGTATGTGTGTGTGTGTGTGTGTGTGTGTGTGTGTGTGTTGATGTCTGAGTTGAGAGACAGGTTCTTACTATGTAATTCAGCATTAACCCTGAAGCCATGTCTCTGCCTCCTGAATGTTGGGATAAAAGAATTTATCTGGGATATTTATATGTATTATATATATGTATATATATAACATATTCTTGATTAATATAACATTAATTGATTTCTTTGTATTAGGTTGAGAGAGAACAAGGTAAGATGATAATGAAACAAAAATGTTGATTATTGAATTTTCACCATGAGGTGTATTTTAAGGTAATCAATGCTGTTATTGATTAAAATCAGTTGACAAAAGTTTACTAAGTACCAATACCTGTGCATACATCAGAGATGCTTAAAAATACTACGAAATAAGTTAACCCCTTGTAATTCTTCAAGGACTGTTAGGTGACTGATGAAGATCTGAAGAATGGATGATGTTGACAAAATGGCCCAGGATACTTTTCTACAAGAACAATATTTTACAGAATGTATATCAAATAATGTCTCAAGATACAACACTAAAGAGATGATTTATGATATTGGTTTGATAGAAAAAAGGAACGTGTGGAAGACATGGTAATGTCTGAGTAAATTCTAGATGGTAGGGGAAAAGGGTAAAAGTAAGAGGCATTAAAGACATACACAAATGTGGTCTAAAATATATAAAATAACAGACACCAACCACATGTTTGAAGTGTGGGCCCTTTATAAATGTCAGGAAGCCTGTGTTGTACTGCAAGATACCTAAGTTGCTAGGTCTTATAGATACATGCTGGTAACACAAAATAGATGATTTTGTGTTGTGCATAGCACATTACCCTCAATAGGAGTTATCTCTTTTTTGATGGCAGCCAGGAGCAACTTACCTGAGAAGTTTGACTCAGGGTCTCAAAAGGCTACTGTTTAAGTCAAAGCTCAGGTGAGTTAGAATCTTAGAGGAGCCTCATCAAAGCTCTCTCATACCAAGTTCTTCACAGCCCCCTGGGAAAGTTAGCTAGCTTCCCCTAGAGCTGGTAAAGGCTAACAGAGACAGGATGTTCCATATCCTAAGAAGTATAACACATCACTCCATAACCACACCACTAGAAGTGAATAAATATGTCCATCCCACAACCGAGGAGAAGATGCTCTGAAATCTAAGAGGCAGAGCTCAATAGTTAAGAGCACTTATTGGTCCTTCAGAGGACCAGGATTTGGGTTACAGCATCCACATCAGAGATCTCACAGTTACAGGGAATCCAATGACTTCTTCCAATTTCTTAATTTCTCCTGTCACATGAATCCACAGTGGAAAGCATGCATACACATCAAATAAACACAGAAATCTTTCAAAGAATACCCACTGCTTTGCTATGAGGCACAGGTAGGGAGAGACACCTACACAGCACAGGCCAACCCTAGAAACAGAGCCCTGCCTGCAGCTATGCAACTCAGAACAGGATGGGGAAGATGTCCATGGCACATGGTTGGGCTGTAACACCGAAAGGCCTGCTTGCTGCCACAAGAGGAATAGAGAGGTGACGTCACCCAGAGGCCCACCAGCCTCAAGGCTGGTCTGTATTGGGAGCCATTACAATGTACAAGTATGTAGTGGACAGATGGGTGAGAAAGAGAAGCAGATCAATTTGAATATTGTGAAGAGAGATGAAACAGATGTGAAGTCACATAATAATAACCTATTATACTCCATTGTGTAAATATACCACACTTTCTTATCCATTCCTCTGTTGAAGGATATCTGGGTTCTTTCCAGCTTCTGGTTATTATAAATAGGGATGCTGTGGACATTGTGGTGCATATGTCTTTGTTGTATGTTGGAGCTTCTCTGGGGTATATGCCTAGAAGTGGAATAACTGAGTCTTCAGGTAGTACTATGTCCAATTTTCTGAGGAACCACCAGAATGATTATCAGAGTGGTTGTACCAGCCTACTCAGCCATTAGAAACGACTTTACAAAATTCCTAGGCAAATGAATGAAACTAGAGACTATCATCCTGAGTGAGGTAAACCACTCACAAAAGAACACACATGATATGCAGTCGCTGATAATTGGACACTAGCCCCAGAAAGCTCTGAATAACCACGAAACAACTCCCAGACCTCATGAAGCTCAAAAAGAAGGAAGCCCACAATGTGGAAGCCTCAGTTCTTCTTAGAAAAAAAATCATGTATTCATCATATTTTATTATATAACAAATTTTGTGATCTATAATATTTTATAAAATAAATATTTTTTTTTCAAATATCAGAGAAAAAAAGATACAAAAAATAAATGAATAATAGCCTATTGTGCTGCTGACTCAGAGGGATGTTCGACCCACAGTTGAAGAGTGGATGGAGCCTGGGGATTCTTATGGAAGAGTTGGGGGAAGAATTGCAGGTCCTGAAGGGGATAGGACGCTACAGGAAGACCAACAGAGTCAACTAAGCTGGGAGAACAGACCCTGCACCCTGCTGAGCAACAGTGGAGGTGGTCCTGATGGTGAATGTGTGAGTAGGCGAGTCCAGAGGGTGTGAGGAGACCTGACCCAGTTGCAGGCTGCAACACTTGGAGGATTGGGCCCTACATAGTGCAAATGGCTCTGGAGTTGGGCATAGGAGTGAGGCAACCTGAGGGCATGAGATTTGGAACGCTGACCCTGCCTCTTGCCATTGGACTACCTGAGCAGCGTTGAAGAGCTTGCTATGATGGTCCAATACGGGAGAGCCAGTAGGCTGTTGGCTCAGCTACCACTCAAGTTCAGATCCAGGGCTTTGAGTTGGCCCACCCCAAGAATCCAATCACCTGTGAACTATTGGAGCATGTGAAAGTGATCCAAAGTTTCAGGATCACAGGATAAGTGGGAGGAGTATCAGTGAGGATCCAATATGGATGCTGTGTCAGAAACCAGAGGCCTCAAACAAGACTGATGTTGCATTGCAATGAACATTTGCAAGTGAAGATATGTGGACAGAGGGGCGTACTGTGGAACACACTGTGACACGCTGCATCTTCTATGTTTTCAATGCATTTTTTATTTCAGTTTTCAGGAGTTTTTTGGTTGTTTGTTAGTGTGCTTTTTGCTTACTTTTGATAAGGGAAGGCTGCAAGAGCAGAGGGCAGATACGAAGGGATGAGGTAATGAGGGGGGTTGGGTGCATGATGTGACTTTCACAAAGAACCAATAAATAAAATGCAAAAAATTACACACTGATATTGCTAAAAAGAGTGATAAGTTCAATTGTTCATTAATATTTAGATATCAGTTCTCTTTGTTAGATGCACTGTGTCCAAATGGCTACACAACCCATGACTAAAGAATTTCATTTTTTGTACATAAAATATGTAAAAATTGTGCACTCTTTGGTTAGTGGTTTAGTCCCTTGTGGACTCTGGTTGGTGGTTTAGTCCCTTGAACTCTGGGGGTCTGGTTCATTGATATTGTTGCTCTTCCTATGTGATTGCAAACTCCTTCAGCTCCTTCAGTTCTTTCTCTAACTCCTCCATTGGGCTCCCTGTGCTCAGACTGATGATTAGCTGCAAGCATCCTCATCTGTATTTGTCAGGCTCTGAGGAGTTATCCATGTCAGCAAGTACTCCTTGGCATCAGCAATAGTGACTGGGTTTGGTGGCTACATGTGGGATCCATGCTGGGACTTTTAACTGAATTGAACTTGGGCAGGACTTTTAAGGAAACCACAGCTACTGTGAGCTTATGTGTATAATAACCATGTTTTTGAAGTTTGGTCTGTTGTTATGTATTGAAATGCTAAATACTGGCTTCCAAACCTTGTTGCCCCTAGGGAAAAGTTAATCCTCACGTCCACAAAGTGATGCTATGTAACCTTGCTCCTTATTTTAAAACTATTGGCAAAATAAAGATGCCTATAGCCTATAGCTGGGCAGAAGAAAGGTAGTCACAGTTTCAGTTCTGGGGCTTGGGGTTGGAGGCAGAGACACAGGAGAAGAGAGAGGACATGGAGTAAGGAAGAGACACCATGGGGTAAGGAATCATGAGACTTGGCCATGAGGACTGGCCAGTCAGAAAAACAATGGCCTAGACAGAAAGTCATATCTTGGTATTATTGGCAGATAAGTAGATACAACAGCATACAGAATAGATGTCTGCCCAGCTCTAGTGCTTTCAAGGCTTATTATAAATATAAAGTTTGTGCCTTTTATCTTGGATTTGAATGATCAAAGGTAGATAGAAACCCCCGATTGAGATGAAATATTTACCACATCACCATGTCCTGTTCAGATGACAGCATTTCACAGTATGTCTTCTCAGCTTCTTGACTCTCATGTTCCTCCTACCCTCTCTTTCCCAGTGTTCCTCAAGCCTTGCGGTGGACTTGATGTAGATGATCTATCTACAGATGATGACTTACCTTCACTTATTCCCTGCACTTGGGACAGTTCTGAGTCTCTGCGTTAGCCCCTGTCTACCGCAATAGGAAGCTTCCCTGACCAAGGCCAAGAGGAAAACTAATCTGAAATGTTTATTGTTTCATGCTATTTTAGGAAGTAACCCTACACTCTATTGACCATCATGCTAATATGACCATAGGGTGCCATTGCAAAATAACTTTTTTATATTATGTTAAAACAGAAATGGAAGGAAGAGGAAAACACATTCTTCCCAGTCCACCTTTCTGCTGCCAACAAAATACCATCTCACAGTCTTATACTCTATTGTTTGTCAATGATGGGGTGGGACGTGTGTTACTATGTTCTGGAACATGCTCAAAATTCCAAAATACCATCCCTGGATGTTGACTCTTGCAGGTGGTTTGTTTTATTTCTTTCTTTTTATTTATCTGTTCCTTTATTCCTGAGAGTTGTAATCTATAGGGACCTATCAACGAAGTCAACAACACCTTCAGTTCAAATTTGGGAGGCTGTGAATTTCTTCCCTGTAGAAATCCTTAAAAACATAGCTGTCATTGGCTCAAAATATTGACTAGCTGCAGTCTCAATATAAAGTGAATATTCACTTTTAGTTCCTTTTAACATCTTTTTCATTCATTAATTTATTTATTCACTTTACTTTTAACATTTTAGAACCTTCATTTCCTTCAAATTTACCCAAAAGGGGTAGGGGAGACTATTGATCCTATAAACATGTTAAATTGCTCCTAGCAGGGATCTGAAGAATATTTTTGGAAATGATGTGGTTTCCATTGGCTGGTACTTTTAAACTTCTTTCTTAGGTTCAAAGACCAGTGCCCCTGTAACTTTAACTACATCTAATCTTAAGACATGCTCATTTCCTGAAGGACTTAACATTAAAAAAACTCATCTTACTCTTTTCAATTAATTTTACATATAGTAAGTAGATTTTACATTTTAAATTTAGAGTCTGAAAGCAAAAAGGGCACCAAGAAATAATCTACTCTGCAACTCTAGGATCACAAATTTTAGATCCTAACAAGATGCACAGACCTGAAATTTATATACATCTCTGCTAACAGACGATTAGCATTTCTAGAAATAGATTTCAGTGTTTAGTTTCACTGTGATTATCAAGTCTCCTCTCCCCAATCAACTCAATGGTATTTTTTATGAATAGATGTTCATGTGTAAACCTCTAAAAGCAAGGTTTTAGGCACCAGGTCCAATCAGAAATGATAATGCAAGGGGCTCTTCTTTTGTTACTTCAGGAAAGGTAAGTTGGTGTGCAGAAATTCAGAACCAGACACTGTGTACAATGCTGGCAACTGAGAGGACAGAATGTATCTAACTCCCCAGGTAAACCAGCAAGGGGAGATATGAGGCAATGTTGAAAAGAAGGAATAGAACCCAAATCAGTAAATATGTGGGCAACAGTGGAGAGGAGTTTTGAGAGCTATGTCTTAAAGCAAATTAATACAATGTGACATATATATGGACTTGTTGTTAGTTAAATAATACTTTGAGTGGGGGAGGGAATTAATTCTGAATGTATTGGTTCTTTAATAAGATATTTCTGTAGTTCTTTCCAAATTTACTTCGGTAACAATGAGAAAGATAACAGCACATACTTCTTTTTTATTATTTAGGGAACTGTAAAATATTGGATAAGTCTCTTCAAAGTTTAAGCCAATTTATAGTGTAATGACAAGAAGATGGCTGTGACTATGGCAAGGGATCAGGCAACCAGAATGGCTGCTGATTGTTTCAAACCACTGGGCTACAGCTGTTTGAGTGTGTTAAGCTCCTGTGCCTGTTTTGTCCAGTGCCACCATGCCCACTGGTCTCATTTAAATTCCATCCCCTCCACAAGGTCTACATACTCCCTCCAACGTTCTACACACAGCAAGCCGGCAAAAAGTCATTGCACTGTCTTTTAATTCATGTGAGACTCATGTGAACATTCCAATGCCTTCTGTTTCTAGTTCGGGGCTTGAATCAGTCTGCATTTTTTAAAAAAACACTTTAGGAAAATCAAACTTCAGAATCAGCCATAGGATGCACGAATGGTTTTATTATTGGGGCCACAATTTAAAATCCATCTTATGCACTCATGTACTTCCAATGGTTTAAAATGTTCTATACCTTAGAGCTGGAGAGATGGCTCAGTGGTTAAGAGTGTTGGTTGCTCCACCGCAGAGGATCCAGGTTCTTAGTTCCAAGCACTGTAGTGATTTAAAACCACCAGTAAATCTAGTCAAGAAAATCCAGTGCCCACGTTTGTCCTCTGCTGTTACTGTATGCCTATGATACACAACACCCATGCAGGCAACACACCCATGTTCATAAAATAAAGTTATTTTTTAAAAAGAGCATTATGTTATGGTTTCAAATTTTGAGTTTTTATGGGATTCCTGTGTGTGTGTGTGTGTGTGTGTGTGTGTGTGTGTGTGTGTGTGTCTGTGTCTGTGTGTGTGTGTGCATGCACACATACATGCATATGTGTTTCTTTTTTAATTTAATATTTATTTTTTATTCTTTAATCTTTCCTTACAATCTATTCTTTATCTTATCCTTGTCTTCCCTCTCTGACTGTTCCTCGTCCCATAGTTTTTACCCCCTCAGCCCCACCCTGATTTTCAAGAGGATATTCTCACTCCCCCCACTTTGTCAGAACTTCTCACTCCTCCTTTGTGCCTCCAGTCTCTAAAGGGTTAGGTGCATCTTCTCTGACTGAGGCCAGACTCAGCAGACCTCTGCTGTATGTGTGTTAGGGGTCTCGTATCAGCTAGTGTATGCTACGAGGTTGGTGGCTTAGTGTCTGAGAACTATTGGGGGCCTAGGTTAGCTGTCTTTATAACAAAACATATAAGCTGTGTAATTATTGATGGGAAAATAACCAAAGAAGGTAAAGCAAATGAACAAACCCAAAAGAAAACCGAAAGGCAGCACTTGCCTGCACCAACAAATTCCCTTTGCTGTTTTCTGAACGCACATCTAAAGTACTGGAAGTTTCCTCTCTGTGTCCTCCTGATATGCTCAGGCCAACTGTGACCATGGCACTTTGAAAAATGTGCCAATTTGTGCTGTAAAATTGAACAACTTATAAGAAGTAGTCTGTTCGGTTCATAGGACAAATTTGATAGAAGAATATATGCTTTGGCTGAGTTGAATTATGTTAACCTTGTCATATCTCTCGTGGCACCAAATGTATGATTTATCCCAGGAGCTTAGTATCATTTCTTGGTGACGAGCCATTCACTTTGCCACTGCAGAACACCTTCGCAATGCTGCTCTGAATTACTGCTCAGTTAACATTGTTTACCACCTAATTATTGAGAAGCACCTCCATCCATCACTGACAACTCACTAAATGACTCAAGACACTAGTATTTGCAACTCGAACAACAAGGTCACCGCAAGTTTAATTAGCCACTATCCATTACCAAACAGCAAATAGCCTATGATTAGAAACAAAATTCCAATTTCTGAATATGCCTCATAAAAGGATGGAGAACTGCTCACTTCCCAGTGATTCTAATAAATATATGTAGTATCACTTACAAATGTTTTATTACAATTTATAACGAGCAGTGAGCAGAATTAGTCAGAGGTTGATCCAGAGTCTCTGTCTATTGGTTCTTAATTTTAAGTACTTTGTAGCACCCAGAATAAAAAGGACACTGTTGTATTACCATGTGACAATGGGGTTAAACATTCCTTTTGGAATTTAAACGTGGATAGATAGATAAAGCCTGAAGTGGTCCCTTGTTATCAGTGCTTTGATTTAAACCTCGAAACTTCAGGACACCAGCCAGTGTTTACACAAAAGTAAAATTCTGATGTAGCTAAACATTTTCTGAAAGCATGCAGAATCTGGCTCCTGACCGTCTTCTGGTGAGGGTTTTACTGTCATTCACGCTCCAGCTGATGCACTGGGCAGAGGCCTCTGGCTAAATGAATGCATAGTGGGTTTCCTTTAAAAAAATGAAATATGAGAACTGAGCCAAGGTCAAGACCCCAATGATTAGCTTGGGTAGATCAGAATCATCATTTTGAGAGGCCGTCTGTTTGGGATCTTAAGTACCAGCGTCCCTGCAGGAACCAGTCCATCTCTCCTTCCTGTTCTTTGTCCCATAAGGGCATTTCCTTCCAATTTTGAAACTAGGGTGGATACAATGAGTATTGCTTGATACATTGTATTCATATTTAATGTTTTATTTTATTTCAAATGTCAATTAAGATACTTGGTTATCTTATTATTGTCATGTAAACATGACTAAATTATCAATGACTATAATCATCTTAAAAATTTGAACATTGAACGCTCTTATAACTCTAAAAATGTGTCATATAATGAAATAAAAAGTGTAGCAATAAACTATTTCCTGATCACCTCAAACAGAGAGTAAGTCATTGATTTCTCTCTGGGATTTTAATATACAAATTTTCAAACTTGAGGGTACATTATATTCAAGTTATAATATAGATTCCTGGAACACTTCCCAAGGTATCTAATACTCTACATCTTAGATAAAGTATCTTGACAAACTATCTCAAAAAATAAAATAAAATTAGAGAAACCAGCATACAAATAAATTTTAAGCAAAACTGTCCAAAGGTGGGAAGTTGATGCTTCAGTGTTTTGTGACATAACAGTCTATGCTGCAAAAATATCTATGCACATTTACAAAGTCAATCCACACCATTATATTGCCATTTATCTTGCCTATTCCTTGATTGATTTTTAGTATACAAGTTGTAGTAATTTTAGTATAGGCACAATTCAAAACCTTGACACTAATGTATTTTAAATCCATAAAAAAGTACTAAAGGCTACGTGAATCTAAGAGATTTGTAATAAGAGTGTAATTTGAGTATGTGTTTTGTATTTGGTATATTTTCTCTCATAATGTGGCTTTTATCATAACAGAAATTCTGGTGTATGTGTGGAATATTCTTTTGTGGTACCTAGCTATTCTACAGGGTTCCATTTCATGCTATATTTCAGTCTATAAACATGTGCTCTAGAATATTCCTTGGCTGACAGTAGTGACATCACCTGCTGAGGCTGATGCACTCTTTAATAGTGAGATCACCTGCTGACACAGATGCAGTCTCTAGTAGTTACATTAAATACTGCTGCAGATGCACTCTTTGGGCTTCTTTTCAGTTTGCACCAGGAACAGAAATAAAGTCTCATTTCAGAAAAGGAAAGTACTATATTGTTCTTTTCCCCCCACCAATTAGAATACAATTCTCTTTTAAGTTTGCCACTGGAAACTTACCTCTTCAGTATAAAAGACAAAAATTATAATGTGCCTAGAAAACCTGTAACTTACTCATTGAAATAGCTGCTCTTTAACTTATATGAAAATATCTTTGAAAATCTTATAATAATGTGTATCTAAAATAGACTAAATTATGTTATATCTATCTTTGTGTCTATATAACTTCATGCATGTTATCTGAACACATCACCCCAAATTCATGCTTAATACAACTTAATTAAATAATTGCAATGGTTATTATCACCCTATGTTTCTGTCACAGTTATTAATGGTTCATGTAATATTTCTAGTGTTGTAATTCTCTCTTTTATTTCCTCTGGTAAAGAGATGAGATGAGAGATGTACCCAAGCTATGTAGATAGATACAACGCTTGGGTTGAGTCTAGAGCATTTCTTTCTTTGTTTGAACTACTCTTATGACTAGTTCTGGAAGCTTATCGCTTTCATACAATCTAATCTTCCAAGATGACTCATTTAATCCAGCTTTCCTCTGCCTTGACTGACTTGCTCTGTTTAATCTCATACTAACTTTGGCAGTAGGTTCTAATCTTCTGTCTCATTCTCTGACTCATTTTGTCTTCACCTGTATCCAGCTTGTTCTCTCTGAAAGCTGTCTCTGTACCACTATCCTTGTAAAACTGCCACACACAACATACATACCATCACCACTAATACATCCCCCCTCTGCTTTTAATTAGCATCCTCTGTGCTATTATTGTGAGTGTTAGGAGAATCCTAACTCTGACTCATTCTGTCAAATCTTTCTCTGATTTGTCACTCTCTCTACCCCTCAATTAGATGTCACTTTCAAACATGACTGCTTCCTTCTATGAACTAACTCTACCTTCCTTGTTTAGGATAAAAGATGTATACTACAGGCGTGTCTATATTCTAGCAAGAGCGATTGGAAGTTTATCATTCCAGCTGGATCAAACAAACCTAGAAGGTCTTGGGTGTGATCCTTTGCCAGAGCAGACATGTTGCTGGATTAAAATTTCTCTACACAGTGTCCCATTAAGCTAAAAATACATTCATTTATTCATATATGTATGCACGCACTCATTTAAGTTACAATGTTCTATGCCGTGAGCATAAATAAGGGATCTGGGCATTATTCAGGAGACCATGTATCTTGTGATATGCCATTCAAACCCATTTACAGATTTTCTTTATTACAAGAATTTGCAAAGATATTCCTTCCTCTTACCTTACTGGCCTCCTCCCATCCCTTCCATAGCCCATATCCTTCATCATGAAATGGTGATAATTATTCTAGGTTTCAACTTCATTGCTTGAGTCAATCTTCAAGTCTACTCTCATTTCCTTAATGGGCTTGGTGAAATTAATGCTGAAGTATTTTGATTGACCCATGCACAATTAAGCAATTCTTAATATATATTAAATGTGTGTATATATATATGGCAGGTAGGCTATATTAGGAACGCTGATTCTCGGTTGAGACCAGTCGAAGCCCTGAGAGTAATAAACGAGACAGCAGGAGCTGCCTGAATTCTCGAGAAATCAGAAATCCTCATGCTGACATAAGCAGTGCACCAGTGCACGGCACCTCAAGATGTTGGTCACGCCCTAAGTCCTGCCTCCACAAGGAGGATGTGATGTGGACCCCAGCTAGATTGGCCACGCCCCAAATCCCTCCCCTGCACATAGTAATGAATTCATGTAAGCTCTATGCAGAAGCAGGGCCACCCCAAAATATGCAGACAAGATCTTCTCCAGCCCTCAGGCCAAGCCAATAGGAAGCTGGCTGTCAGACCCCAAACCATTCCAAAAACTGTACTTACACGGGAGCTAGGTGTGAAAGTAAATTGAGACACTTGTAGAAATCATTCTTCAATCTGAGTTCCTTTGTTCTAAAGAGCTAGTAACACCTATGATTGGGAAGAGACTTTTTTTCCCTAAAGTTCCTTGCATCCTATACAGGAGCCTCTCGCTGGCTCCGGTTCAGCTTGGTTTGGTACCCAGTGGCAGCTGTGTCCTACGACATCCTGCTAAGATTAGTGGCAGAACCCTGTTCTTAAAGACTCAATCCTGAGTTCACATGCCCCGCTGAGCATCGCTCTTATGGGCTTAGGTCAGGGTTTCCTCGCCCTGCTGATCACTGCTCTCGTGCACCCAAGCCTGTGTTCGTGCATGCCGGTTGGAACCAGTGGCAGAGGTAACAGAGGCTACCTTTTCCCCAGTCAAAGAGCTGTGTGGGACTCCTGGCACTAGGTCCCACATATATATTTATTTCATATAGTTACCCATGTATCTATCCATCTATAGTATAACTTTTTTCCTAAATCTAATGAGCCAGACTTATCATACAATTTTTCTTCAAACATTGATTTTTGGAGATCCATTGCACTCAACTGAAATTTTAAAAGCCTTAATGTTTAATATATGATTTCAGCTTAAATTCTCTCACAGTTTCTGTCTACATGGAAAACTTAAGTTAGGCTTAATGAATTTCTGGTTATTCCACAAACTCCCAGCACTTCACTTTATCTGGAAATTCATCTCCCAATTTCCCAGAATGTCCATTGTTCTTGTCACCTCTCTATATTTTATCTGTTCTAAATCAAGAGTACATGCTTACATTTTCCTTTCTTCATTTATAATGGCATCTCCACTCTTGGTAATATAAATCATTATTCTGAAGTGGCCTCAACCTACCCGAAAATTTTGTGCCCACTGTATCAGCATTGGATTTGTTACGTCTTATCTGCATAACTGGCTTTTAAATACCTTTGGGCAAGGTTAGACACTAATTTTTCTATCTTCCAACAATAATATAATCTTGTTAAAAGTAACTAGTTATTTTATGATTACTAATGAAGAAAATTAAGAAAAATAGGATCAACTCCTAACATACAGTCATTAATAAGTTAAACCCACATACTTCCAGCAATTCATAGATTAAAAACACTAGCAAAGAAAAATTTATGGTTTTTATTATTTTAATCTAAAAATGAACAATTTTATTGTTTGAAAATTTTTATAGTATTTTTTATTATTAACTCCATTTTATAGTATTAACTCCATCTTCAGTTAATGATTTAACACATTTTGTTGAAAATGATGGTTTTAAATATCTGCATAATAAACATGCAATGCTCAAGAAGATCCAGAACTCTCAGTGTAAACCTCCCTCTTATTCTCTTAAGTCAAAGCTCACAGGCTACAGCCAGAACCCCCTCCCATGCCATCCCTCATTTCTCTTTGTCATCTAGCTCTAAATTGTCTTGTCTCTCTCCTAAAAACTATCCATATTCAAATATCCAGAGTTGCAAAACTCTTCATTGTCTTCAGGACCATACAGAAGGGCAGGACTAGCAACCACATGCTCTAGATATTCCAGCCCAATCAATATCCCTATTTGTAGAAAGGCTATCACTTTCCTTCTCTCTTAGGCAAAACTGCTTTCTCTAGTCTCTACCTCTTAGAACTTGCTTAACTGAAGCAGTGCTTGGGTGACATCTATACTTAAAGCAAAACTTGTCTGTTTGTTTTATAACAATGTAGTAATGAAATGAGGTAATCTTTAATTTATTTCTTCATCCACAGCTGAAGGCAACCAAGAACTCTTTTTGTTCCAATAGACAACAGGGTGATTTAAATTTATAAAAGCCAGTCTTTTCTCCACTTCAGTTTTGTGCAGAGTACATCATTTCTCACAGTCATTTTCCAACATTTTCCTTGACTTCTTGTCATTTTCATGGGTGATATCACAGGTGGGATTGTTTCTAAAGTGCAACCTGAATCACCAGTCTTTTTAATTTCTCATATTAGATAAAAAAAGTACAATTTATTTCCTCATGACTGACTTTAGAGATGTCCTCTAGTTTATAGTAATTATAAAATCTTAGTACAGTGTGGCCCAGTTTGATCCAACAATGGAGAGGAAGCAGCAGAACACTGACAAGTTCAAACTCAGCCTGAGCTCCTTAACAGGATTATCTCAGAAATGAACAAACAAAGAAACAGAGTTCTAGTTCCAGGTAAGTTGAATTAAACATACTTGATCTAGTCACTTCTGATCAAGAGACAAAACCCAGAGAGGATGCCTGAGGAATATTACTAAAGAGTTTGAGACTGTGTAAGTGGTTTGTGGGAAGAGGGTAGGTTTAAAGTATTGGGAAACCAACATGAGTCTACCGTCCTTTATTCTTCCTGTATTTCTCAGCCTCTGTGGAAGTGAGCCAGAGAGTACAGGAAGAAGCTCCACGTATGCCCTAGTTATACCGTGGAAATAAGAAAGCAATATTCAAGACCAAAGGAAAATGAGACTCTCCCATTCAGCTGTTGCTTTCTTTTCTATATTCATCTATCTCTAGCATCTTAAGACTCTCTGCATGGGTGTCAGAGGCTGGAGTCAGGAGTCTACAGGAGCATTACTCTGAAGAAATAGTGTTTCTAGAAATTCAATGGGCTTATTGAATAAGGGGAGGGAACTATGAACCAATCTCATCTTTTCCTTCTCTGACTGCTCTATCATATATAGACAGCAGCAGCAAACAGTAGTTACATGTAGGTGCTACAAAACTAAAGTGTTGAGTATGAGAAACTGAGAGTTATTGAGAAGGTTATATATAGAGAGAAATTGGGAGCATATTATGTAAAGTTATTCATGGATATAGGTACTCAACTCTGAGCTCACATATATGACACTGATTGCATTCTTCTAAATAGAAGCTTGAGATCTGAAGTAACATAACCATCCCCCATATCACAAGACTTGGATCTGCATATAAGACAGATCCATGTGACATTACAAAGGTCTTGAAAATGGAACTGGTATTCCGCAGACAGTAAGGTACAATTTATAGATCAAATTTCTCATGATTCACATATCCAATATGCTTATTTTCACAGTATGTACTTTGCTTCAATACATTGAAAAATTCAAATACTTATGAAGCAAAATGAGACTTTCAACATTGTCCATAATAACTGCACAGAACTCAAAGCTTCATAAAACCTTCAGCTCACCCAGGACACAATCCCAATGTAATCAGCATATGAGGAGCTACAAATACCTCAGATCAAAGGAAATAAAAGTTATCAATGGTAAGATGGCACTGATATTAAAATTATTTGGCAAGAACTTTAAACTTTCTATGATAAAGCAATTACTGCAAGCAGTCACGAATACACTCAAAACCAACAAACTACACAAAGTTGTAGGAAACATAAAGGAGAAAATGCATCAAGAAGTATTATAGTCAAAATTAAGAGGTCCTATTAATAAATCTAATATACAGAGATATATTAATACTAACAGGTCCACATTTGTGACATTTTTAGGTATTCTCATGAGCAATGCAAGTAACATATAGCTAGAGATACAGTAATGAAAATGGGAACAATAGAAGCAATAATTGTGAATATAGATATCTACGTTTTGAAGTTGTTCCCCTGAGTTATAACTCTTTAGGTCCATTATGCTTTTTGAATAGCATGTGGAAGCCTGAGCCTTTTAGAATTGGTAGAAATTGCTCCTAAGTTGTGAAGGTAGAGAGGTCCATTGTTATAAAGTACCATGGTGACAATTGCACTTACACAGAACCAGTCTAATATGTCGATTTGCATATCATTTGCATTTTGTCACCATACCTGTCAATCAGCTCTAGCAGCTAGCAAATCAGATAGCTCACTTGGGAAACTAGGCCAAAGGAAAACAATCCAAGGTGATCAGAAGTGGACGGAAACCCTGTGTGTGTGTATTTATTTTGTAGAGAACATTTTTGAAAAATAATGCTAACTGAAAACACCTGATTTAGATGCCTCACAAAATGAGTTTTATCTTTTAATTACATTTGTTATTTATATCAAATGTTTGGTTTTTGGTTATTTTCTGCATAATCTTCAAATTATCATGGTACTTTCAAATATCATTTTGTGGTTAAAATGCTAAGAAACTCTTGTCCTGTTTTATTGGTGTGTGGTTGTGTGTGTGGTTGTGTGTGTGTGTGTGTGTGTGTGTGTGTGTGTGTGTGTGTGCAGAGAGAGAGAGAGAGAGAGAGAGAGAGAGAGAGAGAGAAGGGAGGAAGAGAGGGAGGGAGGGAGAGGGGAGGGAAGGAGAGAGAGGGAGAATTTAATACATTCTAAAACTTAGAATGACTGAAAAATGTTTGGAAATGCTGAGATTACAGACCTAAACACCCACATCAGATGGATGGATCCAATGACAAGCAAAAGGAAATTGCTAATTCTAGCACAGACCACCATCTAGGAAGTCGAGTGACTGTCCCCTCTTAGGTAGAGCTTCTGGGGTTTTCTCCTGGTGCTTATATTTCATCCTGGAAGTTCAAACCTCTGTGAATGATGACACAGGGAAAATCCTGCTTGCTTAATAATGAAGCCTCCAGAAGTGATGTTCCTTTGGGGGGTAATATTCAGTTATTGTGTCTGCAGAATCCTGGTTTCTGTGAAGATGCTTAGTAATCGTTATCACTCTAGTTGCTCTGGGCTGTCACTGTGAGAAAGGGTCTTCCTGGACAGCACAGCAGTCCTCACTGACAAAAAGCACTTTTTCCAAGGGCTACACGGCTTGATTTAATTTATATCTAATGTTTCAAAATGAGCTTTTTCACAAGGACACACTGTGAAATTAATATTTTGACCTTGACAATGTAAAACCTGTGATGTTGGTCCCCCAATCACTCTGTAAGTTAACTGTGAAGTTGGACCCTTAGCATCTTCCTTGGAACATGTAATGCTTTCCAGATACTTCCTTTGACCATACTAACATGCATTATGGGACAGGGAGATAACCCAATCAACAAGTTTGCTTAAACAGATAACCTTTCTTTGTTAAAAACTTGTACACAAAAGATATGTTGTGTGGAAGTAAGGACTAAGGAAAAAAAAAGAAAGAAAAAGAAACATTGTAGCAATTTGCTGAACATGGAGACTTATTGAGGATGCAGTCCTGAATAATACACACTAGCTTTGCTCTCCCCTCTTTAGTCTGTGTGGAGAAGCTATGAATCATTCATGGTCTCCCAGCTGAGAAGGGCTTCAAAGGGGTTGCTTCTGATTGGATGTCCTGTGTGAATTGCCATGCTGCAGAATCCGCTACACCCCTAGCACTGGAGGGTGGAGGAAGCACTTTCATCTGTGCCTCCAAAGTGTTTAGGGTCACAGTTCACCAGGAGATAACGATGTAGATGCACATTCAGAATTAGCTGCAGAGATACCTGTGTAGTGCGGTGTGGAAAAGCAAGGCAGTTAGATCCCCAGTGGATGCTGTGAATCAATTACTGTATTCTGAATACAAGGTTGGCTGCAGGGGATAAACAGATGTCAGAGAATTTTCCCCTAATAAGACCCTGGTAATAGAAGAGCACTGTCAGCTTCATTTTGCATTAAAAATCTCATTTCCTCTTTATATGACCAGTTTTATTAGTTTCCCAAACAAAGATATTTTGTACATCCTGTGAACGCTGTCACCAGATTTTGTATTTTTAGACTTTCTCACAAAAATTAAGATGGGGGAAAAATAAGTCTATTTAAAGTTGTGACTTGAACAGTTGAACCGTACTGGAAAGCACAGCTCAGTCAAAACAGTTTCTGGGTCGAGTGTCCACATGATGGTTGGTAATGTTTGATTTTCATATTAATTCAGCAGCCTCGGAATTCTTAAAATATTCACACAGCATAAATTAAAGCAAAAACTTATGTTTCTCTGTGCTATTTATTTTTTCCTGGCATGATGACACTGGTATTAAGTCGCTCCAGTTCCAGCTCAAGTGATAGTTAACGTCACTGTATAATTTCATTTTTAAAACCTTACTCGATGTAGAGTAACACTGGCATGATATATTTCCTAACCCAAGCATTGCTCTCTCTCTCTCTCTCTCTCTCTCTCTCTCTCTCTCTCTCAAAAAGAAACTGACATCTGTATCCCTCCCTCCATAGCCTTTGGAGGCCCAAATTGATGTCAAATGTCATTCTGAGGTATCTACTAATATGCAATTAACCTCTCCCTTCATCTGCAACTCTTCTGAAAGAGACAGAGCATCTCCTTCGGGCTGTGCAACAGCAGATTTTCTGAACAAGACTCCAAGTAGAGAAAATAGACGAGGAGGTGATGCGAGTTCACTTCACAAAGTCTTCTATTGATTTCTCAAGGATATGTTGTTTCAAGACTCACCATACTCCAAACCCTTAGAATGCAGACCCTCTTGTTCCAAACATGTAAAACCCCAGACTTCTCAAGGAGGAGCTTTTACTTTATGAAGGGAAAACAAACAAACAAACAAGAGAACCAAAACAGTAAATGTCACATGGCCAAGGTGTTTAAAGGACACAGCCAAAGCAGACAGGCTGGAAGTGTGAAACATGTTGCAATGTGTGTTACATATATGCCATACTATGGTGCTGTAAAACCCAAGCATGCATATGCATGCTATTTATTTCGCCATAGCCTACTTATGTGAGACCAGTATGCACTCTGTGTTGGCCGCACGGGATGGACAACAGACGTTTCCAATACAACTCAGTGAGAGCTCTGACACAAAGTGTCATGGAAAGGATTCTGTGCAAAGCTTTGCCAGGTGGTGCTCTTCCCTGGTGTGGGGAACAATCCTCTCTTGGTGGCTTCCCTGTGGAATATGACAAATTAAACCAAATATCAAGCAAACTGAGATTATACTTGTTAAAGATGACATGTTTTAAAAAGAGTACTGGTATCCTGTCAAAAATCTCGACTTTGGTCATTGGGTTCTACCAGGATTCAACTCAATTTCCCTTCAAATCTGAGGCTCTTCTACAGGACTGGTGTGAATTTTGAGTAACTGATTTTAATTTTTAATTGGGTGTCCTTCACCGCTGGTTTGAATTTCGAAGACCTCCAACATTTATCATTACTTCAAACATTCCCCCACAAATAATATTCCAAAGGATTTCTTCAAACAAAGTGAGTGGCACTATTTATTGACCCATTGGCTTATATTAGTTAATAATAGATTAAGGAGAGGTGAAAAGTAAATCTGCAAGATTATTGACACATTGAGTATTGAATCATTATTCATTGTCATGGAAGAAGAGAAGCAGTGGTAATCTATACACACAGACTCTCTCTAGATCTTTAGACTTCGTTAGCCGTGTTATCACAACCACAAAGGTTATTTGGCAACCAAGGGCAAATCCACACTCTGTTACTATAAATGCTGCCATTTTCTTAGGACAATACACTCTATTACTGAAATATGCCAGTTTGGGTCTCAAACACTTGGTATTTATAGATAGCATGGTAGTTACATAACGATAATTAATTACAAATAACTTAACAATAAATTAATTGGCATTCTAATCTTGTTTGGAGCCTTTTCATATACATACATACATACATACATACATACATACATATATATATATTTTTTTCCTTTGGTCTGAAGTATGTTACCTTACTGTTTGGCGATTCCTCTCCACAGAAATTTATTGGACATAGGTTGTTTTTTATAGTCCCTGTAGCAGAAAGTGATTAAAATAGTCACCCAAAGCAAAAAGTCAACTTTGCAAAAATACTGGAGGAGAAAGTGTCAAGTATAGAGTCTCTCTTTTCGGTCATGCGGAGGGGTGCAGCTGGAGAAGGCTGTCTATACACCAGCATCCTAGCAGCTGAGCCAGGCTGTGTGTTTCTAGGATGGGTGAGAAATGGCTCTGATACCAGTTAAATGAATTAACTGTCCGTGGAATAGCAATGACAAACTGGAATAATATTTAATCCAATACCACTTGTGGGTGAGAAAAACTTGTTAGCTCTTTCATTTTAAAAGTTCCAATTTTACTCATTCTTGAAGACAGTGCACTAACTCCCCTACCTTATTTTTTTTCTAAAGTCATTCCTCTAGTTAACATCTTTTGCATAGTAAATGTAAATATATTTGAATGGATGGTTAAGGTCAAGGACTAAAATGCATACTGGGTTACTGTACGTAGTTTTAAAATAAGAGACGATGCAATATACATTGAAATATACAGCCTAGCAAGGACTTAAAATGTATTTCTAACTATTTAGTTCAACCTGTTTCCCAATTGGGGAGATCACATTTTATATATGTTAGACGTGAATATGAACGTTAGTATGAATGTCCTGGTACAGGCGATGAGTCACCAATTCAGTGTGACAACATATGGCTCACACAGTGCCTTGTGATAGGTCTATATGGACCAATTAAAATGTAAATAACAAGAGAAATGATGGAAGTTAGCGAAAGCCTTTTAACTCTATGTAGACAGTCCACACAGTAAGCACTGGATGGGTCAATGTGATAAACATTCCCATCAACACATTCTCGTCATTCTTGCATAGGCCCAATAGCCAAATCTCAACATCTGCTTGTTGTTAGGCAAGGTAGAGTAGCTGGCATTTAAAAATACGAGCGACATCAGGGGGAAGGAAGGTAATTAAAGCTCAGTGTAGTACGTTCAACAGTAGAAACCAGGTTAATGAATCTAACCTAGGCTTGTGTGAAATATGGTGCCTCAGTTTTCAGAAACAGCAACAAGTAATCTGAGCCTAGACCCCATAAAAGTCACTGGGGAAGATGGGGGAATCGAGGCTCAGGGCTATAAAAGGTGATCAAGCAAAGGTAGATATACCCAAGGGGCATCACGATGGTTAATGTTCTGGAAATCATCAAAAAAGACCCTGGTATAAATTTATTTTTAACTGATTTTTTGTTTGTTTTTATTTCATCGAAATGGGTCTCACTGTGTTGCCTGTGCTGACCTGGAGCAAGCTCTGAAGCTCACTTACAGTTGTTCTGCTTCAGCTTTTAGAGGATTTGGATTATAAATGTGACTTACCACACACAGCTACACTGGGTGTTTTTCACGAATCTGATTAAAAAGCCCTGGACAAGGAGGGAAAAAGCGAGTGAGAGTTTGACGTGGTGGTGTACACCTTTAATCCCAGCACTCCAGAGGAAAGGCAAGCAGATCACTGTGAGATCAAGCCCTTCATGGTCTAAATAGGGACCATGCTAGGTTTGCATAGTGAGAACCTGCCTCAAAACAGTAAGTAAAAATGAATAAACAGTGACCGAGTAATACTGATTATGACAGTACAGAGTAACATACATGTAACACATTATTTTGTAAAACTTCTAAGATGTATATTTGCTTGAAGATGCCCAGAGGTGAAGACTTCAGAGTTCTAAACATCTACCAATATCAAACCATGGTATTTACGAACACAAAACAAAGCTGCGTAATGATTCACACTCAGCAACAAAAAATGAATCCTTTCAAAAATATGAAAAGTAAAATATGGTACCACCCCCCCTCCAAAAAAAAAAAAAAAGAAAGAAAAAGAAAAGCAGAAGAGAAGGAAAAGACAGACGGCATTAAGAGCAAATCCTCTGTACCCGGCGTCGTCAGATAAGCCCCTTACTGCGCAGGGCTGTAGTCAATGCGCAGACCCAGAATTAGCCATCGTGCTGAGAATAAATAATGAAGGGGTGATTCCTAAACGGGACAGACATGTAACTTTCTGCAAGACTCGAGGAACATTCTGGAAAAGAGGAATGCAGAGGGAGTCTCACCTGCCAAGGTCATCTGGCTGATAGCAGTGACCTTGGAGCATCTCTGTCTTGTCACCCCGTCCACTGCCAAGTCTACTTGGCCTTAGCTGTTCCTCGCTGCTGTTCTCATGGGAATACTACAGAATCATTCCTCAAATTAAAACAAAATCTACTGAATCTTGAGATATCATTAAAAGAGTAAAATGTCTGACGCTGGACTTTAGTGTTGGAGTGGAGGAAACAAATACACATTTAGCCCCTGACAGGCTTAGCCCCGCGGTCTGAGGGCTCAATACGAAATGATGCTGGGTAATGTCAGCCTCGTGTCCAGGAAGCCCTCCTTGATGTCCCTGAGCTGCATGGGTAACCCTATTTATAAATGACAGTGAGATGCTATCTAGGGTGTTCTACTTGAGGAAATCTGTCCTTACTAGTGAAGATGCTGTTTTGGTGAATCGCTCATCAGACAACAACATACTCAGTTCTATGTGCATATAAGGAGGGACACAGAGGCACATACAAGTGACAAGCTCACAATAAAGCATCAAATGTTAAAGTAATATGTGCTTCTTTACACTAGAAGCTAACCAGCATTCTAAATAAACACCAAGCGAGGCAAAAAATTTACCTTCAACAACATATACTGATTTTTAAATCAGCATTGCCGTACATATTTTTTTTTATTTTACAAGCATCCACACACACACACAAAAAATCCATGTATCCAAAAATGAAATTATAAGCCAGGAACATAAAATATGTGATAGAATCGATTCCCATTTGTCTGATCATGAGCAAAGGATTTATCTGTAAAGAATTATCATTTCATCTTTATAAGCTCTTTGGCTCCTGTGTGTGTTTATTGGTGGCTGCTATTTTCACAGTTCTGCACTAATTATTAATTTGTGTATCCAAGAGGATATACACACAGTTCTCAATAGTCTCTTGAGATTTCTCTCTTTTTTGGTAAATGATTGTGTAGATGAGAGGCTTAAATTGTGTTTTGCTTTCACTTCTGGCTTCACATTAAAACCCTGTCAATGAGTCATAAGAGCAAGAAACATTGTACCTCCCATAATTAAGGTACCCATAATTCAGTGACAGTAGATGAATTTTATGTTAGAGGGACACGGAATGAAGAGTTGGTCCCTGGATGCTGTTTTATTTTAGTGCCATGGCATTAGCATCTTGAATATTTGAACATGAGCATAAGAAAGTTCATAAGGGGACAGGAAAACAATGATAATATCAGATTTATATAGAACCACATTCTCAATACTGTTTAGCGGCTTCCAAAGCAAGATTAGACCAGTTTTCTGGACTCCCTTTCACTTCCTGTCTTATAGGTGAAAAAGAGGAGGCACAAAGTATAATGATTTAGGTCATTTTGCATCTTTGACTATAAATACAAGCTTCTAACACATCTCTGTGTGTACTGCATTGTCCTGAGGGTGGGAGCTGTGGTGGTTGTGTAGACTTGTGCACGCACTGACATATGTGTGGAGATCAGAGGACAATATTGGGTGTGAGTCTTCGTCTTACACCATTTTGGAGACAGAGTCTCTTGCTCACCATTGCGGAGTTGAAAGCTCAGGCGGTCCATGAACCCCAAGACATTCCTGTTTCCACCTCTCTGCTCACCATAGGAGTACAGGGATTAACAGTGCACTAGCCACGGTATCCAGCTCTGAATGCATTCTGGGATGTGAACTCAGATGCTTATGCTCATGTGGCAAGTGCATCACTGAGCAATCTTCTCAGCCCCCTAACACAATTTATTCAATTAAAATTCGAGTTTTCTAAAGAGGGGAGAAAGTGTGGTCTCTTCCATTCCACTTGACCATCAGCCCTTAGAAGAGTTTGGGTTTCTTTCTCCATAGTTTCATTAAGTAAGTGTACTTTATGGTACATTATTGTTTTTAAATTACTAATGGAGAAGTTTAGACAATATTTTGAAACTGAAAAATATTTTCTACTTAATTAAATTCAGTACAAGATTATTGGAAATCGGTGTGGCTAACATTTGCGGCATGTATCTGAAGACAAGGATTCTTGGATTAAGACACTCATGCTCTACTGAGGCACGAGGTTCTCTTCAGATAGATTACCCACAAGCCCATTCTGCTAAGTCCCTGGAGAACTTTATGACCATATGGAAAGGGGATGATACTCCCTGGAAAATAAGTCTTAAAGGATGAGTAAGAATCCAAAAGTTTTGCAACGTGAGGCAGATGAACTCCTAAAGTCTGGGGGAGTCTATTGTAGTCTTTGAGATGCCAGAAGAGAGGAGAGCATTTTTCACCTGCCCAGAGGAGTCTTATCTTTAGTGTATTATCAGCGAAGGATTGTGGGTTAGGCTATGACATTATATGTGTTACATTTGAAGGAGATGAGGATGTTGGGATTGTGAAACAGAAATCAGAGGCAGGAACTGCATTCTGAGTATGAAGTAACGTAGCTCGCATTTTGTGAACTATTTCACCCTTGACAGAAATCAGGTGACGGTGGTGGCAGCAGCAGTGAAACACATCGGAAGCCATATTTAAGAAGCACGCACAGCTTTTCAAAGTAGATGGACGTTCATCGAAGGAAAAGAGCAGCTTCTCCAGCTCTGTTTTACAGGTACGTTAGAGTACACATTAAAAGTCTATTGTCTTCAGGGAGTAAAATGGTCCCCTGCACTCCCTCTCTTGGGTCGAGATACAGAATGAATAAAACTGTGAAATTAGCAAAGATTATGTCTGGTATTTTTGATACATCTCTTTAAAAGATTAAGGAGACTCCATGAAGACCCGTTTAACCTGCAGCTATCACATTATTGTGTAAAAGACAGGAAATTTTATCCAAGTGTAAGGACAAAGAATATTCTTCATAAGGCAAACATCAGTTTGTATCATGGACATCTCACACACAAACATCTATAGAAGTGCCCTGTCCACATCACTAATAGGACAGTGGAGGAATTCCTTCCCTAGGCTCTGACAATGCTCAGTACAGGGAGAACTGTGCAGCTCTGTGATTGCTAACCCCAAGTCTGAATCTCTGCCTTCTGACCTGTTGTTTTATTTTGCTCTTCAAATCATATTCCTTGAGGCTTACCCCACCCTCCACGGCTTTACATCTTTTCTCCTGAGTATAAACATAGCCTATTTGTTTGGTTCCTCAGACGAGGCTTCAGACCAAGGAATTGGAAGTTGCTGCCTCTTGACAGCCTGTGCTTTATTCTTCTCCCATAAAAAGCATTATAAGTAAAGAACACCAGCGGTGGCTTGTGTAGCTTCTGGGCATTTTTTTTGTTCTTGTGATCTGAAGTCCACTTATTGTGTTTTCTTTTATTTGTAGGTCATCAAACTTTGATCACTAGTGGGGACTGTGGGGTTTTTGCCTTGATCTTTGAGATCACACTAGAGGCTGATTTAAAAAAAAAGTGTATGAAAGGTTTATTTTAAAATGGAAAAAAAAGAAGAGCTATAATCTAGTTGTGTGAGGGTAAATATTTAAGAATGGATGAGATTCAAAACAGTACTAATTATAATTAATTTGTTGTGGAAGAAAGTAACATCACGACTGATACTCAGACACCAAAATTCAGTTGGACTCATTAGAGACTACAGTAGCAGTCTTTTTTTAACATTCATTTCAGCAGCGATGAATTTGCCTACCATTGATTCAGAACCAACTCTCCCCACCTCACTGTGTGTGTGTGTGTGTGTGTGTGTGTATGCATATGTGTGTGTTTGTGTGTGTGTGTGTTGTCATGAGTAAGTGAGAAGACTACACAGTGTGTGCCCATTTTATCGACAATTCCCTATTTACCTCCACGCTATTCAGTTTAGAAAGATTAAATGACCTTTTAAGTGGTGATGTAATTGTTTTTGAAAACTTAATTTAGAAGAAGCTAGAATAAGTAAAACTGACAGGTTCTTTTGGCTATATCTCCTTAGCAAATACTTGTTGTCTGGAAGACTCAGGGTCTCATGCCCTGTACTTGCCCAAGATCACTGGGAGGAAGTAACGCTTCTGTAACAATCAGATCTGGACACCAGTTTCACCCTTTCTTGGTAACCAATCTGAATTATTACACTTTTTACTGATTCACTATCTAAGTAATCTGTTGTCAGAGCATTAAGCTACTATTACGTGAATTACTACTTTTAATTATATAAAGGGAATCACCTAGTATATCTCATATAAATCTGTTTGAATTTGTTGATGGAACTCTTTTTGTAGGGGTGCACGTTATGAAAGTAAAGAAAAAGGGGAGACTTAAACACTGTAAACTACCGGTCATATAAAATCATGATTATCGTCGTCATTGTCATCATCACCACCACCATCATCATCACCACCATCATCATCACCACCACCATCATCATCATCACCACCATCATCATCACCACCACCATCATCATCACTACCATCATCATCATCACCACCATCATCATCACCACCATCATCATCACCATCACCACCATCATCATCACCACCACCATCATCATCACTACCATCATCATCATCACCACCATCATCATCACCACCACCATCATCATCACCACCATCATCATCACCACCACCATCATCATCATTACCACCACCATCATCACCATCATCATCGATGTCATCTTTGTCATCATCGTCCCGAAATTTGTGGATCTATGCTTGGCACTTCTCAGTAATGTCCAGGATCCTCTTGTTCTCCCATTTTCTTTTTCTAGCAAAGACAAATCAGAGGAAAACTTTAATGCTAAATAAGTCTTGACTTCCAGTATTTAACAGCCTTAGTAGAAAAGTAGATGTATACAAGTTAAAATAACAACAAAGAAACCTTAATAAAAACCAGATTTCGTGTTCACTAGAAGATGGGACAAAGTGACTAGATTCTGGAAGGATGCTTGGAATCTTCCTGATCCCTTTCCGACAGTCAAACGCACACCAAGACATGGAGTCAGTGAAATACAGCTCCAGGTTTGCAGGCCAGTGCGTTTACCAATCTTATTATTTTTTAGTTGTGAATCCATAAGAAAATCATTTAAATTAATCCTAAAGTGGAAATGCAAGACCCTGAACAGTGTGAGAAGTGTATGGATACCATTCCTGTGGAGCACATCTTCCAGAGTCTCTTTGCTCATCAAGATCCTTGTAAAATGAAGATCCCTGGTTAAAGAAGACATTGAGAAGAAATCAGCCATCCCCAACCCCTCCTGGAGGCTCATACCCACACCAAGGCGAGCTAAAGGTTGAGGGACTCTGCCATGAATGACACCTATTTTATGCTTACCCTTTGCTCCCCGGTTTGAGTAAAAAATGACTTAGCTTAGCTTAAATGTCTGTGTTGTGTTTCCAATGTGAACTGTTCTTTAGATGGATATTTGGATATTCAGTAGAACATAACCACACACCACCTAAATAGGTACCGTATGTGTAGTTTCATTCTTAAAGAAGTAAGTATAAAAGTTGAATGGATTCAAATAATTTCTGTCCAATTAAGCAGGGCTGGGATGCAATCCGTCCAATTTGTGCTTAATGAGTGGTCCTCTACGGCATACACCATCCCCACGATAGAATTAGTAGGTTTTATTGTTCTCAGGCACAATCAAATATGATAAATCATCATAATGTTCAACAAGTTTGACAAGATTCTCCCACCAGAATTTATAAAGTGATGAGTTGTTTCAAATATTAACATGCTTAATAAATATTGAATGAGCTCCTATGGCAAAAAACAAAACTTATTTACAAAGCAAAGGAAAACAGACAAACAGAAACATAATAATTGCTGCTTCTAGTTTAAGAAGGTGTGTCTACAGCAAAGGAAACTTTACCCTCTTTATAATTAAAATTAAAGTCAGTTAAACATTTGGCCAGCTTATTGTTTTTGCTTTGACTAAGATGTTTATAAATGTCTCATAATTATAACTAAATGACGTTTTAGAAAGAGAATCTGCAACTTCTCAGCCTGTGCTGTAGAGGACAGAGAAGTCACTCTTCTAAGCCTGAAGATCTGGGTATTTCAATCCTTTTGGGATTCAGCTGTGAGATTGAGAGGCATTGATGTTTTCCCTCCTGCGAGTGTCTAAAACCACAAGCATCACTTTAAAAGTGTTTAGCAATGTTGATGTCACTTCTTGGAAATAAAGCTGCCACAAAAAGCACATTTCTGAAAGCCATGAAGGGAAAAAGGTGAAGTGATATACACTAAAAATATACACTAAAAATAGCCACTTTCAAGGAGCATTAGAATTAAGAACCCAGCCTAAAAGGAACATATTTATAAACTCTTTTGCCTTCTAAAAATTCTAAGATGTCTTCATTCGTCAAGAATTTTATTTCTAATTGATAAAATTGGATGTTTACGATGGACAGCATGTGTTTTTATGTGTATTACAGAATTATTAAATCAAGCTGAAGGTTGAAGATAGAAAATATTAAACGGTCATTCATATCTTACATTCAACAAATATAACCAAGAAAAATACATGCTTTCATATGCATAGAAAACATAGAGACCGGAAAAGAGTTTTGTAAAAGGTTTCTAAGTGTTGTTAATCTCCTGGCTGAGAGCATTTGTAGAAAGAGAAGAGAGAGAGCGGCTGCCTTGGGAACTTGGAAAGATTCCATAGAATTTGCATGCTGTTAGCAAGTTGGGAGAAATTCTAGCATTATAAAACTTTGGCAAAATCAACAGGCAATACACAAGAAGTAGAACGAATTATAAATTTACATTTTAAAAGCACATACAAGTAGTTCTCATCTAATTCTTAAGAGAATTTTATAAATGACAATGCAGAGCACAGGCTGAAATCATCTAGTTCTCACTTCTGCCTTCAGATTATAACCCTATCAAGGAACTTCTCTCTGTTAGTGATTTTTAACCTTAGGACTACAACCCTTTATTACAGTTCCCCATGTTGTGATGCCCCCTAACAATAAAATTATTTTGTTCCTACTTCATTACTGTAATTTTGCTACTGATATGAATTGTAATGTAAATGTCTAATACACAGGATATCTGATATGCAACCCTCACAGGGGTCACGACCCACAGGTTGAACCACAGTGTCTACCTTGATGGCTTTCTTCTCTATAGCAGACAGGGATGCAGATGGTTCATTTGTATAGAAATTCTATCCCATCATTTTACTTGGAAAAGAATGCTATTTAACTCAATATTGTTAAATTAAATTTCTTTCATTGATTTTCAACTTTTGGGAATAAGCTGTTGGCCAAGTACTATTGTGTGAGTGTTGAATGTCTCTGAAAGGAACACATGTCAAAATCTTGGTACCGAGCGTCATGCTATCAGGAGGTACTATAGAAATTTTTGCCACTTCTATATTTTTACTAATGGCTCTTAAAATTTAGTGCACAGTTATGATAAGGATTTAATTTTCACATATAGTAAGCAGCTTCCATTGTTTTTGGCATCTTCATGCCCATTTTAATGTTTTGGGCTTGTCTTTCTGTTTTGTGTGTCTTTCTGAAATCTTTATTAAGAGACTGTCCCAGAATGAGTGATGAGAAGGTAAGTGTCCCAAGTCTGTGCATTTCCAAATAGGTTTTATGCATCTTTTACAACACTGGGTAAAACTTTGTGTTAATCTGTGATTGCAGTGAACACCCACCTAGTACAGCTTTACGACATATGGTTGGAGGTCCAATCCAGATGTCAATGAAATAAGATCTAAGCAGAACAGATTTGCTTCTTTCTCTTGAGCAAATAACAGTGGAATCAACCCTTTGTGTCTGTGGTTTGGAGTCTCGTGTGGTATTGCTCTATGAGACTGGAAACTACAGGACTTCCTCATCTGTGGTTTGTGACTCCACCCCAAAGCAAGGACTACCTGACAGAAAGATTGTACCATATTCCTTGCTCTTTTTTTTCAGTTTAATATTTTAAAAATAATGTACAAGTAACTGGTTTCATGACAGCATTTACAAACACACTTGGTGTTTGTGAGTTCTCCATTTCTAACGGGCTCTCTTCCCATCTCCAGCATCATTGCTTTTCTTTTTAGTCCTCAGTGTCCTCTTTCATGTCACATTGTTTGGGTACCCAACCCCTAACACTATCTTTTTTTTTTTTTATAAAACAACTTTATTTTACAAAACAAAGATAAATGTACAGATTTTAAACATTTTTGCTTAAAATTACACATTTTTGTCAGTATTTTTTTCAGATTTTAACATAATTTTTATATAAAACTATATGAATATATTTTTTTAGTCAGTACTTGATTTTTTTCAAGGTTTGATTGTATGCCTTGAAAACTTAATAGTTACAATGAGCTAAAGTACATGTAAAACAAAATGTAACATGGAAATAGTTAAAGTTTTCTTATTTTGTAAATATTTTTTTTGTTTTGTTTTGTTTTCTTTATTTCTTGGACTTCATACAGTCTGTGAGTTGTTTCTGGGGGAGTGCAAGCCTCTGGGGTTAGCATCCCACTATCAGTGACTGCATATTATGTCTGTTCTTTTGTGACTGGGTTATCTCACTCAGGATGATATTCTCTAGATGCAGCAATTTTCTTAAGAATTTGGTTAAGTCATTGTTTCTGGTGGCAGAGTAGTATTCCATTGTGTATATGTACCACAATTTCTGTATCCATTCATCTTGTGAAGGACATCTGGGTTCCTTTAAGCTTCTGGCTATTATAAATAGAGCCGCTATGAACATTGTGGTGCATATATCTTTGTTGTGTATTAAAGTGTCTCTGGGGTATATGCCCAGAAGTGGAATAGCTGGGTCTTCAGGTAGTACTATATCCAATTTTCTGAGGTATCACCAGACAGATTTCCAGAGTGGTTGTATTAGCTTGCAACCCCACCAACAGTGGAGAAGTGTTCCTCTTTCTCCGCAGCCTTGCCAGCATCTGCTGTCATCTGAGTTTTGGATCTTGGCCATTCTGACTGGTGTGAGGTGGAATCTCAGGGTTGTTTTGATTTGCATTTCCCTGATAGCTAAGGATGTCGAGCACTTCCTCAGATGTTTCTAGGCCATTCGGTGTTCCTCAACTGAAAACGTTTTGTTTAGCTCTGTACCCCATTTTTTAATAGGGTTATTTGATTCTCTGGTGTCTAGCTTTTTGAGTTCCTTGTAGACCTTGGATATTAGGCCTTTATCTGATGTGGTGTTGGTAAAGATCTTTTCCCATTCTGTTGTTTGCCGTTTTGTTTTCTTGACGATGTCCTTAGCCTTACAGAAACTTTGCAATCTCATTAAGTCCCATTTGTTAATCTTTGACCTTAGAACTTGAGCCATTGGTGTTTTGTTCAGGAAATTTTCTCCTGTGCCTATGTGTTCTAAGGTTTTCCCTACTTTCTCATCTAATAGTTTCAGTGTATCTGCTTTAATGTGGAGATCTTTGATCCACTTACACTTGAGCTTTGTACAAGGAGATAAGAAAGGGTCTGTTTTCATTCTTTTGCATGCTGAGTGCCAGTTGGACCAGCACCATTTGTTGAATAGGCTGTCCTTTTTCCATTGAATGTTTACTGCTCCTTTGTCAAAAATCAGGTGATCATATACATGAGGGCTCATTTCTGGATCTTCTATTCTATTCCATTGATCCACATGCCTATTTCTGTACCAGTACCATGCAGTTTCCAGCACAATTGCCTTGTAATATAGCTTGAGGTCAGGGATAGTGATTCCCGCAGATATTTTTTTGTTGTTGAGGATGGATTTTGCTATTGTAGGTCTTTTGTTATTCCATATGAAATTGCACATTGATCTTTCCAATTCCATGAAGAACTGGGTTGGAATTTTGATGGGGATTGCATTGAATTTGTAGATTGATTTTGGTAGGATGGCCATTTTTAAGATGTTGATTTTTCCAATCCATGAGCATGGGAAGTCTTTCCATTTTCTGAGATCCTCCTCAATTTCCTTCTTTAGAGGTTTGAAGTTTTTGTCATACAGGTCCTTCACTTGCTTAGTTAGAGTCACACCACCATATTTCATAGTATTTGTGACGATTGTGAAGGGTATCTTTTCCCTAATTTCTTTCTCCACTTGTTTGTCCTTTGAGTATAGGAAGGCTACTGATTTGTTTGAGTTAATTTTGTATCCGGCCACTTTGCTGAACTTGTTTATCAGCTGTAGGAGTTCTCTGGTGGAATTTTTGGGGTCACTCAAGTACACTATAATGTCATCGGCAAAGAGTGATGTTTTTATCTCTTCCTTTCCGATTTGTATCCCCTTGATCTCCTTTTGCTGTCTAATTGCTCCAGCCAGGACTTCCAGTACTATGTTGAATAGGTAGGGGGAGAGTGGGCAGCCTTGTCGAGTCCCTGATTTTAGTGGGATTGCTTCAAGTTTCTAGCCATTAAGTTTGATGTTGGCTGTTGGTTTGCTGTATATTGCTTTTTATTATGTCTAGGTATGGGCCTTGGGTTCCTGTTCTTTCCAGGACTTTTAACATGAAGGGGTGTTGGATTTTGTCGAATGCTTTCTCAGTGTCTAGTGAGATGACCATGTAATTTTGGTCTTTGAGTTTGTTTATATGGTGGATTATGTTGATGGATTTCCTTATGTTAAACCATCACTGCATCCCAGGGATGAAGCCTACTTGGTCATGATGAATGATCATTTTGATGTGTTCTTGGATTCGGTTTGCAAGGATTTTGTTGAGTATTTTTGCATCAATGTTCATAAGTGAGATTGGTTTGAAGTTCTCTGTCCTTGTATGGTCTTTGTGTGGTTTAGGTACAAGGGTTATTGTAGCCTCAAAAAATGAGGTGGGTAATATTCCATCTGATTCTATCTTTTGGAATAGTTTGGCGAGTATTGGTGTTATAACCCCAATAAATGTCTGATAAAATTCTGCACTGAACCCGACTGGACCTGGGCTTTTTTTGGTTGGGAGGCTTTTGATGACTTCTTCTATTTCTTTAGGTGTTATAGGGTTATTTAGATGGTTTACTTAGTCCTGGTTTAACTTTGGGACCTTGTATCTGTCTAGGAATTCGTCCATTTCCTCCAGATTTTCCAATTTTGTGGAGTATAAGTTTTTGTAATAGGATCTGATGATTTCTTGAATTTCCTCAGTTTCAGTTGTTATGTCCCCACTTTCCTTTCTGATTTTGTTAATTTGGATACTCTCTCTTTGCCCTCTAGTTAGTCTGGATAGGGGTTTATCAATCTTGTTGATTTTCTCAAGAAACCAACTCTTGGTTTTGTTGTTTTTTTCAATGGTTCTTTTTGTTTCTATTTGGTCTATTTCTGCCCTAATTTTGATTATTTCTTGCCGTCTACTCTTTTTGGGTATATCTGCTTCCTTTTGTTCTAGGGCTTTTAGCTGTGCTGTCAGGTTGCTGATGTGAGCTCTCTCCAGTTTCTTTTTGGAAGCACTTAGGGCTATGATTTTTCCTCTCAAAACTGCTTTCATTGCATCCCATAGGTTTGGGTATGTTGTGTTTTCGTTTTCGTTGAATTCTAGAAAGTCCTTAATTTCTTTCTTTATTTCTTTTTTGACCCTGCTATCCTTTAACAGAGCGTTGTTTAGTTTCCATGTGTATGTGGGCTTTTTGTTGTCTTTGTTGTTGTTAAAGACGAGCCGTAGACCATGGTGATCTGAGAGGATGCATGGGAGTATTCAATCTTCTTATATCAATGGAGGCTCGTTCTGTGTCCAATTATGTGGTCAATTTTCGAGACGGTGCCATAGGGTGGTGAGAAGAAGGTGTATTCTTTTACTTTAGGATAGTATGTTCTGTATATATCTATTAATTCTAGTTGGTTCAAAGTCTCTGCTAGTTTTGCAGTATCCTTGTTCAGTTTCTGTTTCCCTGATCTGTCCATTGGTGAGAGTGGGGTATTAAAGTCTCTGACTATTATTGTGTGGGGTGAAATGTATTTTTTGAGCTTTAGAAAGGTTTCTTTTATGAATGTGTGTGATTTTTTTATTTGGAGCATATATGTTAAGGATTGAGAGTTCCTCCTGACAGATTTGCCCGGTAATGAGTAAAAAGTGTCCTTCCTTATCTTTTTTGAAAACTTTTGGTTGGAAATTTACTTTATTCGATATGAGAATAGCCACTCCAGCTTGCTTCTTGGAGCTGTTTGCTTGGAAGTTTTTTTCCCACCCTTTTACTCTGAGATAGTGTCTGTCTCTGCCTCTGAGATGAGTTTCCTGTATGCGGCAAAAGGCTGGATTTTGTTTATGTATCCAGTCTGATAGTCTATGTCTCTTTATTGGGGAGTTGAGACCATTTATGTTAATAGATATCAAGGAATAGTTGTTTCTGTTTCCTGACATTATTGCTTTTTTGGGTTGAGTTGTGTCTGTGTTTTTTTCTTCTTATAGTTTTCTTGTTTAGGAGTTTTCTTGTTTGTACTAGGCTGTATTTTCCCTCCTTGTATTGGGTTTTCCACCTATAATTCGTTGTAGTGCTGGGTTTGTGGTCAGATATTGTGTGAATTTTGATTTGTCTTGAAATATCTTCATCTCTCCATTGATGGTGATTGATAGTTTTGCTGGGTATAGCAGCTTGGGCTGGCACTTGTGCTCTCTTAAGGAGTGCATGATGTCTGTCCAGGCTCTTCTAGCTTTCATAGTCTCTGTTGAGAAATCGGGTGTGAGTCTGATTGGTCTGCCTTTATTTATTACCTGACCTTTTTCTCTTACTGCTTTTAGTATTTTTTCTTTACTTTGGGCACTTGATGTTTTTATTGTTATGTGTCGGGAGGTATTTCTTTTCTGGTCCAACCTATTTGGAATTCTGAAGGCTTCTTTTATGCTCGTAGTCATCTCATTCTTGAGGGTAGGGAAGTTTTCTTCTATGATTTTGTTGAAGATATTTACTGTGCCTCTTAGTTGATACTTTTCTCCCTCTTCTATTCCTATTATCCTTAGGTTCGGTCTTCTCATTGTGTCTTGGATTACCTGGACATTTTGGGTTAGGAGCTTTTTGTTTTTTGCATCTTCTCTGGCTGTTTTGTCTATGTTTGCAATGTTGTCTTCTGCCCCCGAGATTCTCTCTTCAATCTCTTCTCTTGTAATCTATTGGAAATGCTTGCTTCTGTGACTCCTTATTTCTTTTTTTTTTTTTTTTTTTTTTTTTTTTTTTTTTGGTGTTCGGACTAAAGGGTTATCTCTTTTAGCATTTTCTTTATTGTGTCAATTTCTGTTTTAATTTCCCTCTTCCATTCCTTTATTCCTTTGGTTCTGTTTTCCTCTAGTTCTTTGAGTTCTTTGAGTGTTCTCTTGTTTCTTCTTTAAAAGCTTCTGAATCTTTTTCCTTTTCCTCCCTTTCTTGTTTAAGTATCTCTATCAGCGTCTTGAGGTATGATTTCAGGTCTATGTCTTCTTTTTCTGGAGTGTTTGGAATTCCGATGTTTGCTGTTATGGGAGAGTTGGGTTCTGGTGTTGCTAGATTGTCTTGGTTTCCTTGGGATATACTCTTTCTCTTTCCTCTTGCCATTTTGTTGTCAGTGATATGTTCTTGCCTTTCTCTTGTCTCTGGTCTGTGACCCTGGTTCTCCACTGGTCCAGGTGTCAGATTGGCCAAGCCCTGTTTTATGCCTCAGAGTCTTCGGGTGTGAGCAGAAGTTCCAATGTTCTGTTTCTGGTTGCTGGATCTGGCAAGGCAGCGCTGGGCAAGTTAGGGTGTGCACTTTCCATGTGCACTCAGCAGAGATCTCTCTGCTCCCCTGCAGCCCAGGTCTCCCACCCACCAGTTGCTCAGCCTCTATGCGCTGCCGTTCCGGGTGGCAGATGGGCCAGGCTCTGCTCTGCGTCCTGAAGTCGACTCCGGGTGGAAACAGAAGTTCTAATTTTCTGTTCCAATCGCTGGATCTGGCAAGGCAGGGCTGGACAAGGTAGGGTGTGCACTTTCCGTGTGCACTCCACAGAGATCTCTCTGCTCCCCTGCAGCCTAGGACTCCCACTCACCAGTTGCTCAGCCTCTATCAACACTATCTTTTTAGGACCCACACCTCACATTCTATTCTTAATTCTTTTTATTTCCATTGGTTTCCCTGGAAATTTCATAATTCTATTTTTGCCTTAAGAGTTGAATAAAATTCCATTTTCCTACTTTTCTGTTTTCTCATATAACCATGAGAAGTTTTTACATAAAAGTCAGTAAAAGTTATGTATGTCATATGGAAGTCTATATATTTTAGGGCATAAAATTCTATTAGCCATACATTTTTGTCTAATGTTGCCTCATCAAGGGTTACCAGCTTTTTCTTTTCCTCTGTCTAACCTTTAATAAAAGTAACTCTTATTTTGATCTACTGGATTTTTGCTTTTCTATATAAAACACACATTCTTCATATTCTGGTGGGATTGGAAGCCCTAAGTTCCAACTTCTTTGAGTATGTCTCACACAGAGCCTTTTCTAATGCTATAAAATTGGGAATTATTGAAAATGTAAAACCTGGGTTTCAGCCCAGAGACAAAGCCAGGTCACTGTCATCAGGACCTGCCTGAATACTGCTGAGCATCCAGAAGAGCCTCAGAAGCACTCTCTGACATGAGCCTATGGAGACAGAGCCAGGTCACTGCAATCAGAATTCACTGCCTGCCTGCAAAGAGCTGAACACACAAGAGCAATTTTCCTGATCCCAAGGGCTCTCAGAGACACAGGAGAGAAAAGCTCCAGTCAGAGACAACAAGATCACCTAACATCACAGATAATAAGATAGCAAGAGGCAAGCACAGGAACCTAAGCAATGGAAACCAAGACAATCTGGCAACATCAGAACCCTGTTCTCCCACCACAACTAGTAGGGAATCCCCGACACACCAGAAAACTAGGCAGGAATAGCTCCCTTAAGAAACTGCAGGAGAACACAAGTAAATAAGTAGAAGTCCTGAAAGCAGAGACACAAAAATCAACTAAAAAGCTATAGGAAAACACAACCAAACAGGTGAAAGAATTGAAAATGGAAATAAAACAATAAAGACATCACAAAAGGAGACAACCCTGAAGATAGAAAAGCTAGGAAAAAAATCAGGAGTCATAGATGCAAGAATCACCAATAGACTACAAAATATGGAAGAGAGAAATTCAGGAGCAGAAGATAACATAGAAAAAAATGAAAACAACAGTCAGAGAAAATGCAAAAATAAAAAGCTCCTAACCCAAAACATCCGGGATTTTCATGATATAATGAGAAAATCAAAGCTAAGGATAATAGGTGTAGAAGAGAGAACCAACTTCCAACTTAAAGGCAAACTAAATATCTTCAACAAAATCACAGAAGAAAACTTCCTTATCCTTAAGAAAAAAAAATGACCATGAAGATATAATAAGCCAACACAACTCCAAATAGATTGGACCAGAAAATAAACTGATCCTGACATACAATAGTCAAAACACCAATTTTTCAAAACTAAGAAAGAATACTAAAAGCAGTAAGGGGAAAGGGACAAGTAACATATGAAGGCAGACCGATCAGAATTACACCAAACTTCTTAATAGAGACTATGAAAGCTAAAAGGTCCTGGGACAAACATGATACAGACCCTAAGAGAACACAAATGCCAGCCCAGAGTCCAGAAAATTCTCAATTACCATAGATGGAGAAACCAAGATATTCCAGGACAAAACCAAATTTACACAGTATCTGTCCATGAATTCAGCCCTACAAAGGATAATAGATTGAAACCTCTAATTCAAGGAGGAAAAATCCTCCCTAAGAAAAGCAAGAAAACAATCTTTTTTTTAAGGTTGTAATTAAGTATTTGTGCATAAATATACATACACATATGTATATATGTAACAATAATAAAGGAAAAAAGGCTATTAAATTGAGGGGATAGGAGAGAAACTGGGAGGGGCTGGTGGGAGGAAAGAGGGATGTGATGCAGTTCTATTTTAATTAAAATATATATTTTTTTGTTTTTTTCTTTCTTTCTTTTTCTTGAACTTTACACAGTCTGTGAGTTGTTTCTGGGGTGTTCAGAGCTTTCTGGGGTTAGTATCCCATTATTAGTGACTGCATATTATGTCTGTTTTGTGACTAGGTTTTCTCACTCAGGATGATATTCTCTAGATGCAACCATTTTCTTAAGAATTTGGTTAAGTCATTGTTTCTGATGGCTGAGTAGTACTCCATTTTGTAAATGTACCACAATTTTTGTATCGATTCATCTACTGAAGGACATCTGGGTTCTTTCAAGCTTCTGGCTACTATAAATAGAGCTGCTATGAACATTATGGTGCATGTATCTTTGTTGTATTTTGGAGTGTGTCTGGGGTATATGCCCAGAAGTGGAATAGCTGAATCTTCAGATAGTACTATGTCCAAATTTCTGAGGAATCGCCAGACTGATTTCCAGAGTGGTTGCACCAGCTTATAACCCCACCAACAGTGGAGAAGTGTTCCTTTTTCTCTACATCCTTGCCAGCATCTTTTGTCATCTGAGCTTTGGATCTTGGCCAATCTGACTGGTGTGAGGTGGAATCTCAGGGTTGTTTTGATTTGCATTTCCCTGATGGCTAAGGATGTCGAGCACTTTCTTAGATGTTTCTCAGCCATTCAATATTCCTCAATAGAGAACTTTTTGTTTAACTCTGTACTCCATTTTTAATAGAGTTGTTTGATTCTCTGGTGTCTACTTTTTTGAGTTCTTTGTATACTTGAAAACAGTATTCTTGCAAAAAAAAAAAAAACAAAAGAAGAAAAGCACACAAAATTCTACCTCTAACAACAAGTATAACAGGAAACAACAAACACTATTTCTTAATATTTCTTAACTTCAATTGACTCAATTCTGCAATAAAAATCATAAACTATCAGACTGGATACATAAAGAGGATCCAGCATTTTGCTATGTAAAGAAAACTAATCTCAGCTACAATGACAGACACTACCTCAAAGTAAAAGGATGGGAAAAAATTTTCCATGCAAATGGTCCCAAGAAACAAGCTGGAGTAGCCATTCTAATATTGAATAAAATAGATTTTCAACAAAAAGTTATCAAAAAAATGAGGAAGGACACTGTTTACTCATCAAAGAAAAAAAATCTATCAAGATGAACTCTTAATCCTAAACATCTATGCTCTGAATACAAGAGGAACCATTTTTATAAAAGAGACCTTACTAAAGCTCAAAGCATATATTACACCAAATACAGTAAAAGTGGGATACTTCAACATTCCACTCTCATCAAAGGACAGATCATGGAAGCAGAAGGTGAACAGAGACACAGCAAAACTAGCAGAGGCTATGAACCAATTGGATTTAAACAGACATCTATAGAACATTTCACCCTAAAACAAAACTATACACCTTCTTCTCAGCATCTCACAGCAACTTCTTCAAAATGACCATACAGTTGGCCACAAAACAGGTCTCAAAAGATATAAGAAGATTTAAATACTTCCATGCATTCTACCAGATCACCATGGACTAAGACTGGTCTTTAATAGCAAAAACAACAACACAAAGTCCACATACATATAGAAGCTAAACAATGATCTACTCAATGATAGCTTGGTCAAGAAAGAAATAAAGAAAGAAATTAAATATTTTCTAGAATTTAACGAAAATGAAGGTGCAACATATGCAAATTTAAGCGATGTAATGAAAGAAGTTCTAAGAGGAAAACTCAAAGCTCTGAGTGCCTCCAAAACGAAATTGGAGAGCACATGCACTAACAGCTTGACAGTACATCTGAAAGCTCTAGAACAAAAAGAAGCAGATACACCCAAAGGAGTAGACTGCAGATAATAATCAAACTCAGAGCAGAAATCAACCAAGTAGAAAAAAAAAAAGAACTATACAAAAAATCAACAAAATCAGGTGTTGGTTATTCGAGAAAATCACCAAGATTGACAAACCCTTATCCAGAATAACTAGAGTGCACAAAAAGAGTATCCAAATTAACAAAATCAGAAATGAAAGGGAAGACATAACAGACTATAGAAATTTAAGAAATCATCAGATCCTACTACAAAAGCCTATACTCAACAAAAATGAAAAATGTAAAGGAAATGGATAACTTTTTAGACAGATACCAGATACCAAAGTTAAATGAGAGTCAGATAAACCATCTAAACAGTCCCATAACACCTAAAGAATAGAATCAGTCATCAAAAGCCTCCCAATCACAAAAATCTGAGGACCAGATTGGTACAGTGGAGAATTCTAGCAGACTTTCATAGAAGATGCAATACCAATACACTACAAACTATTCCACAAAGTAGAAACAGAGGGAACACTACCCAACTCATTCTTCAAAGCTACAATTACACTCATACCAAAACCACAGAAAGACTAAAGAAAGAGAACTTCAGACCAATTTTCCTCATGAATATTGATTCAAGAAGCCTCAATAAATTATTTGCAAACAGAATCCAAGGACACATCAAAATGATCATTCACCATAATCAAGTAGGCTTCATCCCAGCGATGCACAAGTAGGTCAATATACAGAAATCCATCAACATTATCCACTATATAAACAAAGTCAAAGAAAAAAAAATCCACATGATCATCTCACTAGATGCTGAGAAAGCATTTGACAGAATTCAACATCCCTTCCTGTTAAAAGTCTTGGAAAGATCAGGAATTCAAGGCCCATATTTAAACATAGTAAAAGCAATATACAGCAAACTCGTAGCCAACCTCAAACTAAATGGTGAGAAACTTGGAGCAATCCCACTAAAATCAGTGACTAGATAAGGCTGCCCATTCTCCCCCTACCTATACAGTATAATATTTTAAGTCCTGGCCAGAGCAATTAAACAGCCAAATGGAAGTCAAAGTGATACAAATCAGAAAAGAAGTCAAAATATTAGTATATGCAGATGATATGATAGTATACTTCAGTGACCCCAAAAGTTCTACCAGAGAACTTTTATAGCTGATAAATAACTTCAGCAAAGTGGCTGGATATAAAATTAACTCAAACAAATCTGTAGTCTTCCTTTACACAAAGGATAAACATGCAGAGCAATAAATCAGGAAAAATATACCCTTCACATAGTCACAAACCATATGAAATATCTTGTTGTGACCCTAACTAAGCAAGTGAAAGATCTGTATAAAAAGAACTTCAAATCTCTGAAGAAGAAAACTGAAGAAGATCTCAGAAGATGAAAAGATCTCTCATGCTCATGGACTGGAAGGGTCTTTTTTTACTATTTGTTTGATTAGATACTTTTTGTATCTACATTTGAAATGTTATCTCCTTCTATCACACTGCTCTCATCCCCCCTACCCCTCCACTTGTCTTCAGGAAGGTTCCTTCCCTCGGTCCTCATCACACTCTCTACCTCACTGCCTTGGCATTCCCCTACATTGGGAAAACATATCCTCCCTGGACCAAAAGCTTCTTCCTCACTGATGCTATCTTCAGCTACATATGCAACTGAAACCATAGGTCTCTTAATGTGTGCTCAATGGTTGGTGTGTAAAAGTTCATGGGAGATTTGGAGGGTTTGGTTGATTGATAATGTTGTTCTTCCCATGAGGTTGCAACCCCGTCCAGCTCCTCCAGTCTTTTCTTCAGCACCTTCATTGGGGCACCCGTGTTCAGTCCGACTGTTAGCTGCAAACATGCTCAGCTGTGTGTGTTTGACTCTGGCAGAGACCCTAAAAAGGCATCTCTATCTGGTTACTTACTGGTTAATATGACAGCAAGTACTTCTTGGCATCAGTCATAGTGCTTGGATTTGGTGTCTGCATAAGGTGTGGATCCCTGAGTGAGGCAACCTCTGAATGATCTTTTCTTCAATTTCTGTTTTTCTATTTGACCTTGTATTTCCTCCTGTGAGGGTTTTGTTCTCCCTTCTAAGAACGACTGAGGCATCCCCATTTTGGCCTCACTGCTTTTTGAGCTTTATAAGGTCTGTGCATTGTTTCTTGAGTATTCAGAGATTTATGGGGCAGCATTATAAAAATGGCCATATTGCAGAAAGAAATCTTCCGATTCAATGCAATTCCCATCATAATTCCAACTCAATTCTTCACAGAGTTAGAAAGAACAATTTGCAAATTCATTTGGAATAACAAAAAACCTAGGATAGTGAAAACTGTTCTCAACAACAAAAGAACTTCCAGGGGAATCACCATCCCTAACCTCAAGCTATTACAGATCAATCATGATAAAAACTGCATGATATTGGTACAGAGATAGGCAGGTAGATCAATGGAATAGAATTGAAGACCCGGAATCTTTCCCTCATTTCCTCCTTCCCTTCTTCTCTGAGAAAGTCCCCCAACTCCAAAGTATCCACCACCTTGGACCTGGCATTTTAAGTCTCTGTGAAGCTAGGAATTTCTTTTCCCACCGTTGCCAGATAAGACAGCCCAGATAGAAGAAGATATCTCATGTACAGGCGACAGGTTTCGGGAGAACCCCCTCTCCAGTTGTTCAGGACTTACATGAAAGCCAAGCTGCACATTTGTTTCATATGAGTGAGGAAGCCTGGGTTCATCCTGTGTAAGTTCTTTGGTTGGTGGTTCAGACTCTGAGAGCCCCAAGGGTCCAGGCTAGTTGACTTCGTTGCTTTTTCTATCGATCCCCATTAGGGGCTGCAATCTTTCCTTCTGTTCATTCATAAGAGTCCCCAAGCCCCATCCACTGTCTGTCTGTGTGTTTCTGCATCTCTCTGAGTCAGATGCTGGATGAAGCTTCTCAGAGGACAACATGCTCCTATCTGCAATCGTAACGGAGTATCATTAATAGTGTCAGGAATCGGTGCTTACTTATGAAATGGCTCTCAAATTGGGCTGGTTATGGTTTTGCTGTTCACTCAGTCTCGCTCTATCCCTTGTGCCTGCATGTCTTACAAATAGGATAAATTTGGGGTTGAAATTTTTGTGGGTAGGTTGGTGTCTCCATCGCTCCACTGGGGGTCCTGTCTGGCTACAGGAGGTGGCCTCTTCGGGTTCCATATTTCCAGTGTTGAGTCACAGCTAGCATCTTTTTATTTTACTAGCTTTCTGATATTTTGTTGAGAAGGGAGGCAACTTCCAGTTGGTCCTGATCATTTACTAAATTTTATTATGTTAATATTCCTATTAAGTTGTATCTAGCTTTTTAAAATGTGCTGTATCAATAAGATTTATTCTGAGGTCTAAGATGGAGATAATCAAGTCAATATATATCTTGAAAAAAGAAAGAAAAACATTTTGGATAGTTGTTACCTGTTTAAAATCAATTAAAAATATTATAATTCAAATTTTCTTTTTAGATGCCACCTGAGCATGGAAATCACAACTGTATGTGGCTCAGACATAATGAGATTCCAGAGCACTTTCTCTCTCACTGTCTCTCTGTCTATCTCTGTCTCTCTGTCTCTGTTTGTCTCTCTTTCTCTCTCTATTTCTCTCTTTCTCTCCCTCTGTGTCTCTCTGTCTCTCTCTGCCTCCAGGACAGTGTGAGGCAGTTCTTACCATTTCAACAAATGAGTGCCTTTGAAACAGTGGACTCAAATAAATACGTTTATCCTGAGTCGGTCTTCTTGTCCTGGTGATTACAATAGCAAGGTAGAAAAACATAAATAAGGCCAGCTGTACAAACTAACATTGTAATGAAGATCTAACCTCAGTCATTATCTCCTGAAACAGCAGTTAGGAGGTACAGAGGGGACAGGATATTGCTGTTCATCTGTGCTCTCTGCAAGGAGAAGGAAGCAATTTGAATAAAATATCTAACAAATAAACTGTTGGGGATTTGTTACAAGTGTGGTGCTGGCCTCCACAGGAAGTCTTTGTGGATCTTAGAAGGTCTGTAATGATGAGGAAGTCTTTGCCCTGGTCTTCTATACATTGAACACCAGGAGATCCTTCCAGCAACTGTCTTTTTCTTTGACATGTTTGCACATACCTGGCACTATGCTCCCAGACACCATGAGCTAGCCAACAGCCTCAGGCTCCCGTGAGCTTATTTAGTAAGGGATGGCTGTTCATATTTCATTCAGATTTGCCATGTGTCCTGATTTGGAAACTTGTGTAGGTTACATCTGAAGTGACTTTTTTTTTCAAGTATACCTAAAATCTCCAGCAACTACAGAGAGTTTCAAAGTAGCCACTTTCTTTTTTGTTGTTGCTAACAAAATTGTGTATGAAGAGAATTAGAAAGTAGATTCTTATTTTCAATGTCACACGTCGTTGGTAAAAACAAGTTATTCCTTAGATAAAAAATTGTTCTGTAATATAAATTCTGCAAGAATGAGTATCTAGGAAAAAGCTGGTCTGTCACTGCAAAAGGATTTCAAACATGAAAGCCCATGCTTTAGGAATTCTATCCTAGGACCTCCTAATAGCCTGTGAGGCAGCATGTCGGGAAGGCAGAGACAGGCAGAAGCCTTTGAGCTCACAGGTCAGATGGTGAAGACAAATCAGTCAGCTCTAGGTACAGTGTGAAACTCTGCTTCAAAGCAAAATAGGGTGGAGAGTAGTCAAGAAAGTCCTCACAATCAACCTCTACTCCCAATGTTAATACATAGATTTGTGGGCACACACATGAACAGGTATAGACACATGTACATGTAAACACACACATAAAGAATATGTGTGTGTTAAGAGCTTGTTTAATTGTTACTTCTAGATCATCGCTTTAATGATTTAAAAGGAAATAATTCCAACAAAGAAATTAATTACTTTAAGTTTATGCCATAATATTAGGTCTGTAGCTCAAAGGTCTGCGTAGTTTGACAGCCCATGGTGAGTTCTTACCCTTCAGTGATGGCCTGTGCCTGCGAATGCAGTCCTCAGGGGACACTGAAAGGAGACTGGTACAAGTTTAGATCAGCCTGCTATTCATATCAAGTTGTAGGCTCAAAAGTCTAAATAAGAAACAAAAAAGAAAGGGGGCTTGGTAACAGCTGGCTATCACAAAAACAAACAAACGAATGAATAAGTAAATAAAATCCTATCAATTCAAAATGAAAGTAAATTATAAAGTCACAATTTGTTTAGAGTTATTACCACAGTTTTAGGTTTGTTTTTGTTTTTTGTTTTTGTATTATTAGCAACCTGAATTAATGAGGATATGAAGAAAAGAAAACCCTTATACTTTGGCCCCTGAATCTTGCCTCTGGGTATATATCCATAGAAAATGAGATTGGCCTCGAAGGAGAGGTCCCCAGTCTCATTTTTACTGCAGCACCATTCAGTGCAGACGGGGTAAGGGAATCACCTGAGCTGTCTCTCAGTGGGTGGGTGGGGAAAGAAGGCATGGCAGGTGGTTTGAATACTTTTGGCCCCCATAGACTCTTATGTTTGAATGCTTGGTCCATAGGGAGTGGCACTATAAGGAAGTGTGAGCTTGATGGAGTAAAAATGGCATTGAGGAGTATTTCACTATGGGTCGGGCTTTGGGGTCTCCTACACTCAGGATCCACGCAGTGTGGAATTCAGATCAAGACAAGGAACTCTTGGCTCCTCCAGCACTATGTCTGCCTACATGCTGCCATGCTTTCTGCCATGATGATAATGGACTAAACCTCTGAAACTGGCCAGTCCCAAATAAATGTTTTCTTTTATAAGAGTTGGCTTGGCCATGGTGTCTCTTCACCGTAAGGAAACCCAAACTTTAAACACACACACACACACACACACACACACACACACACACACACACACACACTGGTATATTATTCAACTGTAAAAGGAAGGAAACATTTACTTTTCTTGTAGTAAAATTGGAACTAAAAGACATTAAGTGAACTAACACAGATACAGAATGACATATTGCATTTATCCTTAAAGTTGGAAATGAAAAGTTGATTTCAAAGTAGAAGTGAATAAAACTTCTGGACGTTAGGAATTGTAGATGAGATAAAAGATAATTATACTTAGTTGGAACCTGGACTTTTCAATGTCCAGAACTATGAAATATTAGTTTCTATTTGTGGCTGATGGTATCTTGTCAGTAGAAGTCCACTGAGATATATCTACAGTCTTAAATGTGGAAAGTAAAGTTTTAGAGTTCAGTGATCTAAGCCTTCAATTTTATAATGTAGAGGGGAAAACTACGAAAGAAAGTAGCTACAAAAGAAGAAATGAATGAAAGAAGGGTAGAAAACAAAAAAGCAGAAATCAGTTAAACAAAAGAAAGCTCAATCAAACCAACTATAGCTCAGATATAACTAAGAATTCTTATGAAGCATTGGCAAGACTCTTAAATGAAATCAGAAAGGGCACAGGCAAACAACAGGAATGCATGAGTTCAACCTGAAGGACAAGATTATATGAAGCTACAAAGACACACTGTATTTGTCTACTATATTTGAAACCTTTGAGTAAATGAGTGCATTTCTAAAAAGCTTTTACTTGTTAAAGTTTCCTTGGAAACCACCTTTATATATAAATAATTCTATAATTTTTGACAGTAAAAATTATTTTAAGTAGTCATTGCTTTTAATAGCTGAGTAGTACTCCATTGTATAAATGTGCCACATTTTCTGTATCTATTCCTCTGTTTAAAACATCTGGGTTCTTTCCAGCTTCTGGTTACTATAAATCAGACTGCTATAAACATAGTGGAGTATGCGTCATTGTTATATGTTAGAGCATCTTTTGGGTGTATGCCCAGAAGTAGTATAGCTTGTCCTTAGTTAGTACTGTGTTTAATTTTCTGAGGAACCACAAGACTGATTTCTAGAGTGATTGTATCAGCCTGCAATCTCACCCACAATGGAGGAGCATTCCTCTTTCTCCACATCCTCACCATCATCTTCTGTCACCTGAATTTTTGAACTTAGCCATTCTGACTGGTTTGAAGTGGAATATCACTGTTGTTTTGATTTGCATTTCCCTAATGACTAGGGATATTGAACATTTCTTTAGGTGCTTCTAAGCCATTCAGTATTCCTTAGTTGAGAATTCTTGGTTTAGCTCTGTACCCCATTTTTAAAATAGGGTTATTTGATTCTCTGGAGTCTACATGAATTTCTTAGGCAAATGGATGGTTCTTGGAAATATCATCCTGAGTGAGGTAACCCAATCACACAAACAGCAAAAACAACAAAACAAAACAAAAAAAAACGCAAATTATACGCATGGTATGTACTCACTGATAAGTAGATATTAGCTCCAAAGCTCAGACTAACAAAGATACAATTCACAGACTAAATGAAGCTCAAGAAGAAGGAAGACCAAAGGACAGATCTTTTAGTTCCTCTTAAAATGACAAAAATATTCTCAGTAGGAAATACAGAGACAAAGTTTGGAGCAGAGACTGAACGAAAGGCCACCCAGAGACTTCCCTTCCTGGGGATCCTGCCCATATACAGCCACCAAAGGCAGACAATATTGATGATGCCAAGAAGTGCATGGTGACAGGAGTTTGATATAGATGTCTCCTGAGAAGCTCTGCCAGAGCCTGATAAATACAGAGGCAGATTCTCAAAGTCAACCTCTGAACTGAGAACGGGATCCTTAATGTAGGAGTTAGAGAAAGAATCGGAGGAGTTGAAGGGGTTTGTAACCCCATAAGAACAGCAATATCAACCAACCAGAACTTCCAGGGACTAAACCACTCCAAAGAGTACACATGGAGGGATCCATGGCTCCTGCTGCATATGTAGAGGAGAATGACCTTTTTGGGCATCAATGGGAGGAGAAGTCCTTGGTCCTGCCAAGGTTTGATGCCCCAGTGTAATGGAATGTCAGGGCAGGAAGGCGGGAGTAGGTTGGGGGGAACACTCTCACAGAAGCAGGGAGAGGGGGTAATAGGATGGAGGGGAAGGAGGAGAAATCAGGAAAGGAGATAACATTTGAAATGTAAATAAAATATATCCAATAAAATCAGTGAAAAAGAATCTTTTAAAGTAATATTACTAGACTGCAGGGAAAAATATTTGGTTGCCTTCATGTCAACTATTTTAAATGAGCAAGAACAATATATTTTTGTTAGACTCCTCCATTGTGGTGCTAAAACACAACTTGAGAGAAAGAAGGACTCAAAAGAAGAGATTTATTCAAGCTCACAGGTCCCCAGGTTTCAGTCAGTGATTGTCTGGTTGTGCTATTTCTGAGCTGCGGTAAGGATGGATATCGTGATAGGAGGGAATAACATGACCAAGCCTCTTACTTCATGATGCCCAAGAAGCAGAAATACAGGTAGCAGAAGGTTCCAGGGCAAAATACATCCTTTAATGATAAGCCCACAGTGACCCACTCCCTCCAAGCAAGTATGCCTTCCTACAGCACGGCCATCTCCCTATAATCTATTCACATTTCCTCCCAGATGAAAAGAACCATTGATAACGGCAACTCATTCACTGCTCAAAGCTGTATCTGTGTCTCCTACTGCCATAAGAAACCAGGCCTTTAATTCTTTTCTGGTGGTGGGAAGTGTGCGTGTTTGTGGGGTGGGGAGACTCATATCAAAACAATTATGATTTTACTGCTTATAAGAGCTAACCAGACCTTCCTGCTAAAATCTGACAAAAATGGTCTGAGAGGGGAAAAAGCATAGAGCCATAACATTGAACAATATAAACATTATAATTGGAACTTAGTGCAAGTAACAATTAACTTTCAGGTTTGGGATACATTATATTGTACATCATGATTAAATTGTATAAGGGGCCAAGTCAACTTTTCCTTGACTGACCCTGACAGGTGGTGCTCCCACCAGGAAGAGATTGGATTCCTCCAAAATGTGATGCATATGAGGACATCCAAGGCATAATGCTGGTGAACCGCAGCAGCTGTGCATTAGATGCTCAAACTCTTGGTTGCTTTTCTTAATTTTCAGAACTGATGTGACTCCTGCTTGTGGCTTAACCCTATCACAAATATACTCCATGAATTTTAGAGTTCAGTCTCAGAATGCCACATGTAAAGTTGAATCATCCTGTCCTTAAACCACAAATGGTGAGCTGAGAGGCTGAATAGGTACAAGTTTCTTCTCCAGGTATCATATCACATGAACCATGATGACTCCAAAGTGGAGTCATTGATTTCCCTAGCAAGGCATGCCCCAATGGTGTGTGTGGGCTCCGTGATGTCTTTCTGTTCCTTTTGGGTTGTAATTTATGGATACACCAACACACAGGTGCTACCTCCCCAGTCTCCAGAAGGACAGCCTCAAGGACCATGCTCTATTAGATGTCCTCACAATTGATTTCCTGTCATGCTTCACAATAAGAATGGATGCCATAATCCCTACCCCAGTTTTGGTTTAAGGCTTTACTATACAGTGTGATGATGTCTATAAGTGGAAATATGGGGGAGTAACTGGGTTGAGGTGAGGCCATGAGAACCTCACCCTCACCATGGGCTTAGTGCCTGTGCTAAAAGGATGAGGGACAGACTCACATTTTCTCTGTCATCCAACAGCTCAACATTGCTCATCTGAAATCCAGGAAAAGGGCTTTCTCCAAACTTTACTTCCAACTTCTGATCTTCATTTTTAAAAAAATCTGATAATGATATTTTTCTGAGGTTTAAATCACCTGTCTGTCTCATTCATTTGGCACCTGTAGCTGGCTAGCTCTTATGATGACTTTGAGTGAGGAGGAGGATGAGTATGACAAGGCTTCCTGTAACTAGAGTCTCCCTATGAGTCTAATTAGTTTTCTTCTGTGGCTGTAAAACAGGATAGGTCATTCAGCAAATGCTGACTGAACCCCTCATTTAAACCCACAGTTGAGGTCCCTGGACCCAGTTTCCATTGTATTTACTAACACTAAAAACTGACACATCTCAATAAAACTTTTAATACTCTAGAATTAAATCCAGAGCAACAGAGAATATTACCATGTGTTTCTTAACATTACTACTCATTTAAGTTTGTAATTGTATTAGGAAGAGTTATAGGGTAGGTATTTTAAATACTTTACTTCCAGTTCAAAAATAATCTGGGTGCGTTGCCCCCATTCCCAAATTATTTTTATCTTTCTAAAGAGTTTAATACTGAGCAGTGTGATCTATCAATTGTTGGAGGTCAGAAGTCAGGCTTACATCTTCCCCAGATTGTACACTAAAGCTGTATCAGCAAGTGATCTCTGGGTTTCATAGTTTCAGGCAGACATGGATTGTTAAGCTTAGATGTTAAGCAATGTGGTAAGCTTGGACACTTTATTAACAAATTGAAGAAAATAACACACCAGTATGAATGTGTAAGCTCAGGAGCAAATCTTGTAAAGAAATGTTTTCTCTTTGAATCATTATTATAAGCAAATGATTTTAATAATTTAATAGGACCAATGATGTACATGAACAGCATCAAATATAGCACTACAGAAGAATAGGATGCTCAGCTTTTGAGTTTGATATGTATCTCTTCAGACAGATCTCCTTTGGAGGGTTTGCTCTCCTTAAAGATCAAGTGTTATTGCCTTGTTCTTCACCAAGTGTTTTTGGTCCAGTTGCTCTACTTCTTCCTTGTATTCACTGCAATGCAGTTCAGAAACAACTCATGAAGTAACCTACATGATCAGAACATTGAGTTCACTGCCCACCGAAGTCTAAAGAAAACTGTCCACATTACTATGGCAGGCTATCAGCTCCAAGGAGAAGTATATAAAATCTGCAATAGAAAATGGACTGTCCTTGGTGGAGTACTAAAACCATTTTGCAGGTATCACAATGAGGAAATTATATGAACTAGGATAAAATGATGCAAACAGTTTAGCCTTACCTTCTTCTTACCTTGATTATAAAACCGTGTGCTGTGAAACCAAACTTGTGTGTGAGGTCTCTGCTGCTGCATTACAGACATTGACCATTGCTCCATGGAAACCTGGTGTAGTACAAAGCAAATCCCCTTCTTCTCATTCATGGCAAAGGTTTGTGATGCCACTGTGTTGCATATGTTACCAATTAATCTCCTGCCAGTCTATCTGATTGAATTATAAAATTGCTGAGCATTTTCAAGGCTTTTGTAATTCGAAGCTCAGCCATAGTCTAAACAGTCAAACTGTTGGTTGAACTGTCAAACTCAAAGGATGTGTTTAACATAAACAAATCATTTCACAGATGCAAGCATAGCTAATGGCGCATCATAGGAAAGGAGGGCTAAGGCCACTGCCTGCACATTGTAATGGGGTGCCTGATTTTGTCATCAATCCCAAATACTAAAAATAAGGTACAAGAAGACATTACCATTTACTACAGTACCGGCACATAACGTGGATAATTCAGCATCTGTTTACAGAGCCAAAGTGAGGCTCAAATTTCATAAATATTCATGATTAGATCAGTTCAGACAATTAGAAAGCCACCCTAACTCTGTAGTCCCGAGAGAACCTATTCACTGCCAAATTATCATATCACCAATTTACTGTTAGGTGGAGATACAGAAGAGGAGAAAAGGACAGATTTTTTACTTGTTTACATCATCTTTGCAGTTTCACGGTGTGGAGAACAGAGGGCTCAGGCATAGACAGCGACTGCTCACAGAATTTCCAAGTGCCTGGACTGCATTTAAGACATGGCTGCTCTCTTTTGCCTTTTTCTCATTTTTCTACCAGAGGGAATGGTTGGTTGTTGAGAGACCCATGCCTTAGGTCTCTGCAGTCTCATCCAGTTAAGAGGCTCCAGCACCGTGACCTTCTTCCCACACTAAAGAAAGACTGGTTCCCTTCTCAAGGACAAGCTAAGAAATCAAAAGGGCTTGGCACAAAGGCTGACTGAGAAGGATGTAAAAGAATGGCAGAACACTAATGGCTTATGCTCTAAGATCAAGAATCAACAAATGGGACCTCATGAAATTACAAAGCTTCTGTAAGGCAAAGGACACTGTAAAGAGGACAAAACAGCAACCAACAGACTGGGAGAATATCTTTACCAATCCTACATCTGATAGAGGACTAGTATCCAATATATACAAAGAACTCAAGAAGTTAGACACCAGAGAATCAAAAAATCCTATTAAAATATGGGGTACAGAGCTAAACAAAGAATTCTCTACTGAGGAATACCAAACTGCTGAGAAGCACCTAAATAAATGTTCAACATCCCTAGACATCAAGGAAATGCAAATCAAAAGAACACTAATATTCCACCTCACACCAGTCAGAATGGCTAAGATAAAAAATTCAGGTGATAGCAGATGCTGGCGAGGATGCAGAGAAAGAAGAACATTCCTCCACTGTTGGTGGGGTTGTAAATTGGTACAATCACTGTGAAAATCAGTCTGGAGGTTCCTCAGAAAATTGGACATAGTACTACTTGAGGACCCATATATACCACTCCTGATCATATACCCAAAAGACACATATAACAAGGACACGAGCTCTACCCTCTTCATAGAAGCCTTATTTGTAATAGCCAGAGCTCGAAAAAAAAAAATCCAGATTTCTTTCAACAGAGGAATGGATACAGAAAATATGGTACATTTACACAATGCAGTACTACTTAGCTATTAGAAACAATGACTTCATATTCCTAGAAAAATGGGCGAATGTAACATGAAACTATCATCCTGGGTGAGGTAACCCAGTCACAAGACAACACACATTGTATGCATTCACTGATAAGTAGATAATAGCCCCAAAAGGTTGGAATACCCAAGAAATAATTCACAGACCTTATGAAGCTCAAAAAGCAGCAAGGCCAGAATGCAGATGTCTCAGTCCTTCTTAGAAGAAAGAACAAAATACTTACTGGAGGAAATACAAGGTCAAATAGAGGAGCAGGGATTGAAGAAAAGATTATTCAGATACTGCCTCACCCTGTGATCCACCCCATATGCAGCCACCAAACCCACCACTATTGCTGATGCCAAAAAGTGCTTACTGCCAGGAACTAGATATAGATGGCCCCTCAGAGGCTATACCAGAGTCATACAAATAAAATTGAGGATGCTTGCAGCTAACCATCTGACTGAACACAGGGACCTCAATGAAGGTGCTAAAGAAAGGACTGAGAGGGCTGAAAGGGGTAGTAACCTCATGGGAAGAACAACATTATCAACCAACCATACTCTCCAGAACTCCCAGTGACTAAAACCCCAACCAATGAGCACACGTGGAGAGACCTATGGCTCCAGTTGCATATGTAGCAAAGTATAGAATTGTCTGGCATCAATGGGAGACGAGGCCTTTGGTCCAGGGAAGGCTTGTTTCCAGATTATGGGAACGTCAAGGTGCTGAGGTGGAGAGGGTGGTTGGGAGAGGGAGGGGAGGGGGATATGGGAGAGACGACGGGAAGGGGAGGGGGAGAGGGGAAGGGGAGGGGAGAGGAAGAGGGGTCTCAGGACCTTTGTGTACTTGTTCATGACAGGCAAGTGTTCTAATACTGAGCTGTATCCTTGCCTGTACAATTCTTTTAATCTAATATGTTTTTGACTCTTTATTGCTTTTTATTTGGAAAATTAATGGGGTTATATGTCTTGAATAATTACCCATATGCAGAATTTGTTTGATCATATCCTTGTGGAGCCATGATTATGTCTTCTTATTTCTGTAATTTTTCACATTAATTGGCTTTAATACTAGTGGACAGATGGACTAGGCTTAAATGATGCTCAGAAAATTGCATAAGTTGTGGGTTATATCTTTTGCTCTTTTCCTTCCATCTGTATTAAAGTGAAACTGACAAAAGTCACAAATTGTGTATGATTTTTCGCCACAGGATCAGAAATAGTAGCAAGGGTTCCACAAATGCCACACATTTTTACTATTCAGATGTGCCATCAGCTTTCTTCTTACTTTTTAATCTTTAAGTAGGTTCCCACTATTTTGCTCAGGCTGACTTTTAACTTAATCTGGAGCCCAGAGAAGCCTTGAATTTGTGTTCTTCTTGCCCTGGTCTCTAGAGTAGTTGAGTTTACAGGTTTGGTCCACAGACCTCACCCAATGTAATGATTTGATATAGGTGTACTTTGTGAAATTACTACATCAATAAAGTGAATAAATCACTCTAACATCTCATATACTTAGAAGTTTTCATGTGCTTGGTACGATCTACTTGATATATACAGTGTAACATTATTAACCCTGGTCACTATGCTATACAGTATGTCACTCAAATTTATCCTGTGAACTGAACGTTCATATCTCTGGCTAATGACCCTTTCCCTCCAGGTAGTGACATTGACTATTCTCCTCTGTATTGTCTTGTGTGACTTCAAGTTTAAATTAACCTAAGTAGGTGGTGCTGTGTTTTTTTTTTCTATCATATTCTTATACTAGTTTATTATTCTGCAGTTTATTATTACAAAAGATAAGATGGTCTTCTTTTTAATAACTTTTTGCACTTTGAGAATATCCTAAATATATTTGTAAATATAGGAAGGGATTATATCTCTCCAGATTTTCTGTTTCATTTCAACCCCCAGTGGCCTTCCTCACAACATTTCTTCCTATCAAGTAGATTTTTTTTTGTATTATTTTTGAATATTTTTAAAGTGCAATTATTGCTGCTAATGTGTGTATGGGTGTATAAAATCTACTGTAGCACATGCCTTACCTAAAGAAAAATTATTCTCCTCTCCCCAGCAGCCATGAACTCTCAGCTCAGGTGGGGATTTATTCACAGGAATAGAGGAACTGTCTTCTTTAGACCAGTATTGTGTTGACATCTTTCTTTTTTTGTTCATTATGACTTTGTTCATTATGAACACTGTATTGTTCTCATTATTGGATATTATGAATAATGCTCAAATGAATAGTATTGTTTTATATAATGGTTTTATTTAATTATTTATATACATACAAACATATATATAAATAATATATATTTATATATTCAAAAGATCAGTCAGAGGTGGTTCTAGTAATTTTAATTTTATTTTTTTTAAATTGAACAAGTTTATTTTAAAAAACAAAGATAAATGTACGGATTTTAAGCATTTATGGATAAAAGTATGCAAATACATTTTTGTCAGTACTTGATTTTTTTACATGTTTGATAGTATGCATTAAAATCTTATAGGTTACAATGAGCATAAAGTACATGTAAAACAAGATGTAACCTGGAAATAGTCAAAATTTTCTTGGTGTGTAAAAATTAAACATAATGGTTTATCATTTTCTTTCTCTTTTTTTTAGCTTTTGTTTTTTCTTGAACTTCATATGGTCTGTGAGTTGTTTCTGGGGTGGTCAAAACTTTATGAGGTTAGTATCCAATTATCAGTGACTGCATATTATGTCTGTTCTTTTGTGACTGGGTTATCTCTCTCAGGATGATGTTCTCTAGATGCACCCATTTTCTTGAGAATTTTGTAAAGTCATTTTTTCTGATAGCTGAGTAGTACTCCATTGTGTAAATGTACCACAATTTTTGTATCCATTTATCTACTGAAGGACATCTGGGTTCTTTCCAGCTTCTGCTTATTATAAATAGGGATGCTGTGGACATTGTGGTGCATATGTCTTTGTTGTATGTTGGAGATTCTCTGGGGTATATGCCTAGAAGTGGAATAACTGAGTCTTCAGGTAGTACTATGTCCAATTTCCTGAGGAAACACCAGACTGTTTTCCAGAGTGGTTGTACCAGTTTACAACCCAACCAACAGTGGAGAAGTGTTCCTCTTTTTGCACATCCTCGACAGAATCTGCTGTCATCTGAATTTTTTATCTTAGCCGTTCTGGTTGGTGTGAGGTGGAATCTCAGGGCTGTTTTGATTTGCATATCCCTGATGGCTAATGATGTCCAGCACTTCCTTAGATGCTTCCCAGACATTCTATATTCCTCAATTGAGAACCTTTTGTTTATCTCTGTATCCCATTTTTAATAGGGTTGTTTGATTCTCTGGTGTCTAACTTCTTGAGTTCTTTGTATATCTTGGATATTAGGCCTCTATCAAATGTGGGGTTGGTAAAGATTTTTTCCCAATCTGTTGGCTGCCCTTTTGTTTTCTTGACAATGTCCTTAGCCTTACAAAAACTTTGCAATCTCACTAAGTCCCATTTGTCAATCTTTGTCCTTAGAGCATGAGCCATTGTTGTTCTGTTCAGGAAATTTTCTCCTGTGCCTATGTGTTCTAAGGTTTCCCCTACTTTCTATTTTATTAATTTCTATTAAACCTGGTTTAATGTGGAGATCTTTGATCCATTTGCACTTGAGCTTTGTAAAGGATATAAGAAAGGGTCTATTTTCATTCTTCTTCATTCTGTGTGCCAGATGGACCAACACAAATTGTTGGAGAGCCTGCCCATTTTCCATTGAATGTTTATAGCTCCTTTGTGAAAAATCAAGTGACCATATATGTGAAGGCTCATTTCTGGATCTTCTATTCTATTCCATTGATCCACGTGCCTATTTCTGTACCAGTACCATGCAGTTTTTAGCACCATTGCCTTTTAATATAGCTTGAAGTCCTTGATAGTGATTCCCGTAGATGTTTTCTTGTTGAGGATGGATTTTACTATTCCAGGTCTTTTGTTATTCCAAATGAAATTTCACATTGCTCTTTCCAACTCTATAAAGAATTGGGTTGGAATATGTGATGGGGATTGCATTGATTTTGTAAATTGCTTTTGGTAAGATGCCCATTGTTACAATGTTGACCCTTCCAATCCATGATTTTGGGAGATCTTTCCATTTTTTGAGATCTTCCTAGATTTCCTTCTTTAGAGATTTGAAGTTCATGTCATACAGGACCTTCAGTTGCTTAGTTAGAGTCACACCAAGGTATTTCATAGGTTTTGTGACTATTGTGAAGTGTTTTCCCTAATTTCTTTCTCAGCCTGTTTGTCATTTGAGTAGAGAAAGGCTTCTAATTTGTTTGAGTTAATTTTATATCCAGCCACTTTTCTGAACTTGTTTATCAGCAGTAGAAGTTCCCTGGTGGAATTTTTTGTGTCACCTACATACACTATCATGTCATCTGCAAACAGTGATGTTTTTACTTCCTCCTTTCCCATTTGTATCCCTTTGATTTCCTTTTGCTGTCTTATTGCTCAGGCCAGACTATGTTGAATACATAGGGGGAGAGTAGGCAGCCTTCTCTACTCCCTGATTTTAGTGGGATTGCTTCAAGTTTCTCACCATTAACTTTGATGTTGGCTATTTGTTTGCTGTACATTGCTTTTATTAAGTTTAGTTATGGGCCTTGGATTCCTGTTCTTTCCAAGAATTTTAAAATAAAGGGGTGTTAAATTTTGTCAAATGCTTTCTCAGCCTCTAGTCAGATGACCATGTGGTATTTTTCTTTGAGTTTGTTTATATGGTGGATTACATTGATGGACTTCTGTATATTAAACCATCCCTGCATCCCAGGGATGAAGCCTAGTTGATCATGGTGAATGATTGTTTTGATGTGTTCTTGGATTCGGTTTGCAAGGATCTTGTTGAATTTTTTGCATCAATCTTCATAGGTGAGGTGGGTCTGAAGTTCTCTTTCCTTGTAGGGTCTTTGTGTGGTTTAGTGTTATTGTGGCCTTGAAAAATGAGTTAGGTAGTGCTCCATCTGACTCTATTTTGTGGAATAGTCTGGAGGTGTTAGGTTGAATGTCAGATAGAATTCTGCACTGAACCCATCCATACCTGGGCTTTTTTTGGTTGGGAGGCTTTTGATGACTGCTTCTAATTCTTTAGGTGTTATGGGATTATTTAGATGGTTTAACTGGTCCTGGTTCATCTTTAGTATCTGGTATCTGTCTAGGAATTCATCCATTTCCTCCAGATTTTCCAGCTTTGTTGAGTATAGGCTTTTGTAGTAGGATCTGATGATTTCTTGAATTTCCTCAGTTTCAGTTATTATGTCTCTAATTTAATTTCTGATTTTGTTTATTTGGATACTCTCTCTTTGCCCTCTAGTCAGTCTGGCTAAGGTTTTATGAATCTTGTTAATTTTCTCAAAGAACCATTTCTTGGTTTTGTTGATTCATTGAGTGTTTCATTTTGTTTCTATTTGGTCTATTTCTGCCCTAAGTTTCATTATTTCTTGAAGTCTACTCCTCTTAGGTGCATCTGCTTCCTTTTGTTCTAGAGCTTTCAACTCTTCTGTCAAGTTGCTAGTGTATGTTCTCTCAAGTTTTTTTGTGAAAGCACTCTTAGCTATGAGTTTTTCTCTCTGTACTGCTTTCATTGCATCCAATAGATTTGGGTGTGTTGGGTTTTCATTATCATTAAATTCTAGAAAATCCTTAATTTCTTTTTTTATTTCTTCTTTGACCATGGTATCCTTTAATAGAGCATTGTTTAGTTTCCATGTATGTATGAGCTTTTTATTGTCTTTGTTGTTATTAAAGACCAGACTTAGACCATGGTGATCTGATAGGATGCATTCGAGTATTTCAATCTTCTTATATCTATCCAGGCTTGTTTTGTGACTGTTTATATGATCAATTTTGGAGAAGGTGCCGTGAGGTGCCAAGAAGTATGTGTATTCTTTTGTTTCAGGATGATATGTTCTGTAGATGTCTATTAATTCCAATTGGTTCATAACCTCTGCTAGTTTCACTGTGTCTTTATTCAGTTTCTGTTTCCATGATCTGTCTATTGATAAGAGTGGGGAGTTGAGGTCTCCCACTATTATTGTGTGGGGTGCAATGTACTTTTTGGGCTTTAGTAGGGTTTCTTTTATGAATATGGGTGCTTTTGTATTTGGAGCATATAGCTTAAGGATTGAGAGTTCCTCCTGACCAGTTTTCCCTCCAATGAGTAAAAAGTGTCCTTCCTCATTTTTTTGATAACTTTTGCTTTAAGATTGGCAGAGATCTCTGTGAACCCCGGCTACTCGGAATGCCTTCTCACCAGGCCTGTGTTCCTGAATCTCCGCTGTTCCTGGTGGCCAATCGTCTGAACACCCGTTCTGCACTGTAAAATGACGTTTTTATCCTTTGAACATTTTATGCATATGTGAAATGTATGCAATGATCATATTCACCACTTTCTTTCACCTTCCCCTGTCTCTTTTCCCTCTCAATTTCAAAACAAAATTGAGTGTTGCCTTCTAAGCAGTGCGTCCAAGTTAAAAAGTCTTTCCAACCCCATCAGAGTTTTGTAGCAATTTTACATAGTTTTCTGTGTTATTTAGTTTGAAGTTCAGAAGTCATCCTTTTATTTATTTGTGACAATTTTTCCTTCCATGTTTATTAGCACCAATTTTTTAACAGGGTGGATCTTTATTTTCCTAGCTCTCTACTAAAACGTAGTTCATACAGGAAAGTCTAAATAAATATTGAATATTTTCTTCTGCTTTTTTTTCTTAGTCTCTTTGTGGAATAATGAATTGGTATCCTATCAACACCTAGTGGTGATTACTGATGGTTTTTAGAGTGTAATTATAGAGTCACAACCTTAAAGTGTTCTGATTTTCCATTCATAGTAAACATTATCACTTTTGATGTTTCATTGATTCATCCGTTGTTATAAAGAGGTCATCAGATGAGCTCTTGCCTCTCCTTGACATGTTCTCAAAATTCATACCTACACACCCATTCCTGACATAAGGCATGCACTGTAAATTCATCTTCAGTATAGTCTACCCTAGACCAGGAATTATCTATTTCTTTAAGAATCCCTCATTTGTGTGTATGTGTGGGAATGGCCATTTTAGATTTTTTGCCCTTCATTTAAGTATGTTTTCCTGTATAAAGAAGACTAATGATAGGAATGAGCAAGTATAATATGTATGCAGTGATAAGGTCACTGGAATGTCTTATAATGAATAACATCTGGCTACTCCAACAGTAGCCATCTGCATGCCGAGAGGTTGGGAAACTAGTCCAAGAATCTGGATACTTCAAGGTCTCAGAGTGATGCTGAAATACTGGTAGATTCCTGGGGAATGTCTGGTTTTCCATGCATGTTAGAAGATCAAGGATTCTGATGCTGGTTAGGAATGGCATCATCAGTAATGAGATAAAAGCACCAGGCAGCTGGGAGGAAAGAGCAACACACAGCAGCACAACCTTCCTATGACATCTTCATACCTGAGTTAATTACCAGCATTTCCTATCCACTGTAAGGGATGGTTTGCCCCATTCAGTTACTCCAAGAAAGTCCCTCAAAGACTCCCCGAGAAGAATGTTTCTCAGCTGATTCCAGATCCAGGGAGGCTGGCAATCAAGACTAACCCTCACAGTCTCATGACTTTATTATTCACACTCATCCTTGAGGCTGACACAGGTCTTGTAACATGATGAAGCAGCTCTCTGGGGATCAAGGTCTGCCCCCATGGATATCTTGTTGGATTAGGGTATGAGTCAGATATCTTGGAAATGCTTACCCACCACCATGACTAGTGTGTACATGTTTCCTTCTTGTACTGACATCTTGCAGCTTACCTGCAGTGTAAATAGGATGCAATTGAGGACAGTAAGAGTCTTTGAAAGGGGGGGGGCACTATTACTTCTGTTCTTTCAGTGACAAGGAGGAATGAGGACATGTAATACTGTCCTTCAAATTTCTATCCTACAAACAACAACAACAACAAAACCCAAAACAACACCAAGGAAACATGCTCACTGAAGACATCAGAAGATATTTCTTGCACATTAATTATCTTTATTGTATTCAGATCTTATACATCTTTGTTTCTTGAGTCAAGCCTCTATATTCTTAGTTTTTTAAACACCCTATACCAAATCTAGAAACCTCTGGTTGAAGGTTTCCCAACTCATTTGCATTAGGACTGCTTCTGAAAAATTTGTGGTTTAATCTGATTCCCAATTTAATCATATAACACTTAAGATTTCACTTTTCTTGGAAATTTAATATCTAATCTTAGTACAGCAACTCTGAATCTCAGTCATTTTAAAACCAATTCTATACTGCTGATTATCATGTTTATGTAAATGACTCTTACATCTGTACATTCTCTCAAAGGAAGAAGCATGTGATGCTAAATTATTAAATCTTTTGTCAAAATGCTTTGAAATTCTGTTTTTGTTTACCAAATATTTTAGTTGAAACACTTTCTTAGAAAAGGAATTTCTTATGAAGAAAACATTGAGTTATCCTTTTATTTATGCATTAATAAGTTTATGCACTTTTTATTCCTTTAATTTTAGGTGTCAATGTTTTACCTCTTAGGTGTTTTCCATGAAGAAGATTCATTCATAACATGAGAAATACTTATTATTTGATTCTTTTAATAAAAGTGAGTAACTTCTCAAAAATGATTATAAGACAATGGTAGAGGCATAAGTTGTGCTAAAGAGTGAATAATGATATATATAAAACCACAAAAGTGATTTATCAGCATTCTATTACTATAATGAAATACCTGACATGGGCTATTTATAGAGAAGGAAGGATTTTTTGTTTTGTTTTGCTTCTTACTGCAGAAATATATAGATTGAAAGATCAGGAAGCCGATGGACTTGGCCTCTGCTGAAGGTGGCTAATGGTGACCATCAGAGGGGTATACACACGTTGAAATGGTCACCTTATGAACTAGAACAGAGGGCACACATTTTAATCTCTTTTAAGGGCAACCTTCAATAACACAAGGCCCTCTCATAAAGTTCCACCTCAGTGGTCCATAACATTTCCTGACCCATTGCATGTAATTAAAAAATCAAACCACACTATTCCCTGCTACTTTTCAGCCTTGGCAGTCTCCCTGTCCCCATGGCTATTCCCATATGGTGGCCTCCCCAACTCTTCACAATTCACTTGCCCCTGAACCCTTAGCATCTTCCCAGCCATCTGCCCCCTGTGGCTAGCTGCCACCAATCCCTTTAACCCTGTACAGTCAAAACTCCAGAGGATTGTAGATTATCAATCAGATTTATAACCGTGAATTCTCAACTCACAAAGCACCCACACAAAGAACCCAAAACTCAGTTGATATTGATACAAGCTGCAGACATAGATTGGACAAATTGCCCTATATTTTTATATTGCTCTTCTGTCATATTCATAGCTACCTGTGGCTATTTCAAGCCAGGTAGATACGGTTCGTCCGCCTTCTCCGGTCCCTGTCTCTTCTCTGTCACCTGTCTTATCTCTCTGAAACTCTTAGTCCCACCTTACTTTTTCATTGGCCAATCGCAGACTATATCCTTATATTTCACCCACCCTCACTAACATAAATACAGCAATACACCCCAGACTCCGTTACATATGAACCTTTGGGGAACAAACAACTAAAGGAATAGCAGTATGCATCTGCAGCATATCAGAAACCAAACACTTCTCTGTTGACATCAGTTTCTAGTCTACTGGAGAAAAAGACTTGCACAGTTGAACATTCTTGAATAATCTTTTTATTATTAAGAATTTCGCATATGTGTATACAATAAAATATGACTATATCTACCACTAATTTCTCTCTTCCAAATTTCCATAAATTCCCTGCCAATGTTCCCTTTCACAACTTCATAATGCTCCCCCCTTCTCTCCTCTCAGAATACAATAGTGCAGTACATATGTGCATGGATACAGGACTATCCAATGGGGCATGAGAAAAATGCCAGTGTTTCCGTATTCTGAAGGGGGGGGAGAGAGAGAGAGAGAAAGAGAGAGAGAGAGAGAGAGAGAGAGAGAGAGAGAGAGAGAGAGAGAGAGAGAGAGAGAGAGAGAGAGAGAGAGAGAGAGAGAGAGAGAGAGAGAGAGAGAGAGAGACAGAGAGAGAGAGACTGAAGTCTCCCTCTACAAACAACTGCCAATAGCTCCTGGAAAACAACTTTTCCATCCATGGTGGATTTGGGTCTGGACTAATCATGTGAATGTCTGGTGTGAATTTATCAATAGCCATGTTGAACCCCCATCATCTACTTCTTGCATCCTATCTCCTCGTCTTTGATGGTCCTAAGCTTGGAAGTGGTGAGGTTATTGGGAAAGATGTCTCATCTTTAGGCCTGAGTCCACAGTGTTATTTTTCATACTATGACAAGTCAAATATCACACTACTGACTACTGTCCACTATAGAAAGAAGCATCTCAGGCTAAAGCTGAGAGTAGTCCAAATCTATAAGCATAAACCCAAATATTTATAAAGAAATTGGCAGACAGCACAGTGTTTTAGTAAAATAACAATAGTAGGTTCTAATGGAGGCTTATGACCTCCCTAGCCGTGGACCAGGATTACAGTACCAGGAAACCCCTTCTTATGGTACAATTTTCAAATCTCATCAGAATACTATTGCAGATGACTTTAACTTCTGCACATATCCAATATTTACATATTGGCATGGGAACTTCTGAGATACTAGAATCCACAGAAGTGTTTGTGAATGTTATATATTGATTGACAGATGCTGATTTGAAATGTCTTTTGTCAATAGAATATGCACTGTGCCAAAGATGTTAGTGCAAATGGGATCCTCACAACTCTGTAAGGGCAGTGCTGTTTGTACACTTACCTTAGCCGTGATGAGACACAGTGAAATGGGCCTGAAAACAGATGCAGCTGGGGATGATCGGTGGCAGAAAAACATTCCACGCTTCCTCTCATTGCGGAAATAGATCTGTAGAACCTCTTGGGAGAACAGAGAGGACTTAAAGGACTGGAAACAGTTGAGAACAAGGTAGTAGACATGGGGAAGCAGCAAATTATATACTTGCATGACATTACAAGATGCCAAATAATAATAAAAATAATGATAATAATAATAATAATAATAATAATAATAATAATAATAATAGCAATAACAATATAATATACCTTTGGTCATATGACAGACACTTCAGCTGAGCCTTAAAGCTGAGGAGGGCACCACTGGTGTTGCAAACAGAGAAATGCAACTAATGCACGGAGAATGGCAGGTATGAAGGTTAGAGGAGGACATCCTGATATGCTCAAGGAATGGTGAGAATAGCTACATGAACAATGAGGACAAGCTGCTAGATAAAGGTGCAGAGTGACAGGTCCGGAGGAGTCAGAAGGCACCTGGGAAAGGCAACTGAGATGAAGGTAAGGCATCGCTCACCTGAGCCTCCGATTCCTGTGTTGTGGAGACTTCGATGGGAAATGCTGACAACAGAAAAGCAGTGGATATATCAAATGAATATATTCCACTCCATTAAGCTATGAGTATTTAGGTGTTCAAAGTAAATAACCATGAAAATTAAGTATTTAAATACTTTTTACATTTCATTGATTGTTTCTGAATTTTACATTATATACCCCAATCACCTATCCCCCTGTTCCTTTGTATGCAACCACCCCTAAAGGGGGAAAATTCATTGTGGAAGCTTAGTGTGTCAGTGTGTCTCACAGTATACTCTTTTGTACACACTTTGTTTTACTTGCAAATGTTCATTGCAGTGAGTTACTGGTCTGGTTCAAGGCCGCTGTCTTCTGCTGGACAGTCAGTACTGGATCCTCACCAGGACACCTTTGGGATAACTCAGTGTTGACTTGTGTCATGGAGATCCTGTAGCTTTTGATCTGTATCACTGACACTTTCACATGCTCCAACAGTTTCTAAATGGGGTAAATATTGGGGTGGGCCAGTTCAGATCCCTGGATCTAGGTCTGAGAAGCATCTGAACTGTCAGCCAGTCAGCTCTCACACACCCACACCACCGCGCTGGTCTTACCATCACTGGATCAATTAGGTTACCAAATGCTACAGCCATTCCTTACCAGCATCAGAATGCTTGATCTTCTAATATGCACCGAAGACCAGACGTCCCCCAGGAATCTGTCCGTATTTCAGTATCACATTGAAGTATCCAGATTCTTGGACTGGATTCCCAACCTCTCAGCATGCAGAAAGCCACTTTTGGAGTAGCCAGATATTAATCAGAGAGACAGACAGACAGAGACACAGAGACAGAGAGACTAGAACGGAAAGACAGAAAGAGACAGAGACAGAAAGAAGCAGACTAAGAAAGACAGAGATGTGGGCAGGCAGGCAGACCGACATATAAGACAGACAGACAGGTAGAGACTGAAGTTTTTAGCCAACAAGTGAAAAGTCTGGAATTCAGAGACAGATCATATCCACATCAGAGATGAGTGGTGTGAGCTGCTTGGACCTGAAAACCTTCCAAGTCTGCCACACCATGGTGTTGGGGACTTCAGTTTTGTCAGAAGTTTTGCAGTCATACACTCTTAAAAACATTGTCTGGGAGACATTTGACAGTCATTGACGCCCCTGACAATGTCACAGATATGCATTATCTTTATGCTATGTGTAAGCCTATACAGGACTTCAGAAATGTGTTTAGACTTGGATCCAAGACGCATATATCTCATATATTTTCAAAATATAGAAAGTTCTAAACCTGAAATATCAGTGGTCCCAAGAATTTTAAAGAAGCGATAAATGTGGAGACAGCTTTTGGGGCATTGTGGGTTTTGGGGATGTCTTAGTCAGGGTTTCTATTCCTGCACAAAACATCATGACCAATAAGCAAGTTGGGGAGGAAATGGTTTATTCAGCTTATACTTCCACATTGCTGTTCATCACCAAAGGAAGTCAGGACTGGAACTCAAGCAGGTCAGGAAGCAGGAGCTGATGCAGAGGCCATGGAGGGATGTTACTTCCCTCCATGTTCAGGGAATGATTGCTTCCTCTGGCTTTCTCAACTTGCTTTCTTATAGACCCCAGATCTATCAGCCCAGGGATCGCATCACCCACAATGCTCCCCCCCCCAATCACTAGTTGAGAAAATGCCTTACAGCTGGATCTCTTGGAGGTCTTTCCTCAAATAAGGCTCCTTTCTCTGTGATAACTCCAGCTTGTGTTCAGTTGACACAAAACCATCCAGTACAGAAACAACTCTCCAAATGCTTATACAGGCATGCCATTGGCTCTTTCTCTAGAAGATGTACTGAAATTTTAGAGAGGTAGTGTGAGAGTGGAATTGAGTAGGAAGAATTGTCCTCCAATTAGATCCCAAATGACTATAGTACATTCCTGACGTTCACTTGACAATCCCCTAGCAATGATCATGGCAACCTCTTGGGTGTTTTATTGACGGAGCTCTTGCCATCTTAATTTCTGAGCTGAATATTGTGATAACATAACCTTATTCATATATAATTGTCATATCATTTCAAAATATGTTATTTTTGTAAGCACTGACATAAAGATAATATTGTTCTGTTGTGGAAACCAGCAGGGGAAAAAAGCTACAGAAATTAGTTTTGCTATCTGTAAAACAAAATGGTCAGAGAAGGAAATGCCTAGGTCCCTTCCTGGTTTCTTCAGATGGTTCAGCTCTAAGACTCTATGCTGTATATAAACCAGATCACTAATTCAAATTCATGGTATTTATTTTAAGCCATGCATTTTTATCAGGTTCCTATCATTTTGTATTGTGTTATTTGCTTATTTACTAATACTGTTATGACTGAACATCCGGCAAGTTTAGTTTACCAAATGGTCTGGACTCTTGTGATTAAATGTAGAATATAAACATGAAATAGATTGTTATCGCCCATGACCACCGGAGTGAATGAGTAACTCAGCACACGTAGTCTTAATCAGAATATAGATTTCACTAAATGGTTTTGACATCTTACTTCACCCTAATGCTGTAGACATTCTGAATTAATAACTGCAATAAACATGCTCAACCTATTATATGGGTCAGTTACAAATGTAATGAATATATTGTAAAACACATTTTAATGTTAAGACCTCAGCTCTCAACTGATGGGTCTTCTCCTATTTCCTGGAGTGAGGGAAATTTTAAATCTGCTACCTAATATATGTAATCAGAAAATATATAAATTAAAATATATAAATATGCTGCCCTGAATTTAATTTTCTGTATCACCAGTACTGTTTTGTCTGTTTCATTTCAAAGCAATAAATAATACACATTTGGAAACTAATAAATATGATAAAATATCTAATATAGAAGAAAACTAAAAATTTTAGCAAAATAGTTCATGTCCTCTATGATCCACCCTAAGGTTTACACCCATTGGTATGTAAAACCGACTAATCTTAGATGGAAAATCTACGTTCTTTTAATATTTAATATTTATTTATTTAAATATTTACATTTTCTCTCATACAACACAGTTTTTCCTCTTTTCTATCACTATTTGCTATCTTGGGCTGCCCTTTTGTTCCTAGGAGACATATTCTCATAGCTGACTTTCTGTCCTCTGGCTCTTATACCTTCTACCCTGATGCAATTGGATAATATTTCTCATTTTTTGAAACTCAGCATGAGACTATCTTCTTCCAAAAGCTTTAGAGAGAAAAATCACCTTTCCCATGTGATTACAGGGATCGAACACCAGAGAATGTGTGTGTTTAAGTCCTGTTCCTAGATTTATCTTTATTTAAAATCCTGTAATCAGACAGCTGTGGCCTTTTATGTCATCCTGTAAGAGGACAGAGAGAAGGCGTGTAACTTCTCTGAGTTATGTTCTTTATGCACAGAAGGACCCATGATGGACTAATAAAGCACCAAATCCTTACTTGTTTCACCCAAGCTCAGGGTCAGTGAGAACTCTGTAGCCTGTCTGGCCTGGAACTTCCTATGCAGACAATATTGGCCTTGGATTTACAGAGATCCTCATCTTTCTCCCTCCTGTTTGCTGGGATTAAAGAGGTAGATGATGGCGCCCAGTTTCCAGATCCATTGTAAGGAAGTGGCTCATTAATGTATGGGTCTGTAACCCATATCACAACAATCCATAGACAGAAAAGCACAGTGGGTAGAAGTCCAATTCTAAAATTCAGGAAACACAGCAGTTGGGGCACATGATTTTAAAACTATATATATAATTTAGTATATAATATAATTATGATATATAATATATAATATAAATAATATATATTAAATATTACATTCTTTCTCCTTATCTTTCCTATTCTATGCATAACTCCTTGCTTTCTCTTAAAATATGTCTGAATACATAAATACAACCTACTGTGTTTAGTGTTCCTTGTATCTGGATGTGATTTCAGGACATTGGATTATTAGGAGGCTTATCCCTGTGAAGGACTATTTCTCTGGTGTTCAGCATTCCTGTGTTGCCTGCATTTCTTTGTCTGTGGGCAGGGCCCTTGAGATTTCCCCTGTTTCTGCTAATCATTCTGATAATGTCTTTCTTCAGGCCTTATTTAGGCAGCTATGGTGCCAAGATGTCATGGGCAAAGCTTCCCTCTCATCCCTAGGCGACACATTCTCACAGGTGACTTTCTGGTCTTCGGGTTCTTAGCATCTTCCTGACCCCTCTGCCACAGTGTTCCCTGAGCCTTAGGTGCAGAAGGGCTGTAGGTGTATTGTCTGAGACCGAGCACCGATAATCATTTGTCCTCTGCTCTTTGACCAGTTGTGATGTTCTTCAACCGTCTTCTGCAATGATCTCCATCTGTTGCAAAGAGAAGTTTATTAGACAAGTGGGTATAAGGACACGTATTTTAAATTCAGTAGAAACTGTGCTCGTCTACTAACTGGCTCTTCTCTGGGATCTGTAAGCTCGCCATTGCCCGAGCAGTTGGCTTGTTTTCCAGCACCAGGCTTGATTTTATTCGTATGTGAATAGGCTTTAAATCCATTTAAGGAGCTGCTACCAACCACAGTGTAATTTCCACTATGGCTTGCGACTCTTGGAAGCTTGTATAATACCCTCCCATACAATGAAAACTGATACTTAAGGTGAAGAAGGAGGAGGATTTCAAGTCACATTCAGAGTTCTTCAGATCTTGTGAAGGGGAGTGATTTTTAAGAACTACATATTTCAGTTGCTGATGTAAAGTTATTTATTGAGATCACTAAGTACAGGGTTGTTGGGATTTAAGCTTGTTTTTATTGTATTTTACTTTTTCAATACAGGGTCGCATATTATAACCCAGGCTGGCCTGGAATGCTTGTGAATTCTCCTGCCTCAATTTTCTAGGTTCTGGGCTTATTACAATGAACTAGATACAATTTTCTAACGAAAGTGAGACTTGAATGCAACTTCCTTTAAGAGAATGTGGAACAGTTGAAGGGCAAACAGCGGTCACAGAGGAGAGGAAAGGGAGCCCAGATATCGGGGAAGTGTTGTGAGCTCCAGAGACAGCAAGTCACCAGAGCAAAGATGTTCTAAGCAATAAATGCCTGTAAATTATCAATGTGTGGGGCAGTTAAAGTTTAATTAAAGGTTACCACCTTATGTCTCATGCCCTGAATTTTAGGAAAAAGATGAAGAGAGTGGGGGAAAGTATGCTCCATGGAGGTGTGGCGAGGCATGGGTGTAAGGGTGATGTCTCTGGGGCACCCATGTTGGGAATCCCTTCCCCCTGAGGGACCATCCACACAACAGTATGGTATCGCATAGGGTTTATTCAGATCATGGGAAGGGGAGTTAAGAGGGTAGTAGGGGCAGAGAAAAGGAGAAGAGAGAAGAGGAGTAGAGAAGTAAAGGTCAGCCATGAGCACATGGAGAGAGGTGGGGGAAGGGAAGAGAGCAATGGAGAAAGAGCAAAAGAGAAAGAGGGGGGGTAGGAGGCAGGCATCCCCCTTTATAGTGTCAGGTATCTGGAGCAGAACATATCTGATTATTGCCAGGTATCATCTGTAGGGTGGGGTTTACAGAATCCCAACACTGAAGGCAAGTTTTCCTTCTCACTGACAGGGTTGTTTGGGGAATTCTAGAGATAGTTAGGACCTCGCTGGAAAAAGTAGTTTACTATAGGTGTCTTTTTTGAGATGTATCCAGTGGTTAGTTCCTTCTCCTTCTGTTTTTTCTCTACCACGCTATGGTGGACTCTGTGGCCTCACTACATCATTCAGAAATGGCATTGTTCAAACTCACCTCAGGCCCAGGGTCATGGAGGCAGACCACCACAAACAGACTTTAACTATAACAAACATAAATCTTTTATCTTTTCAAATGTTTTCTTTTTCTTTGCAAGAATTCAGTCATGGTGCTAGAAAGCCCTACAAGCAGAACTGTGTGGAGCACACATTAGGGTGTGAAGACTGACAGGCACATGTGAGGGTTTTCTGACTGACAGGCACAGGGAGCACAAAGCATCAGTCAGACCCGCACCTTCGATTTTCACAAAGCTCGGCAGTGTGTGAAAGTCGAGAAATAAGTTGGAGGAGAAACACAGATGAAGGATGAGGTACTAGTTAATATCTGCTAGTGGATAGAAAAGTGGAGGTAAAGAAGAAAAGATTTCAGGGGGAGGAGGAGAAGACAGGAACGGGACAAACGTTCAAAAAGAAGATAGTGGAGAAACAGCAAGGAGGGAAGCTCATTCTACTTCCCAGACTTCTTGTATGTGGGTCCATGATTTAACCACCATCAAAACCAACCAACCAACCAGCCAACCAGCCAACCACTAAAAGACACACAACCCCCTTAAATATCAACTTCAGGTTTACTGTGAAGAATATAAAGACCTCATATATTAAATGTTTCCCACAAACTACTTCATTAAAAGTCTACGTGTAGAAGCTGGGGAACACAGTGGACCAGATGAAACCAACAGTACCTGAAACTCCACTCTTCTCTACCACCTCATCTTCCCAGTATCTTTATCTGCTCTTCATCCCTGAGTACTTTTCCATGGCTAGGGCACTTCACTCTGTGGGGTATTAGATAGCTATATCATCAGTTATAACTGATTAATTCAACCCGCCATCTTCTTTCTCCTTGTTCAACTTTAATGATGCGGTTAAAAGTTCCAACTCTCTAATCGCAGAGTTGGTTCCCTGACAATGGCTTCCAACTCTGAAGTTATCAAGTATCATTGAAAGGATTGGTTATTAATAAGTAACACTATTATCTATCTAGGTTTTTTTCAGGCACAGGGAATGAAACCAAAAGGTATATAACAAAAATGCCCCCTTTCACTCATATTATTTAGAAAACTATGAGTTTTAAAAAACTTTTACCAGGAAAATGGGCCAATATTTATACATATGTATTATCTATTTATATTCATTATACATGAATAAAGACATATTGTTTAATATAACATGCAATCAAAAGATAAAATATGTGGAGGTAGGAACTGCAAATTTTTTCAGGGAGGCTGGGAAAACTTTTATTTGGGAGTGATAGTAGAAATGTTAAAAGAAAAATGAATTGTCAATTTGACTATTAGCATAAGAATATACCAGACCTTGCAAAGAGCAGGTGCAAAGGTCCTGGGGTCAAAGTGTCTCTAAGGTACCTCTATCTCTTTCTGTGTCTTACAGACATAAGAAAACTGTTTTATCCTTGTAAGTCATAGCAGGTTGTAAGATGAACGGAAACAGTATCTCAGTGTGTCTAAATGACTCTGACACCTTCCTGGTCTGTGGTTTCCTAAGTCTCTATGTACATTCATTAACTTCTTCATCACCAAATAAAGTGCCTGACAGAAAATAACTTAAGGTAGGGAAGATATATAAAGGTCCACAGCTTCAGAGGTCCCAGTGAAAGGTTATTTGGTTCAGTATTTCCAGACCTGCAGTGATACATCATGCAGTGATACTTCATCATGGTGGCTACAGTGGCTACAGGTGGCAGAGACTGTGGTCCCCATGGAAGAAGAGATGAGGAGAAAGGAAGATAACCCTAAAGACACTTCCACAGGACTCAGGACCTCTGGTCTAATCTCGTATCCTGAAGTTTCCAGTGTATCCCAAAATGGCACGCCAGCTGGAGATCTCAGTTTTAATACATGATCCTTTGCAAGGGCAACATTGTTTTTATATACAAGTCATACCTCCAGGAACTGGACACAGACCTTCTAATAGGCAGGACAGAAGCAAGCTGATAGCTCATCTCTGCTCCTGGCTTTGTCAGGGCAGCATGTGCTGTAGAAGACAGGGAGCCAAATGAAGGAAGATAGTAATAATTGTGGTTTCTATATCCCAGCATCCAATGAGAGGAGATCCCAGCCTTCTCTTGATTCCTGGGTCACACAATACAACACAGACAGAAACAGACATAGACAAGCGTGCGCGCGCGCACACACACACACACACACACACACACACACACAAACTCAAGGAAATTGGAATTCTCCCTTGGGTAGGGTGAAAGTCTCAGCAATAATTCTAACACAGAAAGAACATCTTTAGTTAGTTTCCTGAATCAAAGATGTCAGACAGAAAGATAAAGCCTGGCATTGGTAGGGTAACCGCACAGCAATTTGATCGAACTCTGGTGCAATTGTTCCTAAGTCAGTACTGGCAACCTTCTGGATAATGCAGTCTTCTTTGAACATGGGACACCACTGCTCTTACACTAGACAAGTGCCTGTCTGTCCCATGAGCTTTGCTGAAGGGAAGAAACAATGTGGAGACTGTCACCTTTTAGGAATAACAGATAAACCTAAACTACACAACTGTTTTGGCTACTCCAACTATAGAACTTGGAATGGCCACACCTTTATATAAATACCTGGAGCGCCTTCCTGGATACTTATTTTGAATCTCATTTACCTCAGCACTAAAGCCCATTTCTTATTTTTTTCAGCTTTAGACCTAAAGGTTCAGAGATATTAAGAAACTTTCCTCATGCCACACAGAAAGGCCATTTGTTCCCAGTCAATTTGGGTATAAAATATTTTCATCCGACCAAATGTTCATAAGGAAGCAAGAGAGGCAAATGAAAGAAATATTATCTTTTCCTGGACACTCATTCCTAAGGTGAATGCACCTTTTCGGATTCACTGGCTCCCACCGTTGTCTGACCAGCACAGGTGATACAGAAAGTAAACTAGAACCATATTCCATGAGTCTATGTTCCCGAAACAAGTTGGAACTGCTAGGATGCTAGGACACACACACACACACACACACACACACAATACATGCACAGAGACACACAGACACAGACATACACACAGACATAAAAACAGACACACAGACACAGACATACACACAGACATAAAAACAGACACACAGACACAGAATACACACACACACAAACACGCACAACTCAGCTCCCGAAAAGGCACACACAACTCAGCTCCCAAGAAAGTCCCCCTAGGCTGCCTGGCTTGGAGAGCTACCAAGACACTCTCATTTAAAACTAGACACAAGTAGATCCAGTCAGATCTCCGAGCCCCCTTCTGGATGAATGAAATAATGAGCATGCGTCTGATACCAATGATTCCCCCGTGGCATTCACACACAGACATGATTGGATAGTAGAAGATATCATCTATGATCAGATGCCAGAAACTGGGTGTTGCACCAACAATACGATGACAGTGTACAAGGATGCAGTGGTGTTAGTTAATGCCTTTGAAGGCATCTTAACCCTTCAATTTTTTCATGAGAAATAAACAAGTCTGATATGAAAATGGACGGCTCTTTTGAGTACCAATGGCGATGAAGAAAATCTGAGAAGTTGTGATTCAGAAAAATTCATTTAAGCTTAAAAGGAAAGACTGTGTTGGTTCTTCCTCTTGCCACTACCCCTTCCCGGCCCTCCACCATTCCCCTGCCCCTCAGGAAAGAAAACCCCATAACAGCAGCCAGTGTGCCGTTCTCCTCATTTCCTCCTTGGGTGCGAGCTCTGCAGTGAGCTGGAAACCTCATATTCACAAGGCAAACAAAGCATCATTTTTTAATGACTCTTCTGAATACATTTTTTTTTGCAGCAGCAGCTTCCATAGGCCTGCTTGTCATAATGGTTTCTTCAAACGTTTTTTAAAGCTTGTGATGTTCAAGGCCCCAGCCTTCCCCCTCTTGTGCTTGTTTTTTCTATGTGTCACAGTTGTCAACTAAAATAGAGCACCTAGCCTTTGTTTCAAGATGGTACCCGATCAATATCATCAATCCGTCTCCCCCCCTCTCCCTCTCTCCTCTCTCCCTCTCTCTCATGCACACACACACTCTCTCTCTCCTCTCTCTCCTCTCTACAGCTGTATCCATTTCCTCCTGGCAAAAAGGGACTTTATGAATAAATGATACTGAGATGCTGAGGGTTCAGATACTAAATAATGAATTTCACCACCAAAAACACAACAACTTCTCCAATCATAAAATACCGCTCCTTCCGTATTGATTGTGCGTTGGCAACTAGATGCAGTGCTAGGCTTCACTCTGCAAGGTGTTTAAAAAGAAAAACAGGTTTACCCAGGATTTATCATGTATGGAAAAATGTAATCTCTAAGTAGGCTGTCTGCTAATGTCTGGCATAATGTTTCTTCATAATGGTTAACCCTTTTTCAGGGAGTGGAATAATCAAACAGTGCCTCTCTCTAGATGGGAACTTTGCTTCATGGGACATTACAGTAAGTGTGTCATCTGTTCTGCGCCGTTGTTCGGGTACTAGCTTGTAATGATAATGCAAATCTCCTTTTATTATTTGTTTAAAAACCTGCTGTGTGCAGGAAATGGAGCATCCTGCGGTAGGACGGACGGGGACGAGGTGGGAGGACCCCAGTGCCTGTCCATCCTTACATTGCTGGGTGCTGGGTCGCTGCTCCCTGACTGTTGCATGTAGTGGGTCAAGGTTTGGGAGCATTTGTTGTGTGCGCAAATGTGACTTGCTTTCCTATTTCCCTCATGAACGGTCTCTGCTGGCGTATTTCTGGTGTGCAAAGAAAGCCAGTATCCACTATCTGAGAGATGGCTGGGGTCAGGGAGGGTAGATTCTTGGCATGTGATTGGCAAAACCTGCCTTCTCTCAAGTTGTAGGCTAACTTTTTGACTGAGTGTTCTGTGTCTGCCTATAAATTCAATATGCTACCTATTAATGTCAAAGAAACTTCATTTTTAATTAGATAGAAGCAGGCGGGCTTTGTTTTATGGGGAATGCTCTGCATCTGAACTATATATTTTGATATATACATTGTGTAGGACAGGCTCGGGTGATGTCAGTCACGGGGGAAGCAGTGTAAGTCTGGGCGTTCTCTCTGCGACATTTTCTCCATAAAAATTTACTTAAACTGAATTCTACAGTAATTTTAATGTTGAAAAAACACAAACACCAGGGATTTCCTTCTTTCTCTTTTGTTTTAGGCATTCGCTGTTTGAAAAATATTCTGTTTCTCTTTTTTTTTTTAATTATCAGGAGAATAATAAATGTTTGCTGATTTGCTTGTATGCTAAATGTATGCCAAAATAAAGCATGTATTTTCATTTTTTAAGAAAAACTTAATTTAGGGAAAAATACAGGCATTAATTTAGAGCAACTGATTCAATGAGATGGTGGAATATATTTGAGCTATTAGCCGTTTCAATCTCCTGCCCACAAATAATTGATGAGCTTCTATTAAAGATTGACAAGCTAGCAGGGTGCAACGCATTTTTACTAGAAAATGCAGCGTGGAGAGTGAATATGTATTATTCCTTTCATTCTGTTGCTTGGCGTTAATAGTTTTGGAATTAAGCCCTACGTTTCTGTGAACCTATTGATTAGCATTTAGCTTGAGATGTACATGTGCCTACACACAGTTCCCTCTACCATAATAATTTGATCTCTCTCACTCCTTCTTAACAGCCTGTTTTCATGTTAGTATTTCAAATACCCGAGATTTTCATCTGTCTTCTTAGTAGTAGCCGGTAAGGGTATGATGCTGAAAATCTTGACTTGTTTTCTTAGTAACCAGGAAACCGGGCAGTGTTGCAGGGAGACTCCTATGAGTTATGACTGGCAGGGTTCTTCCTCAGTGCCCAGCAGTGAAAGTCAGCTTCCACTGACAGCGTCACTGGAGGGCGTTTGTGTCGAAGGCTGGGTTTTGTGTATCTCAACCACAGAATACTTTAAAACAACACAAAGAGATCAGAGAAGTTTCCTTTGCATACTTTTAATCTAGGAAGCCCAGGGTTGGCTGTAAGGAAAACCAGCATAGAACGGAACTTTACATCTCAAGGCATGTGTGAGATCTCTACAGGTATCCTGCCATTGGGTGTCTCACTGGGCTTGTTGAACACTTCCTTGCTCTAAGATTCAGGGCTTTTTTTTTCAGTAACATTACTGTTGCAGGTCCTTCCATTGGGCTTCATTTAGCTCTTCCCCTTATTTTGAAAGCAATGCTATCATCTCTCTAGGAACTGATTTAAAAATCCTCCTTAATAGAACAGGAAAGAGCTTTTGCAGTAGTTTAAGTATCAGCTTTTCTTAACTAACGATTCAGAGAATAAATTCTTTCATCATCTGGCACCGCTGCTTCCCGAATCTGACAATAAGGTGTTGTGGGGATTCTCTATCTACAGAATCGTCCAAAGGAAATTACACACACATTTGCTTTGCTCCTCATTTCCCTCCAGTTGCCCCATGATAGCCACACAGTGAGAAAGGGGCCATGGGTGGGAATCCTTGCAAAACTCCGTGTTTTAATAAAAGGTTGGCAGACACTTCATTTCACCTAGGGCACTGCGCTGCTGTGTTTGCTCTCCTAGGAGATCATACAGAAGGACATTGAGTGTGTGGCTGATGCACCGCCTGTGAGGATAGGTTCACTGTGTGCACACTGCCTTGTAAATTAACAGCCTGCTTGATATAACCAGCGCATAGGTCAATCAAAATCTACAGGCCTGAAACTTAAATGCCCAGCTGTGGATGTGGTTATATTTTTATGAGACTGCAAAAACTGGTTTTTGTGACCTTCTTAGTTGAATCCCCAATATATATATATACACACATGTATTTTGAGGTTCATGACAGAACCAAACTCAATCTGACTATTGACAGCAAGGAAAATTAGGGGTTTTCCATAGGCCTCAGAAAATTCTAGCAGTCTCAAAAGTATCTTTTTGTTTTAGGCGTATAATATATAGTATAATAGGTGGTGAGAACTATTAAGGTCAGAAATAGTAGTTTATGGAGCACACCTGACTATCTGGAGTATTTTGAATATTTTCTCCTGCAGAAGAATACATAGGTGAAAACTGCTCAGTATCAGATGATTTGCTTTATCCCTAGGCATCGCCTGGGGTTACTGGAGCATCCCCGGTTTTCAGTATTGGAAAGCGAAATGCACAACAATGAAAATTTTATTAAAATGTATGTTAACCCATTACTGTACGTTCATTTTCAATTCTTTATAAGAAGGCGTGATGTATCATTCTCTGTGTGTCATTCCTTAAAAAGGGGGGGTTGGGGGGAGACGAGTCAAGTGAAGGAGCATATTTAATGGGGAGATTTTATGGGAAACATTATACAAATGGCAGTGCGTGTGATTCCCATTATTAAAATAATTTGTCATTGTAGGGGGGAAAAGGGTATAAATTTCAAGAAAGAGTCTTCTTCAGTTATCTGCCCTTTTTTAAATGACGGTGGCTTTTTGTGCAGTAAAGACAGACACGTTCTCAGGCAAAGCCCATTTCAGGCCAGAATTTCTGAAAGGCCTATTAATGTTTCATGCTAATCAAGGAGAGTGGGAAATACAGCTGACAGGTGCTTTCCACTCTGCCTGTTCCTGTCTTCCTGCATTACACAGCACTAGCTAAAGCAGGACCAATGGGGTTCTTATCTAACGAGCATAGTAAGAAGGAAAATAGAAATGATTCTTGGCTTAAGTTTGCTGTTGTTTTTCATCTTGGATGAGCTGATAACATTGTTGGTCATATGAGCCCATCGATTATTAATAAACCTAGTTTTACTCTAAACTGTAACCTCAAAGGGGACCTACAATTTGGAGCTAACAACATTTAAGTAAAGAGAACAATGCTACTTTTGAATCTATATAAAGGTCTGCCTGGGCTTGTATGATAAAACATTGTAGTTACAGGTTGTTTGAGTCTTTGTCTATATCTGCAGTTACAAATGGAAACTTCATAGATGGACACAATAAACTAGACATGGTTTAGGTAAAAGTAGATATACGTTCTACCCCCTTCAATAGAACAGTTATTAACAACCATACCTTTCAAAGCCTGGTGTCAGAGGAATTGCATTCTATCATATCAGGACCAGGGAGAGATAATTTACTGATTGGAGAGAGTGTATGTTTGTTAACTGATATATTGTTAATATAACATCTAACTGATGGTATGCATTAGATTATTTTAGGATTTCTTGTTGAAGTCCAAGTACCATGTTCTTATGGAATATTTTTCATTCATCTCAATAAAAATCTGCTTAAAATGGTACCTTAGCATAACTTTTTCCGTATCTTTTATTCATTATGCTTTTTTTCCCTTAAAGTACATTTATCTATGCCAAGTACCATTACATTTAACCTTGGCTCCTGAGAGTCAATCTCTTCCTGGAACCTACTGTCTGTCATAAGAAGGCTAATGGTGACATGTGATGGTTTTGGGATAGAATGACATAATACTGTCAAAAAAGCCTTAACAGAAAAACAAACTATGTTTATCCACGGTTGAGTTCACTTTCCCCCTTTCTTGAAGATGAAAACTTCTCTTTTATATTGTTAGTTGCTTTTTCTCCCCACAAATCCAACTGCTCTAAGATTTTAAGAAGTTAAATAAAGCTCTACGCCAAGTAGTCTGGTAAAACAGGTCTGAGGGTATAGAGACTGTGAGCATGCCAAGATGTTCTTTCCTTTTGACTCAGTAAAATGTTCATTCTAGTCATGTGAGCATATCTGAACCAAAGCAGAACAGAAGGGAACCTAGGTAGTATAAAGTAATACAGATTAGATCTTTCTTCTCAGCTTCCGAAATAATACCAGCTCTTCATTTTGTGTATTTGTCTTGAAGGAAATGATCTAACACAGTGTTTCTCAACCGGTGGGTAGGGAGGGGGTCACATATCAGATAAACTTTATATCAAACATTTACATTATGAATCTTAACAGTAGCAAAACTATACTTAGGAAGTAGCAACAAAAAATTTTATGGCTGAGGGGGGGATGGTTACCACGACATAGGAAACTGTATTAAAGGGTTGCAAAATCAAGAAGGTTGAGAACCACTGGTCTAGCCTAAAAAACTAATCAGTTGCAGAATTCAGAGAAATACATGTTGATACAGTAATATTGCTACTTAGATGTCTTAAAATATCATTTATCATGATGTTATTTTTCATAATTATTAGAGAACTTATACAAAACATCTTGACCACAGTTGCCAGCCTTCCCCCAAATCATTCCAGAACCACTTTTACTGTTTGGTTTTGTGTTTTTTGTTTTGATAAGATTATATTGTAGTCAATGTCCTCTGGATCTTACAATTTTTTTCTTTATATCAATAATTATATGCTTATAAGCAGGGCTTTACTTTTTCATTTATTTTATCAAAATGCTTCCTTTTTCTATTAGTGTATTTAGATATGTCAAAGACCATCACATTCAATTTTGACTCCTGAGAGTTTTTCAATTTCTAACACCTATTGGCTTTCTTAGCAGATGAATGGGGATATGTTTTCTCTCTCTCTCTCTCGGGGATGTTCCCTGAGCCTTACATGCCAGGATTGTGTTAGATTAGGGCTTGGTACTTATGCTCATTTAATCTCCACATTTTGACCAGCTGTGGCTTTCTGTGATATTGCCAAAAAGAAGCTTCTTTGATGAAGGACAAGAGCCAATTTTCTGTAGGTGTAGGGATGGTACTTAGACTGTAGTTGGAGATTACATTGCTACAGAAATGGAAAGTAGTGGGTTCTCCTCTAGGTTCCATGGCCTCACCAGGCACTGTTGCTTAACCTTACAGAAGTGGGTATGAATTCTCTCCTGTCTAAAAGGCCTTACATTATTGGGCTCCTATTTCTTACCCTGAGAATGTAAGCACCACTACTACACCTTTCAGAGTATTTTGCCAATAGGTCCTTGTTGTGGTTGTTGGCATCAAACTTGGACAGGGCTATCTCTCCACTGGTAGCTTGCATGGTTCCCTCTGAATCTATGAGAGCTAGTCCTCAATGAGGAGACTTCCAGGTCACAACCAGATCACGTCTCTCCAAATCCTGTGTCTTAAATGTGTGGTGTCCTCGGAAGTAGCTTCTTACCTTCTTTTTCTAATTCTAGCACCATTTTAATTTGGGGGAAATGAGACTTTTCAAATCCTATGGACGTTACCAATACATTCAAAAATTTTTATGTTCATTGAGAATTTCATGCATGTATCTAACTCAATCTGATTGTGTCCACCCCCTCATGCCTCCCTTCCAACTCCCCCTTTGAACTTCCCAGATGCATGCACCTCCAAAGTTGATGTCTTTTTATATATATATTTTAATAACCCACTAAGTTTCTTTACTGTTAATCATGTGTGTCTGGTTATGTAGCTAACCACCGGAGCATGAGCTCCCAGCCTACCAATAGCCATACCCCAAAGGAAAATGGTTCTTTGTCTGCTGCTATCAGCTGCCAATAGCCCCTTAGGCATGGATGGAGCTTTACAGGCTCCTTGCTGGTCGGAACTGGAACACTGGCTGGCATGCTTTTACAGAGGATTTTGCAGGAAACAGGGCTTCTGAGAACTCATAGGTGTGGTAGCCACATCATACCCAGAAGATTAGACATCTTGGCAGTCCTCTCTATCTTCTGGCTTTTAAATTCATTTCACATCAATTTTGCTATGGGCCCGTCATGTTGTTTGGGTCAGGGTACTGATTATGATGTCAAATTTTTACATATACACAAATTACATAAAACGGAAGCAGAGACAAAAGGTTAAAATAAAAACAACCTTCCATTTCTATCTTCCCAATTAGTTCTAAAACTATAATATAGATCCAAACTCCCCTTGTACTTCATTAAGAACTTTTTGTGTTTAGGGTAGAGGCAAAACAAAGACTCAGACAATATGTGGCTTTGCTTATTTATTTATTTATTTATTTATTTATTTATTTATTTATTTATTTATTATTTCCTTTAATCACACCCATTGATCAGTCTTAATCCTACTCCATCATTTATGATACTCTCCAACAGGGTCTTACATATGGAATACTTACATATGGAATCCTAGTGGCCTTATGAGGGCAATGTTAAAACCTTGGACATTTGAAACTTACAAGAAAGCTCTATGTCTGGAACAGGTGTCTGCATTCCAAAAAAGTCTAGCCCTATTTTTGGTTTTGAACAATGTAAAAATTCATGTATTTTACATGTGATGGGGAACTCATAATCAAATGGGTATATATAAATATGTATACATGCATGTGCATGTGTGTGCACATGCATGTGAAGGCCAGAGTTCAATAGCTGGCATTTTTTAGTAGTCATCTGTCTTGCTTTGAGACAGGGTTTGGAGATCACTGAGTCCACTGCGTGGCTGGAAAATTAGTCCCAGGGATTGACCTGTCCTATTAGTCCCAGTGCTGGGATGACAAGCACATGTCACTGTGCCTGGAGTTTGTATCTCTGTCCTGGAGCTCAAAATCCTGTCCTCAAAATATGTGGTGAGTAATTTACCAACTGAGCTATCCCTCAAGCCAAACCTTCAACTCCCTAATGGCATTAAAAGGATTCACTCCTGACTAACTCCAAAAGACTACAGGGTGCAACTATGAGCTTTTACTTTGGATGCAATGTGTGAGAAAAGGGATCCACCAGAGATCCTTGTGATAATCAGTGAGAAAGCATGTGCGTAAAGACACTTAGCTACTAATATGTTCTGTAAGGTTAATGTTTTGTTTCACTAATAATCCATATTAGCTATAGCCAGAACAGTACATTAATGTAATAGTAGTTATTCATAACTGCTTCACCTGGTCTTCCTGCCCTTTCCCGATCTAGAGCTTGTTACTCAGCAGATACCCAAAAAGAAATGTTTACAGCTCATGATGTAATCTGGGATGAAAATGGAAACATCCAATATCCTAACAAATTCATGATCTCTTTGTTGACTTTCAAAGGTTACTGCAGGTTACACTGTTTCAACCTTCCGTTGTTCACTACCTTTCCATGAATGGTATACATATCCCCACAAATATACTGGCTTCTCCACTCAAATTTGACACTTCAGGTTTTAACTAATTTTTTTCAATCTCGGAGCCTTAAACTTGTCCTGTTGCTTCAGCTTGCATTAGTGAAGCTACTGTTAGATATTTGAAATCTAGAAGCAAGCAGAACAGTGTCCTAGGATGGGTAGATTACCTAGTTTGCATCAGATAAGATTTATCAGTAGTTCTCAGACTATTGTATTAAAAATTATTTGCCTTGTTTAGCAAATAAGAAACAAATACATTCTCTGTGGTAGTATATAGTTTAACACTTTTAACTTAGGGTTTCAGAGAAGAGAACAACTTTTAATGGGCTCACTCTTTTAACGCTTGCCAGTTTATCCAAAGGAAAAGTAACATCCCAAGCATTACTGTCATTTCTAATCCAACCAAGCAGAGTCCCCTAACAGCCACAGGCTTCTCTGATAAGGACAAACAGACATATACAGACGAGCACATGGAGGTTGCTTTCATACCAGACTCCAGAAGCTATCTCCATGTTTCTTCCCAGCTAGGAGAAAAACAGCTCGACCTATTTATCAGGCACACATCTGAGGAGACTAGTCAAACCCAGAAGCCATCACAAGCATGTTTGTCATAAAGAATCTGTCCCCAGCAGGTTCACTCTCTGTCACATTTATACCTTCCGGTTTGGACCATCTTCAAACCAACTGTGCCTTGAAATGTCGGAGAATCCTCAGCTAACACAAGAGAGATTGGAAGCACACAGCCAGACCAGGGACTTGGGCCATATGACCATAAAAGACTGAATTCCCCTAACTGGTCCCCAAGAGGGATCTCCCAGCTAAGGAATACAATACTTGAATATCAGTTGAAATTAGAGTGAGTTAGAAAACAGCTTAGATCTAGAGTTGAAAACTCTAAGAAAGCGTGATTAGTTGGATTTGTTGGGTTTCATGTCTCCTAGTCTTTAGTCACAATTTGGGCAAACCTAGGATAAAAGCAGTGCTGAGCTAACAGGGAGTCTATGGCTTATTTCCATCCTGAGCTAGAGAGGGAGAACTCATTCGTGTTAATAGATGGTCTCTTTCTGAACAGGTAATCAAGATATATCGTATATGTTGTAAACATATGGGAATATACGAGGCAAAGTGTGGTGAGCAACACAAGGGGAAGATGGTAAAGTAGAGAGCAGTGTAAAGAGGTCTATTTAAGACATTCACTTGTGAGAAACTGTTTAAGTAACTGTAATAAATCATTAATGAGTGAGCAGTAAAACACTGTTTAATCATTAATTAACCGTGTATTAACAGTAGAAAATATTAACAATTCATTCTTAATGCACTTGATGACAGCTACAGTATTAAGTAAGTGCTATGGATTCATGTAATTGACTATTTAACTTATTTTCTAATTAAGTTTTAATATAGTTATAATTAAATTATTGGAGTTTTTGTTTCTGTTAACCACCTAAATAATATGATGCTATGCATGATGGTTTCAGTGTAATGTTACTTTGTTCATGTTTTTCTTATTGCTAATGTGCCCTTCTACACTAAGATAGGTTCATTTAAATCATAACATTTCTCGAATAGCAATTTAGCCCAATCATTTGTTTTAGTTTGACAATGATTTGACTTGACTGAAGACAACTGTAGGATTCTTGGATGACCGGTACTCCTAAAATAGTTACCATGCACATCTTATTCCTGCTGTAAACCAAATGGAACTTAAAGGAATTCTTCATGTTTAACGAAAGCTTTGCATTTATATGGCACTTGGAAAGTTGCTAACACACTCATTTTTTATAATAAGGAAACACTATGTAAAAATGACAACAGATATTTTGCCTCAAAAACATTTAACTTACTTCTGAGTTCAGAAAGAATGAGAGAGAGAATGAGAGGGGGGAGGGAGAGGGGGAAGGGAGAGAGGGGAAGGGAGAGGGAGATGGGAGGAGAGGGAGGGGAGGAGGGGGAGGGGAGGAGGGAGGGAAAGAGAGAGAGAGAGAGAGAGAGAGAGAGCAGGGGAGAGGGGGAGAGAGGGAGAGAGAGAGAGAGAGAGAGAGAGAGAGAGAGAGAGAGAGAGAGAGAGAGAGAGAGAGAGAGCAGGGGAGAGGGGGAGAGAGGGAGAGGGACTCAGAATGAAAATTCTGTTACTATAGAGACTAGAAAAACATTATAAATTGTGGCCTTAATATTTTCTTTTTCTAGTTAATATTATAGCAATGATTCTTAATAATTATATTTGTAGAAAAACAAAGTGTATGAATTTGTTTATATGTTGCGAACGTGAAAAGATTGACTACCATGGAGCTATAAATCCTAGGATGCACTTTACTGAAATAGAATATTAACATTTTTAATCAAATGTTTACAGAAAATAAATATTTCAGTTGACCCTCTGAACAATCAAATTGTTTTCAGTCTTCGACGGCTCAGGATTAATTGTAGAGAGGAAGTAAACATAAACAGGAACAAAAGCATATATCTCAGAGACTTGGGCTCACTCTGGGTAAGTTGAACGTAAAGGACTGTGTTTACAGAGACATCCATTCCTATCCCAAAGATATAGCCCTGTGGCCTTTGTCACACCTGTCAATCAATTCCTACCATTGTTCAGTCAGGGGTTAGCAGGGAATCCTAGACCAGAGAGTACAGTCCTGAATAAACGGATTTGTGTATACTAACAAGGCTGCATTTGGTTTAATGACTGCCCAGTCACTATGTTACCCTTGCCCCTGACAGGCAACTTTTCAGAGTGCTTGCTAGGACTTCAGAAGCTTCCTTTGCTTCCTTTGAAATTAAGGTCCATATATTTCCAAGCATGAAATGACTGGCTTTTATAGTATAAACTTTTCTGTATAAAAGGTGAGCATCAAAAAACATTGCTTAGGATAACAACAATATCTTGTTGCATGGATAACACAAAGCTGCTGTTCACAGCAGGCATAAGACTGTTTACCTAAATCACCGTTTTCAGCCTGAGAAAGAAATGGGTAATGCCATGTTGGAGTTTGGATGAGGTGTTCTCATCTCATAGAACAAGAAATTTGTGGGTTTTTTTTTTTTTTTTTTTTTTTTTCTACATCGTTTCAAAGGATTATACACTTCACTGCTTGCAATTACTTTAGTTCCATCATGCTGAACAGAGCCAAAGTTGCAACTTTAGAGACTACCGCGGACAAGAGACTCTCTCAAAGAACTTGCTAAAGGGTCCTAAACCGAGTTCTGTGGCTGAAAGTAATTGTACCCACTGGAAGGAAATCTGTTCCGAAAGCCTAGCTGGTGGGCCATACCCGGCTCACCCTCATGGAACAGCAATCCAGTTTTCCTGGAGTAAGAGCTTACTGTAGGCTTGCTGATATGGCTTAGTAGTTAAGAATATTTGCTGGTTGTATGGAAGACTCCATTTTGGGTCCCAATATCAACAAGTAATGTTGCTTACAACCCTCTATAACTCCGGTTCTAGGAGATCTGCTGCCCTCTTCTGGCCACTACAGGTATCAGATATTCACAGGGTGCACATAAATAAATCCATTCCTGCCCAACACTCACATAAACACAGACGTAGAAATTAAGGCAATTAATATAACAAGCCACTTTCTCTGAGCATAAAAAGTTAGAGCAGAATAATGAGACAGAAAGGAAAGTTTTTTTCGTTTTTGTTTTTTTGTTTTTTTTTTTAAGAGCGCTGCTAGTGTTAAATGACTTTTACATATTGGGAATACTGACTCAGCAGGAAGAGCAATGAAAAAGGCATTTAGCTTGGATGTCAAGCCTTTGGGAAATGTTACAGCTGGAATTCTCACTGCAGACTTTCTCTTTAAGTACTGAGCTAACATCCTTGAGGGCGCGTAGAACCCCCAGAGCTTACCGACATCTATACCACCCTGCAGGTCATCACTGCCCGTTGGGAAATAATACGAGCCTCATACGTAATCATCATGTTCATTTTCACTATGCATTTTACTCGACTCGAGAGCTCAAAAATATGGAAGCCATTTAAAAAATGGATGCTAATAGAAAGGACAACATTTATTTTCAGTTATCTGCTCAGGCTGGTCACAGTGCTACTGCTCCGGACACAGGGAGATGGCTCACGGTAGAAAGTTGAGAATGGCCAGTTCATAAGGTGCAGGAATAACACAAGAAAGATGGTCACATGAGTAACAAGTGCACTTAAGATTGTTTTGAGATTGTTACATATATGGAGTTCTTATAAGCCGACATGTTTTCTTCTAAAAAATACTTTTTAGAAAAATTAAGATTAAAAGCTAATTACAACTTCTCCCCTTTCCCTTTCCTCCCCTCAAACCCTCCTATATGTCCCTTCGCCCCTGCCCCCTTCAAATCCATCACCTCTTCTACACTAATTGTGGCTACACTCACATATGTATATACTTCCATATCTCTAAATGTAACATGTTCAGTCCAGATGGTGTTGCTTGTATGTTTTTAGGAGTGACCATTTGACACAATCAAACATGTGGTGTCTAATTCCTCGTGAAGATCACCTCTCCCATTATGAGCTTTCCTCTCTTTCCTATAGTCCTTCATGTAGGGTTGAGCCTTGTGGGCTCTTCCCAGTCTAGTTTAGTACCACGCTGAGTCAGCTTGTGTTTGAGCAGTCATGTTGGTAAGCTTTTAGGGTGTAGCTTTTTTTTTTCATAAGAGAAACTGCATAGGTTTTCCTTTATTTTTTCAGAAACACATTTTTTTTCCTTACTGCTTTATTTTTTTAAAAAAGAGGGATACATTTACAGATTTTTAAAGGCATTTTGGCATAACATTATATGAATAATTTTGTCAGTACTTAATTCTTTTAGAAGTTTGATAGCACACATAGAAATCCCATTAGTTACCATAAGCATGAAGTACAAGTAAGACAGAATGTAACATGGAAACAGATTTCTTGTTGGGTATAGATTAAGCATAATGATCTGTGAATACAAAAAATTGCCACAAGGTTATATTATCTTAGCTCTTGGATTATTAATGATTTAAGGTCCAGGTGTACCACACTCTGAGAGGGTGCCATACATTTTTTTCCTAAGAAGGACTGAGGCTTTCTTTCTTTCTTTCTTTCTTTCTTTCTTTCTTTCTTTTTTGAGCTTCATATAGCCTGTGAGTTGTTTCTGGGGTGTTCAGAGCTTTCTGGGGTTAGTATCCAATGTGTAGCTTTTGATGTTCCTAGGGAACACCGATATCACAGAAAACTCACTGGTTTTCTGGTTCTTACATTCTTCCCATCACCTGTTCAGTTCCCTGATCCTTGGATATGACAGTGTTTTCTAGATGTATGCACTGGGACTGGGTTCTATGGCTCTGCATTGTTGAGTGGTTGTGGTTTTCTACAATGGTCTTTGTCTATGGCAAAGAGACACTTTCTTGTTAAGGGATAGATGTGGTATTTATCTGTGGGTATAAAAATGTTTATGGATTGTTGTTAGAAATCATGCAAGTTTCCAAGGGAGGGAGGCAGCTAACAGTCCAACCCTGGTATGGCAACTATGAATCACATCAATAACCAGCATGGCACAATAACCCCGAGAGTGCAGTAGTGGCACACATAGCTTGGAGGTAACCAACAGCTCTCTAACACAAAATCTGCTCAACATGAATGAAGCCATACCTGGTACTGCAAACCTAAGTAACTACTCAGTACTAGTGGAGTAATGGTTATTGGAATAGAATCTACAACCTCTAATTTATTTCAAAATCTTTTAAATGTCAGTTGGGAATCATAAAAATTATCTGAATTTTAGAATAACCTGACTTAAATTATTGCTTTGTCTAAAAATTGTCCCCAGCTAAGTGTAACTATTTTCCAAAATATTCATTGCCTAAAACTTGAGAATTAACTGTATACAATATATGTATATATATTGTGTGTACATATTATATATATATATATATATATACATACATATATAAATATATAAAATGTATTGAGTTTTTAAGGAAATTAAGCATTTCTAGACTTTTTTATTAACCCTAACCCCAAACTAATTTTAGGTATATTTTAAGGAAATATATCATAGAGAAATTATACACATGATTGCTTTTGTTTGATTATAATTTTAGGTGTGGTAATAAATGATATGCTGGTTTCTAAAAGTGAAGACCTTGTAGGTAGAAGGTGCTCATATCATATATGTGGTCCAAACAACATCTACAATCAGGCGTTCTCCTCAGTTTTAACAGCAATAGTAAAGATTACAGGTGGAAGACAATATGATTGAAGTTTTATATACATATTTTAGAGAAACAGATGAGGAATAATTCAGTATACATTCATTGTACAGTGTTCCCAAAGAACTAATAGCAGTGAAGTGATAGGGTGTCTTCAATACTATATGTTATGTGTAGCACAAAATTGCAAACTAGGTAGATTTTCATGAACCACTTTAAAAGATATTACATGAGAACATCATAGGGATAGAGGGAAAGAAATAATTGCTTACTGAAGGAATATTTTATTATGATAAAAAGACAAAGTTATTTTAATCAATTCACAAATTGTTCCTCTCTGTAAAAAAAAAAGCTGGTTTTGATCATTTCTCAGCAGGGTAAGTAGCAAAGAGTCTTTTGACCTGTTGTATGGAGGCACTTAGATAACACAGGCCAACCATTGCATTTATAATCCAAATATATATGAATGACCTAAATAGCCCTGTTGTTTTTCCACTTTCTATTTCAGTTACTTACCTCATCATAAATATTGAAGAGTGAGGCTAAGGATCTGGAAAATCAGTTGCTACACTTAAGGTGGTATTTCCACATCATTTTGCTCATCTACTATTCTCTGCAACAACTGTCTGAACTTCCAAATGATGTATCTTAAAATTAAGTTTTAGCAGGTTAAATAAAAACATATCTAACCAAAGGACTTGGTAGGTCTTTCTGCATAAATACAAGAGTTATCCAGCCAGTCAGAAGGTGCCAACATAGGTACCTGGCTACTGCATGATTTCTAAGTTTGTAGACAACCTTTCTCATAGTAGCAGATAGTTTACTTATATTAATTTATATGTAGTTCCCTTGCCTGAGACAGTACAAGCTAACAGTATTTCCCCAAAGTAAATATAGTAGTTCTCTTATTCTCAGACTTAGAGGTGTTTTTGTGATTTTTCTTTTTCTCTTTCAAAATATACAAGTCGTCCTCCGCAGCAAAGCATGCTTGTCAAAACACACGTCAGCCAACCTTAAAAAGAATTGTCTGAGAAAAAAATAAAAAGTAAATTATTTAAGTGCAGTTGTAGAGGAAGCTTGAAAGAATTCTGCTCGGAAGGTTTCTTTGCTTCTCTTTGCCAATGGAAGGCAGGTCTGCTTCCCTTGCTAGTGAGCTGCTGTCATAACTCAGGCTGACAGTTCACATTGAAAATTCTGTTTTCCTCTTTCCCAGGAAAGCAAGTCAAAGTTAAGCCAACAAACTGTTCTTGGCAAGTGCCTTACTGCTGTTTTCTCTCCTTTAAATTAGCCGTTTGGGATCTTTGTGGCATCTGTGAATGGGTTTTCAGGGCTGGGGACAACAGATTTAAGAGGGTACTAAACAGTGAAAGAAACAAGAGGGGTCCTCGCTGATGAATCCTGTGGTCTAGTGACATCATAATTTTACACAAAAGGAGAAGACTCTTGTAGTGTTATGTGGAGGAAGCAAAGAGAAAGGATTTGTCTGAAACTACTCATGAAAAGTTTCTTCCTTATTTTTTTAAGCTACAGTTGAATTTGGTAGGGAGCTGTAGTTTGTTAAATACATTACAGCTAATGAGATTCTATTACAGAGGATGAATGAATTGGGAGAAAGCCTCTCCACATCATTTAGCTCTTGTGGAGCGATTGATAACGAGATAGCTATGTTTTTATTTTGTTTCTCAGAACTGTCCCATCCATGTGAAGTATAAATCACTGTAATAAACTTCGCCAAAGTAGTGACAGAAGTTAGTTGATGAATAAGTCAAGGGAGTTGCATAGCCAGGATTTACTTCATGAAAACCTAGTAGAAACCTCAAACCTTGGAAGTAGAAGTGTACAAGTATGGGCAACTGATGTTATTCACAGTGGGTTAAAAAATGGATTGTTTTGTTAGAAGATGTACATTTCTTTTTTTCTTATATTTTTACTAGCACATAGAAGTTTAAAAATTAATGAGTATTACTTTGACTAATAATGTATGTATACAATTTACCTGGATCTTATTACTTTCTTTATGCCCTCTCCACCCTCTCCCACCTTCTATTGATCCCATTCCAATTTCAAAGGTTCATCCATCTACGTATTTATCTTTCTTTTCAATAACACTTTTAATAAGGTCTCTTGAATACTAAATATAAAAATTTTATTTTCAGACAGTTTTCCTCTAACTTTAGAGGATCTTTTATGTGCCACATTACGGTAATTCTATAAAAATATTAAATCACTAACAATTTCATTATGACCATAGACATGTCTGGGACTAGCTATATTACATATGAAATGAAGATAGACATTCCGTAAAGATGGCAAATACATACAATATCTATACAAGGATTTTTTTTTTCTTTCTTATCACACATATTTATATGTATCCACTATGGAAGAGCGCCTTTCTACTAACTAACTTATCTGTAGATAGTACAGTGTTTGCAAGACCAGTTCATTAAGGTTAATTTGTTCAAAAATATTAGAATCATTAATTTCTGGCTTCTAGCTAATGGCTGTTCTCAGCCAGCATCTTGCCTCATCATTAGTATCACCGGGATTATAACTCACACCCAACTGTTTTTACACTGCCTAATAGAATCAATTGATGCAATGGTTGACAAGATGTTCTTTTGCATTTTATCATCACACTAATGTACATGGCTTAAAGGCATTGGCATCCATAATGTGGGGCAGTTTTGTAGGAGGCTGGAATAGGCTGAAGCTGCAAGGGCCATTTTCATAAAATATTAATGAAACTGAAAAATACACTGGGGTTGAAGGCTTGTCTGCTAAATGCAAGGTAAAATCTATTCTGTTCTGCTTTCTGATGACTGTAATTAGCAGCCCTAATTAAAAATTCAAACCTTGTGTATATTTGAAAGCATGAATCTTAGCTCGCATCGTGTTTGTTTCCTTTACAAAGTATTTTATTTTACAACACTAATTGAACAGGGTCCTTCCTAGTCCGACAGCCGCAGCTGGCTGGAGCCAGTTTATGCATCCAGTCTCTCAAGACTACTTCCTTTTGTAAGCAATAAAACATCTTTAAAAAACATGTATGTGCTCTCTATGAGCCATTAACTCTGTGCCACCCAGCACAGGGTGTCCTCTGCACAGACATTGTTTTCCTGTTTTTCTTTTTTTTTTCCTTTCTCCTCCCCCCCCCTTCACTTAAATGTGACCTCTTTGAAGAGGCTGCTTTTTCCTGATCTTCAATATTTAATGTGGATTTACTTACATTAAATGGCCACCTTACTAAAAGAGCGGAGGCCCACTTCTGACATTATTTATGAACCACATACACTGTGCAAAACTACGGAAGGAATTGCATGGGAATACCTATTAGTTCTGGTAGAAAAATCTACTGTTTAACATTGTTCTCTAAACTTAGCTTCGAATGTGTGGTCAGAATGTTGAGGTCTCACTAGGGAAGCAGGGACAGCAACTGAAGTCGTAAGTGATTAGACTCAGCTACTGAGAGAGAAGAAACACCAGGTGGAATCACAGCCAGAACTGGAAAGGAGTCAAAACCAGAATCCAGCCCCTGCCCCACCCCATCCCACAACAAAATGGTTAGGAGTATAAAACATCCTCTAAACTCCATGAAAAGAATTTTTCTTTAAAATAGCATCAATTTGTTGGAGAGAGAGAGAGAGAGAGAGAGAGAGAGAGAGAGAGAGAGAGAGAGAGAGGGAGGGAGGGAGGGAGGGAGGGAGGGAGGGAGGGAGGGAGGGAGAGAGGGAGGGGGAGAGGGAGAGGGAGAGGAAGAGGTGAGTGTAGAGAAGAGAAGAGGAGAAGGAGGAGAAAGAGGAAGAAGAAAGAAGAAGAAGAAGAAGAAGAAGAAGAAGAAGAAGAAGAAGAAGAAGAAGAAGAAGAAGAAGAAGAAGAAGAAGAGAGGAGAAGAGAAGAGAAGAGAAGAGAAGAGAAGAGAAGAGAAGAGAAGAGAAGAGAAGAGAAGAGAAGAGAAGAGAAGAGAGAGCAACCTGAATGTACCCCAGAAAAGTTAAAGAAAAGTAATGTCTGCCTTTTGCTTACTCCATCTGAGTCTGCTAACCATGAGTCACATTTCCTTCAGCTAGGAAATGCAGGTGCTTATAATTGCTTGCCTTGGGTATTCTATAGAGTGATGAGTTTCAGCATACATACCTAAATTCTAAAGGCCTGTCCACAACCCAGAACTGCATTAGAAGCACATTCTTCCCCTACCAGTGACTCAAACCAAGAACAGAATATGAATGCAAATTGGTGATCGATTCTGCTGGAATGACCCTTAAAATAAATTTGTGTAGCTCAACATTACAGCCATTTATTAAATTAGGTCAGGGATCAAAGGTAATGTGCAGAAGACAAGTTTGATCCTTTTTATCCCTTAATAAAGTTTTGACCTAATTTTTTTGGAAACGCTATTCCTGACACAATCAATATTGAACTCACATGGGTGAAAAACTTGGTTAGACTGTACTGAAATATTATAATCCTCAGCCACCAACACATTACTTTGAATGATGAAATGTATGAATAAACAATTGTATTTAAGGGCTAATGGTTAGCAGGACATCTAAAATACAGTATTTTTCAATATTAAAAAATAGCACACACACACACACACACACACACACACACACACACACATGCACTAGCTTTGTTTTTTTTGTGTTTTGTTTTTTAAGCCTGAGTGTTTGCCTCAGGCTTGGGATCTATATTGCTTATACATGGAACTTCTTTGCCAAAGGAAATGAAAGTTTTTTTTCAGAACAAGAAGTATTGAACATGAGGCCATTAAGAAGATATGAGGCCTGCTAATATTTGGGCTATTGAGTTCTTCAACTGACAAATGTTACACCTGTCTTTTTCAGCCAATGTACACATTATCTTAGTCTATTGAATGGAGACCTGACTTTTATGTGAGCGTAGAAGGTAGAATCAATTACTTGGGGTCCAGGAGGGAGTAAGACACATGACTTTGTGAGAGTCTAGGGTATCTGGAGGAAGGTGGCTTGGGGAAAATGTGTGGAGATGGGAGAGATCAGCCAGAATTCCTGGTTTAGCCAGTCTTGTGCCCCAGTTTCAGTGACATGACTGCTGTCATGAAAGACACACAGCAAATCTCAACAGCATATTGTAACATGTGTTTATGCAACATCAGGGAGGGAGCAAGCGTGTGAGTGGTTTCCTCCTTGCCAAATGCAATGAGGCAGGAGCAGAGGTCCTTCTGTAAACTCCAAAGCATGTGGAGATGCTAGCTCATGCAGCGTCACCACCCCAGACATACTAGGAAACAGAGTTGACTTCAGGCTGGTCCCATCTCTTCCTCCAAATAATGGAGAGTTCTGCCCTTAAAAACCTTTCTTGAGCTGTGGTCTCCAGCAGGGCCACCCTCTGCTGCACAGTGATGCTCTGCTCTCCCCTGAGCTCCGGAAGGAGCATCTCAACCCAGCTCTGAGTGGTTGGAAGCCCTTCTGCAGAGCTGCTCTGAGCATCTGGCTGGCTATCACTCATTCTCCTGATCCTAGCTCTGAGCAGTATGTCTAGTTACAGGCAGCTGGGGATACAGTGGCAGCTGGTTCACTTCTCTGAGCACAGAAGTCTCAAATTCCAGAACTTCGGGAGATGGTTCACTCCTTTTCCCTCTTGCTGAAGGGCTACATAATTTTTCTTCAGAATAGGAAGCTAGGGGGATGGTGCTAAGGTGTCTGGCTAGTGTTAAATTAAATCTAGAATATCCATTCCGGAAGTATAACACCTTTTTGTATTTGTATGAGATGTAGTTTGGGCATCTGGAATCCAACTTGCTCCCCAGCTTTGATGATGAGGGTCAGTTCGAATTCCAGATACAAGTTCAAATACTCTCAGCACTGCCTTCAGAGTCTTCACACCTCCCTCTCCAATGTAAGCAGTAACCTCTGCCCTGCCTGTCCAAGGCCCAATTACTTCTCGCTTCCCTTGGATCAGAATCTAATTACGTTTTATAAATAGATGAGAATCTAATTATATCAGAAGGAACTGAAGAGATCTCAACTTTTTATTCATTTTCCCAAACTGTCTGTCTTCCAAAACTGAGTCTTTCTCCTCACCCTCCTGCCAACAAACTGCCACTGTCCAGTAGGTTTTTTTCAAATTGAGCTGAAAAGCCAGAGAGACAAGTCAAGTCCTTCTGACTGCTAAGTCCTACAAATGAAGAAAGATCACATGTGTAACTCCCAGTCTGCTAGGTATCCTACCCCAGAAATTAATCTAATGAACTGTGGGTTTAGAATCTAGGTGGGGTCAGAAAGTAGCTATTGGGGGAGTAGATGTGTCTCAAGCCTATAATTCATTTAATTCAAATCTAGCTCATCTCTTTTGGTGATTTGTCCATTTTAGATGATGATTGATTTTCTGGAGAAAGGTCTCCTGCTCATAGATAAAGACAGACTGGAACAAAGTCCCCAGTTGGGTGAGAAGAGCTTACTAACTTCCTATTGGTTTACATAAACTGCCAGAATATTTTTTGTTTACAAATATTTGTTGATTATATGTTGACATTTATTTTCAGAGTGCAAGTCAAGGAAGCAAACAGATTTTATCTTTATTTTTTAATTTTATTTAATCTTTTTTTATACACTCCAGATTTTATTCCCCTCCTGGTCTACCCTCTGACTGCTCCCCATCCCATAGTAACTCCCAACCCCTGTCTCCACGAAGATGTCCCCACGCACCCACACCTCCCACCCCACCAACCCTTTCTACTCCCTGAAGCCTCCAGTCTCTTGAGGGTTGGGTGCATCTTCTCTGTCTGAACCCAGACCTGGCAGTCCTCTGCTGTATATGTGTTAGGAGCCTCATCAGCTGGTGTATGCTGCTTGGTTGGTGGTCCAGTGTCTGAGATATCTCAGGGGTCCAGGTTGAGACTTCTGGTCTACCTCCAGGGTCACCCTCCCCCCAGCTTTCTCCAGTTTTTCCCTAATTCAACCACAGGGGTCAGCTTCTGTCCATTGGTTGGGTACAAATATCTGCATCTGACTCTTTCAGCTGCCTGTTGGACCTTTGAGGGGTCAGACATGATAGGCTCCTTTTTATGAGTGCTCCATAACCTCAGTAATAGTGTCAGGCTTTGGGGTCTCCCCTTGAGCTGGATCCCATTTTGGTCCTGTCACTGGAGCTCCTTTTCCTCAGGCTTTTCTTCATTTTTGCCCCTGCAGTTCCTTCAGACAGAAACAATTATGGGCCAGAGTTTTAACTATAGGATGGAAACCCCATCCTTTTCTTGATGGTCTGTCTTTCTACTGGAAGTGGACTCTAAAAGTTCCCTCTCCCCATTGGAGGGCATTTCATCTAAGGTCCCTTTAAGTCCTGAGAATCTCACCTCCCAGGTCTCTGATACATTCCAGAGAGTCCTCCCCCCACCTTCTACCAAGTTTTGTCTTTTATGAGTTGTTCAGGGGCTAGAGTATTGCTCAGTGATTAAGAACACTTGCTTCTCTTCCAGAGTATCCAATTTCAGTCCACAAGTGGGAAGTTCACAACTGCCTGTAACTCCAACTCCAAGGGATTGAAAAACCTCTTCTAGCCTCTCTATATAACTACATGCACATGAACATGCCCACATACAGTCAAATAAACGCAGTCACAAATTAAAAAATAAATCTCAAGCAAAGCATTCGTAGTGCATATTTGAAAACTAAAGTGGGGATGGGACAGGTATCACAAAAATAAATGGACCCTCCTGTACCCTATGAACTCCTAGAAAGGGCTTCATGAATAATAAATAGAGTTAAGAACTCACTCTTAGGCTAGTATACGCCTATACTCTCATATAGGAAGATAGAAACAGGACAATTTTATGTATGAGTGGAGTCTGGCATACCTAGTGAGTTCCAGTCTGAGCTACATAATGAGATCTTCTTTCAAGAGGAGGCACATTCCCTGAGATTATGTTCAGCTCCCTGGCTCAGATGTGTTTATTGGACTTATACTGTGAGTTCAGTAGTATTCATGCATGTGTGCATCTGTTTTTATGTGCTGACACCCAGGGTTGAAGAACCAGTTGGGTTCTTGCAGTACTTGAGTGCACAGGAACTACCACACGTACAGACTTGTTAATGCTGTATGATTCCTTCTCTAAGATATTTATTGCAAAATGTCCAAAGTACCTTCCTACATGCTAATTTATTAGATAACCTTCAGAACCTCACAGATTTGCAAAGACAATAGGGCAAGAAAGGGAAAGCTGAATCTCATCTATGGGAAGCAGCAGCCCGACATGCAGGTGGTCAGATGGCGATTTCTAACTGCCATCATATAGAGTGGGGATGTCAGCCAGCCAACTTACTACCCGGAATTATTCCTCTCTTCTCCCTCCCCTACATAGTCATATCCAAAGCATACTCATTTATGCACTATGTTTCCTGCCATGGAACAGACAGATGAGCAGATGCTAATATAAACATATCTTTATTCCCTAAACCTCACCATTGGTCTGTGATAAAAACTTGTACCCTAGGACATCTTGATGAAATGAATTGGAGCTGCTAAAGAGCCAAACTGATAACTACTTAAGTCAGGTTATCCTAGACCTTCAGCTTTGTCCTTCACGTTGAATTTCTCCAATCCTGGAAGGACAGGGCTTCATGCACAGTTTCCATTGGGCCAGAACACCCACAACTCTGAGCAGTGTGGTTTGGAAAATGTGTCAGAAGACAGACAAGTAGTGAAATGAAACTCTTAGTGTATAGTCGTCTGTGCTTGGTAAGCCTGAGACTTGGTTCCACTATCATTGTCCCACACTGATGTTTAAAAACCAGTTTCTTGCAGGCAAAGTTTAGATGATCCAACCACTGTGAACAATTAATTCTACCAGGAAAATTCTCTGAAAATTATATTTGATGGGTCGTTTATTTTCTAATGGATATTTTCTTCTGAAAATTTTCTTGGCTTATCTATTTTCTACATCCTGTAGCCCACCCTATCCCTAATTCCTGCAGTTAGATGAGGGCAACTGTTTCTGATTTTTTTTTTTTAATTTTTAGAGGAACCGCAAGTTACTTTCTTTCTCAGAGAGGCCTAAACTGAGCACCACATTAATGGTCCTGGGCATTTGTTCCCTTCAACATTGACTTCAGTGTTGGTTTAATTTGCTGTATTCTTGTGATAATTTTAGTTGGTTATATTCCTCTCTTTGACTGGTTTGCTTTCTTGTTCAAAAGACTTTTAAGGAGACCCTGTGGAGCCCCAAAATAATCTAATCTCTTGGTTTGACTTATGTCTCTAGTTTCAACTGCAGTATACTTCTGGCACATTACGTTCTACTCCTTTGCTTGGGACTATTTCTTCTGCCTGGAACAACCCTCGCTCCACTTTCTTCTTGTTCCTCTTCCTCTTCCTCCTCCTCCTCTTCCTCTTCTTCTTCCTCTTCCTCTTCCTCTTCCTCTTCCTCTTCCTCTTCCTCTTCCTCTTCTTCTTCTTCTTCTTCTTCTTCTTCTTCTTTTTCTTCTTCTCCTCCTCCTCCTCCTCCTCCTCTTCCTCCTCCTCCTCCTCCTTCTTCTTCTTCTTCTCTTCTTCTTCTTCTCCTTACCAGAATAAGGTCTTGTCCTAAGAGGGAAGATTTATGAAGGAAATGGCTAATGGAGGAAGGACAGTCAGTGCCTGTCTGAGGTACAGTACCTCATAGGTTTACCCATAGTCTAGAGCATGGTGTTGCACTCATACATACTTTGGTGACGTGTAACAACATCCTCTGAGATAAAATCATCCATATGGGAGGAAGGAAGGTTCACAAGGAACATTATGACATTGGATTTCTAAGAGGAGGTAAAACATTCCATCCTGTGGAGAAGCTCCTTAAGCTCATGAAGTAAACAGCTTAAAAGACTCAGGAAGCCCTTGAACCTGACCAGATACTCAGGGCCAGCCCTTCGGAAACAGTAAAGACTGTAGAGAGGCACAAACTGTCAGGCAATCAGATCACCTGAAAGAGATAGAAACCAGCTGAGCTGCCTAGACAAGGCTCAGTCAAGACAGACCACCTAACTAGAAGGAACAGAAATGAGTGAAGCTGCTGGAAAGAAGCAGAGACCAGCTGAATGCCTAGAACTGCAGATGAGCCAAGCTGAGGTTCAGACTGACATCTGGAAAGAAGACTCTCCAACCATTTTGCAGTGTGCTCTGGGTTTCTGAGTTTTGTGAACTCACCCATGCTAGAGCAGCTTTTACTGTTGTCAGTGGTCAGTCTTTCTTTCAGTATTTCATCTTCTATGAGTAAGTCCTTGCCCATAGTCCTGTAAGGAACTCCCATAAAACTCACCAGTTCACCAAGCTGGCCTTGGTTGCACCCACACTTTGGTCTGCATTGGTTTCTTATATAATAGATACACTTCCCCTGGTAATATTTTTGTGCCACAATGGGCATTATTGGTTGTACTAGGTGGGTTATCAAAAACAATCAAGAATAAGAAGTAATAATTAGGTACAGAAGATGTTTGCCAAGATGGGGAGTCAGAGTAAGGTGGAGAACACCATATCATTATACTAACATACAAATCTAGCGAAGAATTCATAGACTTACCTACATAGGCACATAGATGGATGCTGGTACCCATAACTCCAGCACTGAAGGACTGAGACAGGCAAATCTCAGAAGCCCCTTTATTAGATAGGCTTTCCAAAACAGGGAGCTTCTGCTTTAGTGAGAGGCCCTGTCTCAAGGCAATGAAGAAATAAGGTGAACACACACATACCTACACACAGATACACACAGATACACACACACACACAGACACAAAGACATAGATACATACACATACACACACATACCCACACATACACACATACACACACACAAACACATACACACCTACACACAGATACACACACACACAGACACACATATACTTGCACACAAATACACACACACACACATACACACATACACACACGCATACACACACATACACTCACATACATACAAACACATATACACACACACAGACACACACACACATACACAGGATAGAAAAGATCCTATTCTGGTGTCCATATTCACTCTCATGGGAGCTACATACTCCCACCCACATGCAAGAATTATACAGAGAAAGAAGAGAGACAAGATTAGAACATGAGTCCTGTGTTAGTATTTCTGAGTCTCTAGATATTTTCGAGTCTTTGGCCTTCCAACTGAGACAATGAATTTGTTACTTTCACAATGCAGCCTAAGTTACTGTTTGGTGTCTAGGTACATTAACTAATAGTTGGCAATTAAAAACCAATTCCCTAGTTTAATTAATGAAATATTTTTGAAATTGTATTTAATTGGCTTATTAAAGAAATAGTAAATCAATATTACACCAACTTTATGAATAATGCTACAATATTAAAATAGATGTTTTTTATCTTGAAATACATCTGTTGGGGAGCTGTACATATCTGAAACATGTGGTGATCATAGAAAAACTTACAGGCATCAGTTTATTCCTCTCCCACAGGGGTTCCAGAGACCAAACACAGGTCAGCAAGCTTAGCTGCAAGCACACTTAGCCAGTGAGCCATATAGCTGACCCAAATCATACACTGGGATATTTTGATATAAACAAGAGTTTCACTAGTATTTGTTGAAATTTGTCACAATTTACCTCATCTGATATAAGTAGAACTGTGACACTTCTACTGTGGGAGGAAAAAAATATCCATCTCTGAACCCAAATAAGTTTCTCTATGGATTAAAGTGTTGTCAGGTCTATGGTTTGTTGGCATTTGAACCATGGATATATTTTACCAATATCTAAGTAAATAATGTAGAACAGGGATGTTGGATTCAGAAACTTTTTAGGTCAGTCAACATATGTATTAGAGAGGGTACGCTGGTAGATAATAGAAAAGAGAAGTGTTGGTAAATTTGGTAGGGAGTCTTCAGTGAAGTAATAGCGCAGCATGTCACATTCATGTTGACTAAGTGTGTACACTTCACTTCGGTTCACTTTTTCTCTCTTGGATCTGCCACGGCTGACTTTACAGCCACTCTCGGAACCCATAATGGCATCTTCATCCCACTCTTTAGAGTGCATTCCCCAGCACTGAACACCAAGTGTCACTGTGACTTCATGCTAATAGCCCCAAACCTGAGGAAACTTTGCCAAAACTTGGAGGATTTCATTTACTTGCAAGTGAGTGCTTCATCTGAAACTTTCAGGATTAATTATCTTTGATTTAATTTAGATGAGATTCAAATGTTAATTATTCTATATCTTGGTCTTTCAGATACTGCGAGGTAGAACTTTGCCCTTCTCTCCCCCCCCCCCTTTTGATAGCTTAAGAAAGACGGAAAGAAAGCATGAATATTGGAACACTTCAGGTTTCCTGTCTGATGATGGGAAGATAAAAATTGGTCTGGGGAAGTTAATAATGGCCCTGCTGCACACATCTATAGACTGGAATGTTTCACATGCTTTATCGCTGTCCTAGGAAATGACATCCTCTTCAGATCAGTGAATGAAGAGACGTGGAACCCAAAAACATACGTCACTATAGGGGAACACATGAGCTGGATGATGTGCAAGTTCTTGAAACCTGCCATTTCTCTCTCAAAAGCTTTTCCCTATAGAAGATATATCCCGGGAAGATGCATCTATGTTTTAATGCATTTCCAACTGTAAATGGGAAAACTTGACGATTTTATTTTCTGCTACAGCAAGGTGAATTTTCCTTGTATCTGGATGCACACATTTCTCACAGAAACACCTATGAATAACATCACTGCAAACATACATGTCCTTTCAACACCTGCCGCAGGTGTTTGGCTTGTTCCCCACACTAAACATTTTGATGATGGATTAGTTTTTTCTGCTTTTGAATCACGAAAGCTAATTAAACATTATGGATTTTTAACATTAAAAACTACGAAGATGAGTTTCAGGTTTCACATTGTAAGAGATCACATATGTATCTGTGCCAGAGGAGTTCTGCTACCTGTGATTGCTTACTTTGTTTATCTCAAGCAATTTTCATTCAAACCTGTACCTGAAGATAATTTTCTTCTGCTTCATCACTGCCATCTTCCAAAATTATTTTTCCCATGATTACATTAACACAGTGCTTTACAGATTTTTATTGAGGTACTAGTTAGCAGCTATAACAATATATTAGATTAGTCTTCATGTGCTAATCAGTGGGTGCCTTTGTATGAAAGATACTAATTAACAAATATCTACTCAAATTCTCCCCCATGTCTACTGAATTGTCCCTGTGAAATTTATTTAAACTTGGATTATTTATTTTTCAAATTCCCAGCTTATGAAAAAAATACTGCAGTAGTTACTTTGAATGATGAATTCGTTTTAGAATAATTGTTAGTCAGTACAAAAGTAACCAAACTTCAAAATATTATTTGTAATAGAATTAAAAGTGGGCAGATAGTTTTAGGAAAGCCTGTCGAGGAAGCTTCTCTTGATTTGTACATATGGATTAGAGGTCTTGATTGACTTTTGGAGAAATATGTCTGAAAGGTTTTACCTGTGCAAAATTTCCAGGAAATTGCAGGGATAAGGTCTTTGCTATGTTTCGCCAATAGTAGAACATCGTATTAATGCTTGCTTGATTTTGAAGACTAGAATTCTGAATGCTAGAAATATGTAACTTTATTTTATAAGCCTTACCTATTTGAAGGTTCAAAATATGATTTAGTCTTAAAATTTAAAAAGAAAGCACTTGCTCTCCTAAGATACATAGAGAGACACAGATATGTTGAGATATATTGATGATCAGAGCTGCAGACACATGAGGAGGCAATGTGAAGTAGCAGAGTTGACAGGGGTATGCTCCATAGTGCAGAGAAAAGTGTCTGCAGTTGCAAACAATTGAGGGGAAGACATCACTAGACTGACACAGTAGATGCACTGATTGGGGACACTCTTCTTGCCTCAGTTTCCCATACATCCCTCAGGAAGCAAATGGAGGCCATCTCCAAACAGCTCTGTATCACCTTGCATCTCAAATGATATCCCACTTCCCATTTACCCCTCCACAAAACCTCCCATCCCACATACACCCTCTTCCCCCTCCCCTTTGCCTTCATGAGGATGATCTTCCACCCAGCCACCTTTTCCCGCCCCATTGCTCCAGCATCCCCCTACACTGGGGCATCAAATCTCCATAGGACCAAGGGCCTACCCTCCCATTGCTGTCAGGCAAGCCCCTACTCTGCTACATATGTATCTGGAGCCATGAATCCCTCCAGGTACGCTCCTTGGATGGTAGTCTTAGTCCCTTGGAGCACTGGATGGTCTAGCCAGCCGATGTTTTTCCGATGGGGTTGAACTTACTTTCTGCTTCTCTAGTCCTTATACCAGCTACCCCAACCAGGGTCCCTGAGCTTAATCTGATAGTTGGCTCCAAACATCCACATTTGTACTAGTCAGTGATTAATAAAGAAAAAGAAAGAAGGGAAAAAAATCATTAACCCAAAATAGTTTATTCCACCTTTCTTCCACACAAGTGTAAACTTTAGCTTGTCTCAAAGATAACACAGAGCAGTTAAAAAATAGATTGTTTTTTTTTTTTAAGTAAAATGGTCAAATGGTTCTGAATTTAAAGATGGAAGTTATATAATGAATTTATGAAGGAATTATAATCAAGCCCCTCTTTTCACATTTAATGGTAACATGATCACCCACAGAAACTTTCAGAACAGGGAAAATAGGCAGATGACAAGAGAACAATCCATGATTCACCCATGATTCAATAAATTATTCTGGGGGGGAGAATCACTGTGCATTTGTTTCTTATGCTTCTGTACCTGGGTCCCTCTTAGATGAATTCTCCACATTCAGGATGCTATTTTCATATATAGCAACAAAAGTCTAGTCTTTATTTTTTTCCATTTGAGTTATAGCTTAGTCAGAATTTCTATTCCTGCACATTGGGATGGAGGGAAGTTTAATCAGCTTACCCTTCCACATTGCTGTTCATCACCAAAGAAAGTCAGGACTGGAACTCAAGCAGATCAGGAAGCAGGAGCTGATGCAGAGACCATGGAGGGATACTACTTACTGGCTTACTTCCCTGTCTTGATCAGCCTGCTTTCTTATAGAACCCACCGAGAGAGAGAGAGAGAGAGAGAGAGAGAGAGAGAGAGAGAGAGAGAAAGAGAGAGAGAGAGAGAGAGAGAGAGAGAGAGAGAGAGAGAGACAGAGAGACAGAGAGACAGAGAGACTGAGAGTACCCCTGTATAAGCTGTGAGAGTCTCAAAGCTCAAATCCAGGGATAGACCTCATCCAAAAGGGCCAAAGCTACTCCCATAAAGCCACACTTCCTAATCCTTCCCAAGTAGTTCCACTAATTGGGAACTAAGCATCAACACATATGATCCACTATGGGGGGACATTATTATTCAAATCTCCATAGAAAATATGATAAATAGCCAGCCTTTCACTTTTTGTCTTGAGCATCTTCTTTCACCTCAATCAACTGCACACACCTTCCTAAGTGATAAGATAACACAAGAAAAACCCATTGAGCAACTTTTCCTGTATAAGAACCATTGCAAGCAAGAGATATGGCTTCCCCCAAAGAACATGGCAATTATTTTAACAACACAAGACTGCATTTATTTCCCATGAGGCAAGTGTACCTGTCATCAAATCAGAATTCATCAACACAAATTTGGCCATAAACAATGAGGTTTTATTTTTAGAAGCAAGTGCAATAGTCAAATTAACAACCCACCATTTTTTCCCAAGTATAGTTGTGTTTCAATATAACTCATGCATATAATTTATTATGCAATCCAGTATATATTTTTTTAGAATAAACTGTGGTTGAGATAAAAGAAATAAGAAATAAATGTCATTTTAGGCAAACAGGAATATTTAGTTACTCTGATTGTGTAGACTGACGAGCATCAAACCATATAATCATTTTGTTGATTCTTCATAGTTTTCAAATACTCAGGCAAAGACTACTATGGTAGTGTTAAGAATTCTAGATAAAGGAAAACTGAGATTATAGATCAGACCTGAACACTGTACACAAGAGTGACAAGTGTGTTGCATCCTGACTCCACCAGCAGAGTCAAATCACTCTCTGTCTCCATTGTCTTGTGTGTAAAATGGGGATCAGTATTGCAAGAACCCCAAAAGTAAAAAGGAACTTGTAAATTCCCAATAATACTTAAGACTGCAGAAGGGTTGGATGTGAAGGCATCCACATGCTACAGAGACTTGCTTAATCATTTCCTTTGACCTTTTTCATCAAAGAATCTGGACAAGATCTAATATATATTAGCATTAAGCTTACAGTGTTAGAGTCCCAGAAAATATTTTGAATGAAGAAAGATAAACTGTAGGCCTGAGATGCAAATGCAGGAATAGAGTCCAGAGGAGACACAAAGATACAGAGGGTCATAGAGGCACAGAGCTACACACTGACCCTGTTTTCCTCTTGTGACAACCAGCAAGCACCCCTTTTCCTGCTTGAATGCTTCGAAATCCCTCTTGATAAGCAGTTAAGTGAGTGCCGACAATAATTTCTTTCTTTTGTTGGCTTGCTACTGGCCACAGTGAACCAGGAGCACTGCCAAGAATGCTGGTCTCTCTACTCTGACAAACTGACCTGGTGAGGTCACCCCTAGATTTCTAGGGACAAACTGTTCCCAGAGCTGGGAGAGGACCTGGGCTAGCAAGTAGTAAAAAAACAAACAAACAGACACACACACACAAACACACACACAAGACACTTGAAAACACCACACAAGCAAATATTTTGCCCATGGGAGGCCAGGGTTATTTTTATTTATCATGCTTTACATGAACCCAAGAGAAACAGAACATCGCCTTACACATAGCAAGTACAAGACAAAACCATGATGACCTCTCTGATACATGGTGGCAGGTTCTGGAGGACATAGGCTCCTAACTTTTCTCCACAGTTCATGAGCCATTAGCTAACATTTTGAGATTGTTAATTTTATAACCAAAATTAACATTGACTTTTGTCCTTGTGTGTGGGTGGAGAGGAATTCAATTTCTCCTGCTTGTAAAACAACTACTACTTTCAATAACATAATGTAACAATATCTAGGGTGATGTTGGATGGCATCTATTCTAGGGCAGGTTTAGAGCTCTATTTGTTGGGGTCACGTGAGGTATCATTATACGTTTCTTGGGTGTTGTTGAAGAAATTAAGGTAGAAGCTGCACTGAAATTATTCAAGATTATTTTACATTTAATTTATTGGCTTTGAATTTGGAAATATTAAAACATTATGTTAGCTTGACATCACTGAATGATCACACTCTTTTCTTGATATCAAAGATCAAGAGTAAAGGATGAACCGGATCTTGAGATTTTAGATATGCCTCTCTACCAGTGGAGGAGGAAGGTCCCAGAGCCTAGATCATACACAGCCTCAGATCCAAAAGAAAAATATAAATAAGGGTCTCCTAATTTCTAGAGTAGCATGCTTTATACAGCACAATGATGTTTGATGAAAGGCATCAAACTTTGGAAATGTTGTGATAGCTGAAAGACGGAAGCAGTTTGACAGCCGCCAGAGTTTCGGGAGAGTGGGGCACACAGCTGACTTAGAAAGCTCCATCAGTGGAAATGATGTTACCATTAAAATGATCTCAGGCATTCTTGTGTGCCACACAGTGGGGTGACAAGATAAGGTAGTGAGTATCTGCAGAAACTAGAGGAAGAAGTTTAGATTTTTCCACCATAAGGAAAATACCAATATCTGAGAAACCTTGCACCTTGTTTTAGCCTCATACAATGTATGTGTGTATGTATGTATGTATGTATGTATGTATGTATGTATGAACATAAGCAGCCCATGGTATCCCATTAATGCACGTAATCTTTTTATGCATCAATTAAAATAAATTTAACTTTTTAATATAATGCCTATTAAGTTTCACAAGCACTCTAAAAGGTTCAGGTCAGCGTGGAACACATTGCCTCTTCTGAAACTCATTTTGGAACAGAGAGCTGCTGATCACCTCAGGGAAAAAAACTTGAAAGCAAGAGATCTGAGATGAGAGCAAGGAGCCAGTTCTCAACGTCCTCCCTGTGTTGCTACACAGACTGACTCTTAGAACAAACGTGGAAATGTGTAGGGTTTATTGCAATGAAGAATCTGACTTCTTAGTCTATCGGGATTGGAAGATAGAAATCCCCCCATGCCATGGGCAAGGACGAGGGCTAAAAATGGAAATGATGTCGTGCACCTGTTTCATACAAAAGTAGAAAACTAAAGGAAGAGATGGCCGGCTGGAAGGTAGGAAGAAAGGATGCAGTGGAGTTTCACCACATCCAGAGCAGAATTCCTTATAGATGCTTCTCAATAACATAAAAAGAGGAGATGGTCCTTAGACCCAACTCATCAGTGTGAAAGTTTTGATACAGCAATAAGTTAACATGCTACCAACAGAACACAAGCATTGGGTAACTTCAAATAACATAGCTATTAATTGTGAATTGTTATGTTGGATGTTTAGAAGCTGCCAATTAAGCCTGTTCGAGCTTGCTGTTGTCATGTCATACACTATCCATATCAATTATCAAATTTTAATAAAATTTCAAAGTTGTTTCTAACCAGATGATTAAACTACATCCCCGCAAGAACTGCTGTAGTTTGCTCTGGATATCTGCTTCACATATTGGATGCCCACATTTGTCCACTCTTACATTACACTGTAGGCAAAAACGGGTCTGATCTTTCTCAGTAGACAAAATGGCCTAATGGTGAACGAGGCAGAATTGTGCAGCCAAGACAACAAACTACAGTTAGCAGTCTACACCAGCACATTTCGACACCCTTTGGAGCCTTGCTGTCAATGTCACATGGGTCATGTCTGAATACAAAGCATGTTTCCTGAGACTTTGTGATAAAGTCTAAAGAACAAAGCTATTTTGAATTGTCAGATTTGAAGACCCTGTATGTGTTTAAAACTTTGGTTTATCATGGGTACTGTTGAAGAACATTGTGTCTTTGACTACCATGTTAGTGTGTTTCACCTCTGTTAGCTGCATTCTAATGACTCAAGTGACTCTCTAGCCCTGGATCCTTCATAGACACAGGATATAAAACACATAGGAGTTATAAAAATTATTAAAACAATTAAGAATATAGAAATTGTATGAGAGATCACAGAATCTGGGTGGGATTCCTACAAAGTGTTCAAGAGAGCCAGCCCTCTTTAATCACATAACAATGCAGCTTTTGTCTCTTGATTTATGGGAAAGCAAGGGGAGAAAAGCTTGGATGCTTGTTGTCAATGAATAGCCTACAAGTCACCTGTTGTAAATTTACTCTGTTATAGTGTAATTAGCTGCCACATGGCCAGATTTGCTAAATGTGCTTCCTCCTGTTGGAAGCTTGACAATTGAATGCCACAGAATATCAATACCAATCTTTTACAGCCCCTTGCCAGAGGAGCCCGAGGATATGTTGAGCTGGCAAGGTAACTGCATTAGAGAATTGAGTTTGTTCTTTTTCAGAAGACAAATATACTATCTTTGAAGCCACTTGCACTGAGAAAAATCATCCTTAAATACTAGTGTACAACACCAAACAGAACTTGTTAATAATAAGAGTAACTGTGCATTGAAAGATATAAGGAATCTTTAGACACAAAATAAATAGTATCTAAGAGCAGCAAAAGCCCTAATGGTACTGTGCTTGGAGAATAAATGTGTGGGGTGGTGCACTATAAGAGCCAAACAATACAGAGTGAGATATGGGCAGATGTGTTTGTAGTTTGAGAGGGGATCTTGCCTGAGTAAAGACTTAGCTAGCGTTTAGGAAAACACTGTGTTGTGAAGCTAAGGCAAGAGTTAGTTTACACACACACACACACACACACACACACACACACACACACACACAATGGATGTATGCAAGGGAGCAGCTTGTTTAAAGAACACAAACAACTACTTTGTATTTTCTTGGGAAAATTTTGGCTAAAATGTAAAATTTAATTTTACTTGATAATTTTTAGTGAAATATGAAAAAAAAAAAGATCGTACATTAGTATAGAACAGTTTTCATGGGCCGTACGTAGAGATCAGTAGTTAAGAGCAGTTGTTGCTTTTGCAGAGGGCCCAGGGTTGGTGGCCAGCACCAACATGGCAGCTCACAACTGTCCATAACTCCAGTTCCAAGTTTTCTGACATCCATGGTACCAAGCACATACATGGTACACATGCACACAGTTGGAAAATAAGCTCATGCACATTCAATAAAGTAAATCAATTTTAAATATATTCACTCTATCAAGAAATTGTGTGTTTACATATTAAATTAAGAAGTGAGTATGTGAGAGAGATATGGAGACAAAGAGACACAAAGATTCAGAGAGAGGGAGAGAGAGAGGGAGAGAGGAGGGGGGGAGAGAGAGAGGGAGAGAGGAGGGGGGAGAGAGGGGGGGAGAGAGAGAGAGGGAGGGAGAGAGGAGGGGGGAGAGAGGGGGGGAGAGAGAGGGGGGGGAGAGAGAGAGAGGGAGGGAGAGAGAGAGAGAGTTGTGGGAGTTGACACGAGGGAATCATACATGCTAGACAAGAGCTCTACCACCAGGCAATATCCAAAGCGGGGCAAGAAAAGTTGTGAATATTTAAAAAATCACTAAGAAATGACTTTAGCAAACTGGAAGCAGAGTGGGTCATAATTTCTGAATGAATTCTACTTAATGTCAAATTGAACAGATACAGTCTTATGAAAGCCACACATTCATCTTCAGCCATTATGGCCGAGAGGCAAGTCTTAAGCTGTAGTGCATACTGGTTGCTATTTGAAAGCTGGGGGTGTCTCCTTCCCTTTCTGACTCATCCTTCCTTCCTTCCTTCAGTTCCTTCAGAAGTTGTAGGTTACAGCTTTACAGTCACACATGGGGCACACTGCAGGTGATGCTGGTGTAGCTCTGAAGTCTTATCCATTAACTGTGTGATGACTACAGCTTGACATTTACCTAAGACACTACAGAATAATAATGGTTGTTCAGAAACATGTCTCCCCTTGATATTCTCTGCATTATTTTTTGAGACATCTCCCCTGTACTCAGAGCCCATGACTAGATAGGTTGGCTGACCATCAAGCCCTGGGAAGCCTCTCCATTTCCTGGCATTGGGATTACAGGTGTCAACCTCCATGCCTGGCTTTTTGCATGGGTGCCAGAGATTTAAACTCGGGTCCTCATGTTTCTTTAATAATTACTTTACTGACTAAGCTCTCCCAAGTCCTTAAGAATAATTTACAAAACACAAGTAGGTGGCCTATAGAGATGGCTCAGTAACTAAAAACACATATGACTCTTGCAGAGGACCTTGGTTCTGTTCTCAGCGCCCACATGCCAGTTCATGACCTGACATAAAGCTATTCCAGGAGATCCAATACCCTCATCTGGCCTCTTTTGGAGTCTGCATGCACATAAATTCATTCAGGCAAATATACATGCATAAAAATTAAGTTGATAAATCTTTCATAAGAAATAAACAGGTTGTTGCTATTATAAATGTATTTACATGAAAGCTATGTGGGTATTTAAACATACACATATTATGTTCTGATATGCATATTTATATATATGTATATGTATATGTATATATGTATATAAATTAGAAGTTACATTCTGAAATCCTATTGGGTTTTATCATCTGCTTAGGATCTTGGGATCTGCAACATATACAGAAAATGGGGGGACAGACATATGGATATCAAATTCACCTTTTAACTGCCTGGTGAAGTATTAAACTTTTATTTCCATTAGATAGAGTAGAGTTATCACCTTTGGGTCAAGAGGGATACTAGGACAAATAACTTCTAGCTTGATGATGTCTCAAGCAATAACTAGACATTTAAAAAATAGAAAGAATGAGTCTTTAATAAACTATTAGACTTTTCCTATGAAACACCTATAATGCAAACTTTATTCTTCATTATCTAAAATGAAAGTGAAAATGCATTTAATTTATAATTAATCACCAAAGTATAATAAGATCAGGACAAAAAATATTCCTCATAGAAACTTAGGCTTTTAAGGGCTTATCATGTAAAGCAGTGGTTTTCAATGTGTGGAGGTTGACTAACCCTTTCATAGGGGTCACATACCAGATATTTGACATAGCAGATATTTATATTATGATTCATAACCGTTCCATAATTGCCGTTATGAAGTAGCAATGATATAATTTTATGGCTGGGCGTCACCACAACATGAAGAAATAAATGTATTAAAGAGCTGCAGCATTAGGAAGGTTGATAAGCACTGACTGAAAGAAGGTGGCCCATGCATACATAACACAGATGTGTTTTTCAAGGCAGCAAAGACAAGTGGACAGAGAAAATGTAACATCGCTGACTGCCTTGCTAACCCACATTGACTGGGTTTGAATAACTGAATTCTCTCATCTACTAAAAGCTAATTCCTCCCCAGTATTTGTCAATCCCCAAATCATTTGATTCTTCATCTACAAATTGGTCTAGAAATAATATGCAAAAGTGAAAACAGCTATTCTCTAATAAATTTCAATATCTTGTGAGTCAACAGTAACTTAATAGCAATTTAAATGGTGCTAAACCTAAGAGAGTGAGGTAATTTTTCTGGTTCTTGTACTGACCAAAATTTATCACATGGTTCCAAGATACTCAGTGGTTGTATGCAAGTAGGTTGAAAGAGAACTCCTTAAAAACCTTGAACATGGCCTTATTCAAATCTTTACTTCCATTTAATATATATGGCTATTTTATGATAAGGAAAATTGAACCCACAACTGTGTTCACATCATCTGTATAGAGAGACATTGGTTGAAATGAATCAAATAGTTTTTATGGGAACTTTGTTGAACTCATAAATATAGTAAGTGTAGTGCAGTAGGAATGTGTATGAGATTCTAGCTCGACATCTTTTTTAATGTGTTGGAGGAAGTTGAAGAACTCAAAACACACTCATAAAAATTTAAAATGTTCCTAGCTTGAGAGAAGAACCAAACACCAGGGACATCAGAAATATAATCCAAAGAAGTTAAAACTATCTACACAAAAAGGAACTTGGCCTTCAAAAATGTAAATTATTACATGCAAAAAAAATGAAATGAGTTCTTCCTAGGAAAGGGACTAAAATAATTCTGAAGTCCAAGGGTGATAATAATTTACAAATTAGATCTGTGTTTAATTTGTGATAGCTGTAAACAGAGCCAGGGTTCTTTGTATAATAAATTGGCAAGCAAATTAGGCAGGTTTCTTTGTGCAATGGTGAAGATTTTCTAAATTGGAGTATTCACATTTTAATCGGCATCATTAGAAATGAAAGCTAGTATACAAATTTGAAAAAGAAACTAGCATATGAACATGGGTAGAAATAGTTAATAAAAGATTTTTATAGCATATATCTATTATTAGAAACTTTTGGGAGTTTTTTTGTTTGTTTTTTTTTTTTTTTTTTTTTTTTTTGTCACACTTGAGATTTTATTCTTCTCCTGGTCCACCCTCTGTTCCATATACCATGCCTGCTCCCTGAACCCCTGTTTCCACAAGGATGTCCCTCCCCACCCACCCCCTCCAGATCCTTGTTTTATCGATGATGAGACATCCAATGAGTTCCCAAGAAATGTTAGCCAGTCTATTCTGCCAATCTCAAATTGCCTGCTTAATTTTACCCTTTTAAGTAAAAGAAATAAGAATTCATCATTGCCTAAGAACATCAGAAAAATCTTTAACTTATCCTCATGTGCACAGCATGAGAGGAAGCATGTTGTAAAGGCGGGTTATTGGTACACAGTGACATCCTCTTGCCTTAGACAGAAGACCTCTCCAAACTCTGGCCAACACTTTTGAGTTGATATTTAATCATGTCCACTGCATTCTGCCTGCTTCTAATATCAAAGATAATCAGTTCCTCGTTTACCTTGTCACTGTTGACTTGTGGAGAATAGAAAGTACATGTTCCAACACCAAGCCGGCATTTGTGTCCCTCTGCCTGTCAGCTGTATGCTCCCGCAGAGATGGACTCTTCTCTTGAAAAGTGCATTGTTCTGTACTAAAAGAGGTTAATATGATCTGATTCTAAGACTGGCTTACAAGGGTGAAATAGGACAGTGTATATGTTGTAGTGGGTGGATGGTGAATGGGAATTAATGACAGAAAAATGGCAATCATAGGTGGACCCACAGCATCAATGGTTCCACTTGGGAAAAAACTTGCTGGTTGCCTGGGTTGTGTGGTGATATCGCATCTGGTCCTTACATCAAATCAACATTATATTTCTAAACATGTATCCATGGTCAAAAAACAATTCTTTTGCTTAATATTTGGCAATTATTGGCTCCTCAAAAAGGGAGAATCTGTCTTCTCCAGGAACTAGCCCCTTGGTGGGTTGCCCAATTCCAAATGGTCAGCCCTAAATATGTACATATACAAGCAGTATTAAATGGATTCAACAAGCTATATTTTTGTATGCATGTGTATATATAAAAATCTTTTTATATAAATATAAAAAAGAGAATGAAATTGCCTGTGTGTGTTTATGTGTGAATGTATGTATGTATTATGTATGTATGAATAAGTCATGAATTTGAGATTGAGTTGGGGGGCGGTCACATGGAAGGAGTTGGAAGGAAAAAGGAAGAAATGCAAATGGGATACAAAACTTATGTATGAAGTTCTAGATGCTTTAAATAAGTCCTAGAGTAGGTTGCTATTGCCTAGGATGGTCATCAAGCTGTTCAGTGTGGAACTCAGGTCCCTGTCCTTCAGGTTGCAACATCATTGGACCTACATTTTCTCTGCCATTGTCACCTGCCCCTCTCTAAAACGCTGTGTTGCCTTTCCTTAGCTTAGCTCTACATGTCTTTGTCCCCTTGATTTGCTTAGAGTAACTCCACTTAGCATGGCTATGGCATTCCTCTTTCTGGCTGCACCATGCTTTCTTGACATCTGTCAATTTCACAGGACGACATTTATCATTGAATTCATCTTTGCATTTTTGCTCATATAATTGATGTGTATCTCTCTGACCAACCTATAAGATTCATGATAGGATGGAGTGGAGATAAAATGATGTAAACATGGTACATATGTGAAATTCCTCAAAATAAGAGGTATAATAAATGTACAAATATGAGAATGATGATACTTATGAATAATTGCCAGTCAATCTTGAAACCTCCTTCCCTTCATTAAAAGAATATTCAATTCCCTCTCTGGCTGTCAGATTTTGCTATACAGATCTTATTTGTTTTGCCTACTCTACTATAGATCTCTACTACTAACACTAGGTGGCTTGGTTACAACCATTCTTGCCTTTTCTCCCATAGTGATGTCCCTTAGAATATTACTGCTCTGCCTTCTTCATACTGCCCCTCCTTCCCACATCCCAGGGTTTTCCCCACTGCCCTTCAAAGCCATGCAAAACCTCTTACAGCTTAGATTTTCCAAGCCTTTTCAATTTCACTCTGCACAGGCTAACCCTGACCTCTTTAGTGTAAGGTTTTTCTTGGGGTGTAGCTTGCTCACCATATCATGTTGTCTACCATTGATATATCAGATGTTCTTTACTCTCACTTTGCCTGTGAACAATGATTCATCTTTAGTTCTTAGTTCAAGCTAAGTGTATCATATAACAGACTTTCAATTTCCCATGGCTAGGGTAAAGATATTCAATATATACTTCATATAATAGTGTTTCGTACAGTTCTGTTTCTCCTTCAAAAACTCTATTGGGTGGTTTTGGACAAATTTCACTATTTTAAGATTCTGAACATAAAAGAAGAGCTTCCTGTGTCATGTGTTAAAAATGAAGGAATGGACTATCCTCTCAGAAATAGACTCAAAATACTCCGTCACACATTCACATCAACACACACTCATACATAAAATCACAGCCACCCATGATCACATATCAACTCACAAACACATTCAAACATATTCCATAATGCTTTTAATTATTTCAGAGGGGATGTGGCTTAGAAATGGGACTCTCTAACGGGACCTGCCTAAACTTCACCCTAATTTTCAAAACAAAAACATACACCCAAACTAATACATATACACAGACTCTCACACATCATTTAATATATGTTCACATGAACACTCAAACAGTAACGGCCTTACACATTCAGATACTCACACCCAGTCATACATTCACACTCACAACCTCACAGACTAGCACAATACACATCCACTCACAAACACATAAACAACCAAATAATGTGTACACATACCCACGTACACACTCATGAACACCCAATAGCAGATAACATTTTGTTGTTGTTGGTTTTGCTTTTGAGACAGGATTTCTCTGTGTAACACTGGCTGCTCTGGAACCCATTCTGTAAACCAGGCTGACTCTGAACTCTCAGAGATCCACCTGCGTCTGGCTTCCAGGTGCTGGGATTAAAAGCATGTACCACTATTATCTGGCAATATTTTTTTTAAATAGAGAAAAAAAAACACATACACTGCAAACACGTTTAAATCCATTAGCAGTTTTGTTGGGAGCAGAATCAGCTGAGAAGCAAGTCGGGAAATGTACAGGTCTGACATGGAGGGAGAGCTGGCCTAGAAAGAAAACAGGTGATGCGTGCTGAACAGTAAAGGAAGTGTTTTTCCATTTTATTTGCTCTTCTTTTGAAAATCAAAACAAAGAGGCAGACTTTGAAGCAGTTGGCAAACCAAGAATTCCCTTGCAATGATGTCCAATGTTCTGAAGCCGAGGTTCCTGTGCATTTCTCACATCTCCAGGTGAGAAGAAAGATACCCGTGACAGATTTAGCAAGTTCTGTCAGCAAATACCTGTGGGTGGTTTCCATTTCTTTTCTACAGCATCCGAGAGTCACATATAACGCTTTCAATTATTTCAGAGGGGATGCGGGACTAGAAATGGGACTCTCTAATTGGACCTGCCTAAACTTCACCCTAATTTTCAAAACAAAAGCATATTTACCAAGGCCAGCATGAGTATTTGCACTTTGAAAGCCCGTGGTGACTGTGACAAAAAAATAAAGTCACTTAGTAAAACACGTGTATCAACCTTGTAAGCAATTCAAAGTTCTCGCTCAAATAAAAAGAAACCGAGTAAGCTGTGCAGAGCTGAGCCGTTTCCGGAGCTCACATTTTGAAGTGGCAGACTAGAGCAGGCAGGCTGGAGGTGGGGTCTGGGTGGATCTTTCTCCCCGGGCCTTGTGAGATGAACTTCGCAGCAGAAGGAAAATGAATGGTCTTAATATAGAAGGCGCCGGAGCTTCTTGGGCTTCTGGGCTGGAAAAGCTGCGGCTTCCACATTTTCCACTCCTTTCCTTCAGCATAATGTGAGGCAGAGGGTCAGGGGACACACTCGTGGCCTCTAATGGCCAGATAATGGACCACAATAAAAGTTATGTGTCCCCAGCTGGAGGTGAAGATATATAATGGTTGACAAGATCCATTAGCTAACTATTAAAACCCAGAACGAAAGGAGACAATAATTAAAGGGAAGACTTGACTTCAACTTAGTCAAGGAAAGAACTTCTGCTTGTGCGGTGTGTGTTTTCTTACCTTTACATTTAAATAATAATTCCAATTATAGCCGTAGTTGACGATAGTGAACACTTCAACACCCTAATTGGCTTCATGGAGAGGAAGTAGGTGTGTGAAATGGTACTACTCGGTTTCGAAACCTAGATTCATATTTATTCGGAGGAAATGAACCCCCCCAACTCTCTGTGCTTCTGTGTGTAAAGTGATTGTAGCTGGATACAGGTACACCTCACCACTGAGTACGGCCATGCCATAGCTCAGATGAACCTGAGTGATTACTTGTGTTGTTGCTAAGAAGTCGTCATTGCTCACATTCACCGACAGTGTCTTAGATTTCCAATTATTCTAGGCCAATGAATAAAGACGGTGAAGTATGGATAATGATTAAGAGGATCATTGACCGATTTAAAAGAATTCGTTGGCCTGTTCTTTTTATTCTCATAGAGAGAACGCATATTAATCTGAATGGGCAGGGAGGGGGGCAGGTTCTGAGAGGTGCTGGAGAAGTGAATAAATATAATTAAAATATATTGTATAAAAATTAGAAAAAATTAATGTATGTGCTTTTGCAGAGTAAAATAGCATACTGTCTTAAAATATCCTAGACTGAAGATTCCATAAGTCTCCGGTAAACTAAATTTTACACATATATTTCACTCATCGACTAAGGCAGGGCAGTTGCTGAAGAAAAAAAAAGCATTTTTCAAACTGTATCTTTTAAGTTGAATGGTTTGTTTTTTTTTTTACAGTTCGGGGAAAAACCGAAGATGAAGTCAGCACATTGTCTGTTTTTCATTGCTTCTTGAGAGAAATCTGTTTTCAAGACACATTTCAAAGAAAGAGACACAAAAGTGGGAAGTTGAAGTCTTAGCAAGAGTTGTTTAGTGATCCATAAATATGTCTTTAACCATTTCATTTGGCCTCTGGGTTAGTATTACCATATACATAGTAGTGTTGAGATATCTGTATCTCTCTTTACCAGAACACACTCTAACAGGGATCTATATCAAACCTGCTCTTCACCCCTTAGGACTCCTATCAGTTCAGTATGCACTGACCTTCTGCACGCTGCAGCAGCCAAAAGGTAGACTGGTGGACTCAGGAAAAAATAGATTGTTGTCTTATTCCTCTTTTATCCAAGAGAAGGTTTAGCAGAGTAGTTAAAAGTACACACTGTAAAAGATGCTTAAATTCCAGTAAACTTATTGTTTGCATTACCTGTGTAAACACCAACAAATCAATTCACCTGCCTTTATATTCACTTTCTTAATTAAAAATTATTTTAGTACATTTTATTTCTCCTGCTTGTGTGTGTGTGTGTGTGTGTGTGTGTGTGTGTACAAATGTATGGGAGTACTACATGCATATATAGGTCATTTCACATGTATAATGTCAAGAGGACAATTTTCTGGAGTTGGTTCTGTCTCTCCTTCCACCCTGTAATCTTGTCAGACTGAACTCAGGTCCGTCTCTTGCATGACAAGTGCCTTTCCATGCTGACTTGTCTTGTTGGCCCTGAGTTAGCTTTCTTATCTGTAAACTGGGCGAAGGGATATTATTATTCCATTGTACATGAAGCAGAGACAATTACTTCTGTATAAATCACTGCAAAACTACTTGGAGTATAAACACTATGCTAGTACTTTTTATGTAACCTTCTGGTTGTGATTGAAGAAGAAAGTATCACTGTACCAACCTTTTAATCTAATTAATAACTTTTCATTGAAACAAACTATTGGACCCTAGAGCTTTCCCCCTCTTTGTTTTACTAGTTTGGGGACATGTTTTCCATGATAAAAATGTGAAGTCAAGCATGTGCCAATACTTTTGTAATTTGTGAAGCTCCAGCTACATGTCACCTTTAAACACACTCGAACGCACAAACATTTACAAAACCCCTGTGTTTCTTATATTTTAAAAACATGTTATAGTTGATTCAGTGTAACTATAGAAACAAAGTACTTAAGGCAGAGCCCATGAAAAACATTAAACTTCATTATGCATGTTTTACATAGCCTAAGGAGAAAATGTGGCAGACAGAACTTTCTCCCTGGTCTTGTAAATAGAGTTACAACTTGGGCCAGCTTTAATTTTTTTCTCAGAATTTTTGGTTTTGTTTTTGATACAGTATCTGTATGAACCATAATTCTGCTTCAAGGAAAGAACTGACCTAGAGAGGCTGAGGGGAGGTTATTTAATATTAATAAATTTTGTTCTCAGAATTTGTTTGAAAACTCTTGGCTCTACCAGGTAGATTTTGAACCTTTTTACCTGAGTTTCTACTGTTTTAGTTATTGGAACATCATAACACATGGAAAATTCTCATGTTGGTCCCATCAACTGTGTCTTTTACCCTTGTTTGACAGAAACTTGAGAGTCACAAAATCAGTGTGGGTGACTATGTGATTACACAATTGTTTTCTATTTCTGTCACTTGTCATAATGAGCTAGAAATGCTTACATTGCTCCAATCAAATTATGTGTGTGTAAATATAAATATATATACATATATATTTAAATTATAGAAAATATATGACTATACATATTTATTAATAACATATAAATATATAATACATAATATCGATATATTATAAATACATATTTATATATAAAATATATATATCATGATAGAAAAATATATAATTTGGAAACCCAAAGTGAACTCTTCTGAGGGCTGGCAAAGGGTTGCCACTGGTCTTGCTTGGACTTCTTCATGAGGTTGATAACAGCTTGTGAATTTAGGATTAGAAGCCTGGGTCTTTCTTCTTTTTTATGATGTGTCCCCTCCCCTCCCCCATCCTCCTCCCTCCTATCCCCTCCTCTCCTCTCCAGTTCTCCAGTCCCCCACCTCTCTCTGACTCGTCATTCTGAGATTCTATATGTTACAATACCTGAGTAGTGTGCCAAGTAGTGTAGAGCCCAGCCCCTGAATCCATGCACTCACAGGGTTGTCCCTTTTCTTATTCTGTTGACCACAGCATGTCACAGAGGCAGATATTTGAGATTTAAGGGTGGGAAGGGTAAAAACTCCTCCTTTTTCTTGAAAGAAACTGCATTTGGTTTACAAATGTATTTAACCTACCAAACTGCTTTGGTAGTTTTTGTGTTAGGATGTTGACAAAATGTGGACTTTGTCAGTAAAACCAAACATAATAAACCCTGACAATGAACCACAAGCTCATACACAGCGCTCACTCACCCTTGCATAGAGTACTCCAATGCTGCCTGGTTATCTGGAGGGACCTTCACACTGTGTACCAGTGCAATTCTAAGTTCTTCATGTTATACTAGAAACTTCACTATGTCCCTGAGATGCACAAAGAGTGTATCCGTTCCTTTTGAGAAAATGACCAAGCTATTTAAGTAGATGATGGTGGTGGTGGTGGTGTGTATGTTTGTTTTCGTGTGTGTGTGTGTGTGTGTGTGTGTGTGTGTGTGTGTGTGTGTGTGTGTGTGTGTGTTATGCTGCCAGACTCCATGTATCCTCTCTTGAAACAGGACTCTTCTCACTGGCCTTAGATTCACTGATTCCAGTCAAGTAACCAGCTATGAACAGTGAGCATTGCCTCTCAGCTCTGGGAATACAAGCATGTACCACAACAGCTGGATTTAAAACAAACAGAACCATGACTCTCCTGAATAAATTAGGTCTTCACGATTGCATCATAAATATACCACTGAGGGAGATATCCTCTTGGTCCTTTGGTGGATTCCATAGGAATAGTATTAGCTTTAATATCATCAGAGATTAACACTAAGCAACTACTACATGCAAAAATAGTACTCTGTCTGGGGAGTTTTAAATGTTATTAGGCACTCAATATGCTTGTAATCCTAAAACCAAGCAAAAAAAAGTCAGAACCAAGAAATAAAAAATAAACTGAGTAACAATTTTTAGATACATCTTATTACTTAATTTATTAGGCACTGTTAATGCAAAAATTAAATTCGGTGGAGTCTTTTTACTTATTTTTAAAATTCCATATATCTTAACAATATTCCTTCCCTTCATTCAGTTCCTCCTGGTTATTCTCCACTTGTCTACCCATCCACCATCATGCTTTTTCTCTAATAAGTAATCAAAATAAAAAAAAATCAAAGCAATAAAAATAAAACAAAGTACACACAAAAATTATGGAATCCATTTTGCATTAACTAATTAATTATTCCCGAACATGGAGCCTGGCCTGGTCTGTGGTTGATACATCTAGTACCCTCCGTGGAAAAAAACTTATGTATTTTTCAGTAAGTATCAATTGCAAATAACTTTTTAGTTAGAAGTGGGATTTTGTTCCCACTTCCCCTTCTCTGGGCTGGCGTTTTGTCTGGCTTGAACTTAAGCAAATCTTATGCATGCTCTCACCATCTCTGTGAGTTCACATGTGCGTCAGAACTGATGCATCCTAAAGACATTAGCTCCTTGGAGTCATCCATCACATCTGTCTCTTACAATTTTTTGCATCACCTTCCACATAGTTTCCATGAGGGGGAGATGATACAGACATCTCATTTGGGACTAAGTATTCCAAAGTCTTTCAGTTTCTGCACATTGATCAGATGAGGGTCTTTACATTCTATCTACTGCAAGAAGCTTTTCTGATGAGGGCTGAAAGATGCACTGGTCCAGGGCTACAGCAATATGTCATTAGAAATTATTTTATCACTGTGTTCTTTAAGAAGAATAATGTTAGTAGGATTTCCCTAGGGCCCCGACCTATCTGGTCTCATGTTCTTGGCAATTCTTCCATGTCAGGTATGAGTGCTAACTCATGGAGTGGGCAGTAAATCTAATCAGAAAGTAGTTAGTTACTCTCACAACCTTTGTACCATTATTGCACAAGTATCTCTCTTAGGTGGGTCACTATTGAAAGTTGGATGTTTAGTAGCTGAGTGACATTGATGACTACTCTGCTCCTTTGGCAGTATGCAGAGTATCCTTAACTGATTTATATGACTTAGAGCATAATAAAGGACATAGACTATAAACAAAGAGAAAACTGAATATTACTAGTAAAAAACAAAACTTAAGACAAAAAAAAGAACCACCACAAACATTCTGGTGGAATATAGGACAAGATATAGAGGTGATTTATAACTTCCTGAAGACTATAGAATAGAATGTATTTCAGAGAAGTGAAAAACAAGGTAACTCTTTTCTAGGCTGAGCAGTAAGAGCTCTGAGGTCCAGCAATGTCTTGATAAGTCAATATGGAACAAAGGAAACACTGAAACATTTTTTTCAAAACAGTTAAAATCCAGAACTCTGGGTGGGCTAAGAAATGAAAAAAGATATGAAAGAAAAAAGAAACTGATAAGAAATAAACAAAATGGACAGAGACAATCATGAGGAATCTTGTAGGTCATTTTATGAAGTTAGCATTTTAGCTTATAAATAATGGACATCATCAAAGGATTGATATCAGAGGATGGCAGAATCAAATTAGCATTTAAGAAGATCATCTGGCTTCCAAAAGAGATGGATTGTCTTGTGTTAGAATGGAGAAAGAGGGCGTGCTTAAGTGACTGCACTGGTCTAAACAAACTAATAGGGACTATGGTAGTTCCATACAGCAAAAAGACAAGAATGATGTCCTCACTTCATAAACACAGTGTGCCTACTACGAGATGGCAGATTGTAGGCCAAGTGCTGGGAATTTTATGTCACGTAATTGACCTCAAAATTATACAAGGAAACTACTCAGGGGCAGAGGTAAAAGTAGATGGATTGTTGGATTTAGTGGGTTATGTTTGTTAAAACGATAAGTTTATAAACTTGGGATGGGAACAATTGGGATATTGGAATGGAAATTGGGATATTGGAAGAGGATGGAAATGGACGTTCATATGATCATATTTCATTTTATACACAGAGTAAATTCGCAAAGAATAAAATTTACCAGCTACATATCTGAATATAGGAGTAAAGGAAAGAAAAAAATAAAGGGAACCCAAGAAAAGTTAATAGTAATGACATAATATAAAATTCTGACCATTTGGGATGACCTGTTGATGTGCACAATGGGTCACACACATGCAAGACATGAAAGTATGAGGAAGACTTACTGGGAAGTCGAGTTTTAGTAAGATGCAAGAGGGGTATGGGATGTGAAAATGAGTACAATTTGCTATATAAATGAACATAACTGATAATAAAAAGTAATTATCTTAAAAGGTAGGTACTAAAAGACCAAAAAATGACTTCATGCTTTTATATGTAAATGAAAACCAGATAGATTATGTGTACCCAAAGGATGATTTCATAAATAAGTTTTATTTTTATTATTCATAATTTTTCAAGATGGCACAAAGACAAAAGTATAAGTGCACATATATTATTGACATATACTTTGGCTGTGTTTTATCTTCTCTCCTTGGCAAAGTCAGTCATATCTTTTAGTGTGTGATTTAATTGAACTTGACCCTAAGATTTGATGGTCCCAATTCCCCATAGTTCAATAATTGGGTCTCATGTGCAATGTGGGCATGTTTCACTGGACAGCTGACAGCTGATGCTCATGGGATGGATCAAATTTGAATGTCCAAATGTCCTCCTTGCTCCTGATTTCATCATGACGTCAAAGGTATATTTTCAGTCAAATTTCTACATATAAAGTAAGCAATAGAAATTAATAATAATAGCTATTTCCTTCTCTACTTACATATTCACCGAGAGCTAAACATTATTAGACCCTGACTGGAATCAATCATTTCATCCTGAGTACCTAGTTCATCTATTTTTAGTGCAACTACCTAATTCCCAGAACAATGATAAACCTATTATCTATGACTAATACTCAATGTGACATTAATCTTGCTCCTGGATTTTCATTAAGTAAATCAGAGAACCTTTGTAGAGTTCACATACTGTACTCAACAGTATAGTTCTTGAGGAAACTGCTTTAAGAAGAAAGAAATCACCCATCCTTATCACAGAAGAGATATACATGAGTAAATATATTCTGGTCATATGTTATCCCTTCATTCATAAATTCAAAACTTAGAAATACTACTTTTAAAATGCTGGGTAATCATATTATCATATGTATCATCATAATACATCTTATGAATAGGTTTGCTCATATCTCTTTCAGCACCAGGGAGCTGATGTTATTGTATCTACCATAAAGGAAAGAAACTAGACCAGAGCCATAAGTAGTATATAGGAAACTCCACAGGAGCTCAGGCCTCGACTTGCCCTAATTACATGTAAGTTCAGACTCTGTGGACTTTCTCCAGAACAAATAAAAAAAAAAACACACACACAAAAACTCAGCATAATATAAAACAATAAAAATACAGCACTAATAACAATAATTAAAACACACTTTTTAACCTAATGTTTGCAAGCTTCTTTTATTTACTCCCTTTTGGACACCTATTATAACTAAACACTTTGAAGCATAACTTACAATGTCAAGTTATTTGCTTTACATTTGTGTTTCAAGTGCAGCCATGGCCAGATATTTGAAGCCCATGTGAAAACAAGATTGACTTCAAGGTGCTTTAAAGACAATTTTTCTAAAAAAAAAAAAAAAAGGCAATAATTCCTAATTATATTCTGTTATACTCAGATCTAGTCATCATAAGAAAGACTTCCTTCAGAAGCAGAGGCAAACAAACACAGAGACTCGTAGGTAGACAGAATTATGCAGGAAAAGAGAAAGACCTTGGAAATACACAGCCCCAAATGGGATGTCTCCATCAAATTCTTTCCAATAAAGGTCAGGGAATTCCACAGTAGAGGAGGCAGAAAGAATGTAAGAGCCAGAGGAGACGGAAGACCACAGGATAACAAGGTTCTGTGAATCAGCTAAGGAAGATTCATATGAAGTCAACAGAGTCTGAAGCAGCAAACCCAGGGCAGACACAAGTCTACACCAGATATTCTGTGAATATATTAGGTTAGTGTTTTTAATGGGGCTCCTGAGTGTGAGAATAAGTGGGTCTCTGACTCTCAAGCATGCTATTGGAACTCTTCCTCCTTTGGGGTTGCTGTGTCAAAATTTATACTATAGCTTTTGCTTCATCGTATTAGATTTTATTTCATCATATGTGTTTGTTTTCTCTTAGAAGCCTGTTTTTTTTACGAATGGGAGTGGCTTCAGAGGTGGGGGGTGTGGGGAAGGAACTAGAAGTAGGAGAGGGGGTGAGTATAATCAGGATATATTTTATGAAATAAAAATATATGCTATCAATAAAAAAAAAATGTAAAAAAGGAAAATCCCTATTTTTCCTTAGGAAAAAAATAGTCATTTAGTTTGTAAATTCCATTCTTTTACTATTTTCATTTGATTCAACAGTAAATAGGTGGCATAACTAGTTTAAAAGAATGTTAGAAAATCAAATTTATCTGGTTTTAAATCCCAGAGATATGTAGATCTAAGTCAACCTGTGGTCAAGTATGGCAGCTCTTATGGCCTTGGTTTATTTAGTCTATCTATAGCACAAGGATGATAGTTATTTCAAGACAATGTAAGAACTAATGCTTTTAGTATGATTTTTAAAAATCCTCCATGTTTGAGACATTCAAATGAACATAGCTACTATATATGTGTTAGACATTGTGAATTGTGTTTCAAAGAATTGAGTTATAAAAGACTTCAAAGATAGTGTAAATAAAAATTTTGAAAACACTAAGTAAAAATCATTGTCACAATTGTTAATGCATTAGATAAGCATGAATAACCTTGTTTCTCCTTCTGTTTAACCTGCATGTTTCCCTTTGTCTTTCTGCACATTTCTCCTTTATGGCTCCTTTTCTTAGACTGCCACACGTAGACAGGATCCAAGTATTCCCATCCTACTTTATGCATCCTCTCTATCTAAATATTTACCATGGGGCAAGTATACATTCTTTCATTTCTAATTCTGAAACCTTTCCTAAAATGGAGTTTTTCTTTGAACCTAAGACGTGCATTGCCAGAGATTCTCTAGACATCTACAGGATCACGTATCATGGGCAGCTAACTCTCAGCATGATGAGAAGTGGTTAGGAGTAATTTCTTTCCTACGACCCCTAAATTATTCACTTTTCTTATTTTATGTCTATATCCTAGATATTATCCCTTATCCAGTCATGGAGACCATGGGTTAAAATATTGTCCTAGATAAATTTTTCTTATGTTTAGTTCAATTGGTAGACAAGTAGGAAGCATTATCTCTCCAACAACCCTGATCTTCTCTTCTCAGTCTATATTGGAATTGGCCTAGGCTCAACCCCACATAATAAATATTATTTCTACACATTTTACATATGTTTCTACATTCAGAGGAAAAATTCCCATACTCCATCTCGCTAACATAATAATCTTTTAAAAATATACATATAAGCTGGAGAGATAGCTCAGTAATTTATAGAATTCCCTTGGAAAAACTCAGGTTTGATTTCCAGCACCAGAGAGTGGCTAAAATCACTATCTCCAGTTTTAGAGGAGAGCAAAGCTTCTGTACTCTGTTGGCAACAGGTATGCAAGTCAAGCACCTACGTTTATATAAGCAAAACACTCAAACTGAAAAACAAAATGAAATAAAATAAAACAGTGATTCTCAAAAAAAGAGAAAATAAATGTCTATGGCCCATTTTTGTTATACTTAATTACTGCAATTTTATGAAAATGAAACCTACAAATAAGAATGAGTTTATGACGAAAAATTTTCCCTAGGTTCTCATTAAACTATATAGTTTTAACTAAACCTTGGTTTGGGCTCTGATGAACTGAACATGGATTCCATTCAAATCATGTCAGACTTTACATCTGCATAAATATGAGCTAAGAGTAAATAATTTTATGCTCATTAATTCATGATCATTTATTACTTAATATAAAATAGTAATAAATATAAAAGTAAAATGAATAAACTGTTTTGTGCCTTTTACTGGGACACATGAAAAAGTATCTATACACTCTAGGTAGAATACCAGTGGTAGACCAATGAAATGATTCCACCCAAGTTGAGTTTAGTGAATCGTTAGGTATTTGGGGACTATTTGCAAGAGAAGAATATTTACAAAATGATGGATACCCCAAAGCTGTATGACTGAAATATTCCAGCAAGGGTGCCAACAGAAAAAAGTATTCATGGAGCATCCTACATGGGTTTCAGGCAGCTAGACTGGTCAGAATGTATCTTTTCACCAGAAATTCTTATTGCTCATATGGATTCTATGGGTCTTGTATGTTTCAGGAACTTCCATAGACTTTTGAGTTGTTTACTTCCTAAATCTCTACTATGCCTCTCTCCAAATGTTGCAAGTCAGAGGAAATGGCTACACTACGTTATTTCCTCCAGCTCTTACTTTCTTCCTATCCCGCCTTCCATAGTATTCCCTATGCTTTAGAAGGGATGAAAGTTCTTTTATTTTCTTCCCATCTATGACTAACTATTAGGGCACTATGCTACAGAAACTGGGGCTCATACAATCCATTTATGAAAGCTGATTTTTTTTAATATCATATGATAAAAGTGTCCTAAATATCTATAAGAAAACATTATCCCATCTGTATGTATATATATATATATATATATATATATATATATATATATATATATATATATATATATATATATATAGGTCAACAGGACAATTTTGAGTATAGCAGCACACCATGGAACGTCATATCTTGTATTTTCCACAAGCCATCTGGGTTTTCTATCCTCAGGACCACAGTGCATCTCCCCATCCCTAACAGTCTCTGTAGAAACAATATTTTTGTTAATTTGCCTGGCTTAAGCCCAAAGTGGATGAGGTCCACATTCCCTGGTTCTGTCAGTGCTAAGACAGCAATGAGACCCTGGTTTTTTATTCAGTCACATTTTGCTGCTCTGGAGTCCTGGACTGAATGAGCAATCTTTACCTTGAGTATACTTTCTTGCAGTGCAGAAAGGTACAATGTATACTCTGAGAAGATAATTTCCCACCCCTGGGTAAAGATTAATTTTCTTTGCATGTATTGTTTAATTATTTGTTTCATCTGTAAATTCCTGTTCAAGCTTTAAAGCCTTTAAGAAATACAGTAATACTTGGTTTTCTGTTAGTTCCCTGGGATTCCACAGGGCCCAATCCTCTCCATATTCGACTATCCTTTACTTGCTTTCGTTTCACAACTTCTTGATTATTTTCGCACTTTCAAAAGAGCAATTTCAGTCTGATGCTTTAAGATCTGCTGCAGCCTTTTCTACCTCATAAAGATCACATCCCACCACAGAGCTCAGGAAGACACTAAAACACCATACCAAGGCTGAGGTCCATACATATTTGACTTCTTTCTTAACTCTGCCAGCGTAGTTGAAACAGACCTAGTTGATAGGGCATCAAACACTGCCACACGTATATCCAGATTTCTCACTAATCCCTACCATCTCTCTATCACCCCCCAGTTCTTGTTATTCATGAGGTCTCAGTTTGCAATAACAAATTGTTATTAATATCTGACATAAATCTAGCCTACCAGGAACTGTTCTTTTTCAAGTTACTTCAGTTTCTCTTTATCTCAAAGAGTGGTGGGTATTACTCAGTTTCCCTGCTTCCCTAGACCTACTGACCCAACCACAGCCATACCCCACAGCATCAGAAAGCCCAGTTCGAAGAAGCGGTTTTTATTACTTGTTTAGAAGACTTTCCAGATTCAAGCAGTTAAAGGCTTTATAATCCCTGATATTCACATGCTTTTTTTTATACTGGGTTTTCATTAAGGTCTTTTTCACTATTATGAATAAATTGACTATTTCTCTCTATAAATGGTTGAGCTGATGGCTATCTTTTGTCTCATCTACCTTACTTTCCTCCTCTTTTCCAGCAAGTTCATCTATCCCATGGGTTCCAACATTTTAGCTCCTAGAAGGGGCATTTTAGTGTAGAACTAATTTGCACTTTCTCCTTTAGCTTCACGACAGTAAGAAAGCAAAGAAGCATCTCTATTTGATTCTTTCATTCAATGTCCACAGAAAAATAATAAGTTAATGTAGAGGGCACTAGCTGTACATCTCTTTACTGATATTGTCCTTCCATTCATGGTAATTTTTTCCTCTGGGAAGTCTTCTCAGCCTTGGTTGCATATCTTATTATTTGCTTTGAGGCCACACACCACAAAGGTTGGCTTGCTGACAATTTTGTCATGTACGCCTTACTTCCAGAAACTTAATTTTCTAGTCATTTTGCCACTTTTTCATGGTGTACCCATATTTATGTGATGATCTCCACTCATTAAGAATACATGACGCTCCGTGTCACTACTTAGATGGATACCCTAATGATTTCCCCAAGAATATTCCATTCTTAGATTTCACTTGTATATCCTGTCACCTATGCCAAAGTACTTGCTACCACAAATAGAGCAAGACACATTCCAGGGAGAAATGTAACTCTATTGATGTTCGCTTCTGGTACTCTATCCTCACAGGGAACAGCCTCAGTTCTGTGTACCAGCCCCCACTGAAGGATCTGTGTAACCACTCCTCCTCTGAGATATGAGTTCTGTGCTTCTTTCAGGACTCAGGAAGGTGCTAATTGCTTTGTGTTACTTTCCCTGTGAAGAACTGAAAAAAATATCTGCTCACTCTAGACATAGTATCTACCAGAACAAAGAAGCTATTTCACCAAGTATAGCTTGATGAATCGGTGAGATTATTGGCATTGGCAACAGGAATACAGATAGGGGGTAAATTTAATGCATAGGAGCATAAATGCAGTTGTTTCCGTGAAAAGCCCATATTTAAAAATATCAGAGATAAGTTATGAAAGCTGTGTCCCTGGAGCTCCTTCCATGACTTTCAGACATCTTGATTTATAGAAAAATACCTTCTCTCTAACAATTATTGTTGCTTATATAAACTTGGGGAAGGACGTTATGTATACTCTGTCAAGAAATTCCTGAGACTTGTGAGTTGTTTACCTCTTGAACATTGTAAATTTTATTTACTTCTTAAGTCTCAGTAGGCCTCCTTTCTTTTGATCCTGGAGAAATTTTCACAATTCAAAGAAAATAGTTTTTTTATAAATACAACTCCATAGTTGGCATTAATAAGTTTCAATGACTGATTAAGAAATGGTAGGATAGATGGGGATGAGCAGAGACAGAAATATGGGTAAGGGAATGAGCCAGTCTGGACTTCAGGTTTAACATAGTATCTGAGAGTCTCACCTTGTGATAAGTCAGATAACAGTGATACTTGATATATATTGGTTAAATCAGTTATAGTGTGGCAGACAAAAATATGAGAACATAAGGCAGAGCATGGTACTGTTTATTGGATACTAACAAATGAGCCCTTCCAACAACCAAGTCAGGATGCAGAGTGTGGAGGAGCAAAAATTGATAGAGTAGTAAAAGGAACAAGAGTCCAAATGTCAAGTTCTTCTACTGAGTCCTAAGGAGTATGGATGCTTATGAAGGTGGAAAATATGGGGTGAGAGGTGGTTCTCAGTGACAATAATCACTTACTTAGATTTTATGTATCAATTAAAATTTTCATCTCAGTTTTATAATTATTTAAATTTTGATATTTTTAAAGTGACATATTTGATGTTCTTGTTGTTTACTTCAAATTAAACTCATCTACCTTCAACATAAAGAACTAGACCTGACAATTGCCTCTAGTCTTTTATAGCTTTGGACATATCAGTCTTACCTAATACATTGAAGACTATGGTTTTTTTATGAATTAGAAAAGTTGATTAAACCTTATAATGACACATAAAGTATTGTGTACTTTAATTCTTCTTTCTCTGGTATAATAGCAATTCCCCTCTTTGAGAATAGATCTATTGTAGAGTGCTGCTTTAACTTTATGTCCTGTAGTGAGTCTGTAAAACAGATGTACAGTCTTTATACCACTTGACTATACACAATTTTTTATGATTTTGTTGTTGTGTTTTCATTTACTTATCCAAAGGATAAACATATATTCATAAAAGATTTAAATTAGTGTTTACACAGATGCTTTTTTATTTGTTCACATTGACATTTTAGTGATATTTAGATAACAATTAAATAGTGTGCCAATATTGATGAATGCAGTGACTTTAACAAGATAGGGACAAATCAACTGATAATTAGTTTCTCACCATTAAGTTTGATGTTGGCTATTGGTTTGCTGTATATTGCTTTTATTATGTTTAAGTATGGGCCTTGGATTCCTGTTCTTTTCAAGACTTTTAACATGTGTTGAATTTTGTCAAATGATTTTTCAGCATCTAGTAAGATGACCATGTGGTTTTTTTCTTTGAGTTTGTTTATATGGTGGATTATATTGATGGATTTCCATATATTAAACCATTGCTTCATCCCAGGGATGAAGCCTACTTTTTTTTATCATGATTGATCTGTAATATAGATTGAGATCAGGGATGGTAATTTCCTCAGTTCTTTTATTGTTGAGAATAGATTTTGATATCCTAGGTTTTTTCTTATTCCAGATGAATTTGCAAATTTCTCTTTCCAACTCTATAAAGAATTGATTTGGAATTTTGATGGGAATTACATTGAATCTGTAGATTCATTTGGTAAGATGGCCATTTTTATCATGTGGATCCTTCCAATTTATGACAAAGATCTTTCCATCTTCTGAGATCTTCTTCAATTTCCTTCTTCAGAGATTTGAAGTTTTTGTCATACAGGTTTTTTACTTGCTTAGTTAGCATCAGAACAAGCTATTTTTTATTATTTGTGACTATTGTGAAGGTTGTCTTTTTCCTAGTTTCTTTCTCAGCGTGTTTATCCTTTGAGTAGAGGAAGACTACTGATTTGTTTACACACCATCACTAGTTATCAGAAAAATGCAAATCAGAACAACCTTGAGATTCCACCTCACACCAGTCAGAATGGCTAAGATCAAAAACTCAGATGGTAGCTTATGTTGGTGAGGATGTGGTGAAAAAGTTACACTCCTCCACTGTTGGTAGTATTGTAAGCTGGTATAACCACTCAGGAAATTAGTCTGGTCATTCCTCAGAAAAATGGACATAGTAGTACCTGAAGATCCAGCTATTCTACTCCTGGGTATATACCCCAAAGATGCTCCAACATATAACAAGGACACTACACCATGTTTATAGTAGCCTTATTTATAATAGTCAGAAGCTTGAACAAACCCAGATGTCCTTCAACAGAGGAATGGATATAGAAAGTGTGGTACATTTACACAATGGTGTACTACTCATCTATTAGAAATAATGACTTCATGATATTCATAGGCAAATGGATGGAACTAGAGACTATCATCCTGAGTGAGGTAACCCAATCACAAAAGAACACACATGGTATGCACTCACTGATAAGCAGATACTAGCCTTAGAAAGCTCTGAATACCCAAGAAATAATTCACAGACCTTATGAAGCACAGAAGAAGGAAGGCCAAAATGTGGATGCCCCAGTCCTTCTTAAAAGGGAGAACAAAACACTCACAGGAATACAAGATCAAATAGAGAAACAGGAGTTGAAGAAAAGATCATTCAGAGGCTGCCTCACCTGAGAATCCACCCCATATGCAGCCACCAAACCCAAGCACTGTTGCTGATGCTAAGAAGTACTTACTGGAAAGAACCAGATAGAGATGCCTCTTCATGGGCTCTGCAAGAGTGACACAGATATAGCAGAGCATGTTTGCAGTTAACCATGGAACTGAACACAGCTACCCCAATGAAGGTGCTAAAAGAAGAACTGAAGGAGCTAGAAGGGGTTGTAACCTCATGGAAAGAACAACATTATCAACCAACCAAACCCTCCACAATTCCCATGGACTAAACCACCAATCATTGAGAACACACTCAGAGACCTATGACTTCAGTTGCATATGTAGCTGAAGATGTGTCTGGCCTTTGGTCCAGGGAGGGCACGTTTTCCTAATGTAGGGGAATACCAAGGCAATGGGGTGGAGAGGGGGATTAGGAGGGAGTGCACTTTTGTTAAAACAAGTGGAGGAGGAGGGGGATAGATACAGGGTGGGGGAAGGGGATAACATTTCAAATGTAAATACAGATAGTATCTAGTTGAAAATGGGAAAAAAGAAAACTTAAAATTAAAAAAAAGAAACCTTGGCACCTGATTGATAAGTACAATAGGGCACAAAACAAGAGCAAGGTGCTTATCGGGCCATCTGTTCAGAATGCCATGGCCATTGGGCAGGGTGCATGACAGACAGAAGGAAATGTGCACCTTAACTACCAAAATGGCCAAAGGGAGGAGGCAGGTAATAAGAAGGGCTTTCATTTTACAACTCTACTGCTTTGATGAGGTCACTTAATTTGCATCAGTATGTATAGTCATCTGGAAAATAATGAAATAAATTAGCATCCATTTTAACAGGATTTATTTTAATGACCAGATAAGCTGCACACAGGTAATGATTTTTAAAATGTGAATGTCTTACTCAGTAAATGTGCAAACATGAGGGCATGAGTTTGGATCTTCAACCCCCATGTGAAAATGTAGGTATACAAACTCCTAACATGTGGCTCAAAGACCGTGTGGCCTCAAGTACACATGTGATAGCTTAACCTATAAGTGAGATTCCAGCTTACTTAGTTACCTGCATGCACACACACACACACACACACACACACACACACACACACACACACACATACACACACACACACACTCAGACTTCTTAGAAATGGAGTAACACAAATAATATAACAAACGTTGGATAAGAGTTAGACCAGAATTAAAATGGTCTTGATTCTATTGTGTAAGAGCTGGTCTCCTTGGGTTAAGTTACAACGGGAACTCTGTATACAAAATACTTCTCATCTTTCGAGGCATAGCAACTCTTCAGTAAATCTGTGTTACATTCTAATTTTGAGGACAAAAATATATTTAGTGACACAGTTCAAAATATTTATAAATGTTAGTATTTATTCAAAACATTTTACAACTTTTATTTTATTAATTCTAAAAAATTTATGCAAAAATGCTTGAAATCTGTACATTTATCTTTGTTTTTTTAAATAAAGTTGTTCAATTACAAAATCTATTGTATGGGATGCAAAAAAAATTCTAAGAATTTTAAATGTAACTCACAATGATTATTTGGCATAGCATAAAATAAAACTAATCTTATGCTACCAATAAGCTATAAATTCATTTTTAATAACTTCAGAGTTCTGGGTTTAATGGTAATTCCCAACTCTAGTCACCAGTAAAGTTGCTATTTTGTAATTGAAACTTTAGTATATGTCTTCACACATAAATGTATTTATGATTTTTATCAGGAGGCCAAATTCACAGCCATTCACTCTGTTATGATATCAACTACAATGAAAGAAAATAATGAAATAAGTGGTAAAAGACTGGGCACAATTCAAAATTAAATTTTTAGTTTACTCCTACGTTCAGCTCTACTGTGGAGAATATTCAGAAGCTGTTCGGTTGTAATGCCTGTCTACTCCATCTGACCCTCTACCCCGTATGCTCAATGCTCTTAATAGACATTGCCAGGCTGGGCACTAGATCAATATGGAAATTAAACTGGCAATCTAGAACACATTGATTTATGAGGTTTTATTCCTCCTTTATATTTCATAATATTTTGAGCATTCATAAATTAAACACAAAATCGATTTAAATTAAAAGTTAAAAGATAGGAGCCTTCAGGTAGATGCTTCACAGTTTATTAGTTCTATGAAATATTAGACATTCTAAACTTTATACTGGTGTTATCATTATTCAATATTTTAACATGCAAATGAGGAATTATTCATTTCTGGTCATCCAGTTTCTGAATTATACAGCCCACCAAATTTTACAATTAAAACAATTACATTATATCTTGCTCTAAATGTTGGCTTAGTTTTTAAAGAAACTATTATTAGAAGAAAAGTCAAAGTATATTTCAGGCTTGCTTTGAAACTTGAAGACATCTTCATTGAAGGAAAATTGAATCATTTGCAGTTGTTGAGTTTTTAAAATCATGCCTTTAGTGGAGACCACTAAGGATGCTTCAAAGACAATGCTGTTCAACTGAATCATATATGTTATTGGTCACTTACATCATCTATGCATTTCTGCATTCACAGCAATATGCTGACTGTCTTATGAATTTGGTTGTGAGCCGAGTCTTTACCAGATGAACAATCTCTCCCACCTTATCTCCACTGTACAACACACTGAAAGCATTAGAAATAATGTCTAGACAAGGAAACACAGACCTGGACATATCTTCATGTGCTTCTAGAAGGAAGCACAGACACTATGTTAGGAATTCAACTAAAACCAAGGGACATAACATTAAAATCAAAGCTTTCTTTGTCTTATGGAACTTAATCACCTTTTTCATAATTTTTTAAATTTTATTTTTACACTGAAGATTTTATTCCTTTCCTGGTCCACCCTCTCTGACTGTTCCACACCTCAAACCTCTTCCCTGCCACTCCCCCACAACATCCCACCTCTGTCTCATGAGGATGTCCCCACTCCACCCTCCCCTCCAGAACTCTAAACTCCTTTGGGGCCTCCAGTCTCCTATGTGTTAGGTGCATCTTCTCTGACTGAACCAAGACCCAAGAGTCCTCTGCTGTATATTTGCTGGGGGTCTCATATCAGCAGGTATGTGCTGCCTGGTTGGTGATCCAGTGTCTGAAACATCTCAGGAGTCCAGGTTAATTGAGACTGCTGGTCTTTTTAAAGGGTCACCCTCTTCCTCGGCTTCCTCCAGTTTTTCCCTAATTTAACCACAAAGGTCAGCAGCTTTTGTTCATTGATTGGATGTAAATATCTGCATCTGACTCTTTCAGCTGCTTGTTAGGTATTTGAAAGGCAGTCATGACAGGTCCCTTTTTGTGAGCACTCCATAGCCTCAGTAATAGTGTCAGGCCTTGGGGTCTCCCCTTGAACTGGATCCCCTTTTAGGCCTGTCTCTGGAGCTTCTTTTCCTCGGGTTTTTCTCCATTTTCATCCCTCCCAGGTCTCTGGTACATTCTGGAGGGTCCTCCCAACATTCTATCTCTTGAGGTGGCCTGTTTCCATTTTTCTGCTGGTCCTCAAGGCTTCAGTCCATTTTCCCAACCTAATACTAGGTCATATTCTGCTCCCCTACCTCATCCCTTTCCCTCTCAGATCCCTTCCTCCCTCTCCCCTGTGGTTGCTTTCTTCTCCTTCCCAAGTGGGACTGAGGCATCCTCACTTAGGCCCTTCAGCTTGTTGACCTTTTTGAGCTCTGTGCACTGTGTCTTGGGTATTCTGTACTTTTTTGGGCTAATATCTACATATTAGTGACTACATCCCTGCATATCCTTTTGGGTCTCAATTACCTCACTCAGGATGGTATTTTCTAGTTCCATCCATTTGCCTGCAAAACTCAGGATGTCCTCATTCTTAATCGCTGAGTAATATTCCATTGTATAAGTGAATCACATTTTCTGTGTCCATTCTTCTGTTAAAGGATATCTGGCTTGTTTCCATATTCTGACTATCACAAATAAGGCTGCTATGAACATAGTAGAACACATGCTCCTATCGCATGATGGTGCATCTTCTGGGTATATTCTCAAGAGTGATATTGCTGGATCACTCTTGGTAGATCTAGTTCCAATTTTCTGAGGAACCTCCAAATTGATTTCCAGTGTGGTTGTACCAGTTTGAAATTCCACCAAAAATGGAGGAGTGTTTCTCCACATTCTCACCAACATGTGTTGTCACCTGAGGTTTCGATCTCAGCCATTCTGACTTGTGTAAGGTAGAATCTCGGGGTCCTTTTGATTTTCTTTTCTCTTATCACTGAGTCTGAGATATTTTTATAGATTGATTTATTTTTATTTTATGTGTGCAAGTGTTTGTCTGCATGTTTGAATGTGTGTTTCATGTGTGTCTGGAGACTTTGAAGGCCAGAAGGAGAACTTGGGTTGCAGATACTTGAGAGTAGCCATGTGGATTCTGGGAACCAAACCAAAGTCCTTTGTAAAAGCGTGAAATGTTCTAACTGCTGACTCATCTCTCTAGTTCCTGAAATCTGAATCTTACAACAAAAAAAAAGGAAACATCATGCTAGTAAGTATTGATCTTAAAAAATTATTTTAAGTCCAATAATCTTGTAACCATAGACAACCTTCTGAATTTAGCCAGTGGCACAATGAACAGAGATGTAGTTACACCAGCCCTAGGCACCCAACCTGCAAAATGCATGGAACTGGTAAATGTTGACACCCGAAGGCTCTAAGTTTGTTTGTCAGTTCTCAAGCAATAGAAACCTCTTCAACTGCCAAAGAAGTGCACACTGACAGGAGCCTGATATAGCTGTTTCCTGTGAGGCTCTGCCAGAGCCTGACAAATACAGAGGTGGATTCTTGAAACCCACCACTGGACTGAAAATGGGGTCCCCAATGGAGGTGTTAGAGAAAGGATTGAAGGAGCTGTAAAGGTTTGCAACCCCAAGGGAAGAACAACAATATCAACTAATCAGAACCCCCAGAGTTTCCAGGGACTAAACCACCAACCAAAAAGCACACATGGCACACATATGTAGCAGAGGATGGCTTTGTCGGGTATCAATGGGAGGAGGGGCCTTTGGTTCTGGGAAGCCTCGATGCCAAAGTGTAGGGGAATACCAGGGTGGGGAGGCAGGAGGGAGTGGGTGGGTGGGTGGAGGAGCATCCTCATAGAAACAGGAGAAGGGGTATGGGAGAGGGGTTTTCAGAGGGAAACCAGGAAATGGGATAACATTTGAAATATAAATAAAGAAAATATCCAACAAAAGAAAAGGGAAAATAAAGGAATCCCCTTTCACATATCTTAGGTCTCCTTCATAGGTGATACTCCATGTTCCCCTGTAATGCAAGACAACCCTTCACTTCATATTACAAGTAAAACTGGTAAACAGCAATGTGAACATGCGTTTGATCCACCACCAGTAAAAATCAAGCCCACGAAGTTTTGAATAACCAAACAACTATTTCTTAATCAATAAGAAAATAGGAAAACTGACTTTTGTAAACGTTCAAATTATCACTCTGAATAAAAAATAACTCTACCTCTGAGTAAATGGAATATCTCTTATGCCAAAATATGTGGCTGGAATCAGAAAGTTCCCGCGGGAGTCCAGCACTATGAGGCGCAGTGAGGCTAGCTAGCTAGAAGCCACAGTGATGGGTATCCATCCGATGACTCCACTGCAGGCAAACTTTGAGCACAGTTTTTGCAAAAGCATCATCACCCTCTTACGATTTAAGTAAAATATTTGTGATGTGTCTTTTTTTTCATTTCATGATAATTATTTTTAAGAAGTGTTGTGATTTCAGATTCAAAAGAAAGCCAATGTTATCAGCCATTTTTTTGACTCCAGAGAGCACTTCTCCTCCCCTTCCTCCTACAACATTAGAGATGACCTGCTTAGAGGAGAGACGGGCTCACTCCGTACTTCCTTTCTCAGAGTTGATGAGGTCTTATATATATATTGGTTTCTAGTATCAGTACTGGTTGCAATTTCAGATACTATAAACAGCCCTGCAGTTTCTAGCCTATGCACACCAACCACTGTGTCTTTGCTGGTCAGATTCTTCTGTCTTTCCTGTGGTGTGTCATCTCTATTAGACTTTGTAAACCACAGCAGTTGAAATCTTTAACCAGCCATTACTAATAAGCATATGTTAATTGTTGCAAAGGTCATAAGCAGGTCAATTAGGAAGCAAAGACTGGAACCCAAGGCAATCGAGGCTGGAGGGAAAATCCAGGGCAGGTGTTGGCCAACATGTTCTGCCCTGATGGGAGCTCCCTGCATCTTGGATAGCAGCTCATTTAATGTTTTGATTCGCCGAATTTGCATTTCAAATTTCCATTCCTAATAGACAATATAGTCAGTCTTTGTTAATGAGGACTCTGATTACATGTGCCATTATAATTGGGAATTAGCCGACCAGCCTTGTTTTGGAGATTAAACCCAAAGCAAATTGGATTAAATACAGTGTGACCAAAACCTCAAGCCTCCTCTTTCCCTCTCTCTTAAAAAAAAAGTCTTCAGTCAAAGGTGAAACAAAATCCATTGGTTCCAGGCATATGGCTCATAACTTTATTATCATAACTTTATTTTAGAGCTATAATTGTGCTTTAAAAGATAGTGTATATTGAATTATTCAGTTATAATATTTAGAACATGTTTACCAATTCACCGTTCAAAAAAAAATCTGAGCAGTTTGAGAACAGATCACTAAGTATTCAGAGTTAATTATATAATAAATGGGCATACAATGGTAGGTTGTTTGTAGTTTTTAAAGAAATTGTATCTACAACAGGAACAGGGGACTAACACTTTAAATTGAGTTCCACGTGAGCTGATATAACCCGTCTTCATGACAATGTGATTTTTCAGTCTTTGTTCTATAATCTTATGCCTGTGATTTTATTATGGTCTCCATGGGAATATTTGCTACAAAGATTAAATAATATTTTTATGTTGATATTGATTCTTAAGAATACTCTTTATTTTTTATTTAATCAAAATTTCAACACAATGTCACAGTTTGGACTGTAGGTGTCATAGCCCCGACACGACATATAGCTCAGGGTTATGTGGTCTTTCTTTATTCTCTTGGGTCATTTAATATTGTAATCCAGTTACACTCCAACATTTTCATTATTAAGCTTAAGACCAATTCTTCAGAAACTTCCACTAATCCCAAGCCATTGGAAAATCATGCTTATTAATTCCCATGAGATTCAGTTAGATGTTTGTTTGGCTATAAGCAGCCTTAATTACACAACAAAAAGATCTTCACAAGCTAAAGAGAAATTCAAATAACTTCTGAGTGAATATTGGCCTTTGAGGACAAACAAATGTGTTACAGCTGGATACCAACAATTATGTACACCTTTTCAACCATAAAATGTTAATGTGTGGAGAAATGAAAACTGAAAACCTTTTGAAGGGGTAATGGGGATTTTTATTCCATTGTGCTGTGCTTGAGCCATAGGAAGTGTTATCCAAATAAAGATGAGCTTGCTCCTGCCATGTCCTTACCATCCAAGGATATCTTTAAAGGAACTGTTGAAGCCCCATCAAGAAAGTAACAGAAAGGCTGGAGAGATGGATCAGAGGTTAAGGGTGCTTGCTGCTCTTCTAGAGGACCAGAATACAGTTCCCAGGATCCATCTCAGGAGGTCACCTGTGCCTGTAACTCTGACTTCATGGGCTCTGATTCCTTTGTGGGGCTTCTAGAGCCCAAGTATCCTGAGAGAAAAGGAAGCAATGGTGCTAGCTATATATGTGGCTCCTGTCATTGGAGTATCCGGCACTGTTCCCTCAGACTGGTGTGTTAACTGTGATAATGAGTCTTTGAGACTGGTGTCAGAGTTTGCCTCAAGAACAGACGAGCTCCGTTGCTTGGATACAGTCATGAGAAGGGAAAGACCGCTTGCTTTTGGTTAAACTAATACAGAATAGTAATGTCATGAGTTTCATTTTTACAAAGGTAGAATCATAAACAGAAAAATTTCCAAAATTCAATAAAATTTTAAATTTTACTCAAGTTTCATAAGAGTTACAGCACTCTGACAGTTGGCATCTAAATGAACTAAGAATCCTTCTTGAAGTGTTTTAAAAATTATCACCACCCACATTTATCATTATGAGAAGTGAATTCCCTTTGCTAGACAACAAAATGTGAAGAAAAGAATATGTAGTTACATGTTCACTAGAGTTTACTAGGTTCGCATATTTACTAATCTATAACCCAGATTACCCTATATGGGTTTGATTACATAGAGTACTATAGGAAGAAAAATGAATCTTTGGTATCTACAAGGATAGAATTTTTAAGTGTCCGTATGGTGATTTTTTTATCTGAACAACTTTATTTTAAAAAACAAAGATAAATGTACAGATTTTAAGTATTTATGTATAAAATACATTTTTGTCAGTGCTTGATTTTTTTAAAGGTTTGATAATATGCATTAAAGTCTTACTAGTTACAATGAGCATAAAGTATATGTAAAACAAGATGTAACCTGGAAATAGTCAAAGCTTTCTTGGTGTGTAAAGATTAAGCATAACGTTTTTTTTTTCTTTTCTTGAACTTCATATAGTCTGTGAGTTGTTTCTGGGGTGTTCAGAGCTTTCTGGGGTTAGTATCCCATTATCAGTGACTGCATATTATGTCTGCTCTTTTGTGACTGGGTTACATCACTCAGGATGATATTCTCCAGATGCAACCATTTTCTTAAGAATTTCATAAAGTCATTGTTTCTGATAGCTGAGTAGTATTCCATTGTGTAAATGTACCACAATTTTTGTATTCATTCATTTACTGAAAGACATCTGGGTTCTTTCCAGCTTCTGGCTATTATAATAGGGCTGCTATGAATATTGTGGTGCATGTGTCTTTGTTGTATGTTGGAGCGTCTCTGGGGTATATGCACAGAAGTGGAATAACTGGTTCTTCAGGTAGGACTATGTCCAATTTTCTGAGGAATCGCCAGACTGATTTCCAGAGTGGTTGTACCAGTTTACAACCCCACCAACAGTGAAGAAGTGTTCCTTTTTTGTTCGGATGGTGATTAAGTGGGCAGTTTGCTTCTCACTTCTCTGCCAGGAAATTCTGTCTGTCACTGGTGTGTGGGTGAGTTTATGGAAAGTAGTACTGACTTTCACTCTTGGCAATTCTGATTGATCTGGTAAATTTGTCACCAGTTGATGAAGACTATTAGTTATCTTTTAATCTTTGGCAGCTCAAAAAATTGAATGTTTAGAAATTATCCTCTACTTTTTGTAATGAAAAAAATTCTCATGTTCTAAAATCAGTTAAATGTGCATTACCTCAACACAAACTGTTATACTAAAAATTCAGGTTCCTTTACTTAACAAACTTTTTCATATTTATACATGCATTTATTTGTGTGTATGTGTGTATATACATGTATATTTGTGTGTGTGTGTGTGTGTGTGTGTGTGTGTGTGTGTGTTATTCATTATTCTATGGGCATATAGGATATACTGGTAGAATTAAATTGGATGGTAAATATCAATACATTGAATACATTAAAGGTCAGATCTTTTTTTATGGGGTTGGTTCTAGTGTGTGTGTGTGTGTGTGTGAGAGAGAGAGAGAGAGAGAGAGAGAGAGAGAGAGAGCTTACATTGTGTCACAGACAAAGATGCTTTTATAGCATTATTACAATAAAATTAAGTTTTAAGGATATCTAGGAATGAGGTGAGACAGGCAATATTACACACCAAATAACTACCCATCTCACAATGTTTCTGTTTCCCAAGCACTTCCACCTGCCCCCTCTTCACCCCTCCACCCTTCCAAATTCTCAGTTATCCACATCATAAGTTGCAATTGATGCTACGAGGATAATTTTTGTGGTTGAAGTATATTGTTTATGATGTATTTTGCAAAATAAAAATAATGAAACTGCATATTCAAAGAATTCATCCAATAAATTGAGAGGTGGCCCATTTAAAAAATGTTCAGCACTGGCTTCTTGTGCGCTGCTAGCCATCTTCACTTAGTTGTAGGATACTTTGAGCCTACTTGAGTGACCACCAATGAAGAGATTGAACAGTAAGAGCCCACTCGGCCTCTTTGATGTTGTCCACTTCATTCCTATGAGAATTAATGTGTGTGTGTGTGTGTGTGTGTGTGTGTGTGTGTGTGTGTGTTTGTGTGTGAGTGTGAATTTTAAGACATGGTCTTTCATTGTAATGAGCTATAACAATATGAGAAAGGTCTCTGTGAGTCCTGAGTCATTCTTTAACTGAGCCATTGAACTTAAGAACAGTGTTGAAGAGCACAACATTACAAAGAGATGGATTATCTCCATGTGGTAATAACCCCAAGGCCCCCCCCACTACATGGAAGCATTATCATTTCTGCTTCAGTATACCAGTGTTGATGGACATGTACTTTCCATGGTGACTTTGGACTCTAGCCAGAAGTGACACACATGCTACCTTCCAGCATATTGAAATCATTAATCTCTTTATTAAATTAATTTTTATTTATATGAGTACACTGTAGCTGTCTTCAGAAACAAAAGAAGAGGATACCAGATCCCATTACAGATGGTTGTGAGCGACCATGTGGTTGCTGGCAATTGACCTCAGGACCTCTGGAAGAGCAGAGCTATCTCTCCAGCCTGAAATTATTATTCTTACCATTTCATTTGCAAATGTGAGAGGCATGTTTTTTTAAATAGTACTGCTCCTTGTGACATACTGCTACTTTTATTTTTTGAATGTTGTATGTCTTCTTCTGGAACTCTCTGTTCATCAGAGTACATGGCATTCCTCTATTGATTTGTTCTTGGTCTTTTCTTTCTTTCTTTTTTTTTTTTTGGATGACATAAGAAATTTGATAGGTATGCTTAAATTACAAAATATTTTACAACAAATGTAGGCACACTGCATCTAGTGTCTAGCAGAGCTTGAAATCAATACAGTAAGAGTTCTGAAAAATAAACATTTTAGCCAGATTTAATTAGTGAACAGAAAATTTATACGGTGATTAAACTTCAACTTAGTCATTTTGCTACGTATATTGCAAAGCAAAATTTTCTTCCTATTCTAAAACACTGACAAATAACTTTCAACCACAGTTGATCACAGGAATTTTCTCAATAATTGTGTTAAACAATAAAATTATTCTTTTATCTTTTGCTGTGTTAAAACACCAAGGCACTTTATAAACAGAAGCGTTTATTTTGGCTTATAGTTCCAGAGAGTCCACAAAGGCAGCAGGGTGGCAGGTTACCAAAAGAAAGGGGTGGGTGAGAAATTATATCTTCAACCACATTAAAAAAAAATCATAGAGAGCAACCTGGAAGTGGAGTGGAGTTATAAACTTTTCACTCCTACCCCCAAGTGATTTCCATCCTCAGCAAGGCTCCACCTTCTAAAGATTCTACACCCCCTCAAATAGGGCCACCAGCCTGGGACTTGTATTCAAATACATAAGCCTATGGGAAACATTTCTCGTGCAGACTACCCCAAGTGACAAAATAAGAAATATAATACAGTTGTCTCCATTTTGTAGTCTGACAGGTTATGTTTAACCGTGCCTGATCCTTAAAGTGATGCAGTATTTGTTCTGTAGTCTAAAAGTAACCTCAGAAAAGTCAAGTATGTTAGCCCCAGTTTCACTGAGAGAAACTGATTTCGCCAATTTCATGTTGGGCACAGTAACCATGTATCTGACAGGAGGTGTCCCTTGTTTGTTTGGTTGGTTTTTGGGTTTTTTTTTTTTTTTGTTTTTTTTGTTTTTTTTTGTTTTTTTTTTTTTTTTTTTTTTTTTTGTTTCTTTACTATTTTTATTTCTGCAGGCAATAGTTTTTTTGAAATGAGTTTTGCTTGCCTAGGTCTTCTGAAGAACAATGCCTAACACAAAGTCCAAGTCTGGGTCTGAATGAAAGAAACGGGCACATAGGTGATGTCATATAATCCAGGGAAGGGTTGCTTATCTGTCACTGTTCTCATCCTTTGCACTGGCCAGTGATTTCCCAGGCAGCACCTAATGTTCAGATTGTAATAGTCATGAGAGAAACAGGCTTAAGTAATACTAATGTGGGCACAGGACAGGGGTGTCCTTAATTCAGTCTTGTATACCATGTATAACTGTGACAGCTGGCTAGTTTTCAGAAATTGCAAAAAGACAGACACAGCAAAGCTGGCAAGAAGGAGATGAGTGTCTGCCCAAACATCATGAAGATCGAAGTCACTATTGATTTTAGAAGGCAGGAACTAATAAATGAAGTAATTTTCAGCACTTTTAGTGATTCTAACCTTCAAATAAGTAGTAAAGGTGAGTCTGATAGCACATGCTGGTGATACTCTCATTTTGAAGTTTGATACATGAGAATCCATTTAAGAACAGCCTCAGCTGAACATCAAGTTCGAGGCCAGTCTAGTTTTCAGGAGACCCTGTCTAAATACTCATTCCCTTTCATTAAAAGAATGGTATATTACTTTGTATAAATCAACTGTATCTATTATTATTAGGATACTGGGCTATTATTTTACTGGGTACAACACATTGTTGCTAATTTAAGCTTTACTGTAGCTATAATTAGTATAATTACAGGTCTTAGTATTAATTCATTTTATCCTTAAGGTATTTTCAGACCTGTTTTCTCACTGCAAGCAATTATTTATTTATGTCCCTTTTAGAAATATGAGATCCATCTAAGAGAACTTGATTAGTAAATACACTGGTGTATTTTTGTATGAGTTTACATTTTTCCAGGAGGTGTTACCTTACTGGTAAGAGCTTTCCAGTGGCCTTCCTGTAGGCTCTGTCAAGTGAATTTTGGGGAAAATAAATGGAGGCTTGAAGGTGCCTTCTCTACCTAATTTAGCATCATGAGTGGTAGAGTTGCTTCACTTCCCTTGTTCATTCTCCTCATTCTTTTGGCACCTTTCTGAAAACCTGCTGCTGTGTGGACAACTCTCAGATGCTGAGGGCTCTGTTAACGAGTCATAAGGGGTCCTCAAGGAACAGGGTGGAGAAGCTTCTCTAGCTGAAAGACATTGTCTCCTGGGTGTGATGAGGGAAATGGTGCAGTGGCTTTGAAGAAGAAAAGCCTGCATCTGGGGAAGGGTAGAGATGCTCAGACGTGGAAGTACCACTGAGTATTTCAGGTTCTGAGGAGGCAAGTGGGAACCACCTGGTAGCGTCACACAGCAGAGTCATCGTAGTACAGTACAGAAGGTATAACTCTGAGAAAAACACTTTATGTTTAAGCTAAAGTGGAGCCGCTCCCCCCTCTCTGTGTCCTAGGTATTTATATTATTTTTCCTTTTATAGAAAATAGACTATTTTCTCTCATAATATAACTTCATCTTGGTTGCCCCTCCCTCCAATCCTGCCAGCTCCTCCCCGCCGCTGCTGCCATCTGGAACTATCTTCTTTCCTTCTCCTGGTTAAAAAACAAACAGGTTTCTATGGGATAAAAATGAGATAAAACGAAATAAAAACTGACACAGCAGAATTGGACAAAACAAACAAATAGTGAGAAAAAAGCAGAAAAGAAGGCATAAGGAACAGATGCCTTCTCATATTCAGGACTCATAAAACACTAAACTGCAGATATATATATATGTGTGTGTGTGTGTGTGTGTGTGTGTGTGTGTGTGTGTGTATGTGTGTATGTGTATGTGTGAGAGTGTGTGTGTGTGTATGTGTGTGTGTGTGTGTGAGAATGTGTGTGTGTGTGTGTGTGTGTGTGTGTGTGTATGTATGTGCGTAAACAAAATCTACCAAAGGAAGAGCCCTGACAAACATTATGAGAGAAAGGACTACAAAGATGTGCTTCAGCTCACTTTTGTGGAGCATCTTTTGGTGCCTACTCATAAGAGTCGTTTGTTCTGGTGAAACTCCCTTGGAGAAAACTAAACATTAATTTACAAGCGGTTATCAATTGGAGATTGCTTCTGGATTAGGGATAGGGACACATGTCCTCTTCTTTTAGCTCTAGGTACAGACCTGTGCAGGTCCTGTGAATGCTTCTGCATATTCTGTAAATCCGTCCATGTGTCAGCCCAACTGACTGAGAGGCTCTGGTTTTGTTGGCGTCTGTCACGCCTTCTGACTCTCACCTCTTTACAATTTCTCTTCTGTGGGATTCCCTGAGCCCTGAGGGGAAGGATTTGATGGAGACATCCTGTTTAGGAATAAATGCTCCAAGGTCTTGCACTCTGCACAGTGTCTAGCTGTGGACTTCCGCTCTCCTCTGCTTCAAGAGATAGCTTCTCCAGTGATGACTAAGCAAGACCAGCCAACCCTCAATTACAGCAGAAAGCTGTTGGAATAATTTTGTTGCTACATTGGTATTATTTGTTTTTACTTGAGCAATAGTATTTGGTTTTATCCTAAGTCCCTGGGCTATCGAGTCCCAGGCTCTTGGTCACCCAAGCAGTGTGAGTATGAGTTTCATCTTGTTTCATTTGGTCATAGATCAAATCAGATATCAGTAGGTAATTCCCACAAGTTTTGTGCCACTCTTACACTAGGATATACTGCAGGCTGGACACCACTCTAGATCAAAAGGTTTGTGTCTGGGCTGTTTCTGTTGCTTCTTTGGAAGTATGCAGCATGCAGCTTCCTATACTAAAGATGTTAGCATGTAGAAAGAAAGGCTCTCTATATGCTCCAGCCTAGCTTCTCTCTTTATGTTCAGTGTGCTGCACAGGTGATATGATTGTCAGCGGGACCCTGAAGTCAGTTTGTTAGGAGCAACCTACAGCCTTAGCAACAGCCTGGGTTGTTTGGGGGCTCACATGGGATCCTTTTGCAGAACAACTCAATTAGATGTGACAGAATCTTAGTTCGGGACACTTAATTCGATGACAGGAGATGGCCAGTGGGCCACTGATGCCCCAGTTGGTTATTTGCCGATTTCATCCAGATTCCCTTCACATAAGTATATATTTTACAAAGCTACTACCGTATTAGGTTTCCATACTATCCTCAAATGGCCCTTAATTTTAGTTGTCTCTCTCCCATATTTCCTCTCTAATCTCTATAAACTATGACTCTGGATAAATACATTTTAAAAATTTTAAGTGCTTTTTTAAGAAGTTTTTTCTAACTATGAGTGTTATGACTCATTGAAGAAAATTTAAAATTCATGGAAAAATTTAAAGGCCAAAAAACCCCTACAATATACATATGTACATATTCATGTATGTGTACAAATTATGAATATATGCATTCATTATTGAATATATGCACTTATATGTACTATTCCTTATTGTGTATATTATTCTATTAGTTGATAACTAAACACTGATATATGAAATCAAGATTTACATGGACGGTATAAATGAGAGGCTTTCATGGAATACTTTATAGAACAGCATAATTTGAGTCTTGCTGTCTCATCAAGCACTCACTTTGGTTAGAAATATTCCTGGTTACACTTGACCATATTTCCAAGTTATTATGGAATTATTTTTGGCATTCTTTAGCTTTACTAATTTAGCATATTATGCCCCAAAGCAAATTCCCAGAAACAGAACTTCTGAGTCAAAGTTCTAAGATATGATTTGTGATCACATTTGTTCTTCATAAGGCTGTCACCAGTTCATGTCGCCACCCCTGCTAACTAGCTGAAATATCAACACATTTTTAATAAGTTGTGTATTTATGTCTTAGGAAAAGCACCTTTTGGTAGATTTTTTTGATTCTCTTCTCTGTTGATACTTTCTTCCAACATTCTCAACAGTGTTTTAAAGTAAAATGTTCCTGTCTTCTTATACTTTGGGACAAGATCTCACTAAATTGTCTAGGCAAGCCTTCAACTCACTTCTATCCTAGATTAGCCTTGAATTTGTGATTTTCTTGCCTCAACCTTTGAAAAGATGAAATTAAAGCTTGCATTATCAGTTTTGTCTAAAAAAGTTTTAATATGGCTAAAAGATATATCTCTTTGATTGGGGTTTATTTTCCTAGTCTTAATCTGAAGTTGAATTTCATAAAGAACTAGCAAAAGACCCAATTATCTCCAAAATCATATTTGATGTCAATAAAAGGGACTGCAGTGGGGTCCAACCCTGGAAAATGTTGTTTTCACGAATGATAACATTACCTAGAGATCTGGCCCACTCATGGTGTGGATGGGAGCACAGGTCTTGAAGGACAGATGATGTACTTGGCTATCCCGGTTTTGCAAGGCATTAGAAATAGTTCAGAGTTGTCATTCTTGGTAGTTGATATTTTAAGGTGAACTAGAGGCACTGTATAAAGTAGTCATTGAACAGTATAGAGAGTGCTGGGCTCAACACGGTCTTCTGGTTTTTACAGAGTAATGATATAATACAAGCCTTGGTTTTCTTAATACAGCTAGCTTTTCCTAGCTGAGAAGGATATGAGTGGCCTCTACATAATCAACGCTGCAACTTCATCCAGCACTTTTGCTTGTGGACCGAAATGATGACAGATGATACCTTGTTGGCTTGTTATTGTTTCCCCTTCTCTAGATGCCACTTAGAGTGACATGTTGGCAGTTTTTCAGTGATCAGTCCTAAGCCAGCCAGAGCACAAACGAAGCCAGACTTCAATTGACCTCTGTGATAAGAGAGACCACTAGAGACACTTTTCTCAGCCAAACAGCAAGTGTAGGACACTAATTCATAGAAGGCACTAAACTTCAAAAAAAATTGTTTGATGACTTCCCCCTTGCATCCCGGTGAATAAAATGGAGCCCAGCTGGCGGAATGCAGGCCAATGTTGTGTGAGTCAGGTCAGTTATAATTTGTTCAATGAAAGAGGACTAGCTTAATAATTGATATCAATACAGAAGGCGCTCAGTTCTGTTCAACCTTTTGTTTGTGGCTCAGGCTCAGATACAGAAGGCTTACTCAACACATTTACAGATGACCCATCAGCGCCGAATCTTGGTGATAGTTGGAGAGTTTTAAAAAAAATTTTACAGGCTACAGTGAGATCAGTAAATCTACTCAATAAAATGTAATGGGAATGAATACAAAACTCCACCTTGGAATCCCCAAGAGCCACCGGAATGCCGGATGTCAGAAACACCGGGCCTTTAAGAGTGTCCTAGAAGTGCTGCTTTTATTCAGCTCTGTAATGTGATAGAACATAGCTGCCTTGGAATTTTGTGAAATTTATTCTCAATCAATATCAAAAGCAAATGTGAAACTAACAAGAAATAAATCTGAAGACCCTGACAATATTACTTAAACTAAGCTTTCCATACTAAAGTTATCCATGAAGAAAAGTTTGCTGAGATGTAGTTTGTTACAACATACCTGATGTTGGAATTGTATTCAGAAATGAAATTTACTTAGGTCACAGTTGTTGGTAGTCAGGGACACAGCTGGTACTGGCACTAGGGTGGATCTTGAAAGGATCTCATAAGAGATGGTGTCACAGAGACAGACCTGAGGGTGAAAAGAGGACAGGGCAAGATGAAATAGGAAACGGCTTGAGAAGTCCATCACATATCTCCTAAGAATTAGGCAGATCTCCTAAGAGTTGTCTTACCTTCTCCCAAAGCGTCACTCCAGGGGGTTACACACTGTGTTCCATTTCTTACAGCCCCACCTTTGAACGTGATCACACTGAGCACTAATCTCTAACACATGAACACCTGCATGCCAAACTACATCTAGAACACAATTATGAACATTATTGTAAACCTCAGGATTACACCAAAAGGTTTACCATCAGAGAACTGACAGCCCCACATCCTCTGCTCAAAGTATGTAGGGTTTTACCATGAAATTCTGATAGGCAGACAAGAGCAATGGTAATAGCCTCTTTTGGGAGTCCCTGACACCTCCCGATCAACAGTTCAAAGGGCAGGGGAAATCCAGTGTTGTATGAATGAAACGGTAGTCTCTCTCCTTCTAAGGTTCTTCCATTCAAACACTATATTATTACTATATTTTATTATTACTGTGCTTTTAGTAATTTTGCAAATAATGTTTCCTCCCACATTGTTTTTCCTTTTCTCTTTTTAGTAAGCTCGTCTTTCTTATTTTTATTATTTCATAATTTTGTACAATAATTTTTATGTTAACTCCTTTCTCAACTTCCCTCGGACCCGCTCCTTATCCCTACCCACCCAGCACTGTGTCCTCCTCTTCATTTTTTTAAATGCAAAGTTCATCCCTTCTTGACCTTCAAGGGCTCTATCCTTCACAAACACAAATCCACCTTCTCTTGGCAGCTAACAATTGTCAGTAGTTCCTTGGTTAAGGATCACTTTGTGTCCCTCTCCCCTCTCAGGACTGCACTTCTGTCTGGATTAAGTTTTCATAGGTCTCGTACTTCCTGCCCTACAACTGTGAGTCCATATGTGCAGCTGTGCTACCGTGTTAAGAAAATACAGTTTCCTGGTAGTCATACACTACCTGTCTTTCTGCCCCTCTTCTGAAGTGATGACGAAGCCTTGGGAGGCTAGAATATGGAAGGGATGTTTTATTTAGGGCTTAGCAGTCCATGCTTTTATTCTCTGCCCCTTGCTCCACTGTGGGTATCTGTGATACTCATCTGCTATTCCAAATGATAATTGACATATGTACTGATTTATGAATATAGATAGGAGTTGGTTTAATATTATGTCCATTTAACACTAACTGTTAGTGGATTCTCCCCTAGTACCTATGACCTGTTTAGCATAGAATCTTAAATGGTGCAAAATATGAATTTCATCTTGTGGAATAGGCATTGAATCTAGCAGGAAAGTGTTTAGTCTCGTGATGGTATATTAAACCATAGCACCAGTGGCCATGTCTCACTCTTAGGTACAATTTTGGCACTTTGGGGGAAAGAGGAACACTTCTCACTACTGATATGAATATTACTCGTACCCATCCCTATGGAAACCAATATGGACTTTCACCAAAGAGCTGGAAATAAATTTACCTCATGATCTTGCTGTACCACTCAAGCATAAACCCAAAGGGCTCTACAGGTGAGCAGGTGGAGATACCTGCTCATCAATATTCATTGTTTCTCTAATTGCAATAGCCACAGAATGAATGTCCACCAACTGATGAATGAAATACAAAACTCTGTTCTATTTATGCAACAAAATACTACCCAGCCACTAGTAAAACTGAAATAGGAATTGTTTTCATTGTTCTCTTCACTTAAACCTCTTGCCTCCATTCTCCCCTTCCCCCTTTTATAACCTGTGCTCTGTTATCCTACCTCTTCAAACCTCTTTCCACTGATGCCTCAATGACCCCTTTCTAGTTTCATGACTTCTACAGCTACTCCAAGTTTGACACACAAATCTAAACATCTGTCTCAGAAGCAGTGTGTTGCCTTAGCATGTACAAGGTCCTGAGTTCTACCCACAGCACCAACAGAAAGAGAAAGAAAATGAAAGAGAGAGAAAATGAAAGAGAGAGAAAGAGAGAGAGAGAGAGAGAGAGAGAGAGAGAGAGAGAGAGAGAGAGAGAGAGAGGTAGATGCCTTGTCAGTGTTTATATGCATAGGTAGAAAACTGCTAATTTTGCTAGATGAGACCTTCTCTGATTTTAATGAATATATAGGTAATCTGAGAATTCTGTTTCAGTCAATCATTTGTAGAGATTGTTCTTGATTTAATTATTATGATAGAAGTGGAAGAATTTTCCAGTCACTGAATACCATATGAACAATCCACCCTAAATTTTACAATTAATATTGTGAAAGAAGGAAATCAATAATATGACTGAAATACACATGTTGTTAGGCCTTGATTTTTGTAATTAGTTTTTAATTCTACTTTCTATTTTTGACAGTTTTATAATTTATATAATGAATTTTTGTCATTTACATCCCTAAAGCTCTTTCTAATCCCTTTCTAATCTCCTCGTCTCCAACTGAAACCTCTTTCCATCAATTCCTATTCTAGTCTTTCTCTGTCTCTGTTTCTCTGTCTCTGTCTCTATCCCCCCGTGTGTGTGTGTGTGTGTGTGTCTATATGTCTATATGTGTGTCTGTGTGTCTATGTGGGTGTATGTCTGTGTATGACCCATATGGTTCATTTAGAGCTTCTTGCCAGAGCATGGGTGGGGGAATATTTACTGGAGCAATTTATCAGAGGCTATATCCCTAAAGAAAACAAACCTCCCTCCCCAGCAACCATGGACTACAAATGGCCTCTCAGGTAGGGATGGGGTCTCATGGGCCCTCACTCCTCCATGATGAGATGTGGGAGGGTCCTGTCATATGTAAGTCTTGAGTGCAAATAACCGCAACCACAGGGAGTTCTTCCGTTATTAGATAATGGAGAAAATGGATTTCTACATTAATACCCCTTTTACATTTAAGATTGTTAAACTTTCAGTCTCATAGAAAAATACAAAACTGAGCAAACAAGAAATAACAACAAAACACTCAAATGACTGCATGGACTCTGGAATCAAACAATTTATTTCTAATCTAGAGTGAGGCACTTCTTTAGTGAATTTCAGCAATTTTCATTATGTACTCAAGACCATTTGAGTGTATGCACACAGCAGAAACAGATAGTGGAATAGTAACAGTTCAATGACTATTCATTAATAGGATGAATACAAGATTTATTTAATTACACAGGTAGATCCATGAGTAAGAGCTTTAACTTGTGTATATGTTGTGGAGAGCACTAAAAAAAATGTTGTGTATTTTCTAGAAAGACAACTTTTGACAATGTGAATGGTAAATTGTTTTATATTTCAAGAATATGTTTCTCCTTTTTGTGTAATATCCACTGCTATCTACACAAGGGGGAAACACTAAATTGTTTTTACCAGCTATTTCTTCTTCCTAGGGGTAGCAGATGTACACAGAGAATCAGTCACTTAATTCCCTCTAATCACCCATTTCTTTCCAGCCTCTACATTCTGTCCTTGGAAACTTCAGCATTCCCCGGTGTGCCCATAGCTGACCCTGGATCCTGGCAGAAAGCAAACCTCCTCTTGAAAGCAGCAGGCTCCATATGGTTGCTTCAAGCGTGGAGGGCGACCCTGCCAAGTCTCCTGCAAAGGGATTTCACAGAGCAGAGAAGCAAACTTGTCCCTTTAAATGTTAGTCATTGAGCCAGAGAGAAGTCGACTTGCTGATGAAAGGCAGTTAGAGTACTTTGCAGGCTCTGATCTGAAACCTATAGGAAGTTTTGTACAATGGCGGCTCAATGCCAGGCATTAAAAATAAATGTAATCATCTGATGATTACCTATAAAATCTTCCTTCAAAAAAAAACTGGTAGAGCTGTCAGCTACAATCAGCATGCGTATGCATGTTTGAGAAGAGCGAGATGGAGAGTAACTGTGGATGGGACCAGCACTATGTCTGTGTGAGAGTGAGAGAGGCAATGACATAGCATACGAAGTCAATGGTGGAGTTGTTATTATTTATACATGAGTAAAGATTACAAATGCAAGCCCCAGCTCAGATCTCTCACCCCCTGGATCTGTGAAACCTGTCACTCAGTCTCCCGCGGTGTGTCTTCCTGTCTCGGAGCCATTGGACCACCTGCTGCCAAGACTCTCATCTACTGCATTGCCCGAAGGCCTCGATGATAACAGCATTGATTCCAATGTACATCTAATTACTTCTCATAATCTATTCATTTCACAATAGTGTAGTGAAACATCTGTCACATCATAAACTCTTTAGTAGCCTTATCAAACCACCAAAATACACTCCGCTGCCAGTTGGCAGCTTCCTCCGTTTCCCGTTTATTAATGGGATGCAAACATTTCTGGTCCTTTTTGCAGCTTTAGAGGAATCTCCCCAATGGCCAGGGAAGCAGAGCTGGGCAAACCACAGTTGAAATGTCAGTACAATACCTATTGAGGGACAAATCCAGATGCCATGCAGAAATCACTTAAAACAGCACCATGTCCTTGGAGGGATCTGTCTCCAAATATAGTTCTTCCATTCATACAAGTAAGACAAGACTCCTTCCTCAGCTTCAGTGTGTCGTATTAATTTACTAAAATAAGCCTCTGGGACATTTTTGCCTTTAAATGGGATATTACACAGGAAAGCACTTACCTTCGTGTACTTAATGTTACCTTTGGGAAAGTTAGACTCTTTCCCCTTTCTCTTATTTTAATTTTCAATCATTCCTTTTTTTTCCCTCCTCCCAACTCTTAGGTCTACCCTTTTCCATGAAATCTGCTTGATTAGAAAACAATACCACTATTCTGTGATGAAAATCTATGCAGTGCACAAGGTGAAGTGCGGATCCATTACCTTCCATACAAAAAGGTCCTTCCTCACATTCTGGTTGTTGAATACTCATTTCTAGTCCCCTGTTTGTGGCCAGGTGAATGTGCCTTTCTTTGAGGTCCCTGGGGGAGAGTTTTTTCTATCTCTTTTAATATGTTCATATCAGTTTGACAACTCTATTGACACACTCACTGTAATAATAAAGAACCATTTTGGGCTAATTTGAGAATCTTTTTTAGGTGATAAAACTCTTAAGGATGAAAACTGTATCTTTTTCCTGTTTGTATCTGTGGCAACTTACTGAGTACCTGGTGCTCCAGTGTCAAACAGAAACAGTAGATTTTTTAGTTCACCAATTGAACTAGAAGACTATAGATTAGGGAGCCCCTTTACGTGCATTAAGAGGTATAAGCCAGGTATAAGCCTCTGTATTTTGATCTAATAGTAATAGCTGATGTTTACATGTCCCAGGGAGCATCCTAAGTCTTTCTCAGATGCTAGCTATATTAGAGCAAGAGACTACTTGCCTTGCCCCTAATGCAAGTAAGCAATGTGTCAAAAGGCTAGCTGGAATCCCTGCCTTTATCATGTATTATGTGGCTTCTCTAAGAATTAAGCCATCCTCTTATTTACTGATGGTCCTCGCCTATATCTACTTGTTCTTTGTTGAACAAGTCCCAAAGATATGAAGAGCTAGCTGCAGGGCAGAGTTCCTAAGCTCTCTCTGTGGGATGAACATGTTACTGCTTTGTATTCACATGGTTATTTTGACAAGTAAACCCAGCACTTCCTTATACTATTGTATCAAGAAGGAAGTTTTCACATCTGTACAAGTAATTCAAGGCTTCCCACATATTCCAGTATCTGCCAGAGAAAATGACTTTCATAAAGCTATGAACTAAAAAATAAATCATTCTAAGAAAAAATAGATTTAGAAACTGCTGTAGGTGCATTCCTGGAAATCTACCACAACATAAATGTATTTCTTGTAAGTCATTCAATAGCCACAAATACCCACTTGAGAGCATTATTATCCTAGATTGGATCTAGTACCTAAGGTCAAAGTAAAGAAAAAAAAAAATCAACTCTTTATTTTTCTCTGTTCTTTCCATATAGACTATAACTATAAAGAAGTTAAGTATCATGTAAAATATCATGTACATTACAGGCTAGCTTTTAATTTTAGCACATCCAAAGTAAATATGTGTGTGCGCATGTGTGTGTGTGGGGGGGTATGTGCATCTATAAGTTTATTGGTTCTAAAATGACACTTGGAAGAACCATGGAAGCAGAACTATATAAAAGTAAATTATGAGGGTACAAATGGTAAGAGTAGATCTTTGGTGAATGAGGCTAACTTGGCCCCAGCATCCACATGTGCCCCGAGGAGGGGCTCAAGAAGTCTGTGCAGTAGATAAATCCTTATGCCTGTCCTTACTGCATAGGCTTCTTGGTGTCTGATAACAGATACCAACCACCTGGGCATGAAACCTACTTCTTCCTCCTTATAGAAGATGCATGGCTTGGAGAAGCCACCTCTGTAAATGCAGAATTAGTCCAAAAAACTAATGGGAGGAAAACATATAATATTCGATTAAAAATATGAAGAGCTGAAGACCAACATTATCTAGTTGTTGGCACTATCACAGTCACCACAGGACCAAGCCACACTATCCCACTATCTACCCTCAATTTAAAAAGAAAAGGGTCCAGAGTCAACACTATGCTACATTTTTTTTTTCTTACATTTTAAACCAAGATAAAATGTTAAGGTTCTTTGAATGTTTGTAATTTTTATACTGCTTCTTTGTATTTGATATGATAATTACATTTCTCCCTTCCCTTCCCTCCCTCTGAACCATTTTTGCTCTTTTTCAACTCATGATCTCTTTTTGTAACCTGGCTGTCTAAACATAAAACAGACTAGATCAGCAACAACAAAACCTGACAAAGAGGAATAAGGAAACTCTCAGGAGTCCTCAATTCTAAGAACTATAGGCAAGGAAGGAATGCTGAAAGTGCAAGAAATAGTCTCCCCAGGGAAGAGCATGCCATTTGGTTATGAAACACCAAATAGAATTCTTACCATTTAACCAAAAGTCTTTATTTTTTAAGAATATTAGCTAACATATCTGTGAGATATCTAAAGGTTTTTAAACTAAATTTAATGTTAGGCAATTACTACTTTTCAGTTCATGTTCTTAAAATTCAGGATATAACAGAACATTGCATATGAAACTCTAGAAGAAAATCTAACTGGGAAAGAATAGTTTCTCTGAAAACACTTCTAGAAATGAATGCTCTGTTGTCAAGTAATCAGGTGCAGCTACAATTGTTAAGAAGGGCAAGTGTAGACTGAGTTGCCCCCGAAAGAGGGGATGTTAGCACAAGAGGCACCACAGAGAAAGAGACACAGAAATGAACTTTGAAGATTCAGCGAAATAGAAATAAAGAGCCAGGTGGAGATAAGTCATTTCCATCCAAGAGAGCAACTCCATCTGACTCCTACAACTCGCAAATCAGTGTTTTGGCGAATCTGAAGAAAAGAATGCCAGGATACAGGCGGCTGTCCATTCCTGCCTGAGAGATCGTGCCAACGCTTCATGTACAAATTCAAGGTGGATTCGCCTGAAGGAAGAGGAGAGAGTAATGTGCAAAGGATTTCCAGAAGCCAGCTCCACTCTAAGTTCCCCTAATGTTGATGCTCAGACTTTATCCTTGAAGTTCAGCGGGATCAGGAACACTCAACATCTGTATAAAATCTATTTTCCCATCTCAAAGCAGCCCTTGACTCATGGACATATGGCTTATGGAAGAAGTGAGAGAATAATACAGTTCTCTATGACTTACACAATGAACATTTATCTACAGGTATGAGGTAATTTAAAGCCTCAGCTTTCATACAGTTTAATATCTACAAACTCATTTTGTAAATTCCTACAACCCATTTTATATCATCACTCTAAACCTTAAGACATAATCATTTGTTATGTACAAACTAGTGACATAAAGATACAGAAATTGAATCAGGGATTTTTAAAGTTTTAAAAACCATCACAAAATGGATAACTCTTTGATGCTTGAATTTTTTAGATGCTGACTGTACTCCTAAATCTATCAACTGTAGAAATTTTCTTTTGTTATATGGACTTGTAAGAGAATTATCTAGTGAAAAGTTTAGATTATATGGTCACTATAGAACAAGGCCAAAGTTTCAATGCTCTGTGGGGCGGGGGGATCAGGAGTCAACCTACACTAAGTGAACTCCAGCCTATCCAGGGAAATAATATGAGATGTTGACCTACACCTAAAAGGATAGAAACTTGATCTTGATTTTATACTTTATTTGTAACTATACCAAATCCCCTGAATTGTATCATCAGATGTATGTTTGAGGGTACGACTTGTATACAACTACAGTGTGGAAGAGACTTTGAAGAGCATTAGTGACAACGCTAATTTAAGGAGTAGAAATCCTGGTGTGATTTCCTGTATAGAAACTAATATCCAGCAGCCTGTAGAAATTAATCTGTATTGGGTACACTGTTTAGCTTCAGTTTTCATCTTCTCAGTTACACAAACAGAAGGAATGCTTTGATTTCATGACAATATGTAGGAAAGCCTTAGAACTGAAGGGAACATACCTGCAAAGATAAGAAGGCAATTGCTGGGTTAATATGCCATTAAATCCATGATAAATACACACTTTAAGACTGTGGTGCTCAACCTGTGGTTCATAATCCCTTAAGGGGGTTGAAAGACCATTTCATGGGAATCTCATAGGACCATTGGAAAATAGGAACATGCAGATATTTACATTGTGATTCATAACCGTAACAAAACTGCAGTTACAAAGTAGTGATGAAAATAAGTTTATGGTTGGGTCACCACAACCTGAGGAACTGTATTGAAAGATTGCAGCATTAGGAAGTTGAAAGAAAGATCAGTCAGAAGCCTTCTCACCTGGGGATCCACCTCATAGACAGTCACCAAATCCAAGCACTATAGCTGATCCTACAAAGTACTTACTGGCAGGAACCAGACAGAGATGCCCCATCAGGGACTATGCCAGTGTCATATAGATATATCTGAGCATGCTTGCAGCTAACCACCGGTCTGAACTTGGGACTCCCAATAAAGTTGTTAAAGAAAGGACCTAAGAAGCTGAAAGGGGTTGCAACCTCATGGGACTATAACATTATCAACCAACCAAAACATCCAAAACTCCCATGGAGTAAAACACCAACCTTTGTGCGCACTTTGAGAGACCTATTGATCCAGATGCATATGTCGCTGAAGACAGCAGTGTCTGCCATCAATGTGAGAAGAGACTTTTGTTCCAGAGAGGGCACGTTTTCCCAATGTAGAGGAATGCCAAGGCAATGGGGTGGAGAGGGGGGTCAGAAGGGAGTGCACCTTTGTGAAGGTAACTGGAGGGGGAAAGGGGAGGGGAGCAGGGTGGGGTAAAGGGATAACATCTCAAATGTAAATACAGAGTATCTAATAAAAAAAGAGAGGGGGGAAAAGATGTCTAGGGAGCCATCATCAAGCTAAACAACCTGAGCAGGGGTTCTAAGTAACCTGTGAGTCTGTCAACAATAGGGCATGTGAACACTATGTGGATAAAAGGGGTTCCTAAAGTAACCAGAGTAGATTGGCTCCTGTGCTGAGCTCCTAAGGGGTGTCTGGAATGCACTACGCTTCCCTACAGAGCTCTGGACAAAGTGCGGCTTTTATATTCTTGCAAATTTAACATAAAATCACTTGTTGAAAATGATATACCTCTAGTACTATTAACTATGAGTACTCTGAGTGTGGCAGACATCTGAAGACTTGTTCATCTGGTACCTTTTAACAGGTCCATAATCCTCTCTTTCTACTAGCGATAGCACTCAGAGTACTTCACAGAGTAGGTGATGCTTACGTTAAATGTGTCTGCAACACACACTGGCTGTAAAAAAAAGAGAATGGGAAAATAAAGAGCTGTTTGTATGCATAGATTAGAATAAAGATTTCATGGGCACCTACTTAACTACAAACTTGACAGTATAGATTAAAAAGGGAGGAACAACCTCTGTCTGATAGTCACTTATTAATAAAGGAGAATAAGTTAAATTACGAATATAGTAATAATTTATTTTTATCTGTATCATTCCAATACTGTATCCAGTGAAGATGCAAATACCTTCATTTTCATATAATAATCATTGTCCTGTAAACTCAGTGTTCATCTAAGTCTCCTAATTTTATATATTTTTCATTTATTTTTGAGGTAATATATTACAATGTTACTCACTTCTCTTTACTCCCCTTAACTTTTTTCACATACTACACCTTGTTCTTTTTCAGATTTCTACCATATGTGTGTGTGCATACATGTGTTTGTATATATGTATATGTATGTGTATGTGTATATGTATATGTATGTGTAGTATATGTATATGTGTATGTGCATTATATATGTATACAATGTATATATACGCATATGTATATGTATATGCATGTGCATATGTATATGATGTATATGCATGTGCATATGTATATGATGTATATGTATATGCATATGTATATATATAATGTATGTGTATGTGTATATGCTATATATGTGTATGCTGTATATGTATATACATATGTGTGTATGTGTATGTGTATATATAGTTGCTATATTAATTGTTACATATATACATATATACATATATATATATGCATCTTCAAATCAATCCCACACCTAAGGTTCATAGAACAGCATAGGAGGGCATATAGAAAGATTCTGAGATCTAAAGATCAATGACTTTGCTGTGAGATTGTGTCTTCTAATAATATTGGAAGTATACTCATAATCACTAATATGATTTACCAAATTTGAGATGAACAAACATGATACTAACCATCAGCAAAGTGGATGGGAATCCATGAGGATTCAACCTTGAACAGAGAACTACAGGAAACTAAAGAATGCTGAGATCAGCAGAAATAGTCTTCATTAGAGAACACACCAATTGGTTATCCAACAACAAATGGCTGGTCCTGGACATTACACAGAGTAAGCTTCTATTTCTAACGTCATGATTCCAGAAGATATGGTTGTTGTTTAATGACCCAATTCAAAATCTCAGCACTAGCTATTGTAATTTTCCTCACCAAATCTTGATTTCTGTGTGCTGTCTGCCCTCTCTTTGAATATGCGTGTAGCTCTTAGGTAGCCCATTTTATTAGAACCAGAAAGAAATAAATTGTATTCATACCAAAATTGATAGGAAGAAACAAATTATTTAAATTCGCCATTGTGAAATAAATATAACAAAAAATAAAAATAACTTTTGTCTCACAAAGGGATTATGAAAATTAGGTATGATTTATTTTAAAGTATTTTCAGAAATCAGATTTACTTAACAAATACAATACATTTCAAATGGTAGTGTCAATAACCATCATCACAATGCACAACCCCCTCACGATACAAGAAAAGAATTTAATAATACCAGCAATTGACAAAAATGACCTCATGAAATTAAAAAAATTTCAGTGTAGCTAGTTCAGTGAAGAGACAGCTTATCAAATGGAAGACAATCTTGGATAGTTACTTATCTGATAGAAGATTAACAACTAGAATATAAAATAACTTTTAAATATCAAACAACTCAGGTAATAAATGTAAAGTTCTTTTTAAATGAACAAGTGATCATAAACACACAAAACTATTCAGTCTCACCAGGCATCAGAGAAATGCAGCTTAAAACTCCATCACAACCTAGATGGAATCTCTGTCGTTCAGAGAATAAATGCTGGTAAATATATGGCCAAAGGGGGTCCTGATATACTGTTGGTAAGAAGCAAACTACTCTGAACATTCCTCAAAAATCTAAAAGAAGGAATGCAAATGACCAACCATCCACTTTTATAGGATTTCCTTGAGCATTCCAAGTCAACCTCACAGAGACATCTGCACACTAATGTTTACTGCAGCATTCATAACTACAGAGCTATGGGACCATCCTATGTGTCTATTAACAAAGGGAGGGATAAAAAAGTGGGATATTTGTACCGTGGAATTTCTTTTCTTTCTTTATTTCTTTTTTCTTTCTTTTTTTTTTTTTTTTTTTTTTTTTTGCCATGCATGAAGAAGCCAAAGCTGTATCATTTGCACATGTACATAACTAGGACAATAAATCACATAAAGTGAATTAAAACCATCTCATAAAATAAGTTTTTTCAGTTATACTTTCTAAATTGTAGACAGATACATAAGATCAAGTATGTAACTGACACAAAAGTAGAAGTGAAACTTTCTAGAGAAATGGGGGTTAATTGGCGGAAGAGAAGGAAGAAAGGCAATGTTCAATGAACAGTATATAAGCATGTGAAAAATCCTCATATAACATAGTACATTGGACCCAATAAGATGTTCCTCAAATTAATAAAGTAAAACTAAATGAATTCATCCTGTTGTTCTTCTCCTTAAAAGGTCAGCCCAAATCCCTAAGCCCTGACCAGATAGATTCTGTAGAGAATAATTTAAAAAACAAATTCTCCAATCCTGCATGTCTTTAAAAGAATGGTTGGTTAGTCCTTAGTGTGTGCTGACCATTGTTCTAGCCTCTGAGGATGGTGGAGCTCTTGAGTCTGCTGTGAATAAGTTAGGTGATGTCATTGTTTAAGTGGGAAATGTAGTACCCAGACTCTTGTAGATCCGCAGCTGATGTCACTGAGAAAGCTACAGAAACTTTCGGGTTCCAGGCTAATGTGGGAAAGGTGGGTTGCTCAGAGATTTAAGTTAGGGGCCATAGGCAGGTTTTCTTTTCTTCCCAGTCTTTCTCTGTCTCTGCATCTCTGTCCCTGTCTCTCTCTGTCTGTTTACATCTCTAACTCTCTCCAACTTTGTCTCTTTTTGCTTCCACCCCTGGAAAATACATTTTCTTCCTTAAATTGCTTCTTTCAGATGTTCATATCAAAACCAGAAAGGCAGCTAATACAGATAATAATAGATTTATATTATAATCATGGCAGTTATTTTATTATAACATGAATTATTTATTTAAAAAATTAAAGTGTCAATTTTAGCCTTGTTCAAATACATATTTCTCATTTGAAATTCTCCCCCCAAAACCCCTCAAACTCATATGTTTACCAGTTTTAACAGAAATAATCTTTATTTTGTGAATCAACTATAATGCATGCATTCTACTGAGCTATACTCTGCTGACTATATTGGAGTTGAAAGAAAAATATCAGGTCACTGACTGTTGAAGCTGCTCTTCTCACCATTGTAACCAATCTTAGCTATGGCTCTTATGGCTTCCTTTACAGTACATGGGATCTTAGAATGGCTTCTTCAATGATGAAGGTCTGTGGTCAATGAATGATAGTCTATAGTTCTTTCTTCTAGTGTAACTTAAAAACAAAACAAAACAAAATTGACAACACCTTGATGTGATTGTTTTACATTGATCCTGATGGAAGTAGGATTTTACCATATCAAACTGACACCAGATCTGCATAACCTAGTGGACTACAGGGTGTGATTTCTGAGAGACCAGGTCAGCAGTAAAGCACATGAGTTGACATTTACCTGTTTCTGCTGAGCTGTTTTCACAGGCTGCATGCTCTGTTTCCTGTATCTTCTTTCACCTCTGGACTCAGCAGGAATTTTGCTACAGTCTGTCAGAGCCTCATCCTGTTGTTAATTCTAGTATAGAATCAATTTCAATTCCGTGTTTGACTATCGTGAACCACACCCTAAAGACTTACTTTGAGAATTACCCAAAAGAATTCATGGGAAGCTCTTATTGCCACTAATACAGATTCAATGCATGGATGGTATCACTGTGAGAAACCCTTGAACAATCTCTTTCTCTTGAACATAGTTTCTACTTCAAACTTGTTTTGGTAATCAGTGATTAATAACTTAGAGACACAGGAAACAGATGAGCATATTCCTATCTTTCCTCTAAGGCGGTGGTTGCCAATGCATTTTCTCCACTGGCCAGAGTCTCCCAAGGATTACATGGATTGATTCTTTAATTGATCAAAAATAATCTAGGTAGTTGCATAATTCTATCAATAATGTTTCACTACTATGCCTACCAATGGAATAATATTTTTAGAGAAGGTAAATAAGCAAGATGGTCTCATATGCTCATTAGAGTTCGGGAAAAAATATACTTACGAAAGGGGAGTCCAGTGAAACCTACTAAAGTTTATCTGATAGCACTAATATTGGAGCGAGAGCCATGTTGTGGTTTAAAAATACAGTGTCCCTCAAACAGTCACATGTCAAGGAACCAGTAGTGCTATTCGAGATGCAATTGGAAAATGAAGGCACTAATTTCATTTTGATTAATTAGTTGATTGGCAAATGGGCTACTAGAAGGCAGAGGCTAGTGTGTCATTGTGGATGTGTCTCAAGGGTTTAATGTAATAGTGTACCTTCTCTCTCCCTCTCTCTTCCTCCCCCTTCTCTCTTCCTCTCTCTCCCCCTTTTCCTCTGCCTTCCCCTTCCTCTCCCCACAGCTGCTTTTGGCTGTCATGGAATAAAAGTTGTTCTCTTCCATGCCCCTCCTTGTTATGGTTTCAGAGCAACTCAGGTCCTCAAGGATGGGGGTAAGAAACCATGGACTGAAGCTATGAGCTTAAACTAGTCAGTTTTTTCCTTTAAGTTGATTTGCAGAAGTATTTTATCACAGTGATAACAATGAATCAGTATACCAAAATCTGGGGAGAAAATATCTAGGCAGATAAAAAACAGAAAATGCCAAGGATCTGAGACAAGAAGAAGCTTACATGAGAACTAATTATATATAATAAATATACATAACAATGTAATGGTATATATATAAGGTTTAATAATAGTATATATGTTTATTAATAGTATATATATATACACATATATACTATATGTGATTTATAACTTTTATTCCAAAAGTTACAGTAAAAATCTAGGAAGTTTTTAAGCACAATAAAAAGAGTTTAGTCTTAAGTTGAAGTTGAAAAGGCTGTATGTTTTTATTAATAGTACTTTGTTCTTCACCCTGTTCCCCAACTACACTCCCTCATGCTTCTCTTACTCAACTCCTTCCCTCAAATTATTCTTTTCTTTGCTTTCATAATATTTTTAATCCACCACTTTTTATATTTCTTACTTACCATTTAAAGACCCTCACTAAATGTCTCATAATTTCTTTGTAATTTTAGTCACTAATAAAAACAAAAAGTCAGGGAGATGGACCCCCCCCACACACACACACACGGACACACTATTTTGAAACTCTACATATGAGAGAAAATATAAACTGTTTGCCCTATGAGTCTGGCTTATTTTGCTTAACATAGTAATTTCTAGAAATGTATATATACATGCATATATATATATATATATATATATATATATATATATATATATATACATACTCATTATTTTCTTTATGGTTGAATAACCTTCTGTTGTGTACATAGACTGCATTTTTAAATTATTTATTTATTTTACATATTCCCTTGCATCCTTTTCAGTGAACCCCGTCCAGTCATCCCCTCCTACAATCCTTCATCCCTTCCCTCTCCCATCTTCTCTTACCCTGACCTTGGCATTTCAAGTCTCTGTGAGGTCAGGTGTTTCCACTCCCATTGGGCATGTCAACTAGAAGAGCATACATATCCCAAGAACAAGCAAACGATTTTGAGATAAGGCCAAGATATCTGCTACAGATGAGCAGGAAGGCCTAGGTCCAGCCTGTGTATGTTCTTTGGTTGGTAATTTAAACTCTGAAAGCCCCAAGGGTCCAGCTTAGTTGACTCTCTTGGTCTTCCTGTGGAGTTTGATCCCCTTCCAGGCCCACAATCCTTCCTCATATTCTTCCATGAACCCTCAAGCTCCACCCATTGTTTGGCTGTGGGTGTCTGTATCTGGCTGAGTCAGCTAGATGGAGCCTTTCAGAGGACAACATGCTTCTACCTGCAAGCACAACAGAGTATATCATTACCAGTGTCAGACTGGTGCTCGCCCATAGGATGGAACTCAAGTTGAGCCAGTTATTGATTGTCCATTCCCTCAATCTCTGCTCCATCCTTCATGCCTGCATTATAGCCAGGACAAATTTGAACATGTTTTTAATTTATTCATCCATTAATGTAAATTAAGTGGTGAGTAGGCTTTTGTTTAAGAAAGAAGGCAATACAAGCCCCCCCCCCAGCAATTATGATTGTGCTGAAATTTGATGTATACAAAGAAAGCATTTAACACGAGGCAAGCTCATAGTGGGTGTGTAATACATATGAGAAGATGATGATGATCTTTAAATGATGCTGAATATTGCTTTCTTATTTTATACTTAATTTTTTTCAGTTAATTCTACCATCTGTTACAATTCTATAACTTAGTTTCCTTTTAACCACAAAGATTCTGTGGAAAAAATTTTAACACATCTCTACCTTTTATTCTCTAACTCATTCTAAAATGTTATCAGAGAAATTGAAATTGATATTTTTTAAGTACTTGGTACATTTTTTTCCTACAATCTTCCATTGAAAGATATTCCCAATCAATTATTATAATTGTATTGAAAAGGAAGACAATGTAATGTTGCCAGGAAATATTACGTTAGAAGGTCAGTGAAAAACCAGGCCCCGATGGTTTGTTCTTCCCATAATTAAGGAATTACTCACCTTGTTTCAGACATTGTACCAAAGATGCAAACTCATTATGCCTCATGCCTACTAGAAGCTTCCAATCTAGGAAGACAATGAGATATAAAATCAATCAATACAAGATAAAAGACACTAACTGTGTATATTAATTATTAGCATGCAAGTCACTGTGAGAGGGGTAGATGAGAACCTGCTGTGAGAAAGGGGAGGGGGGAGATTGAGGAGGTTGGCATGAAGGAGGTGAAGCTCCAAAAGAACTTGGAAGTTTGGTCAAGATGACAGAGCCTGGGTGGGGTATGCTGGGGGCGATAATACATGTTATCAGCTTAGTTGAGCATTACTAAGACCAATGTTTTCAGAGAGCAATACAAATACTCTTACTCTATCAGCAAAAGAAATCTATTTGTAGACTTAACAATACAGATCGGGGCACCAATGCTAACATATGAGGAACGGAAGACATACCTAGTGATTCTCCATTGAACTGAATTTTAGAAGACATTGCGAGAAGATTAACTCTCTGGTTTAAATTGTGAAATGCTATATTTAATGAACTTAGTGGGCTGTCTTCAATATCAGCAACCATTATGCACACGCTGATATTCCTTGGATCACTAAGAGGAAGAGAGAAGATGTGGTGTTTCTAAGCCTACTGACTACACTAGTTTTCCAGGAATCACGCTTAAAGTCTGGACAGTTAAATGACAGTAGATCCCAACAAGTTGCTCCATTGTGATTTAAACTAACTTTACTGCCAGACTTTTTCACTAGTTCATGGAATTGGCTGAAAAACAGGTATTCCCCTCACACAGCCCCAGTTTTGTCCTCTGACTACTCAGAGGTGGAAGCCCCTCCCAGCCTATCTACCTCCCTGTATAAATTTGTGAGTGCAGCCATAAAAACACACCAGACACTGTGACTTAACCAGCTTGCTTCAATTCCACAGTCTGGAGAACAAAATTAGCTCAACATCTCAGCAGCATGTATTCGGTTGTGGTCTCTCTTGGGCTTATGGGTGGCCTCACACTTTTCCCTGAGTTTCCTGCTCTGAATGTCCTTGCCCTTATTTTTTCTTAAAAAGACAACAGGCTATGGACTAGGAGCCTTTAAAAACAAAACAAAAGACTTCTTTAAATATTTCATCTCCAAATACACTCACTCTGCAAGCAGTGGGTTAAGATTTCAATATTTGGGCACATGAAAGAGGGGCATAATTCAATCCATAATGCCCCGGTTCTCAATATATAATAAAACTGAAGATTCCCAATTTTCCAGTGATGAGAACTTGTCTCACTGAACAGGTTCTGAAAAGAGATGATATAACATACTCTCATGTTGTTTAGCAACCAACTGTGGTATGATTTCCTGTTTAGATTAAGTTTCCTTATGATCGTTCTCTACAAATCACCAATAGCCAGAACAACAAATGGTGTTTTTATTTATTTATTTTTTTTGGTGAGGGCATAAACTGTACCTCATTCACATCTTGGATTTTAGCATCAGGTTTGGTACAAAGAGAAGCTCAGTATTGGTACCCATGGCTTGGCTTTTGTTCTACATTCTTCTCTTGTGGAGATTAACAAAGCCAGCTTCTGTAACTCCCTCGTGGACGATCACTATCCGAGGTATGAAGAAAAACGTATACAAATAAAACAAAAATGAAAACCAGCGACTGTTTCCTTCTTCCCAGCCAATGAGTAGAGGCGGAATAAACCCAAGTTCTTTATACTTCGCACTTATGATTGGCAGCGCAAAGATTCATTTCCTCAGATGCCTGTTTGGAGCATTCAAGCCTTGCCCGCTGTAATTCTGCAACAGTGACTAATGCTTCGAGGCCCTAAGACGCAGTTCTTATGAGAAGGACTTTTATTAAGTGGACGGCAAGAATGTCGCCAGCAAGGCTTCTGCACAGTACATTAATTTGGAGAGAAAAAGGTTTCTGTGTAACTTAAGCAAACCCAACAGCTCTTTGCACTTTACCTGAATAAAGTATTTTCATGTTTTATCACACTAGTTTGCAACTGCAAAAGCTTTACCCGGTTTTTAAGAGTAGCTATGAACTGTCAGGATACATTATTTGGAATGAAGCCTGACAGCTCCCGGCTTAAAAGTAAAATACATTTTATTGTTTAAAAGCATTTCTCCATCATCCCACTTTTATCCCCCCTCACACACACACACACACAAACAGACACACACACACACACACACACACACACACACACACAAACCCCACCTACCCCAGCATTGCTCGTAAGCACACACCACAGATATTCTGCAATGGTTTCCTCTTCATCCACCAGGAGAAAAGCCCCAAAGATGCTGTGTTATTTTCTTAGTTTGAAAAGAACCAAAGTATAACAACAGAGTGCGGTCTTCATACCCAGGGCAAATCAGTACAGAAAGGATGTTACTACTGCAGAGTCACAGAATTAGAAGCAAAACAAAGGAGCAACAACAATAAAAGCTGTTGAATCAAAATCTGGGTTGTTGAGTATCTCCCCCAAGTCTGCTTGGGCCTCCACCATACATGTCTCTGGCTTGGCTTCCGAAACTGCCTTACAGAAGTTAGCTCAGTTGAAGGTGGGCGGTAAGCTGAAGTCATTTGCACTTTTTGTGACACTAGCAATTTTGGGGTCTGTAAAGCCATCTGTGGCCTGGTTCCAGATTCAAGTGCTGCTGGCTTGTCACAGAATGCCATTCTCCCAGACAGACATCTCCCTAGGCTCTCTAAAGTCTCTGTGAGGTTCCTCTGCACTCTAGATACCCTCAGCACCTTTTCAAAGACATCTTCTCCGAAACCCCAAAGTGGAAGACCTTTTCCCAGTGAATTCTCTTTTTCAGAAATTCATAGCTATCTTCCTACCATGATTCTACTATGGTTAAAGAGAGGCAGGATCGTGTTCTGAGAGCACACTGTACGGAAGGACGAACTGGGAAAAATTAACTCACAAATGCTACCCTTCTGTTTTTATTAATGCCCTATAATGGAAGCCTCATCTCCCATGTATATTATCTGGCAAACTAGTTACACATTTAATAAGGTTTTGGCCGCATAAATTATAAATGAAACAAACAGTTCTGTCACCGTGGTGTGCAATGAGCACACCACATGTTACATGTAAATATATTAGTCATTTGCCTTTTGTTTATGTGTCGCTGAGATCCATTTTCTTTACGCTGGATTTTCTATTCCCGATGGGTTCCAGAGTCATTTCAGTCTTGTGCGCATCAGCCTTTAAAGTGGAATGGTGTTGTTATCCTCTTCCTGCCCGATTTTAATAACACCTGCTCTTTGTGCCAGCTTCATTTACTGCTGCAAATGGGTAATTCAACAGAGAACAACGACAAAACAAAACGAAACAACTCAACTCAACCACCCTAACAGTAAACGTGACTCCAGGAAGGACCTGGCAGATATATTGACACAATACAGGGAACATATTGGAACCCGTTTTATTCTCATTATTTCCCCCAAATTAAATGCGCTCATAAAGCAAGTTTACATATGTCTCCCTCCACTCTCAACCCGAATGCTTGGCTTTTAACAATATAATTTTTTAAATAATCAACAACTCTGCCCTTCAGTGATAACTTTTTTATTTTAAGCAGAGCAGCATAGATGCTCGGAGGATGCAAATGTAGACCCTTCCCAAGGCTCTCCACAGTGTGACAGCTGTGGGCAGGATCAAGACAAAGGCAGTGACTGCTCCAAGAAAATGATGGCTTAGGCATCTCCAGCCCAAATCAATAATCTGGCATGTTCGGGTCAATCACTTCATGGCCGTATTTAGTCCAAGCCAGGCAATGATTATTAGTTTGATGCCCAGAGGCTATTTCTTGCTGCTGTGCAGGGTGGAGAGAGTACTTATGCACATCTCTTCAGAAGCAAGTGTAGAGAGAGAATTTATAAAGATGGCACCACCACATAGACTGTAGAGAGTCCAGTTCATCAGAACTGAATGATACCGTATCACAGGCCAGTTTACACTAGGATCAAGGAACACTTCATCCACTGCAAGACTTTATGGGAAAGTTTTGAAGCCTCTGTTGTGACCTGTTAGGACTCAGGATCTGGAGACAGGAAGAGGGATACAGATGTCTTCCTTATAGTCCTAGAGGTGTATCTAAATGATCACCCAAAGGAGTTAATAATTTAACCTCCCCCAACCATTCCATTCCATTCTTACCTGACCCTGACAGATTACCAACATAATCCGGGACAGAAAAGACAAGTTGTTCATAATTATTACTTCAGGTTAGTTACAGGCTAATGTGATCATGGTCTGATCAGAGAGATATGATTAAAGGTGGGATCCAGAATGTATCCAAAAGCATTATAAATTAGGAGACTGGCAATGGGTTAACAAGGGAGAGCTGGGTCTAGATGTGTGCAGACTCCACTTCTGCCGCCTGTGGAAGGCATTCAGTTGCACATATGCACGCTGATGGAGAGCAGTTTGTAGAGAGAAGGGATCCACAGGACGCCGTGGGAAGGGCTCTTGCTGTCGGATCCTTCCCTTACCAGGTTTTACTGTTTCTCCTGGACCACATGCCACGGAGTATAATAAATCTCAGTTTGTTTATATTCTGAGTCTGTATTTGCACTTTGGTGATTATATTTGAATTCATGCAAAGATCTCTTTTTTAAGAACTCCAGCATAATCTTCTCATTAATCCTGTCCTGTTTGTCTGTTATTAATAGGCCACAGTACAATGTATTCTGCTGCAAAACTCCACCAGGCATGACTAATTCAGATAATTAATTTGCTAGAACATTAACACCATCAAATGAGCCTGCTAAACCGGTAAATTTAAAGTAAATTAAACTTAATGTGCAGGTTATTGCAATTAAGTCTGCCTTGTCTTTCTGAGGGATTTCAACACCCTCAGTATTTAGGAGGCAATCATAATGCATGCAAGTGGGCGGGCTTTTTGGCTAATTAACACAAGAGTCTAATCTGCTTTTCAATTAGGATGGATGTTTATAATGTGCGGGCGACAGTGTTGCGATTCTGAGCAGCATAACACGACTGCACAGCATAATTATGGCTGAAAAGAGAGGCTCATGCAGGGCCTTTTTAGGGGTTAATGAGACATCGGCAGCTTCCAGCTGAGGAGATCGAGCCAGTTTAGTGTAGCTTCAAGAGGAAACCACCCATAGGGGTTTCCTTTGAAGTGTCAAAAGGTCCCCTTGTTCTGGGTGGCTTATGTTTCATTTGTCTGAGTGGCATATCAAAAATTGATGAGCTGCCAGCAGCAGTCCCTATGACATTAATTCACCAATTGTGTTTCTAATAGTTTCATCCTTAAATAAATTTGGATGATGAGAATGGTAAGGAGAGTCAAGGTTCTGAAAACAATGAACAGGGCCAGGCAGGCATTCAGAGTTTTATACAGTAGAGGCGAGTGTGACCGTGCTAAATGTTAATGGCGGGCCAGGCCTGCTGTACCCTGGGTTATTAGCCAGTGCAAGACAAAGATGCATTGTGTCGGTACCCTCTATTCAACAACAGTGGCTCAGACAGCAGTCAAGATGTGGCCTTCACTGACACGTGGTTTAGACTCGAAATACTTGGAGAATCTCACAGGAGGCTTTAGAGATCAAATGTGGAGGAAGCTGAGGTGAGTGTTCCTTCAAACCCTGATACAAAGTCATGGGCATACAGGGCTGAGGCCAAGAGGTAAGAGCCAAGTAAACACATAATAAGAATGCTACTCCTAAGCAAAGAAATAGCTAATGTCTCTCTTGTGTGGAGAATAAACAGCCGGTCAAGGTGCTGCTCAGTTTGAAGCTAAGTTGTTGCGGTGCACATGTGACAGGCCTCCTCCAGTACCTTTAGGGTCTGGCACATATATAGACAGGCACGCCAAATAACAATATCCAGGGCTTTAAAACTCTGTGGAGTATGCTCATAAAGGAAGAAGCTGTACATTGAAATGATGCCAAGGACGAAGACCGTATCTAACGTGCCCCCAAATGATCTGGGTACAGACACATTGTTTGGAAGAATTAATGCTATACTTTCTTTAAAAAAAAAGCCATACCTATTTATTATTTTTATGTCCATTATTATACTTGGACATATCCAGTAAATTTGATCTTTATTTGACTCCTTTTGTGATTTTAGAAAAGGAAAAGTGAATAATAAATTAATTTTTAAAATGTGTCACTGCCATAACCTACTTTTCTATTTATTTTTATTGGATATTCTCTGTATTTGCATTTCAAATGTTCTCCCCTTCTCCCCCAATCCCATCCCCCCTCCCCTCCACTTGCTTCCATGAAGATGCTCCTTGTCCCAACCACCCTCTTCACCCCAGCACAATGGGTTCCCCTACACTGGGAAAACAGGCCTTCACTGGATGAAAGGCCTCTCCTCCCATTGATGTCAGACAATGCTGTCCTCTGCTGCATATGCACCTGGAGCCATGGGTCTCTCCATGTGTGCTCATTGGGTGGGGTTTTAGTCTCTGGGAGCTCTGGAGGGTTTGGCTGGTTGATAATGTTGTTCTTCCCATGGGGCTTAGGTAAGTACAAAAAAGTGAAGACACCAAAAACCTGCATAAAAACAAAGTTGCTCATACTTCAGTTCTGCATGTGCCTCTTAAGGCTAACAAATCATGCATGATGATGAGAAAGAGGATTACAAAGGTGACTTATCTCTGAACTTTATGTAACATAAATGAAGCAAATCATTGCTGTGTAAAGCACTACTGTTTCATAGACAAGAGTGAGGAAGTCACATAATGTATTCCAATTGCTGGTGAAATCACTAATCACAAGTAGTTGTGAAGTTTCCTAAACTACTAGACAAACAGTATTCAAGTTACAACGCATTACAAAGGATACTGGTAAGGAAAAAGCATTGATGTATGCACTCATGTTTGTTTTCAGCACCATTGCTGCTGCTGCTGTTTTTACTATCAAAAAAAAAAAAAAAAAAAAAAAAAAAAGCCAAGACAAGAATCTCATGTCATGTGATGGAAAGATGCAATAAATTTGACAGAGAATGGTTGAGAGAGAGAAAATCTCTTAAGGGAAGACTTTAAACTGAATGTGAGGGGAAGCTTCTTGCAAGGAAGCAACATTTATACTAAGAGCTAAATTGTACTATAAAGTTTTAAGTGAGATACAATCTATTTTTCAAAAGATAATTTTGTACATTGTCTGGAGAGTGGAGGTAGCCGGAAGAACATCTGCCATGAACTGTGAAGCTTCTTTATTTTTTCTTCTAATGTCCTCCAGAAGACACTACCTAGACCCAATTTCTGAACTCAAAAATATCATATCGAAGGAGGCTTGGCAAATATTGCTGTGTAAGAAAGTGAATTTGACATCTAACCAAGAGTACAGAGTTGGAACTCAGACACAAGAGTGTGGATTTGAGTTTTCAAGAGGGATGCCATGTTATTGGAAGCCAAAATTAGGAATATTTTTAGATGCCCCTTAATAAACATCACATATAGTTTTGTCCTCAGAGCTGAAGATATAAGCCCAGCGGTATCAACACATATTCAAAAGCATGAGATGGCAAATCCTGCCTTTGAAGAATACACAGGAAGTAGTGAGGTCCTGTCATTAAGTTACAGATAACAAGACTTGTCAGCCAAGGAGGCAGAAGCTGAATGGCCACTCAGGTCAGGGGAGCAAGCAAGAATATGAAGAATAGTGACATTGCAAACAAAGGGACTGCTTCAAGAAAAACACAGCAGCCAGCTGTGTGGAATGCTAATGAGAGGCCAAATAAGATGAAAAGGCACAACTGTCTGACAGATTTAGCATCATGACGGTCAGTTGTGACCTTGACGGGAGTCATTTTCATGATGTGAGGGACAGAGGGAAACCTGCTTGGGGAAGGAATGGTTGATGAAGAGGTTGAGACAGCGTCTGCAGGCAATGAGGAACCTAAGTGTGTGGGGGGAAGAAGTGGCCTTTGGTGAGATCCAAAGTCCTGGCAACTGGAAGAGAACCAGAATGGGGAGAGGCTCAGGAAGAAGTCAGGAGAGAAGACTCATGAGAAACAGTTCTTGGGGATCTAAAAAACCCAAAAAAAAAAAAAAAAAAAAAAAAAAAAAAAAAAAAAAAAAAAAAAACAAAAAAAGCAACAATAACAAAAACAAGCAAATCTAAAATAATGGTGTCCAAATCTCAGTGTGTTTTATAAGTTGATGCATACTTAATGAAAATGGAGAAATAAAGAAATGAGTGCTTGTATTTCAAAAATAATGCAGCGCTTCAGCAGCGGAAAAATAAAACTACTTTATTTCCCTGTGGATGAAAAAAACATGATAAGACTTAGAATCTATAATAATCTACCTGGTCCTAGGGGCCTGGATCCATTATCAATTAGAGACAGTTCATCTGTACCAGATATTTGATGAGCTTATGGTTTGCATCCATGTTGGCCATTTTTCCTACCTTCTAGTGGGCCCTCGGTGGCTCATCTTCAAATATGCCTAGGTATTTGTTTCAAAGCTTGTTCTTAAACTTAGTAACTACCGTGAGAATTGAAAAAGAAGGTTTTTCCTTTTCCTAGAGAAAATCCACACAATTTATTATCAAATACCAAATGGTCATCCTCGAGAACATACACACAAGTAACATTATTCAGACTAAGTAAGTTTTAATTAAGGATGTGTGTGTGTGTGTGTGTGTGTGTGTGTGTGTGTGTGTGTGTGTGTGTGTAAAATGTATGTATAACAACATATATTCATATGTAAAAACATGTGGTTGAGAAATTATTTAGAGGACTGCAGAGATGGCTTGGTGGTTAAGAATACTGACTGTTCTTCCAAGGGTTCTGAGTTCAAATCCCAAGAACCATATGGCGGCTCACAACCATCTGTAATGGGATCTGATGCCCTCTTCTGGTGTGTCTGAAGACAGCTACAGTGTGCTAATATATAATAAATATATCTTAAAAATGAAAAAGAAATTATTTAGAGAACAGGCCACATCTTTGAAATAAAGCAAGGAGGGGTTTATGGGAAGGCTTAGCAGGAGGACAGGGAAAGGGAAATGATGTAATTATGTCATCTTCTCAAAGATAAAATCAAAATAATCTTGAAAATGTTTTAAACCAAGTAATTTCATATGTTCAAGAACTTCATACATGAGCCATGCATCTATATCATCCTCCCCATTTCTCTCTCCACTGCAACTCACTTTATATCTCCTCAAAATGCATGATCTCTTCAATTATTATTTTTACACACATACATGTGCACACACATACATATAGGTACATGTGCATGTACATATGTTCATGCTCATATATGTATATTCACATGTGTATATAACTTAAGTTGATTTAACTCAGCTAGGATGTATATAAGTCGAGGAATGACTACTTGCATTACATGTGGGAAATCATGCTTGGAGGAAACTGATTCACCCTCTCTTAGCAAGCACTGATTATTTGTAGCTCCTCATTTAAAAGTGGAGTCTTGCAAGATTTCCCCTGGTATTGTTGATGTATCACCTGGTAGTTGTCCAGGTTGTTCAGACAATTATATTGACAGTTCATGGTGCCAATTACTGGTCATGCATAAAAGACACTCACAGCAGACACCCTGATATTCTGAATCTTACCATCTTTCTGAGCCTTAGATATAAACATTAAGATAATGATATATGAGTTGGAGTTTGGCACCCCACAGTGTTTTGTCTGCATTTTGATTAGTTGTGATTTTCTGAGATCAATTCTATCATTATAAAATAAAAAAAAAAAAAAATACTTCCTTGACAAGGGTTGAGAGATGAGGCTGTCTGTGGGTATAAGGGTATTTAGGAAAACAGGGAAAGGGAAATGATGTAATTATGTCATCTTCTCAAAGATAAAAGAAAAATAATCCTCCATTTTTTAAACAAAGTAATTTCATATTTTTGAGAACTTTGTGCATGATTTAGATATTTTATTTATATTCAGAAATGTGACAGAAATCATCTTCTAAGGTCTATGGCCTTTCCAGCCAGTCCTTCCTGCTGTGTGATCTTTAAGTGCAACTACACTTGTTGGTTACCCACAGCAATGGTGCCACTATTGCTTAATCTTGCTGATCTAGTCATTGCTGTGGTTCAGACTGTATCCATGGGTGGGAAAACTGGGACAACAATAGTCTGCATTGTATTGGGAGTCTCAAGGCTTTCTTAACCAATAATGTTTGAAAGTTAAATATTATTCTGCCGTATATTTTTTTACCACAGTTTTAAAATCCATTCATCCCTTGATAAACTGGTAAGCTGTTATCTGGAGGATGGGATCAGGGCATTTCTTTAAGGTACTAATTTTGGATATAAACTCAGATGGAGTAGAATTGTTTCATCAAATGAAAATCATGCTTTTTTTTAATTGAACAACTTTATTTTAAAAAACAAGTATAAATGTACAGATTTTAAGCATTTTTGCATAAAAGTATGCAAATACATTATATCATGCTTTTTAAAAAGAAACTTCTATTTTCCAAACTTAAAAAAAAAAAAAAACACCAAAATGTTCAAAGACTCCTCCCTCCCATGTTATCCAACACTCACCTTTCAGTTTTGTGATAATAGCCATCTTAACAGAGTATTTGGTTTCTGGTTGTGTTTTAATTTTCATTTATTGGCTATATCACTTCTTATCTTTGTAAGTTATACATCAGACAGGGGATTAGAATTAGAATATGTAAAGGTTAAACATCAAGAAAAAGAACAACTCTATCAAAACGAGCCTCAGAACTAAATAATATGGTCTTAAAAATAAAATTCAAATAGCTGAGAATTTTTAAATGTTTAATATCTTTAGTCATCAATAAAACGAAAATTAAAACTACTTTGATATTTTCTCTCATCCCCATCATAATAGCTATAAAAAAAACTTAAGATAAATGCAGACACTGATGTGGAGAAAAGAAAAGACTTACTCACTGTTGATGGGGGTTCAAAGTGACGTAGCCAGAACAGAAGTCATCCTTAGCCTCTCTGAACCCCTTAACTATCACATCTCTAAAACATAAAATTAAATGTTCAGAGCGATGTCAAAAAAAAAAAAAAAAAAGAAAGAAGTCAGGATGGAAGTCTCTTAAAGAACTGTAAACTGTCTAGCACATGTTCCAGCTATGCTACTCTTGAGAATATACCTCATGAACTTTATATTCTACTATAGAAATGAACTGCTCATACATGTTCATTTCTGCCTTATTTATAGTAGGTAGGAAATTAAACAGCCTAGATGTCTGTCAAAGGATGAGTACACAATGAAATGTGATACATTTACACCATAGTTATGGGAGGTGTTAATTATTTTAATTCATATCTTTTAGCTATCTATATTTGTTTTTTCAGAAACATTTCTTCTTATCCTTTGTTCATCATATATACATATATATAAACACATACACATACTCATACACATACTCATACACATACATATATACTTATATTCATACACATACACATACATTATATTCACATACATATACAAGATCATTACTTAGTATAGCTCAACTAATTAATAACTAACAAATTGGATGCAGACCAGTTAAGAAACTTTCCCAGAAAGACGGTTAGATAGCAATTAAGAGTCTGTCTCAGGACTTCTGAATTCAGATCCTAGATCATTCTATTCTGCACCATAAACAAGTAGATGAAAATTCTTTCCAATTCTTTCCAAATTCTAAGCCTCTTTAGGTTAGAACCAGGCAACCAAGGGTCCTATTTTTTGTAAACATGGTACAGTGTTCATGCACAGCAATTGGGAGGACAATCAAATGAGAATAGAGTGGGAAAAAAACTGAATATTCTTTTGTCAGCCACCTGTCAATATCTGTGCATCAAATTAGCCTGGAATAGAGATGCTGCTGCTACATCAACTCACAGTTCCAAAGGCTGTGATTGTCTTAACTGGATTTAATTCTCACTCATATGACAAGGAATATGAGCAAACTAATTATCCAGTTCTAGCCTCCAACTCAACATGAGTATCATGTCCAGTGAAGCAGAAAGATGTGAACCCAATGAACCACTACCTCTCTATGTTCCAAAATCATATTTTCTGTAGACTTGTGTATGTTTCACCAATGACATCACAAGCTTCCAGGAACCCAAGCTCTAAACTTCAGGTACCTATTGAAATGTATCTCTCCTTCCTCTTTAGCATCACACCAACTTTTAGCAAAGCATGTGGACTATCCCATTGTCATATCTGACTTCAGCATTTCAGTAGTTTTGTTACTATTTGCATTTGAGATACCTAACACAGATAGCATTAGAAAAACAGTTTTACCTTTATGTGTGACACGTAAATGCTTCAGAGAGACAAAACAGAGCTTGGATTCATAATCTATGTCTCTGTTTTCTAGTGTTTCACAATTTTCAGATCACTTACTTTCTGTAAAATGGGGATAATAAAGGCTTCATCCCACAGGACTGTGGTAAGGATTAAATGGTCTAAATGTTGAGGTGCTTTGGATGGAATAAAATCCTGTAGATCTTGTAGGAATTATCATTATTAATATTAATGTGATCCAGGCAGTAATAACCTTGAAGCAATTAGGAGCTGTTAATACACTAAACTGGATTTACTTGTCCTAATGAACTATAGGATGGCTTTATTTAAAGGGCAAAAGCAATTGTTGATTTACTTAGCATCCATTACGCATATATTATGTGGTAGATGCTGTGCTGGGTTCAATAGATACTACAACTCAAAAGAACATTGTTTCTGTGCTCTTATTCACAGTGGTAACATAAATAATCTATTATATGACAAAACCAGGAAGAGTCAAAGAACAATGTGAGGTTTATAAAAGAAGATGTTATTTGAAACAGGCCACAATAGAAATAATTTAGTTGAGTTGGACACGCAGGCAATTGACTGTAAAGGAAGCACTAAGATGAGGTAGGAGGACTATGTGTTTGAAGCCAGTGTAGACTACCTTGTAGTCTTCCCATATCTTAGTTGGGATAGTAGAATTTGAGGGGGACAGCTGAGATAGGAAAAGCTTTACCCAAAGACATGGATAGTGGAACAGTGACCCATGACTGATAGTTGACTAGAGAGAACTGTATAATAGATATGTGACTTGCACAAGAACTTAGACTGAACTGCTGAGCTGTAGTGAGGAAGAAAAGGAAAGTCTTTCTTCCGAGACTAGTGTGTGGGGGGACTTGTGTAGATCTGGCTGCATAGAAGACTTTTGTGCTTCAAGAATAGGGACTGGTCACATTATTCAGAATTTGGTCAAGCTTTCGAGTGATACTAAGAATTGATTATGGTCTGCATCTGAGATTTAGGTCTGAATCACTTTGTAAAGAACTGAGTAACCTCATATGTTGTGTGAATTGCTTCTTGGGTATTCAAGATTTTGGGGCTAGTATCCGCTTATAAGTGAGCACATACCATGGCTGTTCTTTTATTACTGGGTTACTTCGCTCAGGATGAAAGCTTCAAATTCCATTCATTTGCCTAGGAATTTTATTAACTCATTTTTTTTTATACCTGAGTAGTACTCCATTGTGTAATGTACCACAATTTCTGTATCCATTCCTCTGACGTTCTTTCCAGTTTCTGGTTATTATAAATAACGCTTTTATGAACATGGTGGAACATGTGTCTTTATTGTATATTGGAGCTTCTTTTGGGTATATGCCCAGGAGTGGTAGAGCTGGGTTCTCCAGTAAGAAGGAATGCCAGAAGTTGAATGTCTCAGTCCTTCTTAGAAATGAAAACAAAATGTTCTAGGGAAGAAATAAAGGGACAAATAGAAGAGCAGTGGTTGGAGAAAAATCATCCAGAGACTGCCTCACCTGGGGATCCACCCCATGTGCAGCCACTAAACCCAAGTACTATTGCTGATGCCAAGCAGTGCTTACTGGTGGGAACATGATATGGATGCCTCTTTAGCGGCTCTGCCAGAACCATACAGAGGAGGATGCTTACAGCTAACCATGGGACTGAACACAAGGGACCCAATGAAGAAGCTAGAAAAAGGACTTAAGGAACTGAAATGCTCTGCAACCCCACGGGAAGAACAAAATTATCAACTAACCAAACCCAGCACAGCTCCCAGGGACTAAAACACCAACCAATAAGTTTGCATGAAAAGACTCATGGCCCCAGGTGCATAGGCAGCAGAGGATGGCATTCTCTGGCATCAATGGGAGGAGAGACCTTTGGTCCAGGGAAGGCTCATTTTCCCAGTGTAGGGAAATGCCAAGGTGCTGAGGTGAGAGAGGTTGGTTGGGAGAGGGAGCATCTTCATGAAGGCAATGAAGATATAGGAATGGAGGAAGGGAATGACATCTGAAATGTAAATGCAGAAAATATCCACTTAAAAAAATGAACCCAGGAACACTCTAGAGCAGTGTTTTTCAATTTTCCCGAGGTTGCAACTCTTTGATGCAGTTCCTCATGTTGTGCTGACCCCAACCATAATTTTTTACTACTTTATAACTGTAATTTTGTTACTGTTTTGAATATCTATAAATATGTGTGTTTTCCTATGGTCTTTGGATTGCAACTCATAGGTTGGAAACTACTATACTAGAGTCTGCTCATTAAATGTCAAAAAAAATAATAATAATAAAACAAAAAACCCAACAAACCACCTTCAACAATATTTGATTTACATTGTCAGTAAACCTTTTTATTTATGCAATCATTCTCAAGTCTGTGAATAGTACAAAGCAAACAGGAGGTATAAACTGTAAGGTCTACTCAACCAAAGGTTGCCTGAAATTCATACAAAACTCTCCTGGTTTTGTGTTTCTTAAACAGTAATGAATAGTAATTTAATTTTCTTTTATTTTCTTCCTTTTTATTAATTTGTTTGTTTGTTTGTTTTTAGATACAGAGTTTTTTAAATTAAGCATAGGTTGTCCTAGAATTGATTCTCTTGCTTTAAACTCCTAAACACTGATAATACAGTTACACAGTAAGCCCGTTGAACTTGCAATGTGTTATACTGGCAAATATAAAAGAAATAAATTGATAGTAAGAAATATACTTTCCAAATAGCAATCGACACTATCTTTATTTTGTTAAGTGGATGTCTTTTTAATTAAGAGCAAGGATATCTACTAGAGTTATGGTTAGTAACAGAGTTTAAAGAATTTTAAAAAAGTCAAGAATTGTATTATTTCCCCATTCTTTTGGTCCAGTATTTGTGAGATTTCCAGATGTATTACAGCCATCATGATCTTCTGGGCCAGATGCAGGCCAAGATCAGGAGGAATTCAACAGGTAGTAAAAGCAGTTATTTTTCCCACACACTGTCCAGCACAACCCATTCCTTGCTGCCAGCCCTCCACTGACTTTAAATAAAACCTACTACCTATTATGAAGAGAACAACTATGATATGGATATAAAAGGTCACTAGATGTGCTTCCAATCTCCTAGAATTTTTAAAACAGATAACCGAGAAAGTAATTGATACATATACATGCTGAAGGGGGAAAAATAGTTATGGTGCTTATGAAAGCAATGATTTAATAATCTAAGTTTAAGAACGTTTCCATTGCAGCATCTATATCTTCTTTTGTTTTCTGAAATAAAACTTTTTTTTTTTTTTAAATTAAAGGGTAGTTAAGTGATAATTGGAAAAACGGGAGTAATTGGAAGGAAGAAATGGGAAAAGAAATGACATCATTGCATTTTAGCTAAAATTTTTTAAATAGTTGTGTGTCTGTGTGTGTCTGTGTGTGTGTGTGTGTGTGTAATAGTTGGTTCATGCTTCAGTAGTTTTCTTTACTTTTTTCTCGAAAACTCACGGCACATGGATTCTTCTGGAATACAAACGACATACTTTCCAGGCCGCAAATGCCTGACTACACTTCTAAATTGGAAGATCATTTGCTGATGCTCTCATGAGTTCTGTTCTACACAATTCGCACAGAGAGCTGTCGATGCTCTCAGAAAACTTTGAAAACTGTTCTAGTTAGAAACAACTTTGTCTGTGTCATATATTTTCTGGTTTTATCTACATCATTTTTATTCTGTAGGACACTCGGATGAAAATTTTATCTCCTTTGCTTGAGGGTCCATGTGCTATGTCTTATTCCCACTTGAAATCATGAGCTCAGGATGACAGCATAAGATTCCAAATTCGGACTCATAGAAATCACACTGTAGAATTCCAACCCCAGCCAGCATTTCTCACATTACACACACACACACACACACACACACAAAAGAGAGATCAGTAATGTTTTTTCAGAGCATGAAGTTTATTATTTACAAATTATTGTTACAAAATATTGTACTAAACTAAGGGAACTTTGTAGGTAAGTAAAGTGGCAACATTTTAATCGATTTCATGATTGTACTTAGACTACATTACAATGGATACCATGAAAATTTCTATTAACCAATAGATAATACCATAAAAGACTTTAAAAGGAAGAAAATAATAAAATTTCATTCAATTTCATCCTTCATTACAATTTTATTATGTATCTGTTTAATTTTCTGGGGATTTGTTTGCCAGGAGATTTAAATGTCTTTCAGTTGCTCTGTAATACTGCCATGTAGGCATTTTATTTTAAGTGGAGTGTTGGCAAAATTATCAGTGCCCTGGAGAGTGTAATCGAGGCTAACAGTTTTGAAGGCTAAAGAGATCTCTGCTACAATTCGGTTTTCTAGACTGCCCTTGGTTATTCATTTTACATGTATATATTAAAGGTTCTCTAAATCCAGAGGAACACACATGTGCACTCACAAAGCATAGGGCACAGTTTTGCCCATGTGGGCTGGCAATCTACCTGTCATTCAATAAATATAAGTAGTGTGTTTTCTAAATCTAGGAAATGTAACGAAATAATATAAAACTTGTGGTTGAGAGAGTGAGGGATCTAAAGTGAATACCTATTGGAAAACCCAGGAACTTTGGGAATGAGCAGGACTGTGCTAGAAGACCAACTCTATTAATGACTAGCTGTGTGATGTGGACTAATATACTACCTCTTGAGGCCTTGGTTTCCTTATCTCTGAGAATAAGTTAATAATGCATAACCCATGGTCTTGCTGTGAGAATTGAGCCAGATAATATTTATGAGGAATCTAGCATAGAGCCTGGCACACAGCAGGAACTCAGTAAATATTAGTTTCCCTTCTTCTTTCCTGTGGGGGATTCTGGTACATCAAAGATGCAGGGCCCAAAGTCTGTGATCTTGCAATCTAATTAGGAATATGAGACCTTTCCTCCAGAGATGAAATACATTAGGCAATAGTGAAAAGTGACAACCGAGCATGCAATAGAGCCTCTGGAACTAAGAAAAAGAGGGTTGGTAACAGATGTGATCAGGAGAAATTTTCTAAGAAGGAGGGATGCAAGGGAAATGAATGGATATATCTGGGTTTGCTAGAGGGGGAGAGAAGAGATATCCAGAATGACTTTACTAGCTGGTGACTAAAGAGGTTGGCAGGAACCATCATGAAGAAGTATATATGCAAACCATGGATAGGGCCAATAATCCTAGAACAAGTGTTAGACTTTTAGGACAGAGACACAGAGTAAAGAAATAATGCAAGCCAATGATATAGACTTCCTGTGTATGTGTTACCTCTCAATTCAACTATAAGTTTCTGAACCAAATAACCATACACTCATATTTCTGACCTGCTGCATGTAACAGTCTATTAAGGTATCATGAATAGTTTGTTATCTTTTCTACTGAATGTTATAACTGGTTCCATGACTTCACACTGATTGTTATTAATACACAACATTTTTGTTTACCACATAAGTATCAGGCAGAGTGACATCATTAGGATGAGGTATTTAGATGTAAAAGATTTGCTTATCAATGAATATTTAGTGGTGTTCAACGGTTTTCTGATGACCTACTATTTATTTATTTATTTTTGATGCTCTACTCTGAATGTAATCAAGAGAATTTCTAACATAGTCAAAAAAGCAAAACTCCCTGGTATTTTTATGAACATTCTTAAGCCTAATGATAATTTTCTTAGAATGTACCTACTAGTCTCAAAATATATCAGGGCATATATTTATGAATACTTATAAATAGCAAAACTTTATCTTGAAAATATCAAATGTGACTTTCCATGTTATATATTATTTTCTCTCTACATATTATACATCATTAAATTGTAGTAGTCAAGAAATAAGTCAAGAGATTCTCAAAAATTTTTCTACCTTGAGAAAAAAATCAATTACACCTTCCTTCAGTACTCCTGGGGGTAGCTTGTCTAACAGCTATTATTTATTAATGACTACAAACTAATTCACACATTAAACTAAAGTGTTACAGCCATGATCACCAATTCATAGAGCCAGTCTAAGAATTAAACAAGTTGAATTACGTAGACATTTTAATAGAGTATGAAACACAATAAACATTTACTAAATGTAAGCAAATATGACTGTTATAAAAATAGACACACCTTTTCTTGCAAATCACAAGTTCTCTGCTATGTGAAAAGTAAGGCCATATTTTTCTTTGATAATGAATTATGTAATCATTAAAAACTAATTCAACAAACCTGTTTTGAATGTCCCATTGCCACTCACAAAAGTAAGCAGGCAACATCTAGAATAATTAAGACAGGTGCTTTGGCCTAGCATTCCATAGTCAATTGGGAGATATCTGGGAGGAATTCAATAGTGCATGAGTGCAGGCGAGAAAGCAATATACAAACTATCCAAAAGAAACTCATCAAGAAGAAAAAGTTTACTTTGCCTCTTGATATGCAGGCATGTATCTACCATGATCAAGCAGAAAAATATGAGATGGAACCAGGGCTGTGTAGAGACTTCAAAATACTGCCCTTAGGCACCTAGTCCCATCTTCCAGATCTAACATAATACTCCAAATGCTCTCAAATGGTGCTAAAATCCAGGGAACAAGCACTGAAGACAGAGGTCAATGCAGAGATTTCAGATCCAAGTGCAGGGACTCTGAGACAGTTATTCTAGGAGATACACAGCTCTGTTTGAAATCTTGAAAATCCAGCATAAATAGATGGCAGTAAAGAGTAAGTGATAAATACAGGTTTTATGGGAAAGGCCTAGAAGAGATGAATATAACTTTTAAGAAAACCCTAGTATGAAACCTCATCACATGGCTATTTCTAATTGAACTCAAAGCAAGGAAGTGTGTCTAGAGACATAACCATGATACAGAGAAAATAGCATAATTGGCATTAAATAAATAGCCAATCTATAACATTAGACATCTAAAAGATGTCTAGAAAAAAAATGGACTTCTAGAATCAGGAGATGTTCTGATGGAGACAAATATTCAGAAACTGTTGTTACACTAATGAAATAACACTAATCAGTTTACTGTATGCTGATTGATTACTTACTTATCTGAGTCTGGTGAGACAAGACAGTTTCAGATGCAACCAGTTGCATGAAACCAAGTTGTTATTAACACATGGGAGTAATGAGTAAAATGAAGTTTTATAATCTACTAGAGTCTAGGTTACTAAAAGTCAAGAAAGGTTACACAGGGTCAGTCCAAGACACCCCAGAATGCTATTCTTTGACTATATACAGTACTCATGAGATGGTAGATATCATGGGGAATGAAGACAGTAGGTTTTTGTTTCACGGGGACAAAGTGTAAGAGTTTGGTACAGTTGTGTTGGGCATTGCTCATTCATGCTTTCTGGATCATAATCCTTTGGAGAGCAAAGCAGTATGACCATATGAGGATGAATATGTATGAATTTGTGGGTCTCAGCTCCATCTATCTATCCATCTATCTATCTACCTGCCTGTCTGCCTATCTATCTATCTAT